>NC_136063.1:1229694960-1230399960 GCF_964261635.1 Lissotriton helveticus
ACGTCACCTGGTAAATTTGGAGCAGTGATTGAACTGCCAATGCATCAAAAAGTTTGACGCATTGATGGTGCAAGCTCCATGTAAATAAGCCTGAATGGATATTTGTCTTTCTCCCTTTTCCCACCCCTCTTTTTCTTCGTATGCTTGCTAGTCCCCATCATAGGTTGAGGATAGACAGAAACACTTATTTAATAATTCCAAATACATATAAAATGTCTAATACATGCAGTTCAGCCTTTCATATAGCTTTAGGTGGCCTTGAATAGTCTGAGTTGTTACACTTGTTGGAGTGTGAAGGTTAGTATGGTGTTGGCACTGTGATTGGCAGCGCTGGTAGGGGCAAGGAATGTTGCCAGCTGCAGTGGCATACTGACAAGGGTCCTGGCACTTATCCTTTTGCAAATTAAGGACTGGATGAAGAGATAATAAAGTAGGACATTGATGTAAGGCACATACTTTTTAAACTTTCTGTCAATTGCTGGTTGAAAATGGAAGGATATGCACACAATGTTCAGTTACTGACTGGCCATATTCATCACGTTTAGTCACACTCTTCCTTATCACAGCCATTAGGTCCCGTCCAACCACTCCACTGTGTTCGGTCTTTGGTAAGGTCTTTGGGCCCAATTCACAAAAGTAATCTGAGACAAAATCCTAACTTTACGACTTTAGGTATTCAGAAATGATGTATGATGATACAACGCGTACCATCACAACGCGGTATGTTACATTGGGGTGTTGACGATGCAAGTCGTTACATCGATTGATTTAGGAATAGTGTGAAATACTATTCCAACTCCAGTTTACGTACAGTAGGGAAGGTGTTGGAGTAGTAATTCATACTATTCCTTAGTCTAGAGCGCCCTTCAGTGCAAGTCGATGTAATGACTTGCATCGTTAAAACCACGATGTAACCATACCGCGTTGTAATGGTTTTGTGGTAAAGGATGTTTCCCATTCAGAAAGGGCATTTTGGAGTAGTAAAGTTAGGAATCCTAACTTTACTACTCCTAAATGCCCTTTGTGAATACCGAAAGTCGTAAAATTAGGATTTTGTCTCAGATTACTTTTGTGAATCTAGCCCCTTTTTATGACACATGTTAGAAGCATGTGGTACTGAAGTATTTCTGTCTTAGAGGTGGGATCCATCTCATAAATCATAGCTGTGATGAGGAACAGTAGGATTTAGAGGAATAAAGAACACCAATAAGCAACCTGATCATTCTATTTTTTTCCCAATTTTAAGGCGAGATGGACTGCTAGATAGAGACACCAGACTCTACAGCATGTATCTTATTTTATACCTTGGAAGCAGGAGATTTGTTTGCATTTGAGAGTGCATTTTTGGCTGCCAGGTGATCATGATGTATTCATGATATATGAAAAGTATTTGAACTGATTGAATTTGTTTTAATTCACTCACTTTTAGTTTTCTTCAGGTTCTGCAACTTCTCGTATCCTGAATTATTTTACATTTATTTCCTAACTGTAAATAAAAATGCGGAAGTCATTTAAAAAATCTTTAGGCGGCATTTAGAATGCATCCGTGAACTTTGGTTTGAGCATGTTTGTCGCTTGTCTAAGTGCATTGTGGATTATTTCTTAATTAACATATTCCTATTTACACAAAAGAGAGAAATAATGCCTTAGTAAGTTGTGATCGTTATGTTGATGAAAACATGTATTTAATTAACTTTCTAGGATGAACATCGAGTGAGTTAAAAACAAGAAGAGACTGATAGAAAATATAATTCTACCATCTCTTCTGGAGAAATATGTGTAAATGGAAGTCACTGCAGAGTTGGCCTACTTCCAAGCAGCAGTTATCACAGTGGGAAAGACCATAACTCGCAGATATAATAATATCTCTACAGGCAAGAGGCATTTATCTGCTACGGTCCTAATTGGGATTTCATGGTCTGAAGCATTATGAATTCGTCATTTATGTTCATTTGTTTCCAGCAAAGTGACTCCCTTATATTGTTCATGTTATTTGATAAAAAAAATCAAAATGAAACCCTCTAAAATTAGAATGTGTACTGACTCCAGGCAATTGGTTCTTGTCCAGAATCAAATTCCTATCTGTTGATAGACCCAAGCTGTAATATCCATAACCTATCTGATGTAGTCACAGACCATTAACCATCTGGTTCTCACTTTCACTATTTTCTCTACATAAAGTGTGTATTTCTATGCAATATCGTGTTTATGTAAGCATTGCCCACACCATAAGAAGATACCGATTATAAATGATATAGCACATTTTTTATTATTACATTTATTTTTGCACGCTCATGCTGACCGATTAAATATATTTTTATGGGATGTACATTATGGACATGGATCCAGGTAGACTGCAGTCTTAAGAAATGTCCTTAAGGGCAAGGACATGTGTTATGACCACACATCATGGTAACGAAATATGTTGCACGGTCAGACGTGGCATCCCTGTATAGTTATGCTATTGTGTAGGATAGAGAATGGGGATTTAATGATCGATTTTGTATAATGTAAAGCTTGTTTTGCTTGAGATGGGTAACATTTAACAAATCAAAAATTCTTACAAATATAATCAAAACTTCAAATGTATAAATTGGTATATTTCAAATTTTGGGGGAGGTTGTACCTCTGCTTGCCTATCCTTGTGCTATCTTGTAGTGTTTATAGTATCGTCTTGACTTTCAATCCCTTACGCTTCAGCCACTGCATGACCAGTCTTAGGGTGCAGTGATGTCCATTTTTTTTTAATTGACAAATTAATAAATAAAATCTTCTTAACTTTCAAAGGTAAACTTTTTTGACTTTCTTCTTGACAATTAAGGGCACCAAACCTAGCAAGTAAGTGTTTCTTTTTTCTTTGCCTCGCTACTCTTTCCTACCCCTTAAACCTGCTCACAAAAAAAAAGAGTCAAACAAACGCGCCAACTACATCCACAAACACCAACTATTTAAACCATTTAATCAACATCATTAATCCACCAAACACCACGAAGCACCAAGGATTGGGTGGGTGGAATTATTTTTCCAATGCAGCAGTTTGAGCAAACTCTCACTTGCCCATTGTTTGAAAATAAGCCAATTCATGCGTGGCATGGTTTTGTGTCATTTCTTCCTCCCAATATCCTTCTCCCCAGAGTCTCTAGTTCCATGATGGATGGCCTTTCATCCCTGAAGTTCTACTGGATAGGATGGTGAATGAGACTTTGACATTGCATTTTGTGATGTGTAAAGGTCACTTTACTTGAGTTGGGTAACAACTTTCAATGCTTTTTCAGATATAGTCAAACCATCAAATCTTCAAGTTGGTATATTGCAAATTTTGGATGGAGTTTATCCTCTTCTCTCCTTCTAGGGTATCTTGTAGTGTTGATATCTTTTTTTTATAACTTCCAGGCCATCCCTATTTAATCAAAGCCTGTCTTCTCTTAGGGCACAGTGCTGACTGATTTTCTTTATGTGACAAGCATACAAACATCTTCTTACCTTCGCTGGTACATACTATTTTCTTCTTCTTGCTGCACGAAAATATGCATCCCCAGATAGTTTTACTTTCTGCCCATCCCTCTGTGTCTCTTCACTCCTTTTCCCTGTAACAACATTTACCATCATGGTCATTAAAACCATCAAACATCATCCAACCAAGGGAAGATCAGGTATACCCACACTTGCCTGAACAAAACTGGCATTAAATAGACAATGTCTGTATGAGATATTGCCCCATACCCAAATTCTCTGCAGAAGCCTGATATCTCCCTGTTCGCCTCAAGCATAGCTCTGACCACTACTTCAGCCTTCACAGTGCCCTACCACACTCCCCTAGACAACACCGTAGGCTATCCTATATTCACCCCAGGCTACTTCTATTGAGCTCCAAAATATTGTTCTTCATCAGTCTTGGAAAAGAATAACCGAATACCACTTCCCTGCATGCACTGCAGCGCCACCTACTGGAGTTGAGTCACGAAGCGAGCGGAGCAGGTGCGAGCAGAGCGGCAGCGGAGGAGAGCCGCGGTAGTGGGAGCCCCAAAAGCATGTGCCTTCGCCTGCAAACACCGGCAAACACACCCGGTGCTGAAACTGTAGAAGCCGCGTGTGCCCCTCATTGCAGGTACCGCGAGTGGCGGCCGGGTGTAGCGGTGAGCCACGGACTGTTCTCCAGCAGCGGGAGTGGCGGGTTATCCTCCAGCGGAGGGAGTGGTGGCCTGGTGATACTATCCCGCGAGACTCGGTAACTCGGCAGTCTGTTCGCCGCTCCGCTCCGCTGGGGGTTCTGCTTTGCTGGGAACTCGGGACCCTGGAAGCCTGGGAGCCAGGGAGCTTGGCAGGCTGGTAGCCTCCTTCAGCCAGATTCAGCGGCCAGAGTTGCTCGATCCTCAAGCCGCCTGACTCTGCCTGTTTCAGCCGGATCTTGCCTCTGTGGCCGGAGCCGCCGGTACTCCACTTGCGGCCGAAGCTGTTTTTGCTTGCTTTGTTTGCAGCCGGAGCTCCACAGCAGGAGCAATTTGAACTGTGCTTAGCGGCCAGTGCCGCTTTTGTTTGACTCGCGGCCAGAGCCGTTTTTTGTTTGCCTTGCGGCCGCAGCTGCTTGAACCTTGTTTGCGACCTTTGACGATCTACCTCCCCTCCACCGCTATCAGAGCTATCTGCTACCTGACGGCTGCCTTTCCTGACAGCTGCTGCTCAAGCCGATCGCCGTCATATCTCCGCCACGCAGAATCGCCTTGTCCCGCTGTCGTACTCGGCGGCTGGCTTGCGGTCTGGCGGGTTGGGCAGGCTCTCTGCAGAGCAGACAGGCTTGGAGGTAAGCCGACGAGAGTGGTTTGTTGTGACTGTTGGTGTGGTGGGGAGGGGGGGAAAAGGCCACCCCATGCAAGGCACAGGGTACAGGGAACTGAGCAAATAACTGTATTATATTGAACAACTGTGCAGCTGGCGAGTGGGGAAAGGAGTTCTCAGTTTTATTGTTACTGAAAAACCGGGGGAGCTCTTAATAATCAGCAGGGAAGAGTGAGCCAATAACTGCAAAAACGGGCGAACCTTCCAATTAACTGGAATTTATCGTGTCACAAACCATCAAGCTATTATTTTATTGACTGTGGGGGACAGAAAGTCAGGAACTAAAGAAAAAGGGCACTATGAGGTCAGGCCGTATTCGTGGCAATGTAACAGCTAAACGAGAGTCAAAAAACGTAAACGAAAAACCAACATGTTGGAGGACGCAAGGGATGAAACATCAGAAGAAGCTGGTCAGGCAAATCTGAAAAATAGTACTCTCATTGAAATAGAAAAACTAGCAGATAAAAACTCCTCTGTATCAGAAATGAGTGGGCAATTATCAAAACTGGAAACTAGCAACAAATCAACAATGAGGCAGTTCTCATATCAACCGAAAATCTTTACAAAATTTAGCTTCCTAAAAAATGTGGGGGACGCCCTACTTTCAAATACAAAAGAGGTGCCAGGGCTTCAATCACCTCTTCAACCTTTTCAAACAAAACAATCGTCACCAATCACAAAAGAGCGGAATTCAACTCGCAAAGGGGAAAGTCCAGACCAAAAAAGAGACAACAATAGAGCAGTCAATAGCTCTCTACAAATAACTTCAACCCCGCAATCCAACCAAACATGGATGACTTTTGAAAATATAGACAATATACAAATAGGAGAAGTCAAGGTCGTCCAAATTCACAGGCAATATGAAGCAAACAATAGGGCTGACGACTCACAAAAAAGAAATCAGGATAACCTTAACATCAGCTTGGATCTGATTAGTGTCAATGGATCAAGTAAAAACAAAAACAGACTAGGTAACTGTGCAATAGCTATGACACCAAAAATGCACAGCCAAATAAGCCCGCGGGAAAAACCCTTGCTGAGGTGCACTAACCCCAATCAAGAATAGAATGGGGAAATACAGGAAAAAACAAGCAACCCAATTCCAATTGAGGCAACATTAAACTCCCAGTTAGAGTCATCTACTGGGGGGGTCAAAGATAGGATCTTGGGACCAAACTTAGCTGGGAAACTAGAAGAAATAGAAATGGCCTCATACCTTGGAACGGAGGGACTAAACTTAGCTGGGAAAACAGAAGGAATAGAAATTGCCACAGACCCTGGAACAGAGGACTGGGAAGGTCTTATGGCTGCTTACACTGATGACAAAAGTAGGAGCAGGCTCAACTCCAAAATAAATGACAAAATATGTGAACACAAACAGGACTCACACGAGGAAGGAAAAACAACTGAAACTCGAGATGATACAACAAATCCTGCTAGTAAGGAGTAAATACAAAAAAACGCTACCCAGGATACAGCATGGCAGAGCCTGCTAAAAACAGTCCAACTATTGGTAGAAGCACTCCGCTACCAGCCAGATAAGATGGACACCCAATTGACGCTTTTAGACACACTGGCGGTCTTTGTGGTCGCGATTGATGGGAAACTGGGTATATTAAATACATTACTACAAAACAAACAGGATCAGGTTCAAAACAAGTCCCTGGGTTGTGGATGCGGCCCGATAATTCATAAACTGGCCACACTTCCATCAATGCTGAGTGATCTATGCACATTAATAAAACCACCATCGCAAGGAAAAGAGAGCCACCGGTGTAATGAACAAATATCTGGGGAAATAGACAAGCAGCCTCCTGAAAGCCGTACCACGAACAAAACAGAAAAAATAAAAATCACAGTACCTCCCGCAACCACTGAAAACGTCCACACTGAGGTAACGGAGAAACAGATCCACAAGAATCGGAAAGGAGGGGCCAAAGAGACCAGAATAGCAGATGGCAAACTGCCTGTAGATCAACTAAATGAGAGGGTTGACAACCATCTAAACGCAAAACAAAAGCGGGCAAACAAACGCAAAGGCAGAAATCAAAAAATAATTCTAGATAGAGCGGGATTCAGCCACTTCTTCGGGTCAACGCCCCAGTCTAACCAAAGTGGACTAAACAACATCAAAACTGACGATGAAGAAGGAAAGACCATTAAAGACACCGACAACACAGAAGGAAGAGAAGATCCACACCAAGAAGAAACTAATAGACCCTCTCCACCAAGTCTGGAAAAAAGAAAAAAACAACAATATTCAGCTCAAAGCGAGCGAGTCGGCCTGATCATTAACTCTACAAGGAATCCTAATGAAATCAGTGGAGTATTGCCTGGGGGTGAAAGCGCCCCGCACTCTCTAACCAAAACAATGGGGAGAGTCATGGAAGAGTTAGATGATAACATACCGGCACTAAGTAGACAAACAGCTATATCTACACATACAAGGGCAGCTCCAAGAACGGACACCAAGGAACATACAAGTGGTGGGGGATCTGAACCATCCGTCCTCGGACAAAGGTACGGGAATCAAATAACAAACATAGGAGGACAACAGAAATTACACCTCGAAGGGAATACCAGAGTGGAACCTTCCATATACCAAGCACTACCAAGAGAAGTGCAAGAACACCTATTAGGACATGGAGGAAATTCCGAAAATAAAAACAACAGGAAGACGGAAGACAATAGAAGTACAACAGCAAATATTGTATGGTTAATCCCGGACTACATCTTGAAAGGAAGGCATGACATACTGAATAGAGGTAACATCTTACGGCTGTTATCTCATGTTCCATCTCTGGCTAGCGTGACTACTCTGGATCTAGTTTCCATCGAATTTATTGCAGAATTAGGCTCGAAGGCGGAAAAAACAAAGGCAACATGGGCTACTTCTTCAGTTGCACAGAACATACTGGCCGAGAGCCAAACTTTTAAGAACTGGGGAATCTCAACTGCCCCTTATAAAATACCAAAATACCCCGATCTAATAATCCCTTCAGGAAGAGTAGGAGCGCAGAACTGCGGAAATAGATCTGGAATGTCAGTACTCCGAGGTGCAATAGGGAGCACTGGAGCAAGAATTACGGAAGATCTGGAAGCCAGGGGACACGCCTTAGATGGCGCATCAACAGGTGCACTTGACCTGAGATGGATCGCCAGAACAATTAACAATCAAGCAAAATGACCAACAACGAATCTTCTCATATCGAGCGGACATAACAACTACAGAATATGCTCATGGAATGTCAATGGCCTTGCCTCCAAAATGAATAATCAAGGATTTGTCAGTTACATATGATCGTTTGATATTATGACCTTTCAAGAGACCTGGCAAGAAGAACTCCCGCATCTGCTTGGCTTTCTATGTTTTTTTACAAGCTCAGTGAGAGTTGCAAAATATGGTCATCTTCAAGGGGGCCTTGTGACTTATGTTTCGGCGGCATGTGTCCACGAGATCAAGGAACTTGGACCTCCCACTCCCAACTTGCTGACACTAAATCTTCTTACTTCGGAACAAGGCAAGAGGGGCGCAAACGTAATCTTAATTAACGCTTACGTTCATCCAACAAGGAAAGCAAAGGTAATAAGAGAACTAGGTAACTTCCTAGAGGAAACTATAATCAAAACATTGACTATGGATGTCGTGCTCACTGGCGACTTTAATCTTAATTTGATGGGGAACACAACAGACGACGAGAATCACCTTCAAAATATAGCCTGGAATATACCACATCAAGCAACTTCAGAAACAACTAAATATACTAAATTAGATAAGCAGGCATTGGAGAACCTTGAGTCCTATAACATTAGAGTACTAAATGGAAGACTCGTTGGACACACACCACCAGCATGCATGTTTCATTCATCAAGGTTTAGCAAAATCTTGGATTATACGTTTATGTCACTATTTCTCTTTCACTATGTCACCTCTTTCCAAATAGGGGAAAAAACCGACAGTGTTCATTGCGCCCAGGAAATCATATTGAACATCTGCAAGCCTAAATTTGAGCAGTCTCTGGTCCCTATTGACTCAGTTTATAACGTCAATTATAAAAGGATTACATTTTTGGCAGCTAATGAGGAAAGCTTGCATGATATGGCAAAACTGCATTTTGAGGGACGAATCGGAGCAAGTGGAGTTGAGAAATGGGAGTGTTTTATAACAATAATGGCAGGCTATTCCACAACACCGAAACTTCAAACAGGACGGACTGGAAAAACTATGACCCGTTTACAAAGGAACACTAAGTGAAGATAAAACGTACAAAGAAATGCATCTACCAAATAATGCGTCAACTTAGGTACTCCCCAAGAGACACGGTGAAACATGACCGCTTAAGGAAACTGAAGGCTTCCTTGAAAAAAACAAAGTGGGAAGCAAACAAAGAAATGAAGGACAGCTTATGGGCAAAACTACATACTGACATAAAAAATAACGATGGGGCAAAATTCTGGAAATCAATCAATTCCTTTCTAAATCCTGTGCATGATGGAGTATCCTCCAATATTAGCGAAGTAGCATGGGCAAAGTATTTCAAAGATCACTTCACACAACAAAGGGCCTCCGACTTTGGGATAGGAAATGAGGACAATAAATTAACAACATCGCGTGAAACTCTTCATACACAAGAAGGTGGCAATACAATCATGAATACAGGAGAGGCAAACCTACAAATGATAATCATGCACCAAATCAAAATGGGAAGAAGGGAAGGGGCGCCAGGCCCGAACGACATTCCTCCCATTCTTTATAAACAGAGCGAAAGGGATTGGGCTGGAGCACTAGAGCCACTATTCAAGGAAATAATACAATTTAACATATTACCTGCCTCCTGGAAGGGCTCGATTATCTCTACTATATACAAATCAGGGGATAAATCACGACCAAGTAACTACAGACGATCGCCCTCATGGACAATGAGGCCAAGTATTTTGCCGGGATCCTCTTGGAAGAATTGCAGGCCTGGGCTACAGAAAATTCCGTAATCCCTGCAAATCAAACAGGCTTTGCCAAAACTGTTGGGACAACAACGAACATCTTTTATCGACTATAAGGCAGCCTTCGACCATATTAATCGGAATCTCCTGTGGTCTAAATTGAATAAATGGGGGATCCCGAGGCCCTTGCTAGACCTACTGATTAACCTGCATAGTGACACATGGATACAGGTGAAGCTGGGTGATGGATCTCATCTGTCCAGACGCATCCAAACTAACAAGGGCCTAAAATAGGGATGTGTTTTGGCCCCAACCCTTTTTAACTTGTTCTTAGGAGATCTACCCTCAATTTTAAACAATTGTAATTCGCATGCACCGAAATTAGGAGGCCAAATACTACCATCATTACTATATGCGGATGACATAGTGCTAATTAGTCAAACAAAAATAGGGCTGTAAAATCTTGTGTATGCAACTCGGTTGTACTCGGATGGTAAACAACTGACAATAAATCTACAGAAGACACAAACTATTTCAATTAACAAAAAGGGAAAACGAATTATGGCTGGTTTTGGAACAACAATCGTATTGAAGACACAACAGTGTACAAGTGCCTGGGAGTCAAAATCGCCAACAGCCGCCAGTTTACAATTCAGAAAGCAAGCATTAGAGGAAAAGGCACTGCAATATCTATTTCACTAAAAAAAACTAATGGCAAACTCATTAGTCCATCTCTTCTGCCCCTGGCACAAGTTATAAGAGCTAAACTGCTGCCCACAATTACTTATGGGAGTGAAGTACAGAGAGGAAGGGATGCGGCGACTCTAGACAGAACTGTGGCAGCAGCATATAAAACCATATTCAGCTTGCCAAAACAAACCTCTCCGGCCCAACTTAGGCTGGAATTTGGAGGACAGAAGCAGTCTCTTGCAAGACAAGGCGCATACATAATTACTTGGGATAAAGTCCGGAAGGCAAACAAAGGAACCCTAAATAGCTACTTATGGTCAGAATTAGAACGGAATCCGGCATCGCCAGCCGCCAGATATTTGAAAAACAGCCTAGTGAATCTGGGGTTACAGGAGCTGTGGAACACCCCTACTAATCATACTACGATCAAAAGATTAGTAAAGAAAACAATAAAACACCTCTCATGGATTGAAGATAAAGCGTGTGTTGCAATGAGGTCACATGGGTGGATTATCCTAAACTCCTATTCTAAACAAGGTCAACAGAGTTATCTTGACCTCGGGTACTCACGTTATATAAAACGGAAGCTCCTCAAATATAGACTGGGCATGTTACCTTGCACACGCCATCTCCCGCAGTGGCTGAGGGTCAATGGGGGTACCCTCTGTCGTTTATGCGTCATGGTGCCGGAAGATATGGAACATCTGCTGTGCTCCTGTGAGAAGTTGTTGGTGGAACGGAAACGGTTATTGAAACATCATTTTAACCAGCGTGTAATACGCTCACGAAGACAGGCAGTTCTTGCCTGCTTTGCACCCAGCGACCCACAGTTGAACTGTAGCCTGGTGAAGTACTTGATGGAGGTAGAAACAAAGATGCAGAAAACTGACCCTCCGTCATGTTTTTAGAGGTTATCAAACAAAGCAGAATCCCTTACCGGTAGCCTATAAAGTTTCACATTAAGGATGATGGAAGTAAAGAGAACACTGGAATTCATCCCCTCGCCATAACTTACAGAGGACATTTAGAACAACATGATTACTATTTTTATTCTCACTAACATATATTAAATCTTATGAATTTTTGTTAGGATTTTTAAATTTAGACTATATATTTTACGTGAATGTAGTTTTATTCAAGTGATGAAAAATGTATTGTGCGCATCTTAGTGTTTTTAAGGATGAATTGCAATGGTTTTAATTAACTATGCTAATAAACTATTACTTACTTACTCATCAGTCTTATCAATGCCAGGCCTGTCGTGTGCAGTAAATAATTCCTCCTTAAGTGTGTAATCAACAGATCCAGCCTCTTCTCTTGCTATTTAAGTCAAAAGTCAATGTCAGCAGTTGCGGCCATTGCATAGCTCCCCTCCAAGAGAGTACTCAATCGTCCTTAGGGACATTGCACCTTGCCTTCCATAGCTTCTTCTTTTTGCATAATTCCCTATGCACTTAACAATTGAATAACCACAAAGCCATAGTTTCAGGGGGTGTGCACATTTCCCTACCATGCTTTAAATTCATAAAAATAAATTAGCAATGTTAGCTCCAAAAGTACCATCTTCCCATTTAGGCACAGTCTCCTTTATATAAAATCTATAGAGCTCTGACTTCCATCTGAGAAGGTTCATATCTGAGAAGGTTCATACATTTCTCCCCGGATGTCGAAATCCTTGAAAACTCTGTATCTGCCCCAATTCAAAATTAATGGGCACCAAATGTTGCTCCTTTTTAAAGGATTGCCAGCACAACACTACACTTCACACCAGCAACATTTTCATTCCAGAACCCCCCATCCCAATTCCACCATCTCCTGCTATGCAATAACCTCCCTGCATTGCTATTGGGTACATAGAATTCTTGTGCATTTCCCCCCACCGGACCACTGTCCCTAACCCACTTCATCAGTTTGACTCCTTCCTATCCATAGTGGTAAACACTTTTCCCACAGTTGCATTTCATCTTAAAACAAGCCACCACTGTTTGCACCTCTTTTTCTCTGCAAATCAGAAACCTCTGAAAAAGATTGGGCCTGATTTAAAGAATGACAGGCAGCCCACGATTCATCGGGGTGATGGTGGTGATTACTCCAACACCCTGACTGGACTACTGCCCAACATATTTAGAGACATCCACTGGAATTCTGTAGATTTCTGTACCATCAGAGGAGGACCATCAAGGTGTCTTCCATGAAGGCACCGTAAGTCTGGTGAGCAGCTGCCAACTTTCGTGACAGCCACTCATCAGACACTTCTATTTTCCACAATCAAACACCCAAGGTAAGACTGACACCCTAAAAGTTTTCCTTCAGGGTATAAGGGTAATTTTTTTTCAGTTTGGAACCGGCAGTTTCAATGGTAGTCCAATCTGAAAGGAAAATTCATGAAACCGTCCACTCTAAATAAGGCAGATTGTCTGATACAGCTACCTGTGTGGAGTTAGGTCTTTTGGTGTAGGCTTTTCCATGGTGGAGCCAGTGGGGACACTGATGTCAGAAATATACCAGTCCATCCAACTCTCAACAGAATGGGCAGACCATCAGTTTGGTGGGCAAGGTACTCCACTGTATTTGTGGCAGAGTCCCCTGTGAACCAAACTGTAAATCAGGCCTATAGTACAAACAAAGCACCAAAAACTGTATTTTCTCACCCCAAATAACAAACTCTCTCTAGCAATCCACACATTTCCTCAATATCACCATCATCACAGGCCTCTTGCCATCTGCAATGAATCTTCCCATCCTCGCGCAACATTCAGACATCCTTCTATCCAATTCACCTCAGCCTCTCCAGTGGATCTCATCATACGAAAACTTCCCTTAAAATTCACTCGAGCCAGCTTGCTTCCTGTTATAGCAGCAATATGAGAATGTGGATTATTTGTTGGTGTGGATGGTAGTCCACCACAAGTAATGACATTTAACATGCAATGTTGTCATGCTTTAAGAGTCAGCACACATGCACTGGGGCCTGGTTAGCAGAGTCCCGGTGTACAGAGTAACAAAAGCAGCAGCACCAGTCCAAAAAAAGGGGGGATCATGGAAAAAGATGCATTTTATTATAAGGAGCTTTACTTGTCATCCACAAAAAGTAAACCTCCAAGTCCAATTGTATCATCATATTCCCCAGTATCGTTCATCTGAAAGTCTTCCCCACACGACACAAATTCCCCCGTGCAGTTTTCTTTTAATTTTAATAATTCTATATTGTAGGATTTTCAATATCAACATGAACATCAAACATTCCACCAACAGAGAACTTATCAAATAAATCTTAGATATCGAGGTTACATGCTTCCACATCCCATTGCATGTGTTCTTGCTGATTACCAATCATTACTTCCACCAGAAAGCATATATCTCATGTGTGCACATAGTTACACCAGTTCTCCCATATTTTCCCATGTTTAGTACTGCCTCCCCAACACTTCTATATTAGGGCACAGTTCCATGCCTCTTGTCTATTACTGCATTGTGGCGGCCTCTGCATCCCTCTTGGCCACCAGGAATCCCATGGCCTCAAATATTTGGGTGAGTACCCCCACTCTTCCATTCGGTCCATTATTGTCACCTGTGGGTCGACTGAGACTGCCCTGCCTCACTCGGGGTACAGCACACAGACTGCCAATTTTGCTGTATGTTCGTACATGACCAAATCACATGAAATAATTCCGCCTCCTAACATCCAGTACAGCGCAGAGTTTGAGATCTTCCCACATGCCAGATGTGTTTTCAGTGTAGTAATGCCTGTGCAAATATTTAAACTGTGTGAGGCGCAGCCTTGAGGACACTGTCAAGCACCATAGAGCCATCATTCCCTCCCTCCAGTCATCTTCTCCTAAATTCCTCAAATCATTTGAGTTTGTTGCTGGAGCTGCAGGAAGGGGTCTAAACATTGTTTAACATGGATCGGTAAATCTGGGAAATTAATTTCTTCTCTAATTTTGATAATACTAACTTATCTTCTAAGGAGATACTATCCTGAATTTTCTCAGATTTTCTCTCATAAACCAGCAAAGCATGATGTAAATGAAGGCAACGATAAAACTATGAGACGAATTTCACTGCGCGCACTGCATCGCATTTGGTGATGCAGTGCACTCAACGAAATTCGTTTTATTTATTTAAATGTTTACTTACCTGTAAAACTCCGTGATCCGTAGATTACTACCAACCACCCTGCCCCTCCCCCTCCCCACGTCACCTCCCTGCAGGTACTCCCACTGCCGGCCACGGCTGTGTGTAGCGAGAACTCCACCTGTTGTTCTCAAAAAAATTTCATATGATTATGGGATCACACATCCCCCAGTGTCGAAATTCCAATCAGGTCCCATTGCCTGAAATCCTGTAGGCACGCCAAATGTGGGAGATGTGTACCATGCCACAGTGGCATCGCCGCTGTTGGGACATTCTGAAAGCTAATGTACCTCAAAGGAGTGCTCCAACATAGAAGGCGTATCCAAGTGACCTTGGTGAGGGAATTAGGGATCTTACACCCATAGAACATAATGAACAATCCGTGGCATTCTATCCAGGGTAGTTCCAACTTCTACAGGGGTTTCAGCTGGTATCCATGCAACCAGTCATACTTAGGACTCAGCTGTGCTGCCAAATAGTAGAGCTGTGCATCCGCCCAACCCAGTCCAGCCTCATATGGAGAGCTGCGCCATTTCGCATACGTGACCCACCGGACTCCCCCGGCCCACAGAGAAACATTAGACCTTCGAATGTAAGTCTGGAAAAAAATGCAGCTGCAATATGTGGGGGTAGTTTTGGAATACATGCAACAGGCAGGGCAGGAGCACCATTTTAAAGAGCGCACTTTGACCCATCAGAGGGACAGGTGCTCCCAGGACCAGAAAGTATTTCTCATGTCACCAAGCAAGGTACCGATATTCAGTTCCCAACGTCTGGTACAAGAGGTGGTGGTTTCCATGTCTAAATAACTAAAATGTCTCTTTCGACCTGCAACTGTGGGATAATTGGAGCTGTGCGAGTCTCCCCAGTAATAGGGAATTACATTGATTTCTGCTAGTTCTCCTGCAGACCTGGGGCAGCACCATATATTTAAGGATATTCATCACTCTAAGAACTCTCTGAATTCAATCTTGTTAAAATAATATCTAAAATTAGCTATTCCTCTCCCTGATTTATTATCCACATTTAAAAGGAGAGCCAGTAGTACAGTTATTGACTCCACCTTGGTATCAGCCAGATTGTTACCCTTGCTTACTGTTAGAAATGGGGGTCTTTACTTGGCAGAGGTAGGTACCTTTGTATAAATAGGGACCCTTGCTTCTAGTCAGGGTAAGGTGGATAAACTTCTAAAATAAGCCCTGCTCCCCCCCCCCCCCTTGGTGGCTTGGCACGAGCAGGCAGGCTTATCCCAGAGGCAGTGTGTAAAGCATTTGTGAACACATACAGTAATACAGTGACAGTGAAAACACTACAAATGGACCACACCCCAGTGTCGAAAAATAAGTAATCTTTATCTAAACCAAACAAGACCTAAACTACAAAAATGTACAATACAACACGGCTTTCATTACAGGTGACTCATCACCATAATATATCGCCCCTGAGATCATCCATGAAAATCTGGGGCAGTGATAGAGGGAATGTCCCACGCAGCAGAATTGCCAAACCCTTTGACCCCATAGTAAATCCTGAGGTATAAATCCGGGTATATCCATATTGACTTAGGAACCGTCAATGTATGCCCAATAGGTGTTTCTCATGCAATAGGAGGACATCTAGAGCATGGTATTTGGCATACAGCATAACCGCCAGCATTTGATTTTATTATTCAAGCCATTCGCATTTCAGGACATTACGCGAAATTCCTCCCTATGCACCCCTGGAAGGTTCTCAACCATCTCGGGCTGCATTACTCAGTGACCTTTAAGTTTCGCTAAAAGCATGTGAAGCAAAAACTACCCCTTCCACCAACATCCCTCCGCCTTATACTTCAGAAGCATCTGTCACCTGTATAAAAACAAACCATCCCACTAACCTAAGAAAATAAAAGTGAGACAACAAAAGAGAAAATGAGGCAGAAACCTGTAGTTCTCTGGGGGAGTCACACTGTGAAGCCCAATTTGGGCACACCAGGGTATCCCCAACAGCTCAAGAAAATGGTAGGCACTTAAAGTTGAGACTAAAGCCATTCTTAAACACGTCCACACTAGCGGTCTGAGTCCTGCCCACACCGATCTTCTACTCATCAGTGGCCGGCTCATCCCTAGGAAACTCTATCTAAAGTGTTCCCAGTGATGTTCCCAGGATCACATCATGATCCTTTGGTGGACCCTCGGTCTCCTGTCCCCCTGTACCCTCCCAGAATACAAGTCCATATCTAGGGGGTCACAGATGTTTCCTACCATCCTCCTGTTGGTGGCCTGCCTTGCTGTATTTTCTGTGGCATGATTGATGTCACATGCATCTCCACTGCTCCTTGGAGGACTGACCCAGGACGACATGCCCAGGAAATCTCAGGCCATCCCTCCAAACAGGCCTGTTCTAGTGATTTTTAAAAAGGTGCCTTGTCATTAAACAGGACCTTTAGCTTGGCTGGAAATGGTAAATATGTAAAGCAAACCCATTGCTCTCAATTTCATCTCCACCTGATCAAAGGATCCCCTTTGATGCGGCATCAACTGAGTATAGTCAGGGAACATCAGGATGGTTGTAAAGTCCCCCTTCAGTCATGCTGCGTGCAGTACAGTGTCTTGGTCTCTATAATTGAGAAAACTGGCAGTTAATGTGTGTGGCGGTACCCCACGGGGGCCAGGAGCCCTGTGCACCATCTCAATCAGGGTTGTCCCCATCCAATCATTCCAGGAACCACACAAATCTCAAGCTATTGCTGTGGGAAAACCTCTCTGTGTCCTTCACCCATGCACACTGTTCTAAATTAGTATTTCTCAGCTTGTGGAGGTCAGTACACATGGCCGGCAATTCCTCCTCTAGGATGCACTCTTCCCCCTAAACGACTCGATCCACCACCTGGCAAAGATCCTGTCTCACTAAGTAAACATCACTGCCCACTGAGCCAATCTGGGGCACCAGAGCCTGTCTAGTGTATTGTAGGATGATGTCAGTGGACTTTCTGGTGTGTGGCTACTCCTCTGGGCCATTACTGTTCCCACCAGAACCTGTGCTGGATCTTTGCCCCCCGTAGAGCTTTGGTAAATGTGTTCATTATTGCCTGTTTTTTTGGGGGGGCATGGTCTTTATTGTAAGCGAAAGATGATGCAGAAGGATCCAAACAAGGGGAAGAGAGAGGGACCCACCAGGAGATGAGTGAACTGGGCCCACCAGGCCCGTTGCAGAGCAACACGTGAAGCCATCAATCAGCCCTCAACAGTCAGAGCGTTCTTTCAGGTAGATGCCAGCATCCTGGAAAGGATGTCCAAACATGTAGCTCATCACTCCTCACCGCCCCAGTACCCGGGCCAGGACGGTGGCTCTCAGGATGAAGAAGAAGGCATCAGATAGTCACAGTGGGTCCACAGGGTCACCGGTAGGCTCATGCCAGGCCTTCATAGAATGGGGGTTAGTAGGGGAGCACATTCACCGCCTACACGCCGTGTTTCTATAATTGCCGGGGAGGCAGCCCTAATAGCCATGCAGCTGCAGTGTCTTCTGCCAGTGCTCGCCTGGGCCGCTCAAGCTCACTTTCGTTGCCTCCTGGCACTCGGCCAGCCCAAGCCTAGCTCCCGGTGCAGCCACGAAGCCAAGCGCTGCACATATGTACTTATGCTAAGAAAGATGATTTGGGGATTAATGGGCCATCAGGCTGGAGCTCAAGGGAACACGTCCACCATCTTGTGAATTCAGCCACGCCTCCTAATGTAGTTTTATGTGTACTTAACACAAGCATGGAATCAAAGTTCCAAACAGTCCTCTCGCAGTAACCCCTTCCCTGGCTGCAACAGACAATCCTGCATCTGTGAGGAATAACTCCAAAAATGCAAAACTGTTCTCTTGTCTGATCCAAAGCTCTGTCCATCCCCTGCACACCGTTCACCAGACCAAGAAAGACCGAAGCCTGTGGTATACACTTTATAGCTTTTCCCAGGTAATATTTGCTATCTGGCCAGTCTGAAGAAATTCCACAACACAAAAATCTTCTGAATTAAACTTCGAACTGTAATTGTTGCAATTGAAATAAAAAACGGACCGTGCTCTCACTTCCTGCAAAAATAAAACATACACTTGATTAATAGAGGCGTGCATCCATTGCTTGAGGCTATTGTTTTTCAGTCTGGAAATGTCTCCCTTGCCGACAAAGTGAAGAAGACAGCTTCTCCTTAAATAATCCACACACAAAAAAGATTTTCTGCGCCTCCACTTCACTTCGCATGTAAGAGTGAAATACCCATGTATCTGCAGTTTTTACTATATTTCTTTATGCGATCCCTGGAAAATTACTCTACTGCACCATATATGTCCAGTAGTAATTTAGCTGACAAATGTAACGTAACTCACTATGATGGAACCTTTGACAGTATCCATCAATTTTAAATAATTCTAATGAGTTTAGAGGCACAGAGACATCTTGTTGGTGTCATACTTTAAACGAAGGATCCATCGGCTACAGGACTCTAAATTAATATTGTACCACCAGGGAAAGAAGTAATATTGTCTAGCTGTTGCGGCTAAACACAAACGGCCACATGCATCAACCTATTTAGGAAGTGCAAACGGTGCGAATCGGTAAATTTGGCCGTTTGCGCTTCCTAAATACGTTTTTGGGATGCATGAAACAATTTTTCAAAATTCGCTTTTTTTGCATTTCCCAAAAATGCGAATGCATTTAAGGAATCGCATTTGTGCATTTCCTTAAATGCAATGCATCTTTTTTAAAAAAAATGCGAATTTTGAAATAGGAAGTGCAAATTAACACGAGGTTGACCCTCGTGTTAATTTGCGAAATTCTTAAAAAAAGCCCAAAAATGCATTTTGGAAAGTGTCATCTTACACACACACATGCATGTCCTTATGACATGTGTGTGTGAAACATGCACTTTAAAATACATTTCAGGGGTGCAGGGGGGGACCCCCCCTCTGCACCCTTGCAATGCATCAACAAATTGCGAATTCCAAAAAAAAGAAATGCAAAACGGCATTGATTCCTATGGGCCTCTAGGCCCATAGGAATCAATGTAATGCCATTCCTTAATTGCGATTCGCAATTAAGGAATCGCAAATTCCGAAAATTAAGAAATCCTAAAAAAGTTTAGGATTTCTTGATGCATAGGATTTTGCAATTCCTAAATTGCGATTCCTTAATTTTCGCAATTTAGGAAATGCTAAATCCTACAATGATGCATGTGGCCGAAAGACTCGTGTACAAAGAAATGTTGCACTTGCAAAGTCTGTCATTCGCAGAATCACAGGGTTTGAATCAGCAAAACGCCTTGTTGTTATATACTTAAGACATTTTCTGAGCTGGCAACACACTATTACATATCTAAATGGGTTTATGAACCGTAACCAATACCTATTCGAAAGGAGCTTGTTTCAGGCATTCCGGTCCAAAAAGTGATGTTTTAAAATATGTATAAATGTTTTGCAACCACAATCCAGTCACAAAACATGGGCAATTTCCAAACTCCTCAAAGGAGATTTTAACCCATAGGCAAAGGAAAAAAGCCCCCCTTCAGACCCAATTCCATTTGTGAATGTTAAAAAAAAGTTTGTTGGGAAAACGTTGTTGGAAATGTGCCTACCTGCATGGTCAGCCGGGATATTTGTGCCTTTTTTACAAACCCTATTTTTGTTGGCCGATGAACTCTGTGCACTCTGCTAACCAGTGGTGAAGTGCTCGTGCTCTCCCTGTTAAACATGGTAAAAATTGGTATAGACCTGCTTAGCACATTTAATATACATATAAGTACCTAGTACATGGTACTACATGTACTCATGTCTTGAAAATTAAATGCTACTAGGGGGTGTGTCACCCTCAAAAGTAGCCGTGTAAAACGTGTTCCCAGGCCTGGCCCTGCAGCTTGTTTGTGAAGTTTTAAACTGCAATTTCGACCTGGCAAAATAAACTTTTGCCAGGGGTAAACCTTCCATTTTAAAACATATAATTTACCCCTAAGGTAAGCCCTAAATGTCCATAGGGCAGTGTGCAGGGCATTTAAAAAGTATGGCAAAATTGTACATGTGTCTGCAGTGAAAAATAACCAGTGATTTCCCACTGTGACAAGACTGCCTATCCTATAGATCCACACTGGTTTACACTATTACCTTTAATCAGTGTTAAATTCAGTTTGGTAGCAGCTAGAAATATTATTCAAGGACACTTTTTATTAGTAATTTAAAATCCAACTTAAAGGAAAAGTCATAATTTATATCACTTGTTTGGAAATGGCCCCTTTAGAAAGTTGTCATTTATCTATCTAAAGTCAAAAGAGTCTTTCTGCCAGTGTCCAGTGTTGCACAACTGCTGATGGCTCCCCTGTAGTGAGTTATGGATTGCTCCCAGACAGTGGTAAAAAATGCTTGGGTCTGAAGAGGTGGTTTTGAGATATTTGTAGGCTTAGGAAACACAACTAGTACAGGGTTTTACATGTGTTTTGTTTAACCATCTTTGTGTATTAATAAATTATTCACATTGTTCCACCATTTTACCATCCCCCCCACCCAATTATTTGAAAAAGTCTGATAAATTTAAACCTGTTCTTCAAAATAAAACATATGAACTGGCTTCATTGTCTTTTGTCTTGGTCCACCTATATGCACTTCTAATATCAAGGCCACTGTTGGACACATTTAAATGTTTACCATCATTATTGCATAGCCTATCCAATACAGTGTCCTTATACATTTCCACTCATTAAAAATATACATAGAAATAAAAACACCACATCTGTCCAAATCAAGTGACCTTAATTTACAAAATGTGGCTGGAACACATCACCCCAGCTTGAAGCTACTGAATGAAAAAAACTGCAGTGGTCCCACCACCCAGGAACTGCAAAGTAGGGATTAAGGGAACGGCGTGGACAACAATGGAGGAACATTCCATCTCAAGTTAAAGCAAAGGTGCCACTCAGGAGATCCAGACTTGCAATGTGATGGGTCCTTCAGATCTAAGGGCAAAACAAACAGTTTATAACAATCAAATCTCCTAGAAAAAGCTGGGCTAAAGAAAGAAACAGGAGTAATGTTACAGCTGTACAGTTGATTGGAATATACTGTCTTTAAAGGTATGTGACTGTGATGTTGTTGTGTAGCATTTTAGGATCCAAGCGTAATTTACTGATGCATACCCTTATATAGGTATAATTCACATTGCCCTTATATAGACATAGAAATCATACCCATATTTAGACATAACCCATCCAGTCCAAATACAGGCATGGCTACTTCCACTAGTTCCAAAAAGCCGCAAGGATTTCTTGGAAAACTCGGCTTCAGCAGTCTGTTTCATTTGTTATCATCCATACATACTGACTTTTAATGAATTTAACATTCTAAATGCAACCTTGAACGTTTTAAATGTTTTGTACTTGCAATGGTTTATTTTTAAATCACGCAATAAAGATTATTATTATGGATTCAGCAGTCAGGGACATCCCCTTGGTGGAATATTGATTTGTCCTAGAAATCATGGAGTTTTCAAAGAACTACCATTCCCATGGGGTTCTTTGATGACATTATTATGTCCGACTTTACGTCAAACTAGGCACCTTCAAGGTATAAATATGCCTACACTTGCCCTAGCAAACACACAGTGGTTCGGAGCAGCTGGCCTATCTACTTGCCCAACGCAACTCGCTACAGCAAGTGCCGAAGGAAGCCGACCCTCAAGCTGACGCACTGATCGAGAAGCTGTCCTTTCTCTCGCTGAGAATCCTGCTCCAGTGTTTCCAAGCTCCCCTCACGGGGTATTGGGAAATCGCGTCCGAAACAGAGATACCAGACCACCTTCATTCTAAAACCAAGATACGGAGCTGATTAGACCCTTAGAGAAATCTTGGTTAGATTCTTAGCAAAAGAAAACTAAACCAATGCTACACCTCACTTACTTCTTCCCCCATACTAGACTAAGGTTAGGTACATTGGGGTAGGCATATTTTAGAAGCACCAGTTGAGTACTTTTAGCTTTGTTATTTATGTATGTATTTATCTATGGTTTAGAAACCATACAATGCTTTTACAGTATTATTTTATAATACTCTTCTTATTGAACGCATTATACTTTGCAACCAGTATTATGATTGTAGCAGTTCACTTTACTTGCATGAGATAGAAACTGTTCAATAAACACCTTTTTATTGAAAACGCCTATCTCCTATTTTTCTGCACCTCTGCTGAAACGAAGCATGCACGATTGACTGAGTAAAATATCTTTCTATTGTTTCCACGACTATGAAGATCAGTTTTATTCTGGGGGAAACAAAGTTGTCATGTTTATGCGGTTGTCAGAAACTAATCCCTTCTTGTGTATTCAAGAAAGTTTCTAGTGACCTCTGATCTATCTGGCACTCACAATTATGTCTAATACATTCGATAGAGACCTAGTCGACCAAAGTCCTACGTCAAATCTATAGGATATATTATTCCAATGCGCAGAGCTTATTGGGAATATAGGAACTGTACTACATGGCGCCCAACGTTTGGTAAGGCACTAATTTTAACGCTAGATACTAGAGTAACTCAGTCGTGCTTTTACAGAGACCCCTTTTTCCCATAAAATACTCTAATAGACATCTGGAGTGGGTAAAAGGATACAATATTCGCCATTACTGAGTAGGACAAAAATCGTATATGTATTCGTTTTTGGTTTGATTCAACGTTGAAGGATACACTGTTCCAAAACATTGTGCACCTTATCTTTGTTTCCTTGAAAACTTGCTCTGCAACTTTCACGAAACAATGCTGCTTGACGGCAATAACGGGAACGGTGGAGCTGCAGCAGCTGCAGCCCAACCGGGTTTAAACATTACAGGTTTCAAAAAAACCGACCGGATGCTATAATCATCCCGGAAAACTTAAGGAAAACCATCGCTATAAAGCTTATAACAAATGGCCTTTCACCTAGAGGTGGTAGGGTAATAATAATAATAATCCACATTTGTAAAGCGCGCAATCACCCGTTAGGGTCTCTAGGCGCTGGGGGCCGTCCGGAAGATTAAGCAAGCTATTGCCCAGAGTCACATGGTGCTGGGCTAACCTGCCGCCGGAGCCGGGGATCGAACCGTGATCCCCAGATTCCAGCGTCAGTTGCCCTGGCCGCGGCGCCACACCTCTTCCACAAGGATCTTGAGGACACAACTCAGGGTCATTTTTGTCATAGAGGCACACAAATATCGGCAGACAGAGGTATTCTATTCATGGATAATATTCCCTGAAGCAAATGCAGTATTGCATGTGTTTCACTTCTACAAAGTAGAAGATAATCCAACGGAATACGTTCCTTTCAAGGACATTGAAATTCCACTAACTTACCAAGAGCATCAGCTCTGGTTTAAAGGCGCCCTACAATATCAAAATCACATTGCCAGGCTCGGTCCACTAGGTAGACCAGGAGCAACATGGCCGGTACTAGCCAGCTATACACCACATCCTGACATTGAAGAAATGTCAAGTGAAGAACTATTAGTTCAACTAAAACAACTAATAAGAATACATAGACAATTGGTTCAATATGTCATGTGGACTCTAACAGTCAAACCTCCTATAAGGATTCCACAACAGACCCCTCACCAGGGGAACACAAATAAAATCCCACCACAGACTATACAATCAGTCATTGGTAAATTACCTGCAAAAAGGGAACAAATTCCATTCTGGATAGCTCAAAAAATTACTCAAATTGAGGCAGTATTTCCTGACAATACACCTCATGAAAAACACAGAATTTTAACAATCTGTTTACCAACGGGGATCGCACCACACTTGGAGGACTGCAATGCTTGAGGTACAGTCCTTGCTGCAATCTACACAAAAACACATGGTGTTCCGTCCATGGCGGTGATACTAGACGTCCTGAAACAGATTCAAAATGAATACGGGGCAGAGCCTGCTTTAAATCTGGGTATGAAATCACTGAAAGATTTCAAACAGGTCTCAGCTATAATATTAGCTAATATTAAAGGTGAAG
Source organism: Lissotriton helveticus (assembly GCF_964261635.1). Classification (NCBI taxonomy): domain Eukaryota; kingdom Metazoa; phylum Chordata; class Amphibia; order Caudata; family Salamandridae; genus Lissotriton; species Lissotriton helveticus. The sequence goes on from NC_136063.1 coordinate 1,229,719,547, forward strand.
CAGTATTTGTGGCGATCCGTCAAAAACTAAGGGAAATTGACATAACTGAGCAACCATATGAACTGGCCAGAATAATTGAAAAATCCTACGAAGAACTAGGAAGAGATAGTTTGGGTAGGAAACCAGTTAAACCCCAACCAACTGAAAGTCCTGAAAAGGTCTTTATTAAAAACACTCTCAGTACTCCTAAAAATAAGTGGGAAAATACTAAACAAATTTCTAATGAGAAGCGTTCTCAGTCCCGAGGAAGGTCGCCTCAAAAGGAGCCCTCTGAAGAGAAGTATAACCTCAGGAATAGGGATAATTTGAGAAAACCTGATAGATATCAAGATACTGATACACGTTCCTCTCGTACCTTTCAGACTTCCTCACAGAAATTGGAAAGAAGAGGACGGTCAGAACACAAGGAATAACGCGTGAAGTCCAAAGACGATCAACACGTTCCAAAAAATAAAAAAAACAATTCACCAAAAAGAAGGTAGCAGGTCTAAAAATCAGATCAACAGATCCGGAAAACCTTGAATCAGAAATGACGAATGAAACGGTATTAAAAAAAGAAGTCTCAAAATGGTATTGGACTCTAATTGAATCCGGAGAAGAAGATCTTACTATTTCTGAAAAAATATGGAGGAAAGACCTACCTAATGAAGATTTGGATCTATGTCAAATCTGGAAAAAATCAGTAGAGAAATGCTGGCTGTGTGTAAAGCCCGCAGCATTAAAAAGGAATCATCTTTTCACTATACATAGAGCGTATTGGACACCCAAAAAATTATCAAAATTTAAAGGATCGGCAGTAAAATCGTGTAGTAAATGTGGTGAAGAAAAAGTGGATGATATTCACATGTTTGGTGGCTGCTCATCGCTTACGCAATACTGGCAAGAGATTGGTAAGACACTAACTGCAATACTGGCAACACCGATAACTGTGAGTATTATCTTAATTATTTTTGGGATACACTATACTACTCAAGCAAAGCAGATTAAGCTAAATAAACAACAAGAAAACTTACTGTTTGTTATGATCCTATTATCTCGTAGAGAGATTTGTATTAACTGGATAAAACCGGCTCCACCAACCCATGAGAATTGGTTAAATGCTGTAATAAGAACTAGCAGTTTGGATAGAAAAGGGAAACAACTCAAAAAAATGAAATACTGGGAGATCTTGGAAAATTATATCACCTCCAGATGATAAACCAGAACCTCTCCTTGTCTGAGGTTTCTTTGACTCTTCTCCTTTTTCTTTTCTTTTTTCTTTTTCTTTTGATTCCAATGATTAAGCGGATCAATAATTCCTGGCATGACTTGAAGTCTGTCAAACATCCCAAGGGTCATGAGAGCTCCAGAAACAAAGGAATTATTGGGCAAGATAGAGGTGTGCGGAAGGGATCTGACTGGAACGAGAATGAGATACACCCCTTGTACTCTCCGATAGACGATAAGGGGCAGTTTGAAGGTACAACCGTTCAGATACTGTCGGACTCCCAAACACCTTTCTTTCTGCATAACCCGCAATATGAGGAAAAAAAATAAAAATCTTGTAATCAGTATAATCCCCGGAAGATACGGATGTATGTACTTAACCTTTAATGAAGGTGAAAAAGTACCAATTGCTTACAAATCACACTTGTACACACAAGCTGAAATGAAATTCACTTCAACAGAAAAATTTCTAACAGCGGTTCAAACTGCAGTTGCAAAAGAGAGAGCTCTCGCACAGGACATATGCATAATGGTCGTTACTCTTGTACCTGGCTTAGAGGCAGTGACAAAAGCAAGCATTCCAAATGCAAAGGCTTTACATCAAAGATGGATACAATGGGTTAACTCTCTTGCTGCAACAGACGTTGAATACGTGTTTAACCCCTACTTGAAAACGCAAGAATTTCTACAATACGAACAAGAATGTCCTCTGCCCGCTGAGCTTCTTCCTCTAGAACAGTACAAATGTATAATATATACAGGCGGATCAGCACAGCCCGCAATTGGGGGTAAACAAGCTTACAGTGCTGCGTGCGTGATTGTTAAAGGTCACTGGCGTAATGGTAAATTCCGACCTAAGGTCACAAAAACACAATCTCTCGGAGACTCTACAGCTCAGCGAGCTGAACTACAGGCTTTCAAGATGGCGCTTGAAAATACCGATCGCGAATTCCCCAAACACATAGTGTGTGATTTGTATTACTGTGTTCAATCTTACAATGAATACTTGCGGAACTGGGTTCAAAACGGTTTCAAAGATGCAAAAGGTGGCACAATCAAGCATAAGTTGCTTTGGGAACAAGTAGTTCAATTACAGAAAGAACTACAAAAGACTCACGTGATCCATACATCTTCTGCGTTATGGCATTCACGTTGAAGGGAATTCATTGGCTGATGAAGCTGCAAAAGGCAGCTGTGCAAACGGCTTCCGTAGCAGCAATCACTCATTTAAAAACAAAAATAGACAGCAAAATAATGCAGGCTGTCGCCGCTTCCAATAAAGACAGCGGTAAAACTTTACCAAAAGGCTTTCCACTCAAGTACTCATATATAACTGATGTAAATAATGTTCCTTTTGCTCAAATCCCTGGAGTGGGGGATAGAGTAGTTCCAAACATGGAACATAGATTAGGACTAATCTTAGCAGCACATGAAGGGCTTGCCTCTGCACACGCAGGTGTTTCTGCCACAGTATCATTATTAAAACAAAGATACTGGTGGCAGCGCATGAGGAAACAGACCAGAAACTATGTTTTGGAATGCCCGAAACGCCCGGCGCAGACGCCCCTTTTAATTTAAAAAAAAACATTAGCATGTGTTTACCTGGACCACTGTGGTCACTTACAAAGGGATGGTAACTATAACTATATCATGGTCACAGTGGATTCATGGTCAAGATTCATTTGGATGTTGCCTCAGCGCTCGGCTGATGCCCGAACTGTTATAAAAGATTTGCGAGTCTTTATCAGCACATACATAGGCAGTCGACACGCTACATTCTGACCAGGGTCCTGCGTTTAGCTCTAAGCTTACAAGGAGGCCATGACCAATCTGGGCATTGCATTGCGGTATTCTAGTCCATTCCATCCTGAGGGAAATTCTGTATTGCAAAGAAAAAAACGGGACATAAAGCAATCTAGAAAAGCTAGGGTATTAGGCTCGGGTGACGGGTGGGTCAAACATCTAATAAGTGTCCAACATAGTTTAAATAATCTGCCAAGAAAGTCTCTGGGTGGAATCACTCCATATGAAATACTTTTTGGTACTAGAATGCTTGTCCAGGACCTAGATCGTCACACTTCAGTGGTGGAACAAAAACCCTTTGATATCAAAGACCGTTTGGCTGTTTTGCAGGACTTAAATGAGAAAAGGAGAAGTCAAACCAACACAATACAAAAGCCAACGACCAATGAAGGAGAACCACCCATCCCAGCAAGGCCTGTCTGGATTCCAAAGATTGGGGATCTAGTCAGAGAAAAGATCGCGGATAAGAAGGAATTTGGGCCTGCTTACAGAAACCAGTACCTGTGCTAGCAATCCATGGATCAAGAACAGTATTACTGCCGCCCCACTGCTGGAATAAAGGAGAACAGGTTTGTATCTATTGACCTGGTCAAACCACATCATGTGGCCGTTAATAAGTAGTAGGCCCAGTGGACTCCAAAGATGTAGCAGAAGACAAAATCTTGCTACTATCCAAGAGGTTCAGACTGAGAGACTGATAACATTTGAAGACTCTGCAGCACAGAACAAAGAACTAGGCAATATTGCAATGGAACTTGCACCTTTTGAGACCCAAATAACAGTTTGTCAAGACACTCCTGCCTACAATGATGTAGCATTTGACTATTCTAATATGACAAAGGATCCGGTATCCCCAGTGATTTCAAAAAATCCTGGAGCAATTCCAAAAATTGACAGAACTGCCTCTGGCTATTTCATCAACTTTGATAAGTTTTCTGAGGGTCCCAGTGAGCCTGAAACAACACCATTAAATAAAACATTTAAAGAACAAGTAACAGAACTTTTTTTGACAACTTGAAAAAACGTATCTGGTTTCAAAATCGGTTGAATTTTGGATTGTGCTAGGCGTAGTTTTTCTCCTACTTTGGCTAATCCTACTATTAACTTTGGGGATGCTGATAAATCGGAAAATATAGTAAAATGGACACAGCAAGTAAGAACATCAACTTGCTCCTGAAGCCACACAAATCATCTCATCGTGAACAAAGAGACTTGACATCAGTGAACATTACAGCCATTCCTATACCTGGGGGTATAGCGTGGGACAAAACTGATTATGACATCTTTGGCCCTGCAGAGCTGTTGAAGATTACACATCAGTTCAAGGTTTCTTTGAGTGACTTTGTTTCACCCAGCACATTTTTTGATTAAGGGGACTTTGAGACTGTTAATAATATGATGTCAGACTTAGAGATGTCTTATCAAATTACATCAGATTATGCACAAATGTACTGGTATAATCACTATGGTCATCATTACTTGCACAAATCTGCAAACCTTAGAAATATTTATACTTTTAATCAATGGGAACATTGTCCAACGCCACTGAAGGGTAGCTAAAAATATTCTATGAAAAATGTCCATACTTCTCAGGTTTCAATACCACAGATCTGGAAACGTTTTACTTTAAAAATGTTAATAAGACAGGAATAAAAAGTATGTTGATTAATACTAAGCAAATTTATTCAGCAGCCTTTTATGCCCAGTTGTCCTCATTAGGTTTCGACTTTTGGAGTGACAACATAGAAACGAAAAGTGTCTGGGGTTCAAAAGACTGGCAACTGCAGGAAACAGAAGCTTTATTTTGAGCCTGCATTATCCCTGAACAAATAATATTTTTGAACAACACTGTGCAACAGACATCCTGCCTTGGCCTGGCCAAGATAAAAGATTTGAACAAACTGTCCATACCTACAACTACACCTGATAGTAAAAACACTTCAGAGGGAGGGATCAACATAAAAACTATTCTACTTAAAAACAGAACTGATCCTGATTGGAAAAAACGGTTAATCTGGGCCACAGACACGAATAACTGTCAAGATAGATTCCTGAACAAGACACAAGGGTTTACAGTAACTAGGCCAGATCCAAGATATGTCCAGAGACAACATCCAGGGACAGTAACAACATACAGTGTGGGAAAACTGTGCCTTGAGTGGCTACAAAAATCTCCACTTACAGAGGTTAAACAACACTTATCTTTACTTAAAGATGGCGTTGATTTAAGGGACTTCTTACAAGGTCCTGCGAAACAACGTCATAAAGGGTTCCTATACGCAGGTATATACGCCATTTATAATGAAGCTTGGAAAGCGACACTGGCAGAAACTGCAGAAAGAATACGAGAAATTGATCGTATTAATTTAGAGAAAGCACTCTCTGTAGTTGACAATGGGTTAACGACTCGGTCATCCAGAATTTATTCTTTGGACAGCACAGAATCCTCTGCCATAGACATAATGGAACAGGACTTGCTCATGCTACAGCATGGACAGTCACAATTACGTTCTATAATGCTTTTAGGCTGGACGTTGCAAAATCTTCGTTCTGGATATGTGCCATGGTGTCTAATCAACAACACGTCATTGTTTTCTGTATTTAACCTTACAGATAAACAAATCACTCTGGCACAAATAGGAGCAGACTATACAGTGCTGAGCATTGAACAACTGGAAAGATTACAATTAACTGCTTCAGAAAAACCTGCAATAGAATGGCTAATACATGGGATAATCACTCTGCCTGTCACAATTTTCAATTTTCAATACTGTTTGAAACATATACCAGTTGCCATGTATGAAAGGTTGGGTGACAGTATTATTGATTATATTTTAGTGTCATGCCCTCTAATGGACCGTATTGGCTCATTTGAAGTCAGGCCGATTGGGATGAGTGACCATAACCCCCTTAGAATGGACATTGAAATCGAGGCCCTTATATATGAGACACCTCTTGCTCTTATTTCAAATTCTAATATAGTTACTAATTGCCAGGGACGAAGGCTAAGATGGGAGTTTATCACCCCGGCTGACTTTCTTGGTAGTTTGTATGATAGCAACCGTGAAGATTTTAGCCTCTGTATCGATCCAGGTGTTTAATCTACAGAAATCCTAGGTGCTTTTGATCGCATTACTAATCAAATAGCGACCAATTTGACTCAGCGAGGTAACCAAGGCCCAAAAAATTTAAAAACTGGTTTGATCATATGTGCACTACTGCACATAATGCCCTAATGGCGGTCCTGAAGGCCCCTGTAAAGGACGCAGTTAGCATCGCCGAAGCTAGGAGAAGCTATAAAAACGCAATTAAGTCTCTCCCAAACATCCAGAGCCCCCCCACCCCCCTCTCACCTACATCCCCAAACGTCCTCCCCCTTCTCCCAAACTTCCAGAACTCCCCCACACCCCCTACCCCTCCGACCTCCCTCCCCCCTCACCACGTCTCCCTCACCCCCACAGGTTCTCAGTCCCCTCCCCTTAGAGCTCCCAGTCCCCCCTCCGTCCATGAGTCACATCGCCCTGCGCGATCCCTCACTCCCACTGCTCACGCCATCCCCCTTAGTGAAGACATCCACCTCCCCCAAAAAGACCGCAACCCCCCTCCCTCCCTACCCCCCGCCCATCCGAACTCGAAACTCCAATCAGTTCCTCCCATCCGACTATTCCCCCTAATAGTAACCCGCCCAGCAGCCCCTCCCACCACCCTGCCCTTGACCTAAAGTTCACGAAATCTAACTCCGTGCCTCCCTCTCCCGTCTCATATCCTAACAGCATCTCGCCCCAAACCCGCTCTCCCTCACTAGTCCTCCCACAACCGAACTCCAACCTGGACCCGGTCCCCCCGTCACAGACCCCCCCATTCGACGTCCCGCTCCACGACCCCTCCCACGCCAAACCCAACTTCACCCACTCGCCCCCTACTCCCCAGCACCTAAACTGACACAACGCCTGGACTTTCTAGAAGCCCAGATCGCGACTCTGATCTTTGGCCTGAAAGAAACCCTATCCTCCCTAGAGAAACTCCAGCCTCCCTCCCCGAACGTTCCTCCTCCTCACCTCCAGTCGCCTCCCTCCAAGACTGACTCTCATACTCACATTGGGTCCAAGCCCCCCACAGGCTCCCAGCCCCTTCTCTCCAATCCCAGGACTGAGGCTCGAATCGACAGTCCTAGAAGAACGGCTCCCTCCCTTTCGCCACAGGAAGTGACCTCCCTCATCGCCTCCTATGAAACCCCGCCTAATCAGCCAGCTCAAACAATTCCCCCTGACCACCCTCCCTTCTCCTCAATTCAAGTCATCACTGGAGTGGGAAGGGACCCGTCCCGCCGTAAAGCTGCCAGACCACCACCCTATCTCTCCTCCTTACCCAGAGCTACCTCTGTCAATCATATCTCACAGGATGACTCCCAAATAAATTGTATGCTCATCAATTGCAGATCCGCCGTCAAACATGCAACAGAAATAGCCGAAACCATCCTCTCCCATGACCTGGACGTAGCCTTCATCGCTGAAACATGGCTAAACACTCTATCCAGCCCCATCCTGGACACGCTGGTGCCGCCCGGTTTCTCAATTATACACAAAGACAGGCCCATTCACAAAGGTGGCGGAATAGCTATTATCCATAAAAGCGACCTCTCCATCACTGAATCTCCTTCCGTCATTTACAACTCCTTTGAATCCCTCTCGGTCATCATCAATTCTCCTCACCACCCTCCACTCCAATGCCTTCTCCTCTACCATCCCCCGGGCAACACTGCCGAATTTGGCGCTCAGCTGACGGATCTGATCACGCAAACCGCTCTCAACAGTGATTTCAGAATAATTCTGGGCGACCTCAACCTAAGATGGAATGTATCAAAAAACCCGCTCATTCAATCCCTCACCACCCTTATTCATGACCATGACATGACCCAGCACTGCACAGAGGAAACCCACCACAGAGGAGCAACCCTGGATGCTATCATCGCAGATAGAAAGACAATTTCAATTGATCACATCATCCCAGTAGACTGGTCAGACCATCACGCCATCCTCTTTCATATCAATCACCAGGCGCTTTCCGTCCCTCCCACTCAAACCTCCCCCAAGTGGACCAGAAACTTATCGAGAGTACCTCTTGACAAGCTAGAAAAGGGCCTCAGCTCACTCCTCCCGAACTCGACAGAACCCCTTTCAACCACAGAACTCACCTCGCTCTACCATTCCAACTTGGAGCTTGTCTTAGACCAGCTGGCACCGAGGAAACTAAAAAAACAAAGAAACATCCCCTCCAGATCCTGGTTCTCCACTGACATTAACGATGAAAGAAGACACCTAAGATCCATGGAAAGATCCTGGAGGTCTAACCCCTCCTCACTCAACCGGGACCAGCTCAAGGCAGCCCGCAATAGCTACTATAACCATATCAAGAACAAAAAGTCGTCCTTCTTCTGTGCGGCCCTTGATAATGCCAAAAACCGCCCCAAAGAACTTTTCAACATCATCAAGAAACAAATCTCCATTCCGGTAACAAGAGACATGGTGGCGTCCAAATCCCAATGTGACGACTTTGCCAGCTTCTTCAACGAAAAAATTGCCAAAATTGACCGATCACTCGGCACGTTGCCCTCATACCACCCCGCTACAACTTCCCATTTAAGACCAACAATCACATCCACTCGCTGGTCCTCCTTCCAACCTATCCAGGTTGAACTGATAAGCAATCTCATAGCCACGGCCAAACCCTCAACCCACTCCCTTGATCAGCTTCCCCGAGAGTGACCAAAGACTTGACGCTCACTCTAGCCCCTATCTGGGCCAAGATCATCAACAGCTCTCTGAGCGAGGGCTCCATCCCGGACTGCCTTAAAATAGGTCAAGTCACGCCTCTACTAAAAAAACGGGCCTTGACCTACAGGATATGAACAACTTCAGACCAGTCTCGAACCTTCCACTATTATTCAAAATCTTGGAAAGATGTGTTTTGTCGCAACTATCCCAGCACTTAGTGAACACGAAGCTTCTCGACCCATATCAATCAGGGTTCAGAAAAGGCTGCAGTACTGAAACCGCAATCCTTAACGTCCTGGACGATCTTCACATGTCGCTCGACTCCAACCAACGCAGCCTTCTCATCCTCTTAGACCTATCGGCTGCATTTGACACAGTTGATCATGCCCTACTAATCAATGTCCTAAAGGAGAGAGCAGGCCTCGAAAAGACTGTCCTTAAATGGTTCTCCTCCTTTCTCAACAACCGCACACAAAGAATCAAAATTAAAAGCTGCGAATCAGACATTCTTCCCATCAGCAGAGGAGTCCCTCAAGGGTCAGTACTCTCTCCTCAACTCTTCAACATCTACATGGAGCCCCTCACCTCAATTCTAAGGAAAGCTAACATCCCCTTCCACCTTTATGCGGACGACACGCAACTCTATCTGGAAACCACATCGATCTCGGACATCCACAGACTGAACCACACACTTACCGAAGTTCAGCTCTGGCTCTCTTCCAACCACCTCAAACTCAATGAGGAAAAAACTGAAGTGCTCCTCATCTCTAACAAAGAAGAAAACCCCCAAATTCTTAAATGGCTCAAAGCCTTAAACGCCCTGAATGTTCCTCTTGTTCCATCGAACTCCATAAAATCCCTAGGGATCACCCTTGACCCCAAACTGGATATGAAAGAACACGTCTCAAAAACTGCCAAAAGTGCCTTCCTGAACCTGAAATTGCTCTACAAACTAAAGCCATTTCTCCCCATAAAAGACTTGAAACAGGCCACGCAGGCTCTGGTTCTCCCCAGAATTGACTACGGCATTGCCACTCTGACTGGAACAGCCAAATCGCACCGGTGACCTCTGACCTCTACCCTAAATGCCGCTGCAAGAATGATCACGGGACCAAAGAAATATGAACACATCACCCCAGCTCTTAAGGATCTGAAGTGGCTTCCTATTGACCAACGAGCTAGCTTCCGCACAGCCTGCCTCACACATAAAGCCCTGCATACAGGCAAACCGGAATACCTGGCCAACAAGCTCAAAAGGGCCGGTCAGTCTAGAAACCTCAGAAGCTCCAACACACTCCTACTCATTCCTCTGAAATCCCAGAAACTTTCAACATCTAGCAAATCCTTTGCGGGCAATGCTCCCAAGATATGGAACTCCATCCCCCCACACATCAGAATGACCGCATCCTTCCCGAAATTCAAGAAGTTACTCAAAGTCCTCTTCCTCGAGCGTTCCGGAACCAACTAGAACTCAACCTAGACTTTATAGTTCCATGTTCTCGTTCACCCCAGAGCTGATTGACTTGCCTACGACTCTCCGCCCTGTTTCACGCCTGGCTGCTATTGTACAGACTGTACTCACTCCTGTGCTCATTGCCTTGTTTTTTGTCTGCATTGTCTGTCTAAACGCCTTTATTCTTGCTGTGAAGCGCTCTGATACCCTCGGGTCCAGCTAGCGCTATACAAAACTTTAATAAATAAAAAAATAAATAAAATAAAATAAGTCACGGAAAATTGAGCTTAAAGAGATGGCCTGGTAGAAGTTAAATCAAGCTAGTGCCCTGAAAAGTAGCACCCACTTCTGGAAAGTGATAAATAGTCCAGTTTTTGATGAGGCAGACAACACCATCAAGGACTGCCTTATCCCCCCAGAAAGATGGGTGGAACATTTTAGTGGCCTGTACTCTGTGAGTACTCATGCATCGGCTACTTCTTATAGGGACCTTAATCATGTGCCAAATATTATTTTCCAAGAGGGAGAAGTTATGAAGGCAATTATATCAACATCTAAAGGGAAAGCACCGGGCCCGGATGGGGTTCCAGCGGATGTGTACAGGGCTGATCCAAGTGTGTGGGCAAAGATTTTACCTTGTGTTTTTAACGCTGCCACCAAGGTCGGGTTCCCAGCAACTTGGGGCAAAGCAGTCATAGTCCCAATATACAAAAAGGGTTCAAGAGAAGATCCGTCCTGTTACAGGCCAATCTCACTCTTGGACTCTGCTGCAAAGATAATGGGAAAAGTTGTATTAGCCCGGTTGACAGAATGGCTGGATAAAAACTCCATTGTTTCTGATCTGCAGTATGGTTTCAGACAAGGGAAAAGCACGGTGGCCCAATGCTTGAATTTACACCTGGTCATAGGAAAGTACACAGTCGCAAAGTAGGGGGATATTCATTTAGCTATTATGGATCTCTCAACTGCTTTCGACCTTGTAAATAGGCAAAAGTTATGGGCCTCTCTTTCTGACATCGGGCTGGAACCCGCCTTGGTATCTTTCCTTGCTGAAATACACGAGAATAATACTGCTGCAAAAATGGGAGTTTGACTGAAGTGTGGCCTGTTAAATGTGGAGTAAGGCAAGGATGTATCCTTGCCCCCTTGCTGTTTTCGCTTTATATAAATAATTTGAGTGACACACTTATAACATCCTGCGAAGACATCCCAAGGGCAGGCACAAAAAAAATCCCAGCACTGTTATATGCAGATGATGCAGTTTTGGTGGCTAGAACAGCGAGAGGACTGCAATTGCTTTTAGATCGTTTTATTAGTTTTATGGACTCTCCTGATCTTATAATTAATTTTAATAAGTCACACTCAATGACGATAGGTGGAAAGAGGGCAAAAAAGGCAAGATTCTTCTGCAAAGGCCTGGAGCTGACTAAAGTACCGACGTTCCCATATTTAGGGATAGTATTTGACGAAAGAAGGTCATGGGTGACGCAACGTACTTTAAAAAAGAACAGCCTAGCAAGGTCTACGGGGGCTGTCTTAGGGTTTGCTAAGCGGTTAGGCTCAAAGCCACTCCCAGCCCTTATGAAGATATACAACGCAAAGTGTGTCCCCATGGTTTTATATGGGAGTGAGGTATGGGGTTACACAGATGCTAGAGAAATACAAGTAGCAGAAAATATTTTTTTACGGAAATTGCAGTCGCTCCCAGCACCTGCTGCTAATTTTAACGTACATGAGGACATGGGTGCTGGCTATATTCAAGATCAGATTGTTGTGGCCTCACTTTTAGGCTGGCTAAGAACTTGGGCACAGCAATCGCCAAATCAAAATCAAGTAATAATCTGGGATTGCATGTCCCTAGATAGAGCCCTTGATATCCCATGGCTTAGATATGTTAAAACAGAAATGGATATTCTGGGCAGCCCCGACCTGTTCACGAACCCAAGGGCGTTGAGTAAGGTGGCCATTAAAGCCATAAAAACCCAGTTCCTAAACAGGTCTATGCTAATGAGGGAACAAGGGGAGCTGAGCAAACCTTCGGTCAGGACCTTTGTAATATTGAGTACAGGGAGAGGAATTCAGCCATACTTAACGTATATAAACAAACCATTTCATTTGTTTGTATTGACAAGATTTAAGTATAACATGCTTCCATGGCTACTTTCTTTTCCAAAAGGTTTCTTGAAGGAGGGGGTTCTTGGCCCTTGCCCCTGTGACAATTTTTCAGAGCAGAATACCTTGCATATGATTTTCTTCTGTGATTTTTATGTCTCAATACGCAAGAAATTCATATTGCCATTGTTGAAGGGCCGTAACTTTGTACAGGTTAGGCCAGCCCTGATATCTTTGCAAAGCATGAGGTCCCCGTTGGTATGTTTTGGTGTGCCTAGCTATATCACGGGGGCAATTAGACGAAGAAACAAGATGCAGTTACCATAATATGAATTTTCTACATTTGTATATGTAGTGACTTTATGAATAAGACATTTGGGTGGCAATCTTTTTAACTATTTATTCGAATTCCAAGCATTATCTTGCTGAGGGCTAAGTTAATTTAAATAGTCTCCTTGTATTGATTATAAAACATGTATATTTGTATATTGTTAATCAAATTGATCTCATGTATGTAGTGAATTGAATTTTCCCTATGAATTTTGTGTGGTACTGTGCTTTGATGGTTTTAAAAAATTTAAACCAAATAAAGCTAATTTTGACAGTGACCAAAGAGGCCATGCACATGAAAAGGTTGGGTAAGGAATACATAAAGTCAACCTGGGAATTACCATACACACACAGATTTTGGAGTGGAGGAAAAGAAGTATTTCTTAGTAGTACACAATGTAAAAGCACACTAAGCCATACACTTTTATGTCAGGGTATTAATTTACATGGAGCCTGTGATGGTTCTTCGACCAACTTATCCTGTCACCTGCAAGGTTCTCTGGCAGCAGTGATAGATTCAATTTTTAGGCAGCTTTCTAACAGGAGCTATATAATGTTGAATGATCACAGCTGTTGTGGCATGTTGTCAGGAATAGCCTATCTCGTAACTTTGTCAGCCAGGGTCACTTGTTGTATGCAAGTATTGTTTCCTAAAGCTAAGACAGACGGGAAGTTGCTGTTATGGCCTTCAGTGAACATTTCTTCCATTCAAATTGATACTTTAAACAGAATGAATGAAAGCCATTCTTTTACAAAAAACTGTGCCACTGACCTCGTCCAAACAGACGTATGAACTACAAGTTGCAAGGTCCTCTGCAGAGATACATGCCCTTTTATCCAAAAACTGTCCGTACATTTCATAGAAATGTTAGGTCGTATCTTAAACATGTCTGATGCCAGTAGTATTTTACATGTATTTAAGACAGTTTTTTCAGGACTGTTAACACCCTTTGAAGCAGTCCTCAGCATTTTTTCAAACTTCGTGCACTCTGTGTTCGGCAGCCTGCCTCTCATTTTGGGACTTGTAGCAGTAAAACTATTCTTGTTCCTTCTGCTCCGATATGGCAAGTTTGATCAATAGCGACACCCAGATTACCATAGAGAACATTCTCCTAGCAATGAAGTTTTGTGAGCGCACGATACAGATTTTCGGCCTGGCTCGACTAAGAGAACTGAATACCACGAGGTTTCTATCATTCCGACCAATCTGGCAAGATTGCATCTTACCTGTTCTACGATGCCTGCTTTGTGAAGAAGAATGTGTGTTGGACCCATCAGTGGCTACCAATCCTGATGACGGCATTCATTGAGATCTCTCAGACGCAATCTGCTGACGGTGAGATACGAGGATCGACAGGCACACAGGTACCATCTCCATCCCCTACGAACATTGCTACTGCGGCTAACGCTGACGGCGATGCTTCACATTTTTGTGCTATCGGTTTACTTAATGAAGTGGTCCAACTTTCACCTACTGTGCTAGACGATTTCTTTACCAGCTTAGAAGATTTGATGTTTTCCCCAAACAACGAGAATGATTTTTGAAGTTAGCACACAGCGTTCTATGGGACTCTGTATTCGACATTCACTTTTCAAAACAGAACTTCCAACTTTAAGAACTCTATATTTTTTTTGCGATTTGACTTTTTCTAAAATTTTACTTTTTTGGGGCACAAAGTAATCTGCTTAAAGTAGAACTATTCTTAGAGAACAAAAATTCTTTGAAACACTTCCAAATGACAACACATGTCCACAACCTAAACAGTTTATATATTTTCTCATGGAATGGTCTCAAACTTTCTTCTGTATTTAAGAGTCATTTCATAAATGTTATTTCATGACTCATTCTGATAAGCATTTTCTAATGTCACACTACATGCTTTGAATAAAAATATTGCTTTTTAAAATACGTACAGCACAAATGTTCATCTTTGGTTTACAGCCATTTCAAATGCATTTTATGTATTTTGGGAGGGATTTTTACACATCATGCTTTAGATATGTTTAAAAATGCTTAGAATTTAGTAATATCGAACATAATAAAGTGGAGTGGGTGTTGTGTAGCATTTTAGGATCCAAGCGTAATTTACTGATTCATGCCCTTATATAGGTATAATTCACATTGCCCTTATATAGACATAGAAATCATACCCATATTTAGACATAACCCATCCAGTCCAATTACAGGCATGGCTACTTCCACTAGTTCCAAAAAGCCACAATGATTTCTTGGAAAACTCTGCTTTAGCAGTCAGGGACATCCCATTGCTTGAATATTGATTTGCCCTAGAAATCATGGAGTTTTCAAAGAACTACCATTCCCTTGGGGTTCTTTGATGACGTTATTATGTCCGACTTTACGTCAAACTAGGCACCTTCAAGGTATAAATATGCCCACACGTGCTCTAGCAAACACACGGTGGTTCGGAGCAGCTCTACTATCTACTTGCCCGACGCAACTCGCTACAGCAAGTGCCGAAGGAAGCCGACCCTCCAGCTGACGCACTGATCGAGAAGCTGTCCTTTCTCTCGCTGAGAATCCAGCTCCAGTGTTTCCAAGCTCCCCTCGCGGGGTGTTGGGAAATTGATCCGAGACAGAGATACCAGACCTACTTCATTCTAAAACCAATGTACGGAGCTGATTAGTCCCTTAGAGAAATCTTGGTTAGATTCCTGGCAAGAGAAAACTAAACCTATGCTACACCTCACTTACTTCTTCCCCCGTACTAGACTTAGGTTAGGTACATTGGGGTAGGCGTATTTTAGAAGCACCAGTTTAGTACTTTTAGCTCTGTTATTTATGTTTGTATTTATCAATGGTTTGGAAACCATACAATGCTTTTACAGTATTATTTTAAAATACTCTTCTTACTGTACGCATTATACTTTGCAACCAGTATTACGATTGTAGCAGTTCACTTTACTTGCATGAGAAAGAAGACAGTTCAATAACCACCTTTTATTGAAAACGCCCGTATCTCTATTTCTCTGCACCTCTGATGAAACGAAGCATGCACGATTGACTGAGTAAAATATCTATCTATAGTTTCCACGACTCTGAAGATCAGTTTTATTCTTGGGGAAACAAAGTTGTCATGTTTATGCGGTTGTCAGAAACTAATCCCTTCTTGTGTATTCGAGAAAGTTTTTAGTGACCTCTGAGATAGCTGCACTCACAATTAAGTCTAATATATTCGATAGAGACCTAGCCGACCTAAGTCCTATAGGATAAATTATTCCAATGCGCAGAGCCTATTGGGAATATAGGAACCACACTACAATATGTGATCAATGCATTTAAATCACCACCAGCCACAACCCTTTTGCAACCAAACACACAGCTCTAATCCAGGAAGCTACTACTAAAACCTCTCTGGAAGAAAGGGTTCATTTGAAAGGGCTCCACCCCTTCCTGCCTGTCCAAATATTTTGAAGTAAATCCCATGAAATGTGAAGGATGGTTTGTTGCTGATCCTGAGCCGTGGAAAGTAGTGTAATGTATTGGGTTACTGCTACACTAGTTGGCCTCGAGGGAAAATGGTGAGGGCTAATATCAGTAACAGGAGAGGAGAAACAGCTGCAGCAGGCAGACAGAAATATAAGACGTCCTCCCGCCTTAAATTCATTCTATTCTGCTCCATTAACCCCCCACAACTCAAACTTTCTGGATCCCTCCCTGTAGCTTATGATAATTGAATAGGAGCAGAGGCTTAGACTGGGACTGGAAAAGCAGGAAACCTAGGGCCATATTTATCATACAGTCACGAAGCACAGAAAGTCACCTTGGTGCACTGGTCTACGTGTCAGGAAAAGGGCAGCGATGCGCCATATTTAAAAGACTATGGCACATTCCTGCCTTTGTCCCTGTGCTGGTGCTGTTTTGGCTGCCTATCGCCAATGCAGGCACCCCCTTGCACCATGATGCAAAGGATGTGTGCATTGTTAGGAGGGTTGCTTTTGTGCAGGAAGGGGCACCTTCCTGCCCAAAAAACACCCTGATGCATTTTCCTCTTACTATATGTGCTGCAGAATGCATCACACAAAGAAAGAGAAAGTAATGAATAACATTAAAATATTTCTCCTCGTTATGCTTCTCCTGGGAAGGCATAGCATTTTGGCGCATGCCAAGGTCTACCACTTTTGGTAAATCTGGAAATGTATCAAAAACCATGGATGTTGTATTGGAACCCCCGCGCAACACCCATGGAATGCCTCCCGGGCGCGGAATAATGCAACACAGTGATTTACGCTGTTGTTCGTTACTCCAGATTTATCAAGCCACACAGGGCCTTGCATGGCTAGAGGACTTGCATTTTGGGCTTGCGTCACTTATGCAATATATTGCATTCCAAACATGCATCCCAGACGTTTGTGCACCTACTGAATTGTGTCATTTGATTTTGTGTACTTACACTACATTTTGTAAACATTACGCAAAATTGAGAGTAACAACCCAAAATGCATAACCTACATTTAGTGCTACATTTATGCGTGAAATGTGTCCTGAGGTCCATTTTCTATCCAAGGACTCATACCACATTTAAAACACGAGAGCAGCGGACAGCAGCTGCTCGCATTCTGCTTGTCCGCATTCCTCCTGCTCAAGATTTGCCATGTGAGACAAGTATTTGCGCGATGTAGTATAATGGTGGAGTTTCTGGAATTTTGTGAAACTAGCACATGTAAACACGAAATGACCAAAATAACTCCGCAACATATCCATGTAACAGAAATGTGGCCCAGGCCTACTAATGACCAATTCATCCTGAACCACTGCTACAACTTCCTCTTTACCTCTTCTTCTCAGTGAAACCTCCAACTTTCCCCTGATAGGAATGGTGACGCTAATTTTGCTCCTTACCTTCCCTTCTAAATTCAAGGCAGATGGTCTTTTATTGCCTGCTAAAAAGTGTGGAGGGGAGTAAAACAATTTAAAATTATACTTTCAATTAGACATGCTTTAAAGGACCAGAGACTCCGAATTCCAGTTTTTGTGGATTTATTATAAGTTATGGCATTGAACACGGGTAAACTGTGGGCTAAAAAGTGGGCCGCTTAGAACAGTTTGACATTGAACACTGAAATAGAGTCAGGGGCAGCTGACTGTTGCTTCAGGTGCCTTCTTCAAGTACGTGTTAATACACAACACTTCGAGACTAACATCCAAGTACAGTGTAGGGTGTTGGAACATACTGCACTTCATGTTACACGGCATACTTGGGTCTTGACATCTGGCTATTGGTTTTGTTTCCCTGTTTGTCCGATTAGAAAGCTAATAGCTAAGTGAAGGTAGGAACTCACGCTTGGAGCTCCCTACACCTCATCCATCCCTGAGGCGACCGGTATGAGCAACTTGGTGGTCTTTGGGTAAATAATGTTTTCACACATAACATGACCGATACGTCTACTCATTGATGTGTTTACATGCTTTTAACTGATTTGAATACCTGTTTTTCCTTGGCAGTTAACAAAGAACAAGTGTCCAAAAGTGGAGTGGCAGCATATAGTGCAGCCCTGATGAAACTGCCTAAAAGTATATGGCAGTGAAACATGTCGGCACTGGTACTAGGTAATGGTATGCATGATTAGCTACCAGCCTTTTTATTGGTACAGCATTTAAACTTTTTCCCTATGAATAAAGTTGGTTAAGGGAATTAGATGCTGTGTTTTATGCACTTTTTTATGTTGTGTGTTTGTCACTAGCAGATGCTTTCTGCTTTCCACATTTTGTCACACATATGTGTTGTTTGTGTTTGGACACTATTTTCTCTCTTTCTTTGAGAATCAAGTGACCACCGATGATGAGACAGGGGCTTGTCTGGAAATTACATACCAATTAGCCAGTTGGTGGTGTTTCCGTGAGGTGTCACTTGGTTTTTCACACATTTTTTCTAAGAAGAACTTGATCCAACACCTTGTGGGTGGATCTGGGTGATAGACCTAGGTGGGTCAGACAATTGGGTGTTCGGTGTTTCTGCCAAGGAAATTGTGTTTTTTTATGAATCTGGGCGTAGTGCAGTGAAATTATCCCCAAAACTTTTGTAGGGTTCTGGAGTAGCTATCAGTACGAATGGACTGTTCTTTCTCCTGAGTAACTGACCCCTGTTGACGTCCATGGATAGGGTCTTGTTGGTTGTTCTATAACTTTTGAGTGGAGGGCGACCCTGTCTTTTCTTCCCTCTATGCTCCAATTGTGGTTTTGATTTATTATAAGGCCAAAAATAATTCAATATAAACACACCTCAATATCAGAGTATATAGGTACATAAAAATCAGTAAAGAGCCGAGTATATAATTCATTCGGCATAAGAGGCATAATATAATGAACTTCAAAATCAAAATGCAACAAAGGATAGAAGCTGAGTCCAATTCTCTTTTCATTTGAGAGAAAACCAAACGTATATTTCCCTACTCTGCTCTAAATGAGAGTCCAACCTATTTCCCCAATATCCTATCCCAAAGGTGTCAGCATGTGTTAACTTCCTAAGAAGTACTCACGTCAAATGGGTTTGATAGCTTAAAGCTATGGAGCTCGCTCTAAGATGGTCCTTCTCCTCTGAAATAAGCAGAAGTCCCCATAGTCTGTCCCTGCACATCATACAAAAAGACGAAGTTCTACCCGCAATACGTCATATTCATTGACACCATCCTTCAGTAAGTTTCCACAGAAGCCTTTAATTAAATTGATTATTTTCCTGTGGCCTTAGTTCCCAGATAGGCCAGACACAAAAGGCATCGAACCTTTCCACCTTCCGGACTTCTTCAAAGATATTCTGAGTATCTCCTTAAATCTAAGAATGATGAGGTCGAATTCTGGCACCTGCAGTAGGATGAGAACATACTGTCTTCGAGCACAAAAAGGATTCATTTAATTATAACTCTTGAGCTACCAAGGAGAAACGAAACTCAAAATTCAGTCAACTTAAACTAAATACAAATTACATTATACAAGTACAATTTCATCCTGCACATTACACATACAGGAATTGTACGTTGCTTTAATACATACAAAGGCCTACTTAAATGTGCACACCACATTTCGATGCTAATATAACTCGAATAAATGCATCTTAATAATCGTGAAACACTGAAAACGATAAAAATACATGTGAGTGCGTTTAAACCATGAGTATAGTGCACGCATACAATTTAGAGTACTATAAGCACTCTATCAGTTCCCCCTCTTATGACTAGTGTCATAACCCCAATACTTTACCCTCTCACAGTTCTCTGCTTGTAGAAAAGACCTACCTAAACAGAAGTTGTAGCTTGCGGTCCCTGTCTGAATCCTTCTAACTTCTTAAGATACAGATAATGACTGTCCTGCAGTCGTTCCATCTGCTGCTCTCGCATTTTCAAAGAATTTTCATTATGTCCTGCCCTTTGCCATTTGTAAGCCGTGATGACTCCCAATTGTACAATTATACAAATGACAGGTATTATGATGTCTCAAGATGTATACCATTCTTTCTTGTTCCAGGCTCCCAAACCAGCTCCCATCCTTTCCAAATACCTTACCAATTTGCTCCCAAAGTCCATCAGCAGCCAGATCACGCAAATCTTGATGTATCTCTGAAATGTTACTAATGTACTTTATTATATCCCAAATGTTGTCAGGAATATAAGTACAGCACTGTTGAACTTTCAATAATTTACAGACCCCACTGGCTTTTGCTAATAACACATCTATCGCAAGACGATTTTGAAGTACAATAGCTCTTATCTAAACCATCTCTCCGTCAACAAGTAATAGGATTTGAGCAGTATTTACAGAGAGTTTTTCCACCAGCGTTGACAACTTGCTAATTTTCACATCATACAAAACCAGACCCAGGCTAGGTATCATAGCGCCAAACACATCCCCAAAAATTTCTCCTGCACTTGTACCACGTTTTCCTTACAAAGGCCACAAATCATCTACATCGAAGATTTTAGGGAACACCACAGCCAAATAACATGTACTGTACCAATTCTGTAAGGAGTGGTTTTTTGGGAAGCCGATCAATGTCTCTCTCGAATGACACTAAAGTAATTTGGCTTTTTACTGGTTTTTTCCACGTTGACAGGGGAATGATTGAATTAGAGAGGCTTGAAATTGCAATCTTCAATGTGGAAGTGGCCAGGTGCAGCTGTCTGTACCAGGGAGAGAGTTCGTCCATGAACACTGATTGCAATTGTTCTTTCATTGATTAAGCTGGTACGCGCAAAGTGTAGATATAGAATTTAATTAGGTCTCCTAGTCAGTGAAGATCTGCACTTGCCAGGCCCAGCTCAAGTCTCAGCCTTGCCCTCCTTGCATGCTGGGAAGCCGAAAATATTTTCTTATAGGCCATTATTTGATAATTCACTAAAAATGAGTCAATTTTACCGGGGAAAGCTAGGTGACTATAGGACACTGCCGGAAGTAGTTTGGCTCGTAGGACACTCAGGATTGGTTCGGCTCTGGGACTGTATAAATGTCGATTAAAGCACCTCAAACTATGAATGACCCCTGCTCCCTTAGACCGAAGGTGTTTGAGATGGGCTACTTGATTTCCTCTTTCATTAAACCAAACTCCTAGATAATTATACCTAGTGCAGGTCGCTATATCTAGACCTCCTGCTCGCCAAGAAAACATTTTCTTTTTTGGATGTTTCCCAAAAATCACAACTTTAGTTTTTGACTCATTCATCAGAAGATTGTTTTTTATATTGTATGTATTAAGGGCAATGAGTGCTCTTTGTAGACCTATTTTTGTATGGTCCATAATAATGATATCGTCGGCATATTGCGTAATCTGTAGTCGTATATCACCCAATTTTGGAGCTACCAGAGTAGTGCCTGCCAGTTCTTTAGACAAGTCGGTGGTAAAAAGATTAAATATTAGAGGGGCTAGTAAACAGCCTTGCTTCAGACCATTTTTTGTTGTAATTTTTGCAGATACTGTTGTGGCGCTTGTTTTAATCCTCACCCAAGTTTTCTGATGCAGTGACATTAGTGCAGAGAGGAGTGCGGATGGTATCCCCCAGGAGTTTAATTTGTTCCATAACGTTCCTCGATTAACTCTATTAAATGCTGCACTATAGTCCACAAAACAGCAGAATAGAGGTAGATGATTGGCCAGAGTGGCTCTCCACGACAGGTGCTATTATATTGTTTGTCGTGGAACAGTCTGATCTGAAGCCTGACTGGGTGCAGGGGAGGATGCTGTTTTCTGTAACCCAGTTTTCAATTTCTGCCAACAAGATGTGAGCATAGGCCTTAGCTTCGATGGCCAATAAAGCTATTAGCCTATAATTGGAGCGGTTACCCTTTTTGTAAAAAAATATTGAGCCCTGCCAGGTAGATGGAATTGTAGCTGTAAGAAAGGCTTGCTTAAAGAGCGGTGTAAGGAGCTCTACCCAGAAAGATCGATTTGATTTAAAAACTGTAGCTGGTATTCCATTTGGCCCTGGCGCGCCATCATTCCTCATATGACTGATGATCTTGATAACTTCAACTTTGGAGATGTCCGGACCCTGGATGTTTTCATGATTTGGAGCTTGAGGCGAGTAGAGGGCTGACAGCTCCTCTGTCCCACTACTGTAGAGCTGATTGATGTGATTCACCAAAAAATTCTCGGGTACCCCGTTCTCCTTGGACTGGCCACTATTGCTGACTTGGTTAATATATTTCCAAAATGGAGCTGGATTTTTTTCTTTAAGAAGAGAGAACATTTTAAGCCAGGCATCCTTAATTTACTTAGTACGTTGCTCCCATGCACGTTTCTTGTAGGCAGCTCGAAGTAATCCATTTGCGATGCCCTGCAACGCTTTTGCCCCTCGTCTTGCATTTGGGGTATATTGGCGCTTCCATTTGCTTTCCGACTTTTCCTTATTTGGGTGCTGGTTTAGATCATTTGTGCCCTGTTTTTTTTTAGCATCCGGTGTTCCCCCAGCGCCCGATGCAGGTCCATCAGTAGAGTGGGCCAGTAATCTAAGATAGCTTGTTAACCAAAAGCAGTTTTTAATTGTTCATTTTTAGTTATCCATGCGGACAATTTTGTACCGAGATTGGCGGTCCATTTTATCTTTCGCTGGAGTTTATCGCATTCTTTGCCCCTTGATTCGCCTATAGGTATGAATTTGCAAGATACAGCTGTGGAGAGACTGAAAGATGCTCTAAGTGGCCTTTGGTCACTCTCTACTCGATTGTCAATATCAAAGTCATTCAGATGTAATGCTAGTGTACTGCTGATCAATAGATAATTGATTGTAGAGATGTTCCTGTGTATTGGAAGCAGGTCCCATGTCTGATTCCTTGCTTTCTTGAGTTTATGAGCGGAAGATAAAGAACAGGCTTCGAATAAAGTTTGTAGTACGGCGACCTCTTCAGGTTGTTTGTTTTCTTTTCCTGGCTTTTCAAGTGATCTAATATTAAAGTCCCTGACTATAAGTGGACTATGTTAAGGATATTTGATGAGGAAATCTCCAATGATGGCTGCCTGATCATCAAGTGCTTGGTTTCTCTGATGCAAAGCTGGATTGACATAACAGTTAAATAATATCATTCGAAACGGTCTATAGGGATTTTCTATTCCACTAATAAGTAATACTTGGATTCCAGGTGAGAGAGGTGCAAGTGTGATTACTTCCAACCTTCGAAAATGCTTCATGTAAACAGAGAGGCCACCCATTGGCCGCCCAAAAATGTTACATCTTGGAGCCAGGACATTGACTTCAAAGTACCCGGAAAGAGCTGTAGTAGACATTGCCCATGTCTCCTGGTGACAGATTATATCGCTGTTTTGAAGATAATCCAGGGCCGAATCAGTTTAAATCAATTGCTGAAGACCAGCCACATTCCAAGAAATTATCGTTAAGTAATTGTTTTGCTCATTCAATGTATAGTCTGTATTGCCTCTTGGGGGCTTAGAAATGCAGTCTGACCGAAAGCTGGCCACGTTTGGCCTGATGTTCGGATTGGATGTTAGTATCCTGTTTGCTGGTGAAGACTCTTCTCTGGTTAGTAGAACAGATAATCCTCAGAGGTTCATGTTGGGAGAGAGTGCTGGTAAGATTGTTGCCAGGGTGGATATCATGGCACATTTTAAGATGGAGTAAGTATTTACATGTTTATTGACTAAAACATAAGGGTATCTGTCTTGAGGTAAGTGCCTAATCTCAATACCCCAGACTGCCAATTGATTGGATTTGCACAGCTTTGCCATCTGGCGTGACTGTTGGTATATCCCAACCACTGTAGATAGTTTGGCAATCCTTTGCACTTCACAGCTGTATTTGAGACCAAAATCACCTGGTATGGTCCTCACCAGCGAGCATAAAGGCCGCTCTTCCTCACGTGCTTTCGGACAAGCACCCAGTCACCAGGGTTAAGCTCATGCAGCAGGTCTCTCGAGGTAGGTGCAGTCGCAGCTTTGACCTGGTGGGACACAGAATTAACCATGTCAACCAGTACCCTACAGTAATCCAAAACCAAATCATCTGTGATGTTTACAAATGCTGTAGCTGGCACTGTCGGCAATCGCATAGCTCTTCCCATCAATATCTGATGGGGAGAGAGCCCTGTCCTCCTATCAGGAGTACTACTCAGACTTATCAATACCAATGGCAGCGCATCTGGGAAGTTCAAAGAAGTCGACAAACAAACCTTTGATACTCTCATCTTGATCATGCCATTTATCTGCTCCACAAGACCAGATGCCTCGGGCCTATAGCTACAATTCAATCTCTGATCAATTTTCAAAGCTGTACACAACAACTTCATGATTTTGCTATGGAAATGCATTCCTCTATCTGTTTCCACTATGGTCGGAAATTCGAATTGCAGAATCAGCTCCCTTAATAGCAGTTTTGCCACTGTAAGACTGTCACATCGTCTAGTTGGATATGCCTCACACCACCACCAAAACATATCTCAACCTATTGCACCTCGGCATTTCGATAAAGTCCAACTGTATCCTATTGAAAGGATCTCCTGATCTTCCAATGTGACTCATCGCAACCACAGCTCTCTTTCCAACATTCATTTGTTGACATGTAACACACCTGTGACACACTGCTTCAGCCCACACACAAAATCGTGGGTTAAGCCAAGTTTGCCTAAACACTCTCACCATGGCATCTCTCCCAAGATGAACTGCTCTGTGAATCTGCCTTGCCATAGGGCTCAGTAAACAGTTAGGTAACACTGCCCTTTTATCTGTTGCCACCCAAATGCCATCTTCTCTCTTTTCACAACCTGCTCTAACCCATGGTGCAGTTTCCTCTTCTGAGACCTCAGCCACTTCACCCCATCCCAAGTATTGGCTACAGCTAACATCATGCTGAGCGTGGTCTCGTCTCTGTTCTCGCCTACATAATCTCCATTGAAAACACAAGCACGTATAGCACAAAAACGAGCTACTTCATCAGTGTAACGATTTCCTTTTGTATCAAAGTCCTCTCCCCTCCCATGGGTTGCATATTTTACTACTGCAACCTCCTTAGGTTACTGCAAAGCTTCCAACAATTGGCGCACATATTCTCCATTTCTGATCGGTAATCCTGAGGACGTCAACAATCCCCTCTGTGACCATAACTGTGACCATAACTCACCAAAATCCTGAACCACTCCAAACCCATATTGGCCGTCCGTATAGATAGTCACTCGGACTCCATTCAAGATGGTACAGGCATGTATCAGAGCAATTATCTCGGCCACCTAAGCAGAGTATACTCTTCTCAAACAGGCAGCTTCCACCACCCCCAAGATGGTGCACACAGCAAACGCTGCTCTCAAACACCCTTCATTGTTTCTTAAGCATGAACCATCAACAAAAAGGACCAAAACAGATTCAGGCAGTGGTTCAACAACAATATCAGGTCTGGGTTTGGTAGATAGCTCAGTAACATTAAGGCAGTCATGCTCTTCACAATCTTCTCTTTCCTCTGGCCGAAGTGGCAACAATGTGGCACGATTCAAGGTGGTACAGTGTTTCAAAGTGCCATTTTGAGAAGCCAATATAACTTGCTCATACTTTGTAAGTCTGTTATTTGTTAAATGCTGCGATGACCCATCACTATGCTCTCACATCTCTCAATGCTAACACCTGTTGCAGCAACAGATATAAGACATCTGGGCAACGTAGAAGCTACCGGATCTAATGTAGCTGAAAAGTAAGCTACTGGTCTACAGGCACCCCCATGTGTCTGCACAAGGACCGCTAACGCACACCCCTTCTTTTCACAGCAGAAAAGTAAAAACGCTTTGTTATAGTCTGGCATTCCCAGAGCTGGAGCGCGACATAGGCTCTCTCTCAGCTCGTGGAAGGCTCTCAAGCAGTCTTCATCCCATGGTACTCGATCACTGATGTCCTTTAGAGTCAACCTCAATAATGGTTTTGCTTGCAAGGGATCTACTGTTGACAATAGCCAACCTTTCCCAAAAACATGCAGACTTCTTTTTGTGTTTTCGGAGTTCCCATTTGCAGAATCGCCTCTATGTGATCTGGTGACACTCTTCGTTTTCCCTTTTCAATCTGATGACCTAGATACTGAACTTCAGTCTGACAATACTGAAGTTTGTTTGGGGACACTTTGTGTTCATTCTCTGTCGAAATGATTCAGCAAAGCCACAGTTTGATCCTGCAAGCATCCTCAGTCTCTGAAGCAACCAAAAGGTTGTCTATGTACTGAACCAGAACTGAGCTCTGTGACTTCCCCAACCCTTCAAGATTCTTTTTCAAAATCTGATTAAAGATAGAGGGGCTTTCGGTATACCCTTGAGGGATACGACATCATGTTAACACATGGCCTTTCATCCTAAATGCAAACAAAAATTGGCTGTCTTCAGGCAACGGTATGGGGAAAAATGCCAGACATAAATCTATGACTGTAACCCATTCTGCCTCACATGGTATCTAAAATATTATAACAGCTGGATTCCGTACCACAGGACAACATGGAGTCAAGATTTCATTAACCCTGCGCAAATCCTGCACTATTCTGTACTTGCCACTAGGCTTCTGCAGTCCCATAATAGGTGAGTTGCAGGGACTTCCTCTTATCTCCTTGAGAATGCCTTGTGCAATCATAGACTCAATTACAGGTCTTAATCCAGCCACAGTTTCTGGAGTCAATGTATACTGCGGAGTAGGGGGCGCTAGAGGGCCCTCACCCAGTATGGCCGCACTCACGTGAGGCTCCTGCTGCCTGGACTAATAATCCTTCAATTATCCTGAGCAATTGGAATGTAGAGTGGCTATAAGTTCGCCAAATCGAAGCACTGGGGGAACTTCACCCTTGGTGTGAAAATTGGCTCGAGCGGACGCTGTATGCCCTAGCACCGACCTGTAGAAGATCTGGCCGACGACTGCGCTGCAGTGAAGTGGAAGCGTAGAACGGCATGGCTCACTGTGCGAGACCGAGGCTCTAATAACGGCGATTGGGCTGCACCGCGAAACACACAACAGGACAGAGTCGGTAAGAGCAGTAAGACCTGCGGAGCTGCTGAAGCGCTGAGGAGGGCGGCAGCCTAAGGCACAGTGAAAGACAGCGGATGGAAACGGTGCCGTGAGTAGAACTGAGAGGCCCGGCTCAGCAATGGCGCCCGGAGGCCTCCGTAACGGCTGAGAGAGTGGCGGAGTGAATTGCTGGCTGGAGTGGCCTAAAGACTTGCAAGGATGCACCGGAATACCAATGAAAAGGGTGTGAAGTGGAGCAGAGATTGTGGAGAGGCTGGACTTGGGACCAGGGGCCTGGACCACCCTGGAGCTGGGGAAGCCTAGCGGAGCACAGAAGGCCTTGGCGTGTGGGCTGGACAGTGCCACCTCCGTCCCCATTTAGATCTTGATCTGCAAAGTGAGGGGCACGTCGACGGAGGGATTGGGGCAGCCCATCCATGGCGGCTGGTGCAGGCATTCTCTAAGAAGCAGTAGTGGACGTGTGGAGGACGAGGGGGGTGCCCCCCCCTTTTGGCACGAAGATTGGCATGGCGCCAGCAGAGGAGACAGCAATGAAAGCCCGTGAAGGAGCATAGGATGGGGTTAGGAGCAGCAGGCAATTCAGTAATTACATAAAGTGGCCTGGGGAGCTAAACGCTCGCCTCGAGCTGGGTGTGCCGGACACATGACGAGAGCTGCTGAATAAGGTGCGAATCAAGGATTGGCCACTACAATGGATTACTGGTGGCCCTGACTGAATAGAGTGTGGATTGCTGAGCCCGTGAGCACTGCATGCATACCTGGATGAGGGGCAGGAGACTACATGGTTGGGACGCACCCGCTCCCAGAGTTTGACTCAGCACTCGAAGTGGAAAGGGTGTGAGGCAGCTGAAGCGACATACCCCACAGAAGCGGGGCACCGGGGGCATAATGGGTACACCCGATACCAGGCAGCCCAAATTAAACTTTGAAACAGCCAAAAAAGCGGCCAGACTCATGCAAGATGATCTGGATAATGAGGGCGGGGGAGGCTCAATGGTGGTGCCATATCACAAATTGCAGACATGCACAATTTCCTTCAAGAAATGAGGCAAGGATTTGCAACAGTGGTGGACAAGGTAGATCGCATGTCGTCTAGGATGGACGCAATGGTGCACAAATTGGATGCGCATGAGGAACGTATCAAAGAGACTGAAAGATGAATATCTGATAATGATGACACAACAGCTGGGCATACAGCACAGATTACGCGCATGGATAAACTGCTGAAAGTTATAGCGGCTAAAAATGAAGATTTGGAAGCCCAAAGCAGAAGTAACATCCGGGTGATAGGCATTCCAGAGGCATTCCAGAGTCAATCAACACCGGCAGGATGGAGCTCTACGTGGAGAAAATGTCATTGGCAGCCATTGGTTTGGAGGCGTTCTCCTCACAATTCATAGTTGAAAGGGCCCACAGGTCCCTTGGACTGTGACCGACGCCTTATAACCCTCTGAGGTCCATCATTGCACGCCTGCTGAATTATCGAGATCGGGATGTGGCCCTTCGAGCAGCAAGAAACAAGCAGTCTCTAACCTACGATGGCAACACGTTCTCGATCTATCCAGACTTTACACCCATAGTGCAGGAGGAAAGGCGTACGTTTACCGACATGAAGAAAAAGCTACGAGCGGCACACATCGACTACGCACTACTTTAACCCTCGAGATTGTGGGTCACGCATCAAGGAAAGCAACAAGTGGAAGATTTCCTCCGCACAGCGAAGCGTATGCACCGTAGCGGCGTTGGCCCTGGGGGTTCTCAGCAATCCTCCTCCACAGGGGGCCCGAAGAAGACTCGCAATGACAATGGCATGGAGTTGCTGCTAGTTTCCGAGGGACGATGGTAGTGGATATGGCGAGTATGTATGAACGCAGAAGTGATACATAGGTGACACACTATCAGTTGTACCAGTTGTTCAATAGTAATGAGATCCAGGCTCCCCTCCCCCCAAGACGGGGCCAGGGCGCAACAACAAAGGAGGGCCTTCAGGGGGGAGGAGTGACTGTGTTGCCGTCTGGAGATGGCCCCCAAACGGAGTACCCCTATAATTGACCACAGCACACACTGTGCAGGGGAACTAGAGACTTCTTTGACTTTGTTGGGGATGAGGGAGGGGGGAGGGCAACGGATACTGGCAAGATTGGGTTGCTTCAGTGGGAGGAGGGGGAGGTGGGTGGAGGTTGGGTAGTTTGTTATTTGAGAATGTTTGTATTAGCATTGGGCCCCTGGAGGCACGAGAGGGTTCTGTTTAGATATTATGTGCATCATCACCGATACGCTAAAGCAAAGATGCGGGGTGGGGAACCGGAGAGGGGACACATCGCTTGGCTACCACTCGATACACGACCAGAATTAGGAGAGTATGGCTGAGGCGACCTTAGGCACACTGAACATCATCACGTGGAATGTGCGGGAACTGGGGGATCCCATAAAGAAGAGGCAAGTCCTACCATATTTAGACAGGCATAATGTGCACATAGCGATGCTGCAAGAGACTCACTTTCCACGAAATACACTGAACACTTTCGCCAGCAAATGGGCAGGAAATAGATTGTTTTCTTCTTATTCCGCATACGCAAGGGGAACCGCAATATTAATTAAGAAATAGGCACCATTTCAGCTGTCAGGAGCCTCCTGGGATTCGGAGGGTAGATATTGTATCGCATGGGGATGGATGGGATACCAATCGGTGACGCTGGCCTGTTGCTATGGTCCCAACACAGATGAACCTGGTTTCTTTGAGGCACTTTGGGCTAAGGTATTTGAGACAAAAACTACGCATGTAGTCTGGGGGGGAGATTTCAATGTTACATACAGTCCTAACATGGACAGGTCCCACTCAGCGCCGCACCATTACACGAAAGCACAGGCAGTGGTAAGGGAGATTATTGTAGCCTATCAGCTGACCGATGCCTGGCGGCACACGCACCCATAGGCACTGGAGGGTACACATTTTACTGCGCAGGCAGAATCTTGGGCTAGGTTGGACTACTTTCTAGCAACTAGGGGATTGGCACCAGCGATAGCCGATACAAGGCACCTTGCCTGGACCTATTTGGATCATGCTCCAGTGCTGATGGCTCTCTCCTCTACTGATTTTAATGCACCGTGCAGCCCTTGGAAACTCTATGCACCTCTTCTACTTGACACGGTGTTCCAGGAGGAGCTGCGGGAGGAGATAAGTGTATTTTGTAAGCGTAATAAGGACTCAGTCAATAGTGTGGAGGTAGATTGGGAGGCATTCAAAGTAACGATTCGGGGATACTGCATAGCGAAGGGGGCTGGAGTCCTTAGGGATATACAGATTACATTGCGGAATTTGGAAACAGAACTTAAAAATTTGGAAACAGAACTTGCTGAGAATCCGAGGGGCTCAACCCAAGCTATCTTTAGAGAGAAACTCACGGCATACATGGAAGAGGCACAGAGAGAGTCGAGGTTTAAGGGTAAATACTGGGTCGCCAGGAATTATGGAGAGGGAGATAGGCCTGGCAAGATATTGGTGCAGAAGGTGAGGCAGCCTTGCTGTTCCATTTACATAACGGAGGTGGAGAATTTGGAGGGATTGGTCTGCCGTGATACAACCAACATACTTAACACATTTCTGGGGCATTACAGTAAGCTCTATACTACGACAAGACAAGACAACTTCGACTTGGATGGCTATCTTGGGGATGTGGCTTTGGGCTGGCTTAGCGACAGGCAAAGGGCTTTTTTATGCGCGCCATTTGAGTTGGATGAGGTGAGGGAGGCAATAATGAGTCTGCAATCTTGCAAGGCCACGGGCACAGATGGGATACCAGCTGAATTTTATAAAACATATATTGATCTGATGGCTCCCATTCTTAGGGAAATGTATGAGGATGCATTGGAATGAGGGAAGCTCTCATACTATTGTTATTGAAGCCGGGAAAGGCACCCGAGCACTGCGACTCATATAGGCCTCTCTCGCTCCTTAACTGTGATGCAAAGATCTTATCCAAGCTCATTGCAACGAGACTGAGCCTGCTGACGGAGAACTTGATCCTGCCTGACCAAACAGGCTTTGTGCCTGGGAGAGCCACCTCCCACAATTTGAGGACGCTATTTTTTATTTTAAACAATGTGTCCCCGGACCTCCCTCTGGCTGCGATATTCTTAGACGCCACTAAGGCGTTTGACTCCATAGAGTGGGATTACATTTTTGGAGTAATGCTGCGAATGGGGTTACCGCCTTTGTTTTTGTTGTGTATTAAACTACTATATACCTTGCCAGTAGCAAAGATTCTTATCAATGGACATACCTCACAGATGTTTAATATAATAAGGGGGACCAGGCAGGGGTGCCCACTATCCCCATTACTATTTGCTATCACCGTGGAGCCGCTGGCGGCGAAATTACGTCAAAGGCATAATGATAAGGCCCTACAATGTTATCAACGCCAAATACTCATATCCCTATACACAGACGACATTACCTTGTATATCCGTGATCCACAACAAAACTTGAATCCGATACTGCGTGAGTTCATAGTGTTTGGGTGACTTTCAAGGGTCCACATAAACTGGGGGAAGTCTAGTTTCTTCCCGCTTACGGAGGCTACTAAGCGCTTCTCGATGGACTACCCATTGGAGTGGTGTGAGAAAGACTTGAAATATTTAGGGATCAGAGTCACCAGAGATAGGGGGGAACTTATGAGGATGAATTATGGGATGGCCATAACTCGAATTGCAGACAGCGTTACTCGGTGTGTGGCTTTGCCTTTGTCCATGGCTGGCCGTGCGTCATTGATATAAATGGTGATACTCCCCCAGCTTCTGTACCTATTTTTAAATATACCCTTCCACCCGGGTGCGCACTTCTTTAAGACACTTAAATCGGAGAAGATACGCCTCGTGTGGGGAGGTTAACAGC
The DNA here is from genome assembly GCF_964261635.1 of Lissotriton helveticus. Lineage (NCBI taxonomy): Eukaryota > Metazoa > Chordata > Amphibia > Caudata > Salamandridae > Lissotriton > Lissotriton helveticus. The sequence goes on from NC_136063.1 coordinate 1,229,751,563, forward strand.
CCAGATTGAAGTGGGAGAAAATGACGCGGCCTTACTCGAAGGGAGGGTTTGGAATACCGAATTTTGAGCTATATTTTGTTGCTGCGCAGGCCCATTATGCGTGGTTTTGGGTGAAGCAACCAAAGTATATTCCACAGGTGGCAGCAGAATATTGGTTGGCACACCCCATTCCTATTGAGGGTGCGCTATTCCTACCTGCAGGGGACAGAGATAGTCATCTCAACGCCCTAGCATGCACGATACCAGCATGGCAACGTATTGGACGCATGCTGGATGTGCCCCTCTTGTATTCGCCGTTGCTACCCCTAGCTTACCACCCTAGCATGCTACTGCTACAGGAGGCTGTCTTTCATAATTTTAAACATAAGACCAACATCAATAACTGGGGGATTTGTACTATGAAGGCAGATTTCGTACTATTGATCATATGTTTCAATAAGAGCAGAAGACACCTCTTGATGATTTTTTGTACATTAGGCTATGGCAGGGAATACGATTGCTTACTTCTGATTTTCCGGAGGAGCCACAAGCGTTGGCACCCCTGCAATACAAGACAATACACATGCAGAGAGAGCTTCCAGCCACGCTGTCGTGCACACGATGGGGGAGGAGTTGGGAACTGCCCTGACAGATGAACAATGGGAGACCTGTTGCTCGCAGACCGAACGCGTATCTGCGAGTAGTAGACTCCGGATTATACATTATAAATGTTTACACAGGCTATATTACACCCCGGTAAGATGTGCAAATATAAGCTTAGAGTAGATGACAGATGTGATAGATGCCACACTGAGTCAGCAGATTTTCTACACTTGGCATGGGACTGCCCTGGAGTCAAGGATTACTGGGTTCAAGTGTTTCACACATTACAGCTGATGATAGATACTCCTATGGAACCCGATCCTCTGTTGGCCTTGCTAGGGTATGTTAAACCCCTACGAGCGGAACAACGTAAATTTGTTGCCATAGCGCTTCTATTGGCCAAGAGGAAGGTGGCTTGTAGGTGGGGCAGGGGGCGGGCGCCTAAATTCAAGAAATGGCTAGATGACCTGATAACATGCCAAGAAATGCTTGCTCCATATGCGGAATTGTTACCCGTGTCCTCCAGACCCAATGATATGTGGGCCCCATTGACATGTTATCTGATTACCCACCCGAGGGATGAGATCTAAAGCTTCTCAGAATATCACGAAGTAGAAGACACTTAATGTAGTAACGATGAGAATTAGATATGTCTGTGGGTTAGAGACTGTGATATAATACGAGCCTAGGTTAAATGTTTTGCTACACGGCTGACTGGGATATGTCAAATATGATACACGGGATGGGAGATGAAGAAATGTCCCTGAGGGAGGCAATCGGTTGAAAAAGATGTGCCTGGTGGTGGTAATAGGTAGACTTGGAACCCAAAAGGAAATGATGTAACTATGGTGATGATGTACCGAACTTGTTATATAACAATGCGTATTTGGAATATATATAATGCAGCGATGAACCCGAACAGTATGCAAATTGGATAAATGTTGAAGATGTAATTACATGTAACCTGAAAACAATAAAAAGAACGTTTAAATTTATACTGCGGAGTTCGTGGAAATTCAGCATTTGGTTTGACCTGTACCTTAACAAGTTCAACCCCTCAAATTAACCCTATCTCCTCTCCCGTGAAGTCCCACATTATCGGAGAAACTGAGTCCCACAAATCAAGTTTGCAGCACCACACCCCTCGGAGTGTAAGATATTGTACAATTTCGTTTACACAAAAGGTCTCGTCGCAACAGACAGACCGGGCTCAAATTGCACACAACAAATTGATGTCTGTCTCGGAACGTTCCTAGTCTCACAGGTAATTCATCTGTTAATGGGTTAGTCATTCTCTGATTGGTAACTCCCACCACTTGAATTGATTGTCCTGAAAGGGATAAATTTGGTACCACTTCTCTCCTTACTGTGGAGCACACAGCTCCAGTGTCTAACAAGAAGGTAACAGGATGGCCATTAACCTCGGCATCTACAAACGGTCCATTCTGATCTACTTCCAGGGCTGCACCCAAAGTGCATTCCTCCTGCACCCCCCCCCCGACACTCATGAGGATCTTGAGATTGGTCAAACCTGTCTTTTAATTCAAAATAGGGCATCTGTTGGTACACCTGATTATTTGTTGGTTTTCTCGGAGGCTGAGGTATCTGCATCTGCGGCTCATACCCTCCCCATACATGGACCTAGGTCTAGTCATGATGTTCAAAGCCTTGGACAACTGCCCCCCCCCCTTCTTCATTCGGCATTTGATTTGCCGGATGTAATCGACACTCGCACTTCCAATGCCCGATTTTGTGATAATAATGACAAGCAGTGACCTTCTTTTGATTCACCACCCATTCACCTCCTGTATCTGCACCCATTCCCCTTCCTCTTCCCTGTCCAGGTAGGGCTACCATTTTTTGACCCATTCCCCTGCCACTCCCTCTTCCCCGACCCATCGCTCCTCCAGCCCCTTGCATCAGATCAGGCCTTTCGGCATTCCTCAATTGGACCAACATCAACTTGTCTCTCATTTTCTTTTGTGCCGACTCCACCTGATCACTGCAGCATTTTGCATAACACAGAATTTCGTCCACCAACTCCTTCTGCCAACATATCAAGTGTTGCTGTATCATCAAACTAATATCAGATTTCAATCCCAACACAAACTTCGGGACAAACTGTCCCATATATTTCTGCTCAAGGAGGAGCAACTTTGGACTGTAGCCATGTAATCACTTGCTCATATTTCTTCATTACCTCAGATGAAGGACCATGATTCACAGGATCCCTAGCTGCTTCTACAGTGGGCCAATCAATTGCAACTTTACATGCTACCCACAAATCACCTGGGACCACTATATCAAACAAAGTATTCAAATCAATCCATAACACCTTTGAAATCTTGACAAATCGGTCCATTTGTTTATACCACCATTTTCCTACTTGTCATGTCCCTCCACCCGGAGGCGGAGTATCTTCTATCACTTTCTTGGCACTTTTCTTTTTTGGCCACCTCTTCCCATTTGTCTAATTTCCACCATGCTCACATCCCTATCACCAATTCTCTAATTTGTGTCTTTAATCCAATCATTTGTTTCTCTTCCAATTCCTTATCAGTATAATTTAATCTGTAAATTCCCTGAATCTTTTTTGTCTTTGTCAAATCCATCTCATACCTTTGTGCCAACTGTAACAATGCTTTATGGGCTCGCCTTGCCCTTCTAGTAACATCCTTGCTACAAAAAGCAACTCGCTTGGGTCATATGTTTCAATTCTGTCCAATGGCAGATTCCCTTCAATCACCTCATCCTTTTCTGCTTTTAATTTTACCACATCTAACAATGGTGCCTTCATTGCAACTTGTAAACCCTTCTGACCTGTTTCACTTCCCGATTCATCCCTGTCACAACTTTGTGTTTTCCTTTGACCCCACGCTCCTTCATTCTCAAAACTGGGTGACTTTCTCTCTCACAACTTCGACTTCTCCAATGGTTACCCTCACCCAAACTCTGTTGTTCGAACAGTACCCTAGGTGCCTCTCGTTTCTTCCTCTTCTCCTCTGTCCCTATCAATGATTGCCTCACTGGTGGAACCCACATTCTGAGGTCTTACCTAGAATTTGCCAGAGCTCCTGTTTGCCTTGGTTCTGCCCCACTGTCCATTCTCCACGGATCCGCCATAGCTGGCAGTGGAGTGCTAGCTTCCACTGGTATCTGAGCCATAATTGTTCCACTCATTGTAAGACTTCCTCCAGATATAGTGTTTTCCCCTTCTCCTGTTTGCTGTTGGCTTTCACCTGTTCTCTCTCTCTGGTTATATGAATTTTGAATTTGAATTTAAAAGCATTTGTTCAGCGCACTTCTACCAAGCGGTTTCATGGCGCTATTGCGATAACAGAGGATGAGAGCGAAGGGGGGGAGTTTAAACAGAATAGGCTTTAATGAAAAGAAAAGTTTTAAGGTCCCTCCGGAACTGGGTATAGGAGGGCACAGTGCGGAGGGCAACAGGGAGGGAGTTCCAAAAGGTAGGGGCCAAAACAGCGAACCTCGCGCCGCCAGCTCTCAGTTTCTTAAATCGGGGGATGGCTAGGAGGGCCGCGTGGGAAGAGCGGAGCTCTCTGCCGGGGAGATAAGGAGTGACAGCGGAACAAAGAAATTTAGGGGCAGTCCCGGCTCTTGCCTGAAAAGTAAGGCAGCCGAGCTTAAAGAGAGCACGCTCCCGCACCGGCAGCCAGTGCAGCGCCTTTAGTAGTGGACTGGCCCGATGGTATTTGGGGAGGCCATGAATCAGGCGCGCAGCCTGGTTCATTACCAGCTGCAAGCGGTGGATTGCGTAAGCGGGAGCCCCGTTATAGACTACGTTGCCGTAATCAATACGGGACAATACCAAGGCTAGCACGATGAAAACCACAGGCCCAATAGTAACTGATACCGTAAAAGCTTCTGGTAACCACATATTACATGCAGTTTCTCCCTCCAGACCCTCCTGCTATTCTCAATCCCACTGAAACCCCCTCTCTTACTCCTGTTGTCTGATCCTCTGAACCCATTTGTCCCACCCCGAAACTTTCCTTTTTTTGCTGCGTCCTCTCCGTCTCCAACCTAGAGTCACAAGGTGGAGGACGTTCTGCTAGCAATCTATCAAGGAAACTATCATCTGTATCACTTTCCTCCAGACCCTCCATCTAGCAACCAAAATGGATACAATCATACTCCCTCTATAGTGTCTACTCTCCATCTCTTCAGCTGTGCATCCCACCTGGCATATCAATATGCCTTCATTGCTTTCTTCATTCTTCCCTGTGAAGCTTCTCTTCTCTTCGCTATTGCTGTTCTCATCCATGCATCTAATTCCTCAAATTGTGTTGGTCTGGGTGGAGGTTTCAGAGAAGACATCACTCCCCTCAGCTGGTACAACACCTCCATATGAAATGATCCATAACGAGGGAAAGCCAATTCTCTATCTTTCTCTGTAATTTGATGGAAATTCTGAAGCCACACTATAGTATGGAGTCCTACAGTTGTTGCCATATAATGTGCCGGGGTATCCTCTGGCGGAGCTTCTTCTCCTACCCGAGTCACCACCCCTGTGTCACCTCTACACAAATCTTGCAACACATTAAAACATCTCATTGTTAAAATCAATTATTTGCAAAACAAGTTTCACTATTCAAATTCGGACGAACTTTCACCAATTCCAGCGATGCACCACACCAACCGACCTATCACAGCGTGGCGCGCACTGACGTCACTGCTCCTTCTTTGCAGTAGCTCACCCTCCTTTGCAATTTCACCACGTACACTCGCTCACACATTTGAACTAACAAGTAACTGTATATCCAAAAGCTATTAAACCAAGTAACTGCTCCTAACGCAGTCACAATAACTTACAGTTACATAACACAAGTAATTGTCCATCCACTAAAAGATCGATAGAACACTCTTACAAGAACATTCATCCGCTGTGACCCCCGACCTGCGTCAGGCACTCAATCACCGTAGTCCAACCCCGGTATCTGAGGCTTTCTACCCGCGAGGTACTCCTGCATTCATACAAAGTTCCCTGTCACAAGTGAATCGTCGACAGCGCTTCACAACACCCACAGTATTGATCAGACAATTACAAATACAAAACTATCCTGGGATCTTGGACTTCTCTTGAGTCCGCTCACCAAAACTTCCTGATTCACATGTGTCCGGACCAGTAAATCAATATCCCATACTCACTCAACTTGCATCCCAACTTCGCAAGACATCACACAATTCATTAATCATCGCAATCTAACACACCACACTGTTTCATACTCACACTACCACTGTTTTCGCTGCACCATCAACGTCCGCCGACCTCCATCAGTCTTCACCGTCGTCTACTCTGCATCCAAAGCTCTATTGTTCTTGCGGTCCTACTCCTATTTTCCCTTCTACTCCCCTCACTTCCAGAGTTAACCATCCGATTCTGCTACCATTTGGTGACGCTAATTTTGCTCCTTACCTTCCTTACTTCCTGATCTTTTATTGCCTGCTAAAAAGTGTGGAGGCGAGTAAAATAATTCAAAATTTTACTTTCAATTAGACATGCTTTAAATGACCGCTGACTCTAAATTCCAGCTTTGTGGATTTATTATAAGGCCAAAAATGATTGAATATAAACACACCTCAATATCAGATTATATAGGTGCATACAAATCAATACAGAGCCGAGTCTACCTATATAATTCATTCGGCATAAGAGGCATAATATAATGAACTCCAAAATCAAAATGCAACAAAGGATAGAAGCTGAGTCCAATTCTCTTTTCATTTGAGCGAAAACAAAACATCTCTTTCCCTACTCTGCTCTAAAGGAGAGTCCTTCCTATTTCTCCAATATACTATCCCAAAGGTGTCAGCACGTGTTGACTTCCTAAGAAGTACTCACGTCAAATGGGTCTGATAGCTTAAAGCTATGGAGCTCACTCTAAGATGCTCCTTCTCCTCCGAAATAAGCAGAAGTCCCCCTAGTCTGTACCTGCGCATCATACAAAAAGACAATGTTCCACCTACAATACGTCATATTCATTGACACCATCTTTCTGTAAGTTTCCACAGAAGCATTTAATTAAATTGACTCTTTTCCAGTGGCCTTGATTCCCAGATAGGCCAGACATGAAAGGCGTCCTCCCCTTTCTCCTTCCAGACTTCTTCAAAGACATAACGAGTATCTCCTTAAATCTAAGAATAACCAGGTCGAATTCCGGCACCTACTGGAGAATGAGAACATACTGTCTTTGAGCACAAAACGGATTAATTTAATTATAATTCTTGAGCAACCAAGGAGAAACGAAACTCAAAACATCCTACAGTTTGGGCCTGCAATTCAGTCAACTTTAACTATATACAAATTACATTACACAAGTATAATTTCATCCAGCACTTTTCACATACAGAAAATATAAGTTTCTTGAATACATACAAAGGCCTAATTAAATGTGTGCACTGCATTTCGAAGCTAATATAACTCGAATAAATGCATCTTAATAATCGTGAAACTGCAAACAATAGAAATACATGTGAGTGCATCTAAACTACGAGTATAGTGCACCCATACAATTTAGAGTACTATAAGCACTCTATCAGGAACAAGGGCACATCTGTATTCGAGAATAGAAGTATTTATTTGCTTCACAAACAGACAGGAGGTACAAAGGCCTGTTTTAGAAGAATTGTATAAAAATTGCAGGGGACCGTATTTAAGGGGTGAATTATATCACATTTGCTACGTTCAAAGGGCAGGACATGCCTTTTTTTAAAAATATTGATGTGATGTGAACTATAAAGTACATTAAACTTCCTCTATTTTTGCTCTAGGTTGACAGCAGAAGTAGTGTGTACCTCCCAGCAGTCTCTGGCATTGCCGCATTTCTGGCTCTGAAAAAGTACTTAAAGCAATTATCCCATTCAACTTTCTGTCTTTTCAAGGGTAATTTCATGAAATATGTAATCACATAATAATGATTAACTTTAAAAAACACTGTGTACAATGATATCGACTGCAATTTAGTGCTTTCAAAAATGAAAAAAAACTAAATTCTGGCAAAAGAAATGCATCTGAAGCACTCATCTAACTGGTGAATAGAGATTATTTTAACAATGTGCAGATTTTTTTAAAGGAGTTAAGTTTCCAGCATATGTAGAATTGAGCCAAGAAAAGAAATACAAAAATGTTAGTATATTTTCTGAACACGTTAGGAAATAATGTTTTATCGTTCAAACTCCACCACGTCAAAGTGCATTCTACAATGTATATAATGTCCCTTGTCTGTGTATTGCATTGTAACACAAAGTAGATAAATATAGGCAAAGAAAAATACAGTTACGTGCCAGAATATGAAATATCAACTGTCCTCTTACTCTATGATGCAACAAGATTTCCACAGTAGAAATCTACAATTTAGGGGCTATGTCAACAGACCCCCTGGCCAGAGGTGATGGGAGGTTGAGGTAGGCCGACCCTTCACAGACAAAGAATGGGAGGATAGTTTTTAATAGTCCGTCACACTGCACACAGAGTAGCAAACACTGAAACAGCATATGAGATATTCTCTTATTGGTACTATACTCTGAGCCACATCCGTAAATGGAATGAGGACCAATTGGGGATTGTTGGCAGGGCTGTGGGAATCCCGGGACCCTGCTCCATCTCCTATGCCCCTATCCCAAATTGACTAGGTACTGGGACCAAGTCCTGGATGATATTGACATTGCTTTTAACACTGCCATCCCATGATTCACAACTTACACTATCTTAGGGATCCCAAAAGTATTGACATTCCAGCTGTGCTCCGTTTGAGGGAGACAGATGGCCCTTGCACTGAATGCAGCTCTTCAGGTTATACTATCATCCTGGGGTACAGACAAATCACCAGATAATAGAGAATGGCTGCACTAACTGTGGCTCCTTCAGGGAATGGAGTGGTTGTCCATGGTGGTGACCCCCGAGGGCTCCTCCTATACAGAGCTATGGGCCCCTTTTATTTCAATTCTTTCTAAAGATTTCAGAGAGCTGTCCTCCCCATCCTATCTTTCAATCTTGTGATTGATCCCAGAATCCTCTCTGAATGAGTGATGAAGGGCACTGGTAGTGCTGAACTTGGGGGGTCTTGGATGAGGGACACATGGGTTATCTGCTCATCTCCTAGTCTAGTGGCAGTTTGGAAGGAAGGTGGGTGGGGGTGGGGGTGGGGGTAGGGATATTTGTTTAAAACTCAGTCCTTCCTATGCAACTCTTCTTATTGTTGACAGCAATCCATACCTTTGAATAAATGCGGCCACCCCTGTTGGGTTGTAGGCAGCTTGCAGTGTTTTCACTGTCCTCGAGTTAAATCATTGTGAATATGCAGCTGGCCCGGATTGGGTTGTAGGCTGCATGCTGTGTTCAACATGTGCGAACTGTTAATAAACAAAATTGATCCTAAAATGTGATTGAAAACATTAATGACTGAAAATTCCACCAATGCAATTTTTAAAATGTGATTTTCAAGACATTGAAAACGGAGGTTTTATATGAAAACACACATTCTGCATCATAAATCCTTATTACCACAATGTATGGAATGCTGTGATTGACTCAGTGTGTTTGTGAAGAAGGGACTTCATGCAAACAGGGCTAGTTGTCATGGTGTCTGCATATTTGGGAGAGATTAAGCAATGAGGAACCTCATTGCTAGTGGATGAGGCTTAAGGCCATCTAAGATGGCTGTGTAGTTGTGGAGCTCTTTCTTTCTACATTCAATAAAAAGCTTGCATTTCACCAATTTGCATGTCACCTGGCCTGTGCTGAAAGGGAGTGAGCTATGGGACCCCATTGCCAGAAAACTCTTTTACTAATGGATAGGTGCTCCTAGAAACTGTGGCTAGTTTCCCCAGTTGAAGATATGTTCCTAAGGTAACATGTGGTGTTTACAAAATGCAGAAAATGGATATGCTAGACAGAGCAACCTAATTTTTTACCATCAGAAACATGGTTGCACGCAATCAAGATTGAAAAGATAAACACAGTGATCGAATAGAAAAAGCGGAAGAGAGGATTTCTGAAATAGAAGATGGTAAATATTAAAATCAAGCTGCAATGAATGGAAAGCAGGTTGCCTATACTCAATGAAAAGAACGAGACCTTGTGTCCTGATCACACAGAAATAATATCCGCATAATACGGCTCCCAGAATCAACCAACCTTACACACACAACTTCCAGACCTGTCATTCAGATCCAACTTTTCTGAGACCTTGGTTGTTGAGCGCACTCAGATCTCTTGGATTCCGCCTGGTCAATATTTTCATGACTGTGTGACTAGCGTGATTGAAATAGAGTGCTGAGACCAGGCAGAGATATGGGCTCCCTTCAACATCAGGTCTCTGAAATAGCCCTTTTTCTGAATTTCACAGTAGCAGATCAAGAGGCCAGGAGGGCATTTGTGGGAGTGAAGGAATTGCTGAGAGCTCATGATATCAAGTATGCCATGGGGTATTCTGCCACACTGTGTATACAGAATAAAGACTGTGCACACATTTTTGGCAGTCCAAGAGAAGCAATGAAGTTATGAGGACCACCATCGGAGCAGGAAAATAAAAAAGCTATTTGCATGCCACTGATCATCAAGATACCAACCCTGAATTTCCTTGCCCACTCTGTGTCAGTATGAGAAAGTAGTTTATTATTTGAGATGGATTAGTGTCCACCAGCAGTAATAACTATCTTCTTAGGTCCAGTCAAAGGATTCAGCAATCTGAGCTCATCCCCTAGAAGCATGGCATAGAGCCTACAAGCTTCACTTAGAGAAAATTGTGGAAAGCATTTAAAAGTACCCAAACAGTTAACAACCGAAAAAGAACACATTGAAATCCCATTCCAATATACACAGATAGAGTCAAATGTGTTAGCCAAAAGGAAATTGAAATGACAAAATTCAAATAAGCGGAACTGGAGAAATGAATTTTTAAAAATGTAAGTGAAAATAGAGTCAAAAAGTTCAAAGCACCAATGACACTCAATGGTCGCAGGAGACTGGGACCTAGGCACAATATGAGTTAGACCACAAAAGAGCATTGGTTGGATGCACAAAGTAGATTGGTCCTGCTAGGGCCTGGAATTAGGAAAGCTCAAAAAAGTTTCCATGTGCCCATCTAAAAAGGAAAAACTCCTCTCTACGTAGGACTAGCATGAAGTTCAGCCTTCGTGAATCTTTCCTTCATACCAAGATCACAAAAAGAAGTCTGTTCACTGAAGATCCTGACAGATTGCAACACCCAAAATCAAGACTGGACCACGTAAGTGTGGACACCCCCCAAGCTTTACCTCAATGGGGTCTGGTGGATCCTGCACAAACCCTAGTCCAGACTCTTCAAGAAAAGGCGCAAGACGTGCAATAGCTGGGGAATTAAAATTTGGCAGTACGTCAAGCACTAAAAGCCAAAGCATCTGAAATACCAACCATAACTTTAATAACCCCTCATTTATCAGGAGATCCAAACAAGCAAAAACATTTTTCAGACTCCCTAGTGGTATTCTTTGCTTTCCATGCTAACTATGCAACCTTTCTTACAGTCTTCAGACAGATGTTTGAACTGCCAGGGTTGTAGACTTCTATGGAAGAAGCTCTGCATGACATTCAGCAAGGTAATCAAGAAGTTCTACAATACATAACCTGCTTCTGCCAGTTAGCAGCTGAGACAACGTGGGTGGAATGAACATTGGTTATTCTCTTGCGTCAGGGTTTTCATTAGGAAATAAAGGATAAGCTGGTACACTCACCCCTTAGATACTATGGCAGCACTAATAAATCTGGCCCTGTCTGTTGAACAACTAACTCAATGAAAGTAGATTTGAAAGACGCTAACTCAGCAACATCGAGGAATGATTAGTCTTAGTACTTGTAAGGCAGATTCATTAATCTCTGAGGATCCTACCTCTTCAAAGGAAGAGGCTATGCAAATCAGGCTAGCCAGGGAAGAATTGTCAGAGGTCAAAAAAGAACATAGAAGGAAACAAGATTTATTTCTGTAATGTGGTTCCTTTGGCCTTCTGATACGTAGTTGTCCAACACGCCCCCAGAAACCTCCAGGAAAAGCTTGATCCCATCCTGTGTGAGAGGGCAAAGTAAGGTATGGTGTGGAAATCCTTCTATTTGTTTGTCAGAGAAAAAGGCGGCTTCTCTATTGCCCTTGATCATGCACCTCGAATTACCTAATGGAAAAGATTAGAAGTTTTTGGCGTTATTAGACTGCGGAGCAAGTGGAATATACCTGGATGAATGGTGGGCTCAAGAGACACAACTTCTCTGAGTTTCGAAGGAATCCCCTGAGCAGGTTCATACTGTTGACGAAACTCCATTGGTTTCCGGACCAGTTAAAGGGATGACCACATCTTTACGATTATCCTGCGGAGGCCATCAAGAGTTCCTATTATTTGATTTGATTGCTTGGCTTGTCTAACACAATCTGTAGATTAATTGGGAGATAAGAACTATGTCCATATCTTTTCCCTTTTTTCATCAGTTTATTTAAGGTACCGAAGACTACTGGAGACCTAAGGGAATGTCCATAGCCCAGGAAACTGAGTGTGGTACCAATAATGTCACACAAGGAGTAACAGATTACTACCAGATGGATGCAAACATAATTCAAAAACCAAAGAAGCAACCTTACCTCCTAACAGAGAGTTTGACTGTTCAATTTCCCTTGAGCCTGGAGCCACTGTTCAATTTAGCAGAGTATATTTGATGTCTGAAACTGAAAAATAAACTCAGACAATATCTTAAGGAGAACCTTCAAAATGGTCTGATCACACAGTCCTCATCTCCTGCTGGGGCATCTGTCTTTTTCATACCTTAGAAGACTAAGGATTTACGGCAATGTATAGCCTTCAGAGGATTGTATAAAGTGACCATAACTGATTAGTATCCTCTTACTCTTATCAAAGGCATTCTAGAGACAGTTAGAGGAGTGAAAACAGTCACCAAGCTAAATCTTCGAGGAGCCTACCATCTCACTTGCATAAAAAAGGAATATGAGGGAAGACGGCATTCAGAACCCCCTAGGACACTTCAAATATCGGGTTAAACCCTTTGGGTTAGGCAATCTTTCAAATATTCATATACAACTTGTTTTCAGATCTGTTAAACCACACCGTTGTGGTATATTCAAACAACATTCTTGTTATTCTTCAGATCCTGCCTTCCATCACAATCATGTCAAACAAGTTCCTGATACATTAAGCCAAAATAGCCTGTTTTGCAAACCTGCAAAATGTGAATTTGATCAGCCGGAAGTAGGTACTTTTGGATACTGTCTAAATAAAACAGGAGTCACTATGGACCCCCAAAATATGTCACCCATTCTTGAGTGGCGCTCTCCTTATTCCATTAGGGAGACTCAACGTTTCCTTGGTTTGCCAATTTCTATCATCAGTTCATTGAAAATGTTGCCTGCTAGACTAGCCTCATATCTCAAAGTATCCAGAAAGAAGGTCTTAGGCATGTGTTCAAATGGACAGAAGCTACTGAAAATGCTTTTCAAAACTTAAAGGAAGCTTTCACTCAGACTCCTATACTACAACATCCCGATATCTCCAGGAAATTCATAGTCGAGACAGACGCATCTGATAGTGCAGTGAGAGCCTTTCTGTTAAGAGAAGATGATGCGTTAGAACATCTTACTTTTATCAGTCACACATCCAATCTGCCTCCGAGAGGAACTACTCCATTCATGAATGAGAACTTTTGGCTATGAAATTAGCCTGTAGTGAATGGAGTCAGTTCCTAAGGGGAACCAAGGAATATTTAAAAATTCGGACTGATCATCAGAATCTGCAATGTCTCTGTAACATGCAATGCCTGAATAGTCGCTGAGCTAAGTGGGCCTACTTTTTAATCAAAATGATTACACCATCACCTATATACTAGTGACCCAGAACGTTCTGGTGGATGCCTTGTCTGTAAGTTATCCTGAGTGTCCAACTCCTCTTCAACAGAACATTCTAAACCCATACACAACACATAATCGGAATAATTCAATCTTTCATAGATAAAGTGCAGTCGGGATATGCATCTCTCACAAATGAAGAGTGGAACAATTTGAACAGCAAAATCTGCAAACAGGACAAACAGTATTATAAGGATAAGCCTTATTTCTCCCAAATAAAAAAGTACTGCTGGAGGCTTGTCAGATGTGCCATGATTCACCAATTGCAGACACTGAGGTTTTAAATGCACTTTAGAACTAGTGCTTTGTTCTTTTTGGTGGTCTTCGGTGCATGAGGATACTGAAGCATATGTGATTTCTTGTCCAATCTGTGCTCAAGCTAAGACATCCCATGCTTGGCCTGTAGGACTCCTGCAGCCGCATTGCATTGCATTTGGGGATGTAGTAATGAAAATGAGAGGTACCCCTTAAACGAAAGTTAAGGGAATTAGGGTTAACCAACCGTAAATAAAGGAGAGATTCCCTTAAACTGGACAAGGTAACACTTAAGCTAAAAAGTCAAAAACAATACCAAGATTCATGTGTATAAAAATAATTCTTACAGTTTATTGATAATGCAAACAATTAAAAAAGTGGACAGTAAAGAGACCACTCACCACTTATTAAAACAAGAAAATGACAATAAAAGATACACTTAAATTTCAATATTGACCAGCAAAATTGAAACAAAAAGACAGAAAAAAGTAAGACATTGGATTCGTACAATACTGGGTGTATATTCGTACTCTGTTTTTGACACCTAAATTATGTATTCTATAATGTAGTATATCAACAAAGATGTCCGAGTTGTGAATTATACTAAATGGTGCGTCAACGCGTTTCGGTGGTTTTCCACAATATTCTCCACCTTTGTCAAGACTACATATAATATCTGTCGTCGTGTAGGGGTCAATAAAATCACCCTGGTGTTGGGACATGAAACGTTGAATGTGGGCATTCCGAAATAATTAAGCCCCATAAAGCGTTCAGTCTTCTCTCCTTGAACTATTAAAACCCAGAGGCGCCTGTGTCATGTCCTTGCGGCGCGAGCTTATGGTTCTCAATTCAAGCGCAGAGGACTGCCTACATCTCTGGTTGTGTAAGGCCCGTTTGGTTAAAATGCCAGGGGTGCTTTCATCATGTTTGTACGATGAAAAAGGGGATATTTCCCTGATAAGAAGCGAGATACTGCCTTCTTCTCTGGTTTACCTGAAAATGTGTTGATTGTTACTGTCCACTTTTTTAATTGTTTGCATTATCAATAAACTGTAAGAATTCTTTTTATACACATGAATCTTGGTATTGTTTTTGACTTTTTAGCTTAAGTGTTACCTTGTCCAGTTTAAGGGAATCTCTCCTTTATTTGGGGATGTAGTGCCGCAACGAAAATCATTTTATTTATTTATATGTTTACTTACCTGTAAACCTCCGTAATTCATAGTTTACTGTCCCCCACCCTGCCCCTCCCACTCCCCACGTCACCGCCGCCAGGTACTCCCACTACCGACTGCGGCTGTAGATCAACTATACACTGCGCTGTTTGAGACCATAGTAATATATCTGGGGATACTTATAAACAGAGATCAACAATTGGTGATTTGGGATAACTATGGTCCGATAATTGAAAATCTATACAGCCAGGTTGAATCATGGAAAATGCTGCCTTTGTCAATTGCTGACAGAATATCCCTGATTAAAATTATGCTATTGTCCAGACTTTTTTATGTGTTCAATAACATTCCGATCCCGCTTATTAAGTCATTTTTTGAAAAGCTGATGACCTTGCCATCCAGGCTAGTCTGGGGAGGACGGAGCCCTAGATTTAAGTGGGAGTCCCTCAATATTTCGTATGATAGAGGTGGGTTTGCAGTTCCTATATGGAGAAATATTATCATGCCGTGCAATCTATCTGGTGTACTGGTTTGAACCACATTGTTATGCACCCCATCTTCTGATGGATGATAATCAAGTGGACGTGTGCATTCATGTGCCAGTTAAATGTAAACCGTCAAATTGCCATAATTACCTGATACTATTTGGATATTGCTGTTTGCATGAGTGTTTCAAACGATTTCGAAGCTTTTTTTGTACATTTCCTAAAGTAGTTAAAAAAAAAATAAGCCTAGCAATTGTATGATTGTGAAAGCTTCCTAATATCTGTAAAGTGAACACAAAGGCAGATATAGCTAAAATAACATTTGCGTTCTATGAATGGCTTTCAAATATGCTGGGAAACGAACTATTTTTTCTATGATTTTCAGCATTGAAGCAGAGAAATCTTCCACTTACCTAATTTGAACGTTTCAGAGATGGTATTTGAAAATTGTCCCTTTTAAGAATGTGTCAACAGACCTTTGCCACTATATAAAGACATAGCTGTTCCCATGATTGTGAGTAACCTTCAAAAGAAGTCAAACCCAGGCTATCCTTTCCTGTTCAATTGGTGTTAAGGCAGCCATTGAAACCTTAGCTAAAGCTTAGTGGTATTCTGTGGAGCATAAAAACTACTGCATTAAAATAACAATTATAATAATTTTTATAGGTCTGGAATGCTTTCAAGGAATACGTTTAAAAGGTTTATGACAAACAGGTTGTTCAGTAAATATTAGTGGAATCTAACAAATTTACAGATGGTGTAGTCCAGTCATTGAATCAATCAATGCCATTTGTAAAGTACTTGGCTGCCTTGGCTGATGCGTCCCAGTGCTCAAAGTAGAGACTGAAGAATAAATCCCTGACAATTCCATCTAAATTTGGTTGAACAGCCCTTCGAGGGCTCTGAAGCCAATGTACCGGCTTTACACTTTTTGCAACAGGCACCCAATTGCATTCATAGACGTCAGTATGGTCAAGGATAGGGCAGGTAGATGACTCGGTTAACCCCTCCCCTGCTGGTGACGGAACCATTCCGTCATCAGCAGCGGTCGCGCTGTGCTGATGACGGAGCGGTTCCGTCACGGCCCGCTCAACACGCCTGCGCGGCGCGGATTCCGCGCCTGCGCTGAGTGTTCCATTGAGTGGGCGGGGCCGTGACGGAACCGCTCCGTCATGAGCACAGCGCAACCGTGGCTGGTGACGGAGTGGTTCCGTCACCAGCATGCGCCCGCCGCGCGGCCGCCCCGCCCCCTTAGCACCGCGGCGGAATAGCCGCCACAGTGAAGGGGTTAAAGATAATCTGGCCCCACTATTGGAGTCAGATCTAATATTGTCACCTAAGTATTAGGAAGGGACTCTTAAGGGGCCATCCGAGTGGAGAAAAATAGTTCTCTTTACCCACTACTGCAAATCTAACAATCACGAACAATAAGCTTTAAAGAAGGCTCATGTGGTTGATTAGTTCTACTTGGGGTTTAAATCCTGTTTTGCCACCATGCATGGGAAGGTCCCTTTGATGTGGCTCCTAACCCTCAAGACAGACAGACAACTTTTAGAAAAATGCAATTATTGTCAACAGTGTGGACTGAGTTCAGTGTGGGGAATTACAGATGCCTTGACCGTATTTACAGCTGTAGGATGATTAGAGAAACACACTTCCGAAACAGAAAAAAGTTGACATATTTTGGTAAATAGTTTGTTGTTAAACCTCAAATAAAAGGTACTCTTCCTGCCTCTGTGACATACTACTTGGTGCAATTGTGGGAGAGATATTTACCAATCATTCTTACAATACTATCAGATCATAGCGGGCAGGGTGCAAGCACGTCAAGAATGGTGCTTACACAATTTGTTTCTGTGTTATGAACAATTCATGTTTGTTGGCATCTAGGTGACAATTTATTCCTTAATCAGGGTATGGCACCACTGAAGGAGCCATTAATATGCCCTTGTGAATTCCCATAGAAACCCAGGTTCTGGTCTGAACCTGGGCTTCTATGGGAACTAACAAGGGCATATTATCAAGGCTCTTTTGACGCTTTAGCACCTGCCGCTAAAGCAGGGATAATGTTATTACCGTTCTTGATAATATGGCCACTAATCTGCGGACCATACAACTCAGGCGCGCGCTAAGTGGGATGAAATGTTACAGTAGCCATTATCAGATGTGTTAACACAATTTCAGAAGCCACAATTGATTAAGAAGTTGGGAAGAAATTAGTTTTTTTGAGAAACGAAGGTGAATGGAAATTAAACAAAGAAATTCCTTTTAATTTTGTTCAAGCTGAAATTTTGGGTAGGATACGAAAGAGATGTGTGGAGAGTAATACGTTTTTTGAATTCTTACTCACAGGTAAGAAAAACTATTTTGAAGGAGTCTCAAAACAGTGCAGCTCGGAAAACTTGTATACCGCTCAGACCTGCACGGGCAGCGGCTGATTAGGAATGCATAACAAGAAAGAGAAGGTAGTGTAGAGAACTCTTGTCAGGAATCTCACAGGGTAAGGAGGTTTATGAGCAAGGAATACATGTTATCAGTATTCTTGCAAATAGTTGTGAGGTTGAATCTCGCAAGAGTAAAAGTCTTCAAGTTACTGTTGAATCTGGAAAAAAATTGTATTACCAAGAAATCCAGAGATTTTGTAACGCAAGAAGAATTTTTTTTTTCTAAAATGTTTACTAAGGATAAGAGATGCTGTATCCTACACATCATTATGATTTATGTATTGTTATGTTATATGTATTTTGTTATATTACCTTGCTAGTTCCTGTTGTTCTGTTCTGCTCCTGCCCTTTGTGTGCATGGAAGGTTGCAGTGTGGAATGTTGAGGATGTAATCCTTGGTCAGGTGCGGTTGAGAGGGCAGTTGACAGGCGACACTTTTACTGGCAAAGGGATTTTTTTACTTTTGGTCCACTAAAAGGAATATTTGTTTTGCCATTCGCCTCTCGTCATTATCAAGCCCCTTATCACCGCTTTAGCAGCAGTTTCCTGCCGCTCAAGCAGTGATAATTGGACGGGTCACCTGCTCGTGTAACCTGAGTGTCATTCCACAAGGACAAATTAGTGCGTTGTGTTATGAGACGCAGGTGCGGTAGTTCCTATATGGAAATCGATGGGGAAGTATAGGAATTGTGCGCCCCTGCTATGCACATAGCAGTGACAGCAGGAGCGAGCCACCGCAAACTGTCTGGTTTTGTTCTGCGGGTAGATGGTTGCATCCGAGAGCTATGAGCGGATGCGGTATGTAGCACTGCTCGCAACAGCAATGATTTGGGGCACCGTGGTGTGCAGAGCCACACCATCAGCCACTGAAGCTGTGCTGCCGCATAATAGAGCTCTAAGTTTGGTTCTCAGAGGCCGCCGTTATCAGCACAATACGCCGTCAGCCCGGGATCCAAGTGAGCTCTAACAGTAAGCTATGAAGTTCGTGAAAAAACACCTTCTAGGGGGCACAACAGGAAGGGCAGCAAACAAATACAATAGCTGAGGTGAAAACAGCATTTTAGAGATTGCTACACTGCCCAATTGGGACAGGGGCAGACTAGGCAAAAAGGGCAGAGATCGACAGATGGACCCGATTGCCTTATCAATGTTTCCTTTCTCAAGGTCCTTCGCGGTGTGATAAATTTGTACCCCATGATATTTAAAGGTCTTGTAACACCACTCCAGGTGGATCTCCGGAGGGTAAACTCGATGCAGCACTGGTCTCAGCACCAGGGGAAACAGACATGACTTTGGCCAGGTCACAAGCAAGCTGGATACCACGCCAAAGTCATCCAATATTTGTATTAGTCAAGGAAGCAAAGGCTCAACATCTCTCAGAAAAACCAGTGCGTCATCTGCGTATAATGTCACAAAATGGAAAGGTGCACTTTGGAAATTGTTCTAGTCCAAAGAACATTACTGGGGTATCTCTATAAAGTATTTTTTATTCTTCCACACAAAATACAGGGAACATCTAACTTACGCGTTTCGTTCAAAATGTCTCTTTTGAACTTCCTCAGGGCTGTAAGCAACATACAAAAGGCTTAAAATAATATGACATATAGGATGCTTCACATCTCACACATAATAACAATACTATAACAACATATTACCTACTGGCGGTCGCCAGTAGGTATATATAGTTAGGATTTTTTCTCTATGGGATTTTTGAAAATTCTATGTCTAATAACTTTGCCGTTTGTGGACGGAATTGGCTGCAATTTTCAGGAAAATGGCACATTTTGTTTCTGAGCAGCCTTTGAAAATTTGGGGGGGGTTTGTCAAGGGGGGGCCGAGAAAAAAGGGGGGTCCCAAAACGCGTTTTTCCCATGTTAATTTCCATAGGGCGGTTGGCCTCACTTTTAGCCCGAACGGCTGAATGGATTTGCACGAAACTTGGCAAAATTGTAGGGACTGGTAGCCCGATGTGCCTTTTGTAGGTCTCAATATATGTGCTCCAGTGGATTTTGAGAAATTAACGTTTAAAAAAAGATATATATCTGTAAGCGCGGACCGGGCAGCGGCCTAGGACGCGTACTTTTCGCGCAACGGAGCTTTGTGAAGCGAAGCTGATTGGTTCTCCGGCGTCTGTCAACATTCCAAACAGTCCGTAGTGGCCGCAAACAGTCCGTAGTGGCCGCCATCTTGTCTCTCGGTAGGATCGAGAGACAAGAGGAGGCCAAAGCGAAGGGGCAAATGACCATAAGGGGGAATAGTAGATCCTCGCTGACCCCCTAGGTTTGATGTGGAGGTTTTAAAAGGGCCCCGCGGGGCAAAAAAAAATAATTATAATAATAATCTTACGGCTGAATGGATTTGCACGAAACTTGGCAAAATTGTAGGGACTGGTAGCCCGATGTGCCTTTGCTAGGTCTCAATATATGTGCTTCAGTGGATTTTGAGAAATTAACGTTCAAAAAAAGATATATATCTGTAACAGCGCACCGCTTCGCGTACTTTTCGCGTTACGGAGCTTTGCGAAGCGAAGCTGATTGGCTCTCCGGTGTCTGTAAACATTCCAAACAGTCCGTAGCGGCCGCCATCTTGTCTCTCGGTAGGATCGAGAGACAAGAGGAGGCCAAAGCGAAGGGGCAAATGACCATAAGGGGGCATAGTAGATCCTCGCTGATCCCCTAGGTTTGATGTGGAGGTTTTAAAAGGGCCCCGCGGGGCAAAAAAAATAAATAATAATAATAATCGAACGGCTGAATGGATTTGCACGAAACTTGGTAAAATATTAGGGACTGGTAGCCCGATGTGCCTTTGCTAGGTCTCAATATATGTGCTTCAGTGCATTTTGAGAAATTAACGTTCAAAAACAAGATATATATCTGTAACAGCGCTCCGCTTCGCGGAGATAAAATTATATCTGTATTACCTAGCTGTTGCTAACACCAGTTAGCGACGGCTAGTAGGAGATAGCGACCATCTTGGGCCCCACTTTGCATGTGAGTGATATTTATCACTAATGACATGCAAAGTGGGCATGCCAAGATGTTAGCGACTGGAAACAGTCGCTAACATCGCTATCTCCTATTATCAACTTTTGGAAATATTCGAGATAAGCGCGAATATCTCCAAAAAGTAACAGCTGCCCTGAGCAGTTCTTAGCCATGTTATCCTATGGGAGGTGGATAACATGGCTAAGAGGATTAGCTCGGTAATGCATGAATATCGCTGAGTTTTCAGCGATATTAATGCATTGCGGTCGGTTTTTATCGTATTTGCGATAAACTTTGATAATAGCAAGGTTTATCTGCGATAATTTCTGACGGTAAAAAAATCTTTGCAATGCATCGTTAGGGATAAATATCGCTTAACTTTGGTAATATGCCCCAACGTCTGTTAACGTTCGATTCGAAGGAAATCAGGAAGTGTTGAAAAACATTGTCTGCGCCATCTTGTCTTTTTTCAAATGCCACACTTTTGTCGTGCACGGCAGCCATTTTAGATGCCTTGACCAGACCCACTCTGTGCACGCTGTCGATCCTTAGCATGGCTCCCCTCCCTCGCAAGCATCTCCCCCAGGCAGTGGTCACCCCCGCTCTCTGTCTTATGCATGGGTAATAAACCACCCCCCATCTGCGCTGCTCTTTCCTGAGAATCACACCCTGTGCCCGCCCGACACCTCCCTTTCGCCCTATTCACTACTGCACCCTCTGACACTCCTTTTCCTCTGTGTCCGATTGTCCAGGCTGGTCCTAGGGTATCAGCTAGCCCTGCAGATGTAGTTTATGGCCACAGCTGTAAAGATTCACCCCTCTTCAAAGGAGTTATAGTAGATCAAGGCCCACACTCGATGAGATCCGTCACAGCAGAAGCGTTGCTATTATCTGAAAACCATCCTGTATTGTGATTGGGGAGGGGACCGAGCGTGAAGCGGAAGATTCCAGGGATGACTCTTTGTACATCAAAGTTTTTACAATTATGTGTCACATTAAAAATATATAGCACTCCGACAAAGTAGTAAGATTATAAAACTTTAATAATTTATAAATATATACAAGAAAACAAAAATAGTAATAACATATAAACATTTTTAGGGAAAAACAACGAAGTAGCGGTCGGCTGTGCGAATAGTCCCAACGCAGCACAACGTCCAGATTTCCGGCGTGGGGCGGGTCATCAGTAGCAAACTGTTGTGCGAATAGTTCCAAGGCAGCAGAACGCGCTGAAATCTAGATGACACGAAAGTGATGTCTAGTAAGTTGCCACCCAGCAAATAACGGCGTGGGGCGTCGCGGGGGGTGGGTCTTCAGTAGCAAACTGTTGTGCGAATAGTTCCAAGGCAGCAGAACGATGGCACCAAGGTGATGTCCAGTAAGTTGCCGCACTGGTTTTGGTATCCTACAATGCTGCTCCGAATAACGGCGTGGGGCGCCCCGGGGGAGGCGGCGTGAACGGGCCTCTCCAGGTGGAGTGTCATCTGTTGTAGTGGGGCGCCCCTTTACCGTTTCAGTTGCCATTCCGTCCGTTTTTGGTCCACTGTGTCAAAAGCCGCAATTCAGCTGAGTTGCGCCCACTCTTGCGGTGCAGCGATAGGCGGCTGTCACAGGACTCTCAAAATGGCGGCAGGCTCTTTCCTTTTTGGGCCTGGTCCACTGAAATGGCCCTGGGACACCTTGGAAATCGGACGCTTGTCTGCTAGGTCTTGGACCCCATTCTCGAAAGCGTCCCCTCCGCCTTGAGAATTCATCAAAAGTTTTGGGGGCCCCGACTCCTGCAGGCTTCTGGTGGGGAGCGGCTGCCATGATTGCTCGCGGAATGACTACGACGGAGCTACGAGATGGTGGTGCTCTCATGCTGACGCCAGCTTCAGTCTGAAACATCCAGAAACAAGGTGGGGCTTTCATCGTTTGGAAAAAAAAAAAGTTTTCATCCAATGAAAAGTGTTGTTTTTAGGTCATATGATCAAGCCTTCCATCATTAGAAAACCAAAAGTAAAATGAACCAATGAAAAGTTTTATAAACAAGTCACATGACCTGTTATGCGGCATAGGGTATAAAATGCGGAGAAAATACGTTGGCACGTGAGGCGGCGTCAGTAGCGGACCGATGTGCGAATAGGCCGAAGGCAACACAGCGCGCCAAGATCCGGATGGCACCGAGGTGGTGTCCAGCAAGTTGCAGCACTGGTGTGGCCATCCTACAATGTTGAAAGTCGGCGTGGGGCGCCCCGTTGGCCTGTGAGTTTGCGTCAGTAGCGGACCGATGTGCGAATAGGCCGAAGGCAGCACAACGCGCCAAGATCCGGATGGCACCGAGGTGGTGTCTAGTAAGTTGCCGCACTGGTGTGGCCATCCTACAATGCTGAAAGTCGGCGTGGGGCGCCCTGTTGGCCTGTGAGATGGTGTCAGTAGCGGACTGATGTGCGAATGGGGCCAAAGGCAGCGCAACAATATTTTCTGACTGACACCACAAGGCGCTGAGATGCCAAGATCCGGATGGCACCGAGGTGATGTCTAAGTTGCGGACTGATGTGCGAATGGGGCCAAAGGTAGCGTAACAATATTTTCTGTATGGAAGATACCACTAGGCGTTGAGATGCCAAGATTCGGATGGCACCGAGGTGATGTCTAGCAAGTTGCTGCACTGGTGTGGTCATCCTACAATGCTGAAACTCGGCGTGGGTCGCCCCATTAGCCTGTGAGATGGCGTCAGTAGCGGACCGATGTGCGAATAGGCCGAAGGCAGCACAACGCGCCAAGATCCGGATGTCACAGTGGTGGTTTCATAGTTGAGAGGCACTTCATCTGCAGTGGGGCGCCGAGATCCGGATGGCACCGAGGTGATGTCTAGCAAGTTGCTGTACTGGTGTGGTCATCCTACAATGCTGAAAGTCGGCGTGGGGCGCCCCATTAGCCTGTGAGATGGCGTCAGTAGCGGACTGATGTGCGAATGGGGCCAAAGGCAGCACAACGCGCCAAGATCCGGATGGCACCGAGGTGGTGTCCAGCAACTTGCCGCACTGGTGTGGCCATCCTACAATGCTGCGCCGAAAGTCGGCGTGGGGCGCCCCGTTGGCCTGTGAGTTCGCGTCAGTCAGTGGGGGCTGTTTGAGGATCTGACTGCATTGGAAAGCAATGTGATGCTGTGCGTCGCCCCCAAGATGGAGGTTCCTCGGCTGCAGTGGGGCGCCCCTTGGTGTTTCACTCGCTATGCAGCTGAGTTGCGTGCGCACTTGTGGCGAATAGGCCGAAGGCAGCACAACGCGCCGAGATCTGGATGGCACCGAGGTGGTGTCCAGCAATTTGCCGCACTGGTGTGGCCATCCTACAATGCTGCGCCGAAAGTCGGCGTGGGGTGCCCCGTTGGCCTGTGAGGTGGCGTCAGTAGCGGACCGATGTGTGAATAGGCCGGAACCAGCACAAGGCGCCAAGATCCGGATGGCACCGAGGTGGTGTCATAGTTGAGAGTTCTGAGCAGCGCTTGTAACACTGTCTGAAGCTTATTTGCACCTGCTGCAGCTTCACTATTGCCCTGGTGTGGCCTAAGATCGCCCATGACATAGGCGGCCACCTACCGGGGTCCGGCGGAACTTTTTTCCTTTTCCTTTGTGCATCTTGTCCCACAATCCGTTTGACCTGAAGACACGACCAGGTCCCTGAATGTGTGCAGGGGGACGCTATTGATTGAATCAAAATGGCGGCTTCACACAAAGCTGACTCAAGCGTTGCTGCTGATGCTATACAGAGAAAAACTGGTTTTCAGTTTGTACATTCTTCAGGATTTTTCCATCCAAGGCTGGTTGAGAGTTTGTATAACAATGGCTTCAGATTTTCAACATACTACTCTTCAACATTCTTCCTAAATGTAACAATGTGAGACTCACTAGGAGAACGGTGTAGTGAGGGCCACAAACGGCTGTTTGTCTTTCCTTTCAAAATGCTGCCAACAATATTTTCGGAATGGAAGACAACACAAGGCGCTGAGATTCGGTTGCCACCGAGGTGGTGTCCAGCAAGTTGCCGCACTGGTGTGGCCATCCTACAATGCTGCGCCGAAAGTCGGCGTGGGGTGCCCGAAGGGGGGGGGGGAGGCGGCGCAAACGAGCCTCTCCCGCTTCTCCATGTGGAGGCAGTTCATCTGCAGTGGGGCGCCGAGATCCGGATGGCACCGAGGTGGTGTCTAGCAAGTTGCCGCACTGGTGTGGCCATCCTACAATGCTGCGCCGAAAGACGGCGTGGGGTGCCCGAAGGAAGTGTCCTTATCCAGGGCATTATCGCTGTATCATGTCCTCCACTAAAATGGCCCTGGGACACCTTAGAACTCGGACGCTCGATTTTTTTTTCCTTTCCTGTACATGCAAAAAAAGGTAAATGCCCGGTACGTTACACGCTTCATCTGCCACGATGAACTCTCCAGAGGAACCGAAAAAAAATATAGTTGTGGTAACTATACCATGCATCGTCATATGGAGAGGTGGCACCAATTAATTATAGTGCTGCATAAAAGAGAGATTTGGAGGAGAACCCCTGACCTGCTAGTACATTCATCAAAGAAGTGGCACTGAGAGCTTCAGAGGCAAGGGAAACGGTCCCAAATATTTAGAAGAACTTTGGAAAGATTAAAATGACATGTTTAGATTGTGGCAAATTAATTTCATGTGGACAGATGAGTGTTACTCTAATAAATACAGCATATGAACATCATCATAGTCGATGGTTGGTAGAGACATTTTGACTATATCCTGGACCTGCCCGTCCTCGCCCAAAATGGCGCCGGAATAAATGGGACTCGTAACTCCTTGTTGTGTACTGGTTGCAGAACCTTGAAATCACGAGATACGTATGCAGTTTTGAAGCACATGGCGGGCGGGGACGAGAATTGATTGAATATTTCGACATCCCTATTGATATTAAGTTCTGATGTGTTATTGATTACTGTACTGTTGAAAGTTCGAATTAACGTCACCCATGGTACTTGCCCGCAAATGTATATCTAGATAATTTTATTGTAACTGGCCCTGTCGTATTTTAATTATAAAATGTACGTCCACCGATTCCGTAACTGTTAGACACCTTAGTTCTTGCAACCTAATGGCCCGCCCGTTACGTTCCTCTACAGTGTAAATGTCTACTCATCACATACGATTACAGTTTGCTCCGTGGCCGGCCCACGTGGTTATAGGCTCGTATTTGTATAATGAAATTTTCACAATAAAGGTTTTTAAAAGAAAACATGGTAGTAGTATATACATTGGTAAAGTTTGTAATAATAGTCACTGTTTTAGAATCATTAAAAGGCAAGTGAAATAAAGCAGACCAATTACATGAAGGGTAAAAGGTATAATACGAAGGAACGCAGTAAAGATAAATGGTCAAGGGCTGTTGTGTTTTCTATTCCTGCAACATAAAGTGATCGATAAGAATCTCATATTCAGGCGTATCGGCGACTAAGACAGCAGGTCGACCCTCTTTTGCTCAACGGCTCCATCATGGGACGAAGAAACGCTCTTTTTCTCGAAAAAAGAATATATTTTACTTGCAGGACAGTTGTAAAATTTCCGGGAAAGTACATTAGCCTGGAACATTATAACATATATTTAAGAAAAAATAATGTTCGGAAGTAATGAAAAGCGTAATTTTTAGGTCATATGACCAAGCCTTTCATCATTACAATAAGAAAAGTAAAATGAACCAATGAAAAGTTTTATTAACAAGTCACATGACTTGTTATGCTTACGTTACGCGCTGCGCGCCCCGGATGACTTCCGGATGCGCTAACGCGGCGCGTCATATGACGCATTACGCGACAACGCAGGTCCAGAATATAGTCAAAATGTCTCCACCAACCAGCGGTCGGAACACAACCCCTTTCAGCAGGCTAAATAGTTCTGTTAAATGAGAACAGAAGGGACAGGCAACAAGAACCATCAGTGAAAGAGGGGAGGGCTAGTTCTTCTCTACCGGGTTACATTGGGGCGCTACCGGAACTGATCGAATTGGTAGTCTACAGTGTTTCTGGATGTTTCAGACTGAAGCTGGGGTTAGCATGAGAGCAGCATCATTTCGTAGCTCCGTCGTGGCCATTCCGCAACCAATCATGGCAGCCGCTCTTTATCGTTATTTTGGGCGGGGTGGGTGGCGGAGCCGAGCTGTTTTGCAGCCATCATTGTGTGGAGTTCAGTTCATCTCACTAGTTTTGTATTTGTCATGAGGGGTTGTTCCTAATGTTTCTATTTTAGCGAGGTCAAAAAGAGATCCCATTAGTGGCCTACTGATTTTGCTCGATTCCTTTTCTTTTTTTTTACACGATTTTTCGTTATCTGCAAAGACTAAACAGAGTATTGCGACTCTGTGTTTGTTTGTAAATAGAGAATGAACCAAAGAGAACTAATTCTAAAACAGTAAATACTTGGATAACAATCAATCAAATGGAGAGAGAAGCAGGCACGACGGATTACAACGGGGGCAAAGGCCTGCGTTAACTACCTTTCACTATCTGCAAAGAGAGAGTACTCCTAATAGAAATGAGGGGGGGGGGGCACCATTCAAAGCAGATCAGTGTGCATAAACACGAAAATTTTTTCACTTACCACGTACTTGACATTCGACAGCTTATGATATTTGCTATTAAAAAACCATTGAAATTCACTGAAAAAACCATAGGTTATAGACCATATATAGTTAGGAATTAGCATTTACAAAACCTTGAAAATTCACTGAAAAAACCATAGGTTATAGACCATATATAGTTAGGAATTAGCATTTAAAAAACCTTATTTTACTCACACAAAACCATTGAAATTCCATATATAGTTAGTTGCACTAACTATATATTGCGCACCCGCAATCCACTGCTGATCATGTCACATATTACATCATTCATGACATGGTCAGTGACATCACTGATGACATCACTGATGACATCTCAAATGACATCACTGATGACATCTCACTTGACATCAATGATCACATCACTGATGATATCATTCATGTGATAATACAATGCATCTCCTCACACTCTAATATAACCTCCGTTACACCCAGTGTTAAATACAGAGTATAATTTTTGAAACCATTGACACACCAATACTAGTTACTACATACGCACTCACTGATTCCTATGTCTACACACACATTCACTCATACAATCATTCATACATACAATCACTCATCTTGACAACACTATCATATGCACTCATACACCTATACAGACACTCACACTCTGCCACTCATCCATGGAGTTACTCACACACCTAGTCAGTCCTGAAAAGAATCAATCACACTTCCATTTTCTCATCTATACAGTTAAACACAGAACACCTTACATTTTTTAAACATATACTAACACATACTTACTCTCTTATAGAATCACTGATACAAGTACACATTGATCTGCACAGAGTTACACACCTCCCAGCCAGCCATACACACACTCAGTCTCCCATACAAATACTTGTGCAACCAATCAATAACCCATATAGCTACTTATATAGCTACTGATCAACACATGAAGCAGCTTGCACAACAACAGACATACTGATGCACACTTTCAGACAGTTTAGTCACTAACCCGTGCATTCAGTAAGACGCATTTAATCACTCACTCATACAGTCAATCACGCACCTACTAAAACCTTCATTCAGACACTTATACATCCACTCATTCTTCAATATGTAAAACATATTTAAACTTTACAGAAACACATAATCACTGGATGTTGTCATCAGTGATGTCATCAGTGATGTCACTGACCATGTCATGAATGATGTAATATGTGACATGATCAGCAGTGGATTGCGGGTGCGCAATATATAGTTAGTGCAACTAACTATATATGGAATTTCAATGGTTTTGTGTGAGTAAAATAAGGTTTTTTAAATGCTAATTCCTAACTATATATGGTCTATAACCTATGGTTTTTTCAGTGAATTTTCAAGGTTTTGTAAATGCTAATTCCTAACTATATATGGTCTATAACCTATGGTTTTTTCAGTGAATATATATATATATATATATATATTACCTACTGGCGATAGCCAGTAGGTATATATAGTTAGGATTTTTTTCCTATGGGATTTTTGAAAATTCTATGTCGAATAACTTTGGCGTTTGAGGACAGAATTGGCTGAAATTTTCAGAAAAATGGAACATTTTGTTTCTGAGCAGCCCCTGAAAATTTGGGGGGGTTTCGTCAAGGGGGGCCGAGAAAAAAGGGGGGTCCCAAAACGTGCTTTTCCCATGCAATTTTCCATAGGGCGGTTGGCCTCACTTTTAGCCCGAACGGCTGAATGGATTTACACCAAACTTGGCAAAATTGTAGGGACTAGTAGCCCGATGTGCCTTTGCTATGTCTCAAGATATATGCTCCAGTGGTTTTTACGAAAATTAACTTTGAAAAATATATATTGGGCTACATTGGGCTATATATATGTTGGAGCCCAAATGTAGCCCAATGTAGCCCAATGTAGCCCAATGTAGCCCAAAGATGGCCACCAGAGACAAAAAAAAACAAATGTAGCCCAAATATCAGCCAGATGTAGCCCAACTATAGCCCAATGACAGAATGTCCCGGAGTGTTCTAAAGAACAACTAGATTGCTAACAGTCCTACTTATTACAAAGGTATGGCACACCTGAAGCCATCTTGATTGGAATAAAGTGGTAACTCTTAAAGCATTTAATTTAAAAAGGAACAAAATGAGGGGGTTCATTTTGCCATAGAAAGTATGATTAGCGAATATATGACGAAATCCTGCATACCATCAGTCCGCATACCATCAGTCCGCAAAAAAAATCCCGCATGTACTATTAGGCCTCAAATTAAAATAACGAAAACTTTTAGAACGAATATGCCTTTAGCATACACTAAACAACTAAACTACCCTAAACCCTAAAACACTACCCCCAGCATGACCCTACACTACACAAACACTACAACACTACCCTAAACCCTAAAACACTACCCCCAGCATGACCCTACACTACGCAAACACTACAACACTACCCTAAACCCTAAAACACTACCCTCAGCATGACCCTACACTACGCAAACACTACAACACTACCCAAAACCCTAAAACACTACACCCCAGCATGACCCTACACTACGCAAACACTACAACACTACCCTAAACCCTAAAACACTACCCCCAGCATGACCCTACACTACGCAAACACTACAACACAACCCTAAACCCTAACACACTACCCCCAGCATGACCCTACACTACGCAAACACTACAACACTACCCTAAACCCTAAAACACTACCCCCAGCATGACCCTACACTACGTAAACACTACAACACTACCCTAAACCCTAAAACACTACACCCCAGCATGACCCTACACTACGCAAACACTACAACACTACCCTAAACCCTAAAACACTAGCCCCAGCATGACCCTACACTACGCAAACACTACAACACTACCCTAAACCCTAAAACACTACACCCCAGCATGACCCTACACTACGCAAACACTACAACACTACCCAAAACCCTAAAACACTACACCCCAGCATGATCCTACACTACGCAAACACTACAACACTACCCTAAACCCTAAAACACTACCCCCAGCATGACCCTACACTACGCAAACACTACAACACAACCCTAAACCCTAAAACACTACCCCCAGCATGACCCTACACTGCGCAAACACTACAACACTACCCTAAACCCTAAAACACTACACCCCAGCATGACCCTACACTGCGCAAACACTACAACACTACCCTAAACCCTAAAACACTACCCCCAGCATGACCCTACACTACGCAAACACTACAACACTACCCTAAACCCTAAAACACTACCCCCAGCATGACCCTACACTGCGCAAACACTACAACACTACCCAAAACCCTAAAACACTACACCCCAGCATGACCCTACACTGCGCAAACACAACACTACCCTAAACCCTAAAACACTACCCCCAGCATGACCCTACACTACGCAAACACTACAACACTACCCTAAACCCTAAAACACTACCCCCAGCATGACCCTACAATACGCAAACACTACAACACTACCCAAAACCCTAAAACACTACCCCCAGCATGACCCTACACTACGCAAACACTACAACACTACCCAAAACCCTAAAACACTACCCCCAGCATGACCCTACACTACCCAAACACTACAACACTACCCAAAACCCTAAAACACTACCCCCAGCATGACCCTACACTACGCAAACACTACAACACAACCCTAAACCCTAAAACACTACACCCCAGCATGACCCTACACTACGCAAACACTACAACACTACCCTTAACCCTAAAACACTACCCCCAGCATGACCCTACACTACGCAAACACTACAACACAACCCTAAACACTAAAACACTACCCCCAGCATGACCCTACACTACGCAAACACTACAACACTACCCTAAACCCTAAAACACTAGCCCCAGCATGACCCTACACTACGCAAACACTACACCACTACCCAAAATCCTAAAACACTAGCCCCAGCATGACCCTACACTACGCAAACACTACAACACAACCCTAAACCCTAAAACACTACCCCCAGCATGACCCTACACTACGCAAACACTACAACACAACCCTAAACCCTAAACACTACCCCCAGCATGACCCTACACTAAACAACCACCACAACTCTACACTACACTAACACAACACTACACTACACAACACTACACTACACAATAACTAACCCACGAAAAAATTAACACAAACCCACTTACCTCTCTCGTCATCGTGGTTTTCACAACGCAAATGCATTTACCATACATGCCTTTAAAACGTAATTCTTTGTAAAGGCATGCGTGATAAATGCACATGCGTTTTGAAAAAATGCGGGATAATGGTATGCGAGGTCAATGACCTTGCGGGATAATGGTATGCGGACTGAAAGTCCGCGGGATAAAAAATGCGGGAAAATGGCTGCAAACCATGATTAGCAGCAGACTTCCCTGGTGAGCACTAGCTTTACTACAGTGATCTAATGAGCAACTAGAGTGCTAACATTCAGAATTTATGGCAAATGTGTGACACATCTGAATGCCTTCTTGATAGAACCAAAGTAAACAAGCATTGAAAATGCAATAGATCTCGCCCTCGTTTAAGTTAAAGCCATTCTGTTTGTAATGAGGTGGCTTTTTAGCTTTGCTTTTATTAGTGTTTTTAAAACTTTCATGTAAATAACATGCATATGTATGCATATATGTATATGTATGCATGCATTTATATTTATATAGATATGCAGATTATATATGTTTATATATGTATATTACCTACTGGCGATAGCCAGTGGGTATATATAGTTAGGATTTTTTCTCTATGGGATTTCTGAAAATTCTATGTCTAATAACTTTGGCGTTTGTGGACGGAATTGGCTGAAATTTTCAGGAAAATGGCACATTTTGTTTCTGAGCAGCCCCTAAAATTTAGGGGGGTTTCGTCAAGGGGGGCCGAGAAAAAAGGGGGGTCCCAAAACGCGTTTTTCCCATTCATTTTTCCATAGGGCGGTTGGACTCACTTTTAGCTCGAATGGCTGAATGGATTTACATGAAACTTGGCAAAATTGTAGATATGGTTTGCCCGACGTGCCTTTGCTATGTCTCAATATATGTGCTCCAGTGGATTTTGAGAAATTAACGTTTAAAAAAATATATATATCTGTGACAGCGCTCCGGTTAGCGCCCCGGTTCGCGTACCTGACGCGTAACGGAACTTCGCGAAGCGAAGCTGATTGGCTCTCCGGTGTCTGTCAACATTCTAAACAGTCCGGAGCGGCCGCCATCTTGTCTCTCGGTAGGATCGAGAGACAAGATGTGGTGAAAAACGAAGGGGGAAATGAAGGAAAGGGGGCAAGGTAGACCCCTCCTGACCCCCTAGGATTGATGAGGGGGATATTAAAGTGCCCCGCGGGGCAAAAAAAAAATAAAAATATTTTTTTGTGATTTTACGCCGTAGACGCGCGTCCCGGTACGCAAACCGGTCAGCTCACCGGGCAGCTAACCGGGCAGCTAATCGGCAGCGTAGCTGTCAACATTGTAAACAGTCCGGAGCGGCCGCCATCTTGTCTCTCGGTAGGTTCGAGAGACAAGATGTGGTGAAAAAAGAAGGGGGAAATGAAGGAAAGGGGGCAAGGTAAACCCCTCCTGACCCCCTAGGATTGATGAGGGGGATATTAAAGTCCCCCGCGGGGCAAAAAAAATAAAAAAATTGTTGCGATTTTTCGCGGTAGAGGCGCTTCCCGGTACGCGAACCGGGCAGCTAACCGGCAGCGTAACGGGAGTCCGCCATCTTGTGTTTTTGGAGCGTCCGGTTCGCGTACCGGGTAGCGTCCCGGTAAGCGTAACAAGGGGAAAACCAAGAGAAACAGTAAAAAAAAAATGAAGGGAATAGATTTCCAGCAAACTTGGCAAAATTGTAGGGACTGTTTGTTTGATGTGCCTTTGCAAGGCCTCAAGATATGTGCACGTGTGGATTTTGTCTAATTAAGGTTAAAAAAAATATATATATCTGTAAGCGTGCTCCAGCACGCTTACGTTACGGGTTTTGTTTGCGCTGCAGAGCCGATACGTCACGGTTATGCAATGCGTCATGAGGCGTCTCACGTGGCTACGTGATACGTCACGTAATAAAGAATATATTTTACAGCTATAGATATTAGCTTTTAAAAAACCAATGAAATTCACTGAAAAAACCATAGGTTATAGACCATATATAGTTAGGAATTTGCATTTACAAAACCTTGAAAATTCACTGAAAAAACCATAGGTTAGGGACCATATATAGTTAGCTGGACATTTTATTGACATAAAACCAATGAAATTCCATATATAGTTAGTTGCACTAACTATATATCACGCACCCGCAATCCACTGCTGATGATGTCACATATTACATCATTCATGACATGGTCAGTGACATCACTGATGACATCTCAAATGACATCACTGATGACATCACTGATGACATCTCAAATGACATCACTGATGACATCATGACACACCAATACCAGTTACTACATACGCACTCACTGATTCCTACGTCTACACACACATTCACTCATTCACCCATACAATCACTCATACATACAGTCACTCATTATTACAACACTATCATATGCACTCATACACCTGTGCAGACACTCACACACTGCCACTCATCCATGGAGTTACTCACACACCTAGTCAGTCCTGTAAAGAATCAATCACACTTCCATTTCCTCATCTATACAGTTAAACACAGAACACCATACTTCAGTGACATCACTGATGACATCACTGATGACATCTCAAATAACATCACTGATGACATCTCAAATGACATCACTGATGACATCATGACACACCAATACCAGTTACTACATACGCACTCACTGATTCCTACGTCTACACACACATTCACTCATTCACCCATACAATCACTCATACATACAGTCACTCATTATTACAACACTATCATATGCACTCATACACCTAGTCAGTCCTGTGAAGAATCAATCACACTTCGATTTCCTCATCTATACAGTTAAACACAGAAGACCATACTTTTTCACACATATACTAACACATACTTACTCTCTTATACAATCACTGATACAAGTACACATTGATATGCACAGAGTCACACACCTCCCAGCCAGCCACACACACACTCAGTCTTCCATACATCCACTCATTCTTCAATATGTAAAACATATTTAAACTTTACAAAAACACACAGAAACTAGATGATGTCATCAGTGATGTCATCAGTGATGTCATTTGAGATGTCATCAGTGATGTCATCAGTGATGTCATTTGAGATGTCATCAGTGATGTCATCAGTGATGTCACTGACCATGTCATGAATGATGTAATATGTGACATCATCAGCAGTGGATTGCGGGTGCGCGATATATAGTTAGTGCAACTAACTATATATGGAATTTCATTGGTTTTATGTCAATAAAATGTCCAGCTAACTATATATGGTCTCTAACCTATGGTTTTTTCAGTGAATTTTCAAGGTTTTGTAAATGCAAATTCCTAACTATATATGGTCTATAACCTATGGTTTTTTCAGTGAATATATATATATATATATATATATTACCTACTGGCGGTCGCCAGTAGGTATATAAAGTTAGGATTTTTTCCCTATGGGATTTTTGAAAATTCTATGTCTAATAACTTTGGTGTTTGTGGACGGAATTGGCTGAAATTTTCAGGAAAATGGCACATTTTGTTTCTGAGCAGCCCCTGAAAATTTTGGGGGGGTTCGTCAAGGGGGGGCTGAGAAAAAAGGGGGGTCCCAAAACGCGTTTTTCCCATGTTAATTTCCATAGGGCGGTTGGCCTCACTTTTAGCCCGAACGGCTGAATGGATTTGCACGAAACTTGGCAAAATTGTAGGGACTGGTAGCCCGATGTGCCTTTTGTAGGTCTCAATATATGTGCTCCAGTGGATTTTGAGAAATTAACGTTTAAAAAAAGATATATATCTGTAACAGCGGACTGGGCAGCGGCCCAGGACGCGTACTTGTCGCGCAACGGAGCTTTGTGAAGCGAAGCTGATTGGTTCTCCGGCGTCTGTCAACATTCCAAACAGTCCGTAGCGGCCGCCATCTTGTCTCTCGGTAGGATCGAGAGACAAGAGGAGGTCAAAACAAAGGGGGAAATAACTATAAGGGGGCATAGTAGATCCTCGCTGACCCCCTAGGTTTGATGTGGAGGTTTTAAAAGGGCCCCGCGGGGCAAAAAAAAAAAATAATAATAATAATCGAACGGCTGAATGGATTTGCACGAAACTTGGCAAAATATTAGGGACTGGTAGCCCGATGTGCCTTTGCTAGGTCTCAATATATGTGCTCCAGTGGATTTTAAGAAATTAACGTTCAAAAAAAGATATATATCTGTAACAGCGCTCCGCTTCGCGTAACGGAGGTTTGCGAAGCTGATTGGTCATTCTGTCACTGGGCTATAGTTGGGCTACATCTGGCTGATATTTGGGCTACATTTGTTTTTTTGTGTGTCTGGCGGCCATCTTTGGGCTACATTGGGCTACATTGGGCTACATTTGGGCTCCAACATATATATAGGCCAATGTAGCCCAATATATATTTTTCAAAGTTAATTTTCGTAAAAACCACTGGAGCATATATCTTGAGACATAGCAAAGGCACATCGGGCTACCAGTCCCTACAATTTTGCCAAGTTTCGTGGAAATCCATTCAGCCGTTCGAGCTAAAAGTGAGTCCAACCGCCCTATGGAAATGAAGGAAATGAATGGGTAATTTGTAATTAGCAAATAGCTCATCGCAAACTAGGAATGGTAAAGAATCGCTATTTATTCCTTAAAGTTCGCTATTTAGGAAATGCAAAAAACTTTGATGATACATATGGCGGTTCATCTCTAACAAGATAAGAAGCATAGGGATACATTTATGATGACTGGCGCATCACCAGGGATGTGTTAGTCATTCTGTGCCGCTGTTCCGTCACCTATGGTGTGCTGCATTTACAATGCGGCGCATCATGGGGCAAAAACAGCACAGATGCGTGATGTATCTGTGCCGTAAAGGTGGCGCATTGCTGGAGTTGTATCGCAAGTGTGATGAAGCTCCAGCAAGGGTCGGGGGTGCCCCTGTCGCAGGGTTTCTGTTCTCACACAGAACTGTGGACAGAGGATTGGAACCTCGGCGAATTAGGGTGTCCCAAAACTCACGTTAGTAATCAAAAACTCCTTAGCAAGCTAGGTACAGTGTCACATTGGATATAACAAACTCTCAATGTTTAGACAATCCAGAATATGAACTTATAGTACCTCAGGATACGTGGAACTCATGAACAGTCGGTCGTTATATATTTCTTAGAAACCAGAACATGGAGTTAAGAAGAACACATGTGTATTTGAAATGTTTATTTACTAATGCCGTCTTCACAGGCGTAGTATCTTAGATAATACAAGTACACATATTATCAGTAGCAAAATTACCAGCATAGTTACTAGTACATAAAAAGCGAATGGTGATAGTATGTTAACATGCTGTAAATGAATAAGAGTTAGCAACACTTATAAGCAGCCGCGGGCCGTGGAGGGAGTTACGGTGGGGCAGGGAGGCGGGGAGGGGGAGGGGCAAGGTAGAGAGGGCTCCACCCTGCTTCTCCCCCTCCCCGCCTCCCTGCCTCACCGTAACTCCCTCCACGGCCCGCGGCTGCTTATATCTCACCCTCCCTAATACACATATTATATTATTTGCTAAGAAGGTCTCTTTGTGTTGGTTTAGGGCGTGCCCATACTTTAGTGTCTTAGATTTGAAGGAATCACATCAGCATACACCAGCTCTCTCTTCATGTGAGCCGCATCAACTGTTGTGTATGTGTGTTCGGCAAAGCAATATAAAACCCGCCTCATGCCCAGAATTGGCAGAAGTTGCACTGGAGCATATATCTTGAGACATAGCAAAGGCACATCGGGCTACCAGTCCCTACAATTTTGCCAAGTTTCGTGGAAATCCATTCAGCCGTTCGAGCTAAAAGTGAGTCCAACCGCCCTATGGAAATGAAGGAAATGAATGGGTAATTTGTAATTAGCAAATAGCTCATCGCAAACTAGGAATGGTAAAGAATCGCTATTTATTCCTTAAAGTTCGCTATTTAGGAAATGCAAAAAACTTTGATGATACATATGGCGGTTCATCTCTAACAAGATAAGAAGCATAGGGATACATTTATGATGACTGGCGCATCACCAGGGATGTGTTAGTCATTCTGTGCCGCTGTTCCGTCACCTATGGTGTGCTGCATTTACAATGCGGCGCATCATGGGGCAAAAACAGCACAGATGCGTGATGTATCTGTGCCGTAAAGGTGGCGCATTGCTGGAGTTGTATCGCAAGTGTGATGAAGCTCCAGCAAGGGTCGGGGGTGCCCCTGTCGCAGGGTTTCTGTTCTCACACAGAACTGTGGACAGAGGATTGGAACCTCGGCGAATTAGGGTGTCCCAAAACTCACGTTAGTAATCAAAAACTCCTTAGCAAGCTAGGTAAAGTGTCACATTGGATATAACAAACTCTCAATGTTTAGACAATCCAGAATATGAACTTATAGTACCTCAGGATACGTGGAACTCATGAACAGTCGGTCGTTATATATTTCTTAGAAACCAGAACATGGAGTTAAGAAGAACACATGTGTATTTGAAATGTTTATTTACTAATGCCGTCTTCACAGGCGTAGTATCTTAGATAATACAAGTACACATATTATCAGTAGCAAAATTACCAGCATAGTTACTAGTACATAAAAAGCGAATGGTGATAGTATGTTAACATGCTGTAAATGAATAAGAGTTAGCAACACTTATAAGCAGCCGCGGGCCGTGGAGGGAGTTACGGTGGGGCAGGGAGGCGGGGAGGGGGAGGGGCAAGGTAGAGAGGGCTCCACCCTGCTTCTCCCCCTCCCCGCCTCCCTGCCTCACCGTAACTCCCTCCACGGCCCGCGGCTGCTTATATCTCACCCTCCCTAATACACATATTATATTATTTGCTAAGAAGGTCTCTTTGTGTTGGTTTAGGGCGTGCCCATACTTTAGTGTCTTAGATTTGAAGGAATCACATCAGCATACACCAGCTCTCTCTTCATGTGAGCCGCATCAACTGTTGTGTATGTGTGTTCGGCAAAGCAATATAAAACCCGCCTCATGCCCAGAATTGGCAGAAGTTGCACTTATGTTATGAGTATGAAGTCGTGGAGATCAGACCTCATAACAATTCTGTATCGTGTTGTTCTTGAAACTTTAGCACTCGCTGTACAGATATAGTTTAACAAGCAAAGCAGATAGTAGAGCAATAACATATTATTCTCATGTAAACCACGATGAACTACTAGGTGGAAAGCTAAAGCAACAACTAAGTGTCGTGTGCAGAAGTTGCAAAAAAGGAAAAATGGCGTTTAAACCGGTAATGAGCCCATGCTAACTTAACACGGTGTAAAGATATCCAGGACCTAGATGACACCTCCCCATGATCCGGAAACGAACTGAATAAGATAATAGAAGTGCCATCTCATGAGAGCAGATTGCAAGTTTATATGTGGACGGTCCGCAAGGTAAAGCATTAAAAACTAGGAACATGTAATGCTAAAGAAAAATAAAACAGCCAAGTACTTTATCGAGTCTTAAGCCAATAGGCAAGGTAAATAATAAAAACTTGACAAATAAGTCAATGAATTGTCAATGAAATGCTAGTACTCAGCATATCAAACATGAAAAAGGTCTATGACATAACTGTGTATGCAAAATAAGCTGCAACAGCCTCCAATAGGAAGTTACCGTCTTCATCCGAAAACAGTTCACCCATCCAATTTAAAAGCGGAAAAGAACATACGTGCTCTCCCAGCACCGGATCCTCTATCACCATCAGAGGACAGCTCGGTGGGTTTTCAAGAAAGCTCTGTTCCAAGAAAGACTGTGCTGCCGCCAGTAAATTCCAGGGACCAAGTAGTCCATGCATCAATGCCACAGCCATAATCCTTTCGCCAGGACAAACCAACTCGTGAGTAATGATAGGAGTCATCAGCTGATTAAAGTCGACGTCAGGAGAAACCGGTCCGCAGAGACACAAATCAATGGCCCAATCGAAATCACAGGTCAGGCAGTGAAATACAGGCTGGACACAGGTGAAGTAGGAGAATCGAAAAGATA
Organism: Lissotriton helveticus; assembly: GCF_964261635.1. NCBI lineage: Eukaryota > Metazoa > Chordata > Amphibia > Caudata > Salamandridae > Lissotriton > Lissotriton helveticus. The sequence continues at coordinate 1,229,791,086 of NC_136063.1, forward strand.
ATCCATATGCCGTGCTTAATATCGCCAACGGCATTGTGCCATAATATTCTAGCATGCGATTGCGGAACAGTGTCAGCAGCTGCAGGGTGGGAGTTTGCATAGGAGGGACATCCATATTTAAAAATGTAAAAAAGCACAAGAGCGTCCGCTGGTAATGCAAGTAAAAATGCCAATCCACGAACCAGAGTGGAGAAAATAGAATGAAAGGAAGCAGGGATGAGTCCAAAGATTTTCTCAAATGAAGTCACGAGACCACTGGTAACAACTTTAAAAAAGTGCGCCAGGGACTTTGCGGAGGATGCGTTAAAGATAGTCGGAACCATCTTGCTGAATTTGAAAGGCAAATCTGAATTGAAAAGTGTGTGCACCTCTGTACGGGTGTTCGCTATGTGAAGCACGAAAGTTTCACGGGCCGAACTCAAGGCCACCTCTCTCTGAGACAAAAGAGCTCTTATTCTTGCCATGCCGTTGAAATCTGTCCCAAGGTTGGTATTTGTGGCCAGATTGAAAACTCCCTATGTTCATGTGTGGGAGGAAATAGAACATTTCTGCAGCAAATAACCCGTTCACTTACTGTTACGATAAAAGGAATACTTTTAATTAACTCAGAACAATCTTCATTATTGAGCATCAAATAACTACCATTTTCCAACAACTTGAACGTGGGGATGATAGCAGGAACTGGCGTGCCTTGCAACACGCAAGCCATATTTGGTCGGTGTTTGTTGCATGAACCGTGTAACTGTATGTGCCTACACATTAGTGAATGATCTGGCGTCTCAGTGCATTCCTCTCCATTCAGATAAACTTCTTGATCATCTTTGAAACATCTGTATGTGTATGGAAGCGACCAGACCTCATGAAGAAAAGCACTACCTAAAGGTTCATAACGACCTATTGGTATATATTTCATACAATTTGAAAACTTATATAAAGCAAAAGGCAGCGTTATTAAACCGTGGATAAGGCACGTTGCCAAAAAAACCGCAATCCTCTGCTGATGATGTCACTGAGCATGTCATGAATGATGTAATATGTGACATCATCAGCAGTGGATTACGGGTAATAGTATCTCTAGTTTACTCCCCTATAGCTGTCTTTCTTTTAACATAAGTGTCTGTTTCCTTCCCTTATACTTACTGTTTTTGGTTCGCTTCCGGTTCGCGTACCGGGGAGCGAACTGGGAAGCGAACTAAGAGAAATAGAGGTTGGCACAGTTCCAAATATTGTACCAATTTTTTAATAACGGGGAGGTAGTTCTGAAAAGAACTTTTTTTTTTATTTTTCAGAACATTTTTTTACTTTTTTTGAATTTTTCTGAACAGTTTTATATTTTTTGGGGTTTTTCTTGGAGGGGGCAATGAAAACGATTCATTGTAAAGGGCTCAACAGGAGCAACAAAACAAAAAAAAGAAGTATTTATTATTTTGGGCGTTTCGTACAAACTTGCATATGATAGTCAATAGCTCTGTTGATCAGAGTGATGCTTTTTTCTCCGTAGGAAATGAATCCATCGCAAAATACGCAGATGTGTTTTACATCACCAAATCTCATTTGTATATTTGGCACCATCTCCCTGCCCTCTGGTCCCGTTACTTCCGGTACAACAGATCTTCTGGCCATAATAGGGAGATTATCTAGGTCGTTCCGAAACTGTGCAGCACTGTAGTTGTTAGGATGCCACCTAGTCATATGGCGATGCATTGTGTAGTTTCCGAAACTGTATTTTTTGTCGGTCCCTCTGGACAGTCTATCTTGACATATAAGGCAAGTTACGTATCTTGCATTTACTTTTTTCTGACCTTTGGGAATTTTAAAAAATTGCCAAATGAAGTTTTCTTTCCGGTGAGACGTCCTGGGCTGCTCAGGCAAAAACTGCCTCTCTTCGTGCTCGTCCTCCTGTTCCTCTTCTTCCTCTCCTTGTTGAATTATAACTTGAGCAGGTGGTCCACTCTTCCTTGGATGTGGTGGAGGTGGTGGGGAAGCACCAGCTGAAGCTACTAAAGAAGCCATTGCTCAGTGATCACAAAGGGTCTTTCTCTCACAATGATGAAAGTCAGAGTGAGGAAAGAAGGAGGGATTTTCATCATTTGGGAAAAACAAGAGTTCTCAACCAATCAAAAGTGTTCATTTTAGATTATATGACCTAGTCTTACATCATTAGGAAACCAAAAGTGAAATGAACCAATGAAAAGTGTTATTACCAAGTCACATGACTTGCTGTGTTTACGTTAAGCGCTTTGCAGGGCCTCCCGGTTTGCTTCCAGAAACCTGCGCTTTGCGACTCGCTTCGCGTACCAGTTCGCTAACGTTGTACGTCATATGACGTATCACGCGACAACGTGAAACGTCATGCGGACGGGAGGCGTCACGATGTTGTTTTCTAACGCGGCACTTGCGGTAAAGAAACGTTTACCGGCTCGCTGTCTATTTCGCGGCATCAAGGTCAGCTAACGGGAAGCTTCCCGATTCGCGAAGCGGGAACGAAGAAAAAAAAATATTAAAAAAAAAAATTATTCATAAACATATAAAATATATTTTTGGATTTAAAGAAGAATACATTTTACAGCTACAGATATTAGCTGTTAAAAAACCAATGAAATTCACAGAAAAAAACATAGGTTATAGACCATATATAGTTAGGAATTAGCATTTACAAAACCTTGAAAATTCACTGAAAAAACCATAGGTTATAGACCATATATAGTTAGGAATTAGCATTTAGAAAACCTTATTTTACTCACACAAAACCATTGAAATTCCATATATAGTTAGTTGCACTAACTATATATCGCGCACCCGCAATCCACTGCTGATGATGTCACATATTACATCATTCATGACATGGTCAGTGACATCACTGATGACATCACTGATGACATCTCAAATGACATCACTGATGACATCACTGATGACATCTCAAATGACATCACTGATGACATCATGACACACCAATACCAGTTACTACATAAGCACTCACTGATTCCTACGTCTACACACACATTCACTCATTCACCCATACAATCACTCATACATACAGTCACTTATTATTACAACACTATCATATGCACTCATACACCTATGCAGACAGTCACACACTGCCACTCATCCATGGAGTTACTCACACACCAAGCCAGTCCTGTAAAGAATCAATCACACTTCCATTTCTTCATCTATACAGTTAAACACAGAACACCATACTTCAGTGACATCACTGATGACATCACTAATGACATCTGAAATGACATCACTGATGACATCTCAAATGACATCACTGATGACATCATGACACACCAATACCAGTTACTACATACACACTCACTGATTCGTACGTCTACACACACATTCACTCATTCACCCATACAATTACTCATACATACAGTCACTTATTATTAGAACACTATCATATGCACTCATACACCTAGTCAGTCCTGTGAAGAATCAATCACACTTCGATTTCCTCATCTATAGTTAAACACAGAACACCATACTTTTCACACATATACTAACACATACTTACTCTCTTATACAATCACTGATACAAGTACACATTGATATGCACAGAGTCACACACCTCCCAGCCAGCCACACACACACTCAGTCTTCCATACATCCAGTCATTCTTCAATATGTAAAACGTATTTAAACTTTACAAAAACACACAGACACTAGATGATGTCATCAGTGATGTCATTTGAGATGTCATCAGTGATGTCATCAGTGATGTCACTGACCATGTCATGAATGATGTAATATGTGACATCATCAGCAGTGGATTGCGGGTGCGCGATATATAGTTAGTGCAACTAACTATATATGGAATTTCAATGGTTTTGTGTGAGTAAAATAAGGTTTTCTAAATGCTAATTCCTAACTATATATGGTCTATAACCTATGGTTTTTTCAGTGAATTTTCAAGGTTTTGTAAATGCTAATTCCTAACTATATATGGTCTATAACCTATGGTTTTTTCTGTGAATATATATATATATATATATATATTCACTGAAAAAAATAGAGGTTTCATACACGTTATAGTTAGGAATTAGCATTTAAAAAACCTTAGAAATTCACTGAAAAAACCATAGGTTTCACACATGTTATAGTTAGCTGGACATTTCACTCATACAAAACCATTGAATGCACTGCTGATGACGTCACATATTACATCACTCATGACATGGTCAGTGACATCACTCATGACATAACTGATGACATCTCAAATGACATCACTGATTACATCATCCAGTGAATGTGTGTTTTTCTGAAAAATAAATATTTTTAATATATGTATATCTAAAGGTCGATGGAAGAATAAATGGGTAAATAAGTGTGTAAATGGATGTTTTTTTGTGAAATTGATTTTATAACTGACTTATTAAGTGTATCTTAGTAAATAGATGTATTAGCGAGTAATGTTTAAATATTTAAATATCTGTATCAGTGTCTCACTTTGTGTATAAGTGGCTGCATGGGTTGGTGAATAGCTACATGAGTGTTCATATGGGTTATTAGTTGTTTTTTTAAGTATCAGTATGAGTGTCTGTATAGTTCGGTGGGGGATAATAATTAGTGTATAGATGCATGAATGAGTGACTCACTGTTTGTATGTGTTTTGAAGACAGCATGTGTGAAGAACTGTATGGGTGGATGAGTGTGTGTATGGGTGTGTTAGTGAGTGAATAACTGTCTCAATAGTGTCTTTATGAGTAACTACATATGTTTTAAACTAGTATATGTGCGTATTGATGTATATAAGTGAGTATATGTGAGAGTGAGAGTTTGGAAGAATTCCTGTATAAATAAGCATGTGTTTCTATAAGTGATTGTTTAAGAGAGTAAGTATGTGTACGTTTCTGTAGAAGTAAGTGTAGTGGTGTGTGTATGGCTGTATATGCAAGTAAATGAATGTTTGATAGTTTATTTGCATATGTGAGTATGTGTGTAAGTAACTCTATGGATAAGTATCGGTGTGTAACAGGATGTATAGGTGTTTGAGTACATATGATGAGTGTGTACATGTATGAGTGACTATATAGAACTGTTGGTGAATGAGTGGATGTAGATGTTGGAATTATTGAATAGGTTGTTGTAACTGGTATTGGTATCTCCATTTTTTTGAAAATGTTAGTTTCTATTTTTGAATGTGTGTATCAAAGGTTATATTACGGTAAGAGGAGGTCTGCCACTCTTTCACAAGGATGATGTCATCAGTGATGTCATTTGAGAAGTCATCAATGATGTCATGAGTGATGTTACTGACCATGTCATGAGTGATGTAATATGTGACGTCATCAGCAGTGCATTGCGGGCGCGCGAGTTATTGTTAGCTGAACTAACTATAATGAGGGAGTTTCAATGGTTTTGTATGACTGAAATGTCCAGCTAACTACCACATGTTTGAAACCAATGGTTTTTTCTGTGAATTTCTAAGGTTTTTTAAATGTTAATTCCTAACTATAACGTGTGTGAAACCTATGATTTCTTCAGTGAATTTCAAAGGATTTGTAAATGATAAATCTTAAATGCATTGTTATATTTCTTTCTTTTTATACTAATTTCCTACATTTTTATTATAAATATTGATACTTATTTTATTTTTTAAATATTATTTCATATTCTTAATGTAAAATAATAACAAAACTAAATTAAAAAATATTTTTTTTATTAATTACATTTTTTTTTCTTCAATATATTAAAATAAAATTCTATATAATTCCTTTTTCATTGTTTTTTTCCGTATTTGTATCGTACGCGTACAGTGATCACCATTGTGAGCACCATCCATTGTACAGTAAATTGTCCCCTGCGCGTAGACGCACACACGTTACGGATGCTCTTTGACATTACACTCTCCTTGTAGAATTGTAATCATTCAGCCACTACCCAAGTACTCATGGTGAAAGTGTGTCATAGGGCATTAACTGCTTCAAACACCTACAGACTATGCATCCAGTGTTCTATCCACCGACAAACAACTCTTTTATACCTTCAATTCCCCAATCTGTATTCTTACCCTTCAAGTAAACACTATCATACTTCTGTTTCAGTATTGTAGTGACCATACAGCACTATGTGTTTATCTATACACTGTTCTAAAATAATCCATTTACTACATTAAAAGACTAATCAGCAGATGTACAATAAGTGCTACATCCCCAGAAATATGCCACTAAATGAATACTGTGACATCACCTCCTTGTAGTGCAGGGCTTTATAATGTGATGCAATTTCCAAGTGCGTCACATTGTAAATACCACATATCATGGCACATCTTTTACACCGCCAGTGCGTCACAAAAGTGATGCAACATCTTTGTAAAAGAGACACAAGGGAGTTGTAAATCCACACCTAACACATACAAATTCATCCAGGCAGTTTCGCCAGCAGTGCAAATTGAAGCAGAGACTTGTAACATATTGATGTGCATTTGTTACATTCCAGTGCTTCGGAGGTACTACAGTATACTATAGGTAAACTCCCTATATATTTATACTGTAGCACTTCCTTATAGTTCTGCACTTTCACATTCACCATACACTAGTAATGTATTCATTCATTCACTTATAAACTTCACATTCATTCTGACAAACTTTTATACACACATAGAAATATAGTTCTTTCTTTGACCAGTGAAGGTAGTTCTAAAAAGAACTGGTTTTTTTCTGTTTTTAGTTTTACATTTTTTTTTTTTTCAACAATTTTTTTTAAACCAAAAAAATTGAACTGGAACTCAAAAAGTATCCAACACGAACAAAAGAATAAAAAAAAAAGCTAATGTCGAGGACAGCGATGCTCCTGCATCCTGCGTTTCATCAGGTCAATAGACTGTTCCCCATAACACAAAAGTTTATCGCAATAAATGCATACAATTTTAAAATCAGCAAAATCAGGATCAATATGTGGGTGTGGACTGCTTGCTGGATATGCTGTTGCAGCAGTTGATGTACTTGGTGCACTTGCAGGTGGGTTGTCCTGCAAGCTCCGTCTTACAGCTCGAGCAAAGTTGTTCGGATGCAAGTTCTTCACGTGTCGCACCATATTTGCTGTGCGAAAGGAGTATTTTTTACATGGATCACCCCTAGAAAGAGTTGTTTGGCAAATTTTACAGGTTACTTTTGGAGCATTAACCTTTTTTTGCCCTTCTGGAAAAGTAAAAAACTTCCAAATTACAGCTTCTTTCCTCTTCTTTTGAGGTTCTTCAGGAATGAAATCTCCATCTGAAGAATGGCTGGAATATGAGTCCATTGCTGATATTATGATGGTTTTCCTTCTATTTTACAGGATTCTCAGAAGAAATGCTTCTTCTTAGAATGTCAAACTAAATGATTAAAATGGGACGGAACTTTCAGCAATTGCAATAGCAACTATTATGAACCAATCAAATCTCTTCTTTTATAGTCACATGGCTTTCCGTACGCTTACGCTGACCTTCATGTGCTCTTGCGAAGCGAGTACGCATGACATTCCACCGCGATTTCTATAATCTCTTTTAAAAGTAATATACGATTGTCCAAACTTCAAAACAACAATTTTCATAAGTACTTTAGATAATGTACTCTATTAGTATGTTAATTAAATATATAAGTATATTTTTTTAAACAATTAAAAACATTCGTGCCTTTTGTGTACGGGGCGCCGTACATGACGTCACACAGACACTTTGATGCGGTGCCTAAGGTCCAAGCGTATTCATAGCGTAAGCGAGAGTAGGCGCTGAGAATGATTACCAGTACAAACTATGATGCGATCACTTTCTCACTGTCAAATCAGAGCACAGGATGCGCTACGAGAATGGTTACAAGTGGTCACTCATTGGAGATCCGATTCTGGCCCTGCCTCTGCACGCATGAAAACCCCGCCCATGTCTCTCTCTGTTGTTAATTATTGGTCCACACACTCACACTTGCACATGCGCGGTACATGCCCGCCATCACTTTCCTAGTATCACCAAGTAGCTTTCTTGCTATTACTCAGCCTGGAAACCAGTACATTAGCCAATAGGAGGTCCCCCAGGGTTGTCAATCTTCTAGACTGTGAAAACGCCACCAATGACGGCCCTGGACTTAGTTTGGTCAGCCCCCGCAGTTCACATATAAAGCGGATACTAATGTAAGCATGTCTCTTTTGCCTGCGCTGAGGTGACAGACAGACTCTCATCGTCGTCGATTGTACTACGAATTGTTTGCTCGAGAGCAGAAGGACTCATGACACTCGACGTGGTGTCACTGCTGCTGCCTTCCAGCGAGGCCACCATAGCTGCAGTGTCAGCGTCACCCTCGCCCACCCAATCAGGCCCAGCCAAAGCCCCAGCCTTTGAAGACAAGACAAGAGAGAACAGAAGCAAAGGTAGGAGAAGCCGTTAGCATCAGCCTCCGTGGTAAATTGCACCTGCATCATAGTATTTTTTTTTTTGTAACGTGACCCTCCACGCTCTGTTATCCTTTAGTTTCCTGCCACACATACTTTGTACTTCATTGTATTTCCTCCCTCCTAATCTTCCCATCACTTTTAATATTTATTACTGTGACACGTGGCCTTCCCAGGCCTCTATTATTATTCCTCATATATGATTTATCTTAATATATATCAATCTGCATCACGGAGGCGTCCTAGGCCTTTTCTACATAAATTGTGCGTACATGAATTTCTGTATCGTATTTTTCAACTGTCACGTGGTTTGGCCTGCATTCTTATAAATTGTGCATTCATAATAGAATTATTTTTTCACTGAGTCATGTACCCTTCCCACCTCTGTTTTGCTTTAGTTTTGTGCTCCATTTGCTTTGTACTTCATCGTATTTGCTCCCTCCAACTCCTCCCGTGACTTTTTATCTTCAATGCTACCTCACGTGGTCTTCCCAGGCCTCTATTCTTATTGATCATATATTGTTTATCATAATTAACCCGTTTACTGCGACCGTTCTTTCCGTGCAGTGTGCGCGTTCTGAAGAGTGGGCTATGCCCCGTCGGAAGTTGAGCGTTTGCAGCACCAGCCAGGTACTGCTCCGAACGTTCAGCAGCCAACGGCACCATCAATGGTTAAATAAATTGTGCGTGCATGAATTTCTGTGTCGAATTTTCGAATTGTGCCCTGAGGTTTAGCCTGTATTGGTCCAATTTGTGCATTCATATTGGTATTTTTTTACTACGTCACGTGCCCCTCCCAGCCGTTTTGCTTTACTTTTGTGCGGTACATGCTCTGTGCTTCATCGTATTTGCTCCCTCCTACTCGTCCCGTGACTTTTTATGTTTATTGATACCTCACGTTGCCTTCCCAGGCCTCTATTATTATTTATCATATATGGTTTATCATAATTAACCCGTTTACTGCAACTGTTCTTTCGGCGCAGTGTGCGGGTTCTGAACAGTGGGCAGGGCCCTGACGGACGTTGAACATTTGCAGCACCAGCCAGGTACTGCTCCAAACATTCAGCGGCCGACGGCAGCATCAATGGTTAAATAAATTGTGCGGTATGAGAAAAAAACGTCCTAGGCAATTGTAGCAAATCAATCCAAATTCAAAAACATAATATAGGGAAAAGTAGACAAGACATCATGTAGATAAATATTGTAGATTTAATTTTTAAAAAAGACCATACATTTAATGGTCTTATATATATAAGGAGCAACCTTACCTCCTCACAGAGAGTTTGACTGTTCAATTTCCCTTGAGCCTGGAGCCACAGTTCAATTTAGCAGAGTATATTTGCTGTCTGAAACCGAAAAATAAACTCAGACAATATCTTGAGGAGAACCTTCAAAATGGTCTGATCACAGAGTCCTCAGCACCGGCTGGGGGATCTCTCTTTTTCATACCTTAGAAGACTAAGGATTTACGGCAATGTATAGCCTTCAGAGGATTGAATAAAGTGACCATAACTGATTAGTATCCTCTTACTCTTATCAAAGGCATTCTAGAGACAGTTAGAGGAGTGGAAATAGTCACCAAGCTAAATCTTCGAGGAGCCTACCATCTCACTTGCATAAAAAAGGAATATAAGGGAAGACGGCATTCAGAACCCCCTAGGACACTTCGAATATCGGGTTAAACACTTTGGGTTAAGCAATCTTTCAAATATTCATATACAACTTGTTTTCAGATCTGCTAAACCACACCGTTGTGGTATATTCAAACAACATTCTTGTTATTCTTCAGATTCTGCCTTCCATCACAATAATGTCAAACAAGTTCCTGATACATTAAGCCAAAATAGCCTGTTTTGCAAACCTGCAAAATGTGAATTTGATCAGCCTGAAGTAGGTACTTTTGGATACTGTCTAAATAAAACAGGAGTCACTATGGACCCCCAAAAGATGTCACCCATTCTTGAGTGAGTGGCGCTCTCCTTATTCCATTAGGGAGACTCAATGTTTTCTTGGGTTTGCCAATTTCTATCATCAGTTCATTGAAAATGTTTCCTGCCAGACTAGACTCATATCTCAAAGAATCCAGAAAGAAGGTCTTAGGCATGTGTTCAAATGGACAGAAGCTATTGAAAAGGCTTTTCAAAACTTAAAGGAAGCTTTCACTCAGGCTCCTATACTAAAACATCCCGATATCTCCAGGAAATTCATAGTCGAGACAGACGCATCTGATAGAGCAGTGAGAGCATTTCCGTTACTAGAAGATGATGGGTTAGAACATCTTACTTTTATCAGTCACACATCCAATCTGCCTCCGAGAGGAACTACTCCATTCTTGAATGAGAACTTTTGGCTATGAAATTAGCCTGTAGTGAATGGAGTCAGTTCCTAAGGGGAACCAAAGAATATTTAAAAATTCGGACTGATCATCAAAATCTGCAATGCCTCTGTAACATGCAATGCCTGAATAGTCGCTGAGCTAAGTGGGCCTACTTTTTAATCAACATGATTTCACCATCACCTATATACTAGGGACACAGAACGTTCTGGTGGATGCCTTGTCTGGAAGTTATCCTGAGTGTCCAACTCCTCTTCAACAGAACAATCTAAATCCATACACAACACATAATAAGAATATTTCGATCTTTCCTAGATAAAGTGCAGTCAGGATATGCATCTCTCACAAATGAAGAGTGGAAAAAAATTGAACAGCAAAATCTGCAAACAGGACAAACATTATTATAAGGATAAGCCTTATTTCTCCCAAATAAAAAGTTCTGCTGGAGGCTTGTCAGATGTCTTCAAAAAACATATATGTGTGGAGGGTCGAGGGGAATATTTACCGACCTGTCTGCTCATACCCCTAATGTCAAGATACATGGCACACAACAGGAGCAGACCAGGTCTAAGGATGGTGTGTGGCTATACAGGTAACCGTGAAACAGTTAGGTACATGTGTGAACAAATACTGTTGAATCGCAACGGCTAGGACAAGTCCCATCCGCCCACCCTTCTGGTGGAATTTCGTCATATGGGAATTGCTGAACATTCACACCCCGACCATGTAGTGCCAGGAATGGTTGTCAAAACTCTAGCCTTGTTGTTCCTCAAACAATAATGTTAGTGAAGTGCAGTGCTCAAGTGATAGTGATGGATAAAAATAACTCCAAAGACTCAAAGAACGTACAAATAGAAGTCTATGTGTCAAAGATTAAAAATACGCCGAGTAGTTTAACGCTAACACTACTCAGTGGCGCTATGCAAGGCGGTCGACATGTTTCAGCCTACAGGGGGATTACCCCGGCTTTCTTCAGGACCTATAGTATGTAATAGCTACTGCAACTAGAAAATGGTGGGTGAGAGAGGAATAAAAAACAATGTACTAAAGAGAAGTTACATATCTACCAGGGACTTTGCGCTCCAATGTCCACTGGAGAAAGAGACATATCTTCTTCCTGTCAAAAGAAAAAAAATCTCTTTACAACAGTACCAGATGACCACATGCAGCCGCACAGTCACACAGAAAACGCATAGATAAACACACCTGAGCGAATAATTTATATTCCGCAATAAAAGAAGCATCATAACTTCATCACAAGGAGGCATTTCCTCAAAGTGATACTCACCCAGCTTTATGTGGGTGAAAGCCTCACCACACCCGGCAACCGCTCGGGAGAATGAGGCCCCGCTCTGCAGTGTAGAAAAAGACACAGTAAGTACAAAACTTTACTATGCCCAGCCAAATTGCTCTACACAAATAACCCAACAGACGTGTGGTAGTAGACCAACTATCAGACCACAGTTAACCTACACATCGACCTATAATGAACAGAATGGGATGTGGCACATCAGCCAGTACGCAAACTTGGACTGGTTGGTGTATTTAAGTAACTATCTTAGACACCCACTGGGGAGGCTCATCACATGACCAGGAGTGAGTAGGGGCTGAATCCTGACTGCGAGCCTCAGTCCCATGAATTTGTAAAAGAATTTTTTTGGTAATACCCCCTGCATAGCATCTTTTTACAGCCTACTGTTAATACCCTTAAAATGCCGACACAGTAGTAAGAGGACAGAGTCCTGCATCTTATCACGGTCTATAGAATTCTAAGACCATACAGGCTCGTTCCAGTCTAATCAACTCCGTATAGGTCAAGTGAAAACAGACAGGGAACACGGCGTCTCACCTGTCCGTCGGTGCCCCTAGTTTGAAGCCAAGCGGAAGTGGAGGTGCTCATGATACCGCCCTCCTCCCTTTTTATGCAAATTGGATGATAAACGGATCGTGAGACATATTGGACATCTGGTCTCAAACCAGCATTCTTAGGGAGCCATTTGTGCCAAAGCATGCAGATGGAGTAAGAGTATCGCTGCTTCCTAGTGGCCATGAACCGAAGGAGCATCTGCGTGCGCGTATGGTAGAAGACGCTGTTCCTACGCGCATGCGCAGTCTAAAGGGGTGCCGCAAAATGGTAGTCACCGTTTCTACGCGCATGTGCATTCTAAAACGGGGCCATAATATAAAACACATTGTTTGTGCAAACAAAACCTCTGCCTCTAGCTTACATATTGAGCCTTGAAGGGTGTGTGTAAAAAGGGGACTCCTGATAGGGAATTCTTATTAATGTCGGTACGTATATTCTAAGCATACCGACCTTGATGGTTTAGTGTCCACCATGACCAGGCAGTCCTGGTCATGCAGAAAAAACTATTATCTGGACTTGCACCCATATAAAAGGCAGTAAGCAGCATGCAAGTATGCAAGAAAATTTTTATATAACAAGACTCGTTCCGTGGGGAAAGAATACATAACCATCGTTGTGGGTCCATGCAAGGTGGACCTCTAATAGCTGAAAAATATTCATAGTTATTGCCATAAAGAACCTCCAGTTTTGAACATAAACTGGATGGAATGTTGTTGTCATTAGATGTCAAGGAGGACGATGTGGGTAAGACAAGGTCAAAAAGGGGGGTTACATGCACAATTGTGTTGGGTGAGCTTATAGGATGTAAGTAAGGGAGCCTTTACATCCAGAACAGACCCGCAACCAGAAGTTGCTCTAAGTACTCAAAAAACATATATGTGTGGAGGGTCGAGGGGAATATTTACCGACCTGTCTGCTCATACCCCTAATGTCAAGATACATGGCACACAACAGGAGCAGACCAGGTCTAAGGATGGTGTGTGGCTATACAGGTAACCGTGAAACAGTTAGGTACATGTGTGAACAAATACTGTTGAATCGCAACGGCTAGGACAAGTCCCATCCGCCCACCCTTCTGGTGGAATTTTGTCATATGGGAATTGCTGAACATTCACACCCCGACCATGTAGTGCCAGGAATGGTTGTCAAAACTCTAGCCTTGTTGTTCCTCAAACAATAATGTTAGTGAAGTGCAGTGCTCAAGTGATAGTGATGGATAAAAATAACTACAAAGACTCAAAGAACGTACAAATAGAAGTCTATGTGTCAAAGATTAAAAATACGCCGAGTAGTTTAACGCTAACACTACTCAGTAGGCCACTGAGTAGTGTTAGCGTTAAACTACTCGGCGTATTTTTAATCTTTGACACATAGACTTCTATTTGTACGTTCTTTGAGTCTTTGTAGTTATTTTTATCCATCACTATCACTTGAGCACTGCACTTCACTAACATTATTGTTTGAGGAACAACAAGGCTAGATTTTTGACAACCATTCCTGGCACTACATGGTCGGGGTGTGAATGTTCAGCAATTCCCATATGACGAAATTCCACCAGAAGGGTGGGCGGATGGGACTTGTCCTAGCCATTGCGATTCAACAGTATTTGTTCACACATGTACCTAACTGTTTCACGGTTACCTGTATAGCCACACACCATCCTTAGACCTGGTCTGCTCCTGTTGTGTGCCATGTATCTTGACATTAGGGGTATGAGCAGACAGGTCGGTAAATATTCCCCTCGACCCTCCACACATATATGTTTTTTGAGTACTTAGAGCAACTTCTGGTTGCGGGTCTGTTCTGGATGTAAAGGCTCCCTTACTTACATCCTATAAGCTCACCCAACACAATTGTGCATGTAACCCCCCTTTTTGACCTTGTCTTACCCACATCGTCCTCCTTGACATCTAATGACAACAACATTCCATCCAGTTTATGTTCAAAACTGGAGGTTCTTTATGGCAATAACTATGAATATTTTTCAGCTATTAGAGGTCCACCTTGCATGGACCCACAACGATGGTTATGTATTCTTTCCCCACGGAACGAGTCTTGTTATATAAAAATTTTCTTGCATACTTGCATGCTGCTTACTGCCTTTTATATGGGTGCAAGTCCAGATAATAGTTTTTTCTGCATGACCAGGACTGCCTGGTCATGGTGGACACTAAACCATCAAGGTCGGTATGCTTAGAATATACGTACCGACATTAATAAGAATTCCCTATCAGGAGTCCCCTTTTTACACACACCCTTCAAGGCTCAATATGTAAGCTAGAGGCAGAGGTTTTGTTTGCACAAACAATGTGTTTTATATTATGGCCCCGTTTTAGAATGCACATGCGCGTAGAAACGGTGACTACCATTTTGCGGCACCCCTTTAGACTGCGCATGCGCGTAGGAACAGCGTCTTCTACCATACGCGCACGCAGATGCTCCTTTGGTTCATGGCCACTAGGAAGCAGCGATACTCTTACTCCATCTGCATGCTTTGGCACAAATGGCTCCCTAAGAATGCTGGTTTGAGACCGGATGTCCAATATGTCTCACGATCCGTTTATCATCCAATTTGCATAAAAAGGGAGGAGGGCGGTATCATGAGCACCTCCACTTCCGCTTGGCTTCAAACTAGGGGCACCGACGGACAGGTGAGACGCCGTGTTCCCTGTCTGTTTTCACTTGACCTATACGGAGTTGATTAGACTGGAACGAGCCTGTATGGTCTTAGAATTCTATAGACCGTGATAAGATGCAGGACTCTGTCCTCTTACTACTGTGTCGGCATTTTAAGGGTATTAACAGTGGGCTGTAAAAAGATGCTATGCAGGGGGTATTACCAAAAAAATTCTTTTACAAATTCATGGGACTGAGGCTCGCAGTCAGGATTCAGCCCCTACTCACTCCTGGTCATGTGATGAGCCTCCCCAGTGGGTGTCTAAGATAGTTACTTAAATACACCAACCAGTGCAAAGTTTGCGTACTGGCTGATGTGCCACATCCCATTCTGTTCATTATAGGTCGATGTGTGGGTTAACTGTGGTCTGATAGTTGGTCTACTACCACACGTCTGTTGGGTTATTTGTGTAGAGCAATTTGGCTGGGCATAGTAAAGTTTTGTACTTACTGTGTCTTTTTCTACACTGCAGAGCGGGGCCTCATTCTCCCGAGCGGTTGCCGGGTGAGGTGAGGCTTTCACCCACATAAAGCTGGGTGAGTATCACTTTGAGGAAATGCCTCCTTGTGATGAAGTTATGATGCTTCTTTTATTGAGGAATATAAATTATTCGCTCAGGTGTGTTTATCTATGCGTTTTCTGTGTGACTGTGCGGCTGCATGTGGTCATCTGGTACTGTTGTAAAGAGAATTTTTTTCTTTTGACAGGAAGAAGATATGTCTCTTTCTCCAGTGGACATTGGAGCGCAAAGTCCCTGGTAGATATGTAACTTCTCTTTAGTACATTGTTTTTTATTCCTCTCTCACCCACCATTTTCTAGTTGCAGTAGCTATTACATACTATAGGTCCTGAAGAAAGCCGGGGTAATCCCCATGTAGGCTGAAACATGTCGACCGCCTTGCATAGCGCCACTGAGTAGTGTTAGCGTTAAACTACTCGGCGTATTTTTAATCTTTGACACATAGACTTCTATTTGTACGTTCTTTGAGTCTTTGTAGTTATTTTTATCCATCACTATCACTTGAGCACTGCACTTCACTAACATTATTGTTTGAGGAACAACAAGGCTAGAGTTTTGACAACCATTCCTGGCACTACATGGTCGGGGTGTGAATGTTCAGCAATTCCCATATGACGAAATTCCACCAGAAGGGTGGGCGGATGGGACTTGTCCTAGCCGTTGCGATTCAACAATATTTGTTCACACATGTACCTAACTGTTTCACGGTTACCTGTATAGCCACACACCATCCTTAGACCTGGTCTGCTCCTGTTGTGTGGCTTGTCAGATGTGCCATGATTCACCAATTGCAGACAGTGAGGTGTCAAATGCACTTTAGAACTAATGATTTTTTTCTTTTTGGTGGTCTTCGGTGCATGAGGATACTGAAGCATATGTGATTTATAGTCCAATCTGTGCTCAAGCTAAGAAATCCCATACCTTGCCTGTAGGGCTCCTGCAGCCGCACTGCATTGCATTTGTGGATGTAGTGCCGCAACGAAAATCGTTTTATTTATTTATATGTTTACTTACCTGTAAACCTCCGTAATCCATAGTTTACTACCCCCCACGCTGCCCTCCCACTCCCCACGTCACCGCCCACCAGGTACTCCCACTACCGACTGCGGCTGTAGATCAACTATACACTGCACTGTTTGAGACCATAGTAATATATCTGGGGATACTTATAAACAGAGATCAACAATTGGTGATTTGGGATAACTATGGTCGGATAATTGAACATCTATACAGCCAGGTTGAATCATGGAAAATGCTGCCTTTGTCAATTGCTGACGGAATATCCTTGATTAAAATATGCTATTGACCTGACTTCTTTATGTGTTCAATAACAATCCAATCCCGCTTATCAAGTCATTTTTTGAAAAGCTGATGACCTTGCCATCCAGGCTAGTCTGGGGAGGAAGGAGCCCTGGATTTAAGTGGGAGTCCCTCACTATTTCATATGATAGAGTTGGGTTTGCAGTTGCTATATGGAGAAATATTAGCATGCCGTGCAATCTATCTGGTGTACTGGTTTGAACCACAGTGTTATGCACCCCATCTTCTGATAGATGATAATTAAGTGGACGTGTGCATTCATGTGCCAGTTAAATGTAAACAGTCAAATTGCCATAATTACCTGATACTGTTTGGATATTGCTGTTTGCAGGAGTGTTTCAAACAATTTCGAAGCTTTTTTTGTACATTTCCTAAAGTAGTTAAAAAAATATAGGGCTAGCAATTGTATAATTGTGAAAGCTTCCTAATATCTGTAAAGTGAAAACAAAAGCAGATATAGATAAAATAACATTTGCGTTCTATCAAAGGCTTTCAAATATGCTGGAAAACGAAATATTTTTTCTATGATTTTCAGCATTGAAGCAGAGAAATCTTCCACTTACCTAATTTGAACGTTTCAAAGATGGTATCTGAAAATGTCCCTTTTAAGAATTTGCCACTATATAAAGACATAGATGTTCACATGATTGTGAGTAACCTTCAAAAGAAGTCAAACTCAGGCTATCCTTTCTGTTCAATTGGTGTTAAGGCAGCCATTGAAACCTTAGCTTAAGTTTAGTGGTATTCTGAGGAACATAAAAACTACTGCATTAAAATAACAATTATAAGACTTTTTCAGTAAATATTAGTGGAATCTAACAAATTTCCAGACGGTGTAGTCCAGTCATTGAATCAACCAATGACATTTGTAAAGCACTTGGCTGCCTCGGCTGAAGCGTCCCAGTGCTCAAAGTAGAGACTGAAGAATAAATCCCTGACAATTCCATCTAAATTTGGTTGAACAGCCCTTCGAGGGCTCTGAAAGCAAGGGCTTTACACTTAATCCTTTTCGCAACAGGCACCCTCTTGCTTTCATACACGTCAGTATGGTCAAGGATAGGGCAGGTAGATGACTCGATTAAAGATAATATGGCCCCACTATTGGAGTCAGGTCTAATATTGTCACCTAAGTATTAGGAAGGGACTTTTAAGGGGCCATTCAAGTGGAGAAAAATTGTTCTCTTTACCAACTACTGCAAATCTAACAATCACGAACAATAAGCTTTAAAGAAGGCTCCTGTGGTTGATTAGTTCTACTTGGGGTTTAAATCCTGTTTTGCCACCATGCATGGGAAGGTCCCTTTGATGTGGCTCCTAACCCTCAAGACAGACAGACACCTTTTAGAAAAATGCAATTATTGTCAACAATGTGGGCAGATTTCGGTGAGGGGAATTACAAATGCTTTGACCTTATTTACAGCTGTAGGATGATTAGAGAAACACACGTCCGAAACAGAAAAGAGTTGACATATTTTGGTAAATAGCTTGTTGTTAAACCTCAAATAAAAGGTACTCATCCTGCCTCTGTGACATACTACTTGGTGCAATTGTGGGAGCGCTATTTACCAATCATTCTTACAGTACTATCAGATCATAGCGGGCAGGGTGCAAGCACGTCAAGAATGGTGCTTACACAATTTGTTTCTGTGTTATGATCAATTCCACAGCATTGTTTGTTGGCATCTAGGCGACAATGTATTCCTTAATCAGGGTATGGCACCGCTGAAGGAGCCATTAATATGCCCTTGTGAATTCCCATAGAAGCCCAGGTTCTGGTGTGAACCTGGGCTTCTATGGGAATTCACAAGGGCATATTATCAAGCCCTTTCGCCGCATTAGCGCCTGCCGCTAAAGCGGTGATAATGTTATCGCCGTTCTTGATAGTATGGCCCCTAATCTGCGAATCATATAACGCAGGTGCGAGCTAAGTGGGATGAAATGTTACAGTAGCCATTATCAGATGTGGCATGAGCTCACACTTTACAACTAGTGTAGGGGATTTCTCGTACCCACAGGTCGATGTGGGCGATTGGATTCTAATATAAAAAATACTTTTGTACCTAAAGTGTTAACACAATTTCAGAAGTCACAATTGATTAAAAAGGTGGAAGGAAATTAGTTTTTTGAGAAACAAAGGTGGATGGAAATTAAACAAAGACATTCCTTTTAATTCTGTTCTAGCTGAAATTTTGGGTCGGATACGAAAGAGAAGTGTGGAGAGTAATACGTTTTTTGAATTCACACTCACAGGTAAGAAAAACTATTTTGAAGGAGTCTTGAAACAGTGCAGCTCGGAAAACTTGTATACCGCTCAGACCTGCACGGGCAGCGGCTGATTAGGAATGCATAACAAGACAGAGAAGGTAGTGTAGAGAACTCTTGTCAGGAATCTCACAGGGTAAGGAGGTTTATGAGCAAGGAATACATGTTACCAGTATTCTTGCAAATAGCTGTGAAGTTGAATCTCGCGAGAGTAAAAGTCTTCAAGTTACTGTTGAATCTGGAAAAAAATTGTATTACCAAAGAAATCCAGAGAGTTTGTAATGCAAGAAGAATTTATTTATTTTTTCTAAAATGGTTACTAAGGATAAGAGATGCTGTATCCTACACATCATTATGATTTATGTATTGTTATGTTATATGTATTTTTTTATATTACCTTGCTGGTTCCTGCTGTTCTGTTCTGCTCCTGCCCTTTGTGTGCGTGGAAGGTTGCAGTGTGGAATGTTGAGGATGTAATCCTTGGTCAGGTGCAGTTGAGAGGGCAGTTGACAGGCGACGCTTTTACTGGCAAAGGGCTTATTTTACTTTTAGTACACTAAAAGGAATATTTGTTTTGCCATTCGTCTCTCGTCATTATCAAAGCCCCTTATCACCGCTTTAGCAGCAGTTTCCTGCCGCTAAAGTGGTGATAATGTCATCGCCGTTCTTGATAATATGGCCCGTAGTATTGAGGGAAGTGTAAAGTGCTGTAACTGCATGACGCGTGCCAGTAGCTGTCAACAGAGTGTGCAGGGTCGCTGAGGTAGAGGGCTTTTCATCCCCGTTATCCCATGTCTCGTGTGGAGCATGCTGAACTGCATCAAAAGTTAAGAACTGCCCTTTACTCAACCAGTAAGTGTCCTCAACTTCCTGGAACACCATGACTGTGCCATCATTGGACGGGTCACCTGCTCGTGTAACATGAGTGTCATTCCACGGGGACAAATTAGTGCATTGTGTTATGAGACGCAGGTGCGGTAGTTCCCATATGGAAATCGATTGGGGAGTATGGGAAATGTGCACCCCTGCTATGCACATAGCAGTGACAGCAGGAGTGAGACACCGGTAACTGTCTGGTTTTGTTCTGCGGGTAGATGGTTGCATCCGAGAGCTATGAGCGGATGCGGTATGCAGCACTGTCCGCAAAAGCAATGATTCGGGGCACCGCAGTGTGCAGAGCGGCACCATCAGCCACTGTAGCTGTGCTGCCGCATAATAGAGCTCTAAGTTTGGTTCTCAGAGGCTGCCTTCATCAGCACAACACGCCTTCAGCCCAGGCTCCAAGGCCTAGATGTATCAAGCATTTTGCGAATCGTTATGGCTGAAATTCGCAGAATTTTGACCATAACGAATCGCTAATGAATATTTTGCATATTTCGGGATGTATGTGTTTTCTCGCAGCGCAAAATAAGAATTCGCTATTTTTTGCGTTTCCTTATTTGCGTTTTTCATGTTTATGCGAATATTTTTTAGCGATTCTCTATTTTGCATGATCGCATTTTAAGAAGTCGCTATGAAATGTATGAAAGAATCGCAAATAGCGAAAAACGGCAAATCGCAAAATAAGAATTCGCAATTAACACTAACTCAAAACAGGTGTAATTTTTTTTGAATCTTTAAAAGACAGCCCCAACTGATTTTTTCAACAGAACCATGGCTGGACTTTACCTGATAGCTAGAAGACTGCGCATCCAAGCTCTTGCACAGATGAGACAGAGGCCGGAAAGGATTTTCAAACTGAGGATTACCTTATTTCAACAGACTGAAGAAGACATTTTTGAGAAATATAGACTGCATCCACATACCATTTTGGACTTAATTGAGGAGTTGAAGCCTTTTTTGGAGCATGAGACACACAGGACACATTCTATACCAACTCATGTGCAGGTCTTATGTTCCCTGCACCTTCTTGCCTCAGGATCTTTTCAAAGAGTGATTGCAGAGGTGGGAGGAGTATCTCAGAGTGCCTTTTCAAGGTTTTTTAGTTTTTTTTTGGATGCAATGATGAACAGGTTGCAACATCATATTTACTTCTCCAGCACACCTCAAGATATCCAAATTTCAAAGTTTGATTTTTATCAAATTGCCCATTTTCCACATGTTATTGGATGTATAGATGGGACACACATTGCCATTACATCTCCAGCTGCAACTGAGCATGTTTATAGGAATAGGAAAAGTTACCACTCTTTAAACATTCAAATGGTGTTTAATGCTAAGTATATTATTACTGACATTGTTGCAAAATTTCCAGGAAGCACTCATGATTCATATATATTTAGACACAGTGGATTACATGGACGTTTGAGTGCTGGTGAATTTGGAGATGGATTTCTGCTTGGTAAGTGCTACTTAAAAACACATAATCAAATTTAAAACTTTTGTCAATCTATTTTTAAAACTGTCACATTTCTTAAATTACCATTTAGGAGACAGTGCCTATGCAGTTCGTGATTTCATTTTGACACCTTATCTAAATCCAAACAACATTCATGAAAGGAGATACAATAAGGCACACCGTTCTACACGTGGAGTTATTGAAAGAACTTTTGGAATTTTGAAAAGCAGGTTCAGAAGAATCCATAAAAGTGGAGGATCCTTGCAATATAAACCATCATTGTGTTGCAAAATAATTACAAGTTGTGCTATGCTACATAACATGGCTATTAGAAAAGGAACAGAATGTGAAGTTAGTGACCCTAAATCTTCAGACAATGATGATGTCCCACCACCAAGAAGATGTGCTACATGTTTAGGATCTGTGGCTGGTCGACAAAGGCGTGCAGAAATTACAAACAATTATTTCTAGGTAAGAAATAAAAACACAACAGCTTTATTTTCATTATGTAAACCTTTAATTTTTCAAAATTAAAAGGGTAACAAAAATCTGAAACCTGTTAATCCACAGGACATACATCTGAGAATGTTTGCTCACAGTGACATTCTCTTTTCTTAATATATATGTGGAAATATCTTTTTAATTTTTTCCCCTTCTGCTACTCCTGCGTTGGCCTGGGCCACTTCTCCTCACAGATGTATGTGGGCTCCCAAGGCTTCCACTCCTCATTTCAGGGGTGTCCAAAGTGGGCGTAGGGTTACTGCTGGTTCTACTGGAAGTGTCCTCAGACTCAATGGCCTCAAAGAACGCACTTGCCCCTTTCTGACAAGTTTTTAATAATTCAAAAGAATGGGATACTTTATCCAGCCCTTTGGCAACATTTCTACTGCATTCACCAACCATGCGTTGCATGGCAATGCTTCGCCTATTACTCTGTGCTGTCACAGTGCACAGTCTATTTATAGCTGCATAGTACTTCTGTAGTCTGATGTTATGACTGCGAGAATCTCTCACTCTGTTTGACTCTGATCTTTCAAATGCTACACAAAGTCTGTCCATGGAGTCAGCCATGCGCCTCATACCATCACCCACCTTATTGTTACTCTTATTTAATTTATTTAGTTGGGCATTAATTGACCTTAATGCTTTATGTTGTTTTTCTTGCACTGAAAGCATGTTGTTTTCCAAACCAGCAAAAACATTTGCTGTCTCTGTGACTTCTCCCCTGCTTCTTCTGGTATTATTAATAGAATATGATCTTCTTGAAGCAGAATCAGTAACTGTGTCAAGATGTATAACTTCCTGTTCTGACACATGTATGTTATTTGTTGATCCCTCAGGTTCATCATCTGATTCTTCAAAAGGTTGCAGTTGTGCAACTGCTTTTCTTTTTCTTCTCAAAAAAGACAATGATTCATGCTCATCACTGACATTTACTTCTTCTGGGGCTGTAATATGTTCTTGTGAGGATTGCCCCCCATCACCATCATGTGAATCTACAACATGATCTGGGAATAAAGAAAGAGTCACATGAGATGCTTGTCTGTCTGTCTGCTTCATAACTATTAAATTATGCTAACTACAGAGGTACTATTGTGTACTTATTCAGATGCATGTATGTTAGTGCAGCTAAATTGTACTGCATATAATAATTATGAAATCATGTATGATAAAAGGGGGATCAATTTTCACATTTAAGTGCTGTTATTTGTCCAAAACATGGTATAATGCTCACACACTCATACTCAAACACTCATGCTTCTAACTTATGCAATGAAAAAGTCAAGCATCCTGCTTACCATGTCCAGCAACTGTGTGATCAGAACTGTCAATGGCTGAGACTCCGGAAACACTTTCATGCTGAATTGTAGATGCAATGAGCTCCTCATGTGGTGTTGGTTGGTCTATATTTGCAGATCCTCCACCAGTTTTATTTGCTTCCTTTAGTCTCTCAGCAAGTTTCTCCTTTGCCCTCAGCCTCATGTCGTACCAACGCTTTTTAATTTCATCAATTGATCTTGGGATGACACCGACTGCATTGACTTTTTCCTGGATTTCCAGCCATAACTTCCTCTTCCTGACTTCAGGAACATATTTGGCTTTCCAAACAAAAGTTCATGATTGCAGGCCATTTCCTTCACCAGTGTCTCCACCTCCCTCTCAGAAAACTTCTGCTTCCTTTTCCTTTTCTCTGCTGAGGGGCCTCCTTCTGAATTTGCAGCCTCCATCCTGAAGTCAAGCAGCTCCTTCTCCAGCCAAACAGGTTTCCAACTGCCACTGGGTGTGGCTCAGGCATGCAGGTGAAACTAATCAAGCCCATTTCCTGAGATTGACTCAGCTATTTTGTAGTTGGCAGCAGCAGATTCACGCATTTTTGCGACTTCTTAATTTGCGAAATTCGCAAATTAAGAAGTCGCATAAAATTCTCCAAAAAAATTGCGACTTTTAAGGAATCGCTAAAAAGTCGCAGAAACATACATACATCGCATTTAACGATTTCTTAATAGCGATTCGCAACGACTCGCTATTAAGAAGTCGCTAACACGAATCTTGATACATCTACCCCCAAGTGAGCTCTAAAAGTAAGCTATGAAGTTCGTGAAAAAACACCTTCTAGGGGGCACAACAGGAAGGGCAGCAAAGAAATACAATAGCTGAGGTGAAAACAGCATTTTAGAGCTCACTACACTGCCCATTGGGGACAGTGGCAGACCACGCCAGAAGGGCAGAGATCAACAGATGGACCCGATTGCCTTATCAATGTTTCCTTTCTCAAGGTCCTTCGCGGTGTGATAAATCTGTACCCCATGATATTTAATGGTCTTGTAATACCACTGCAGGTGGATCTCTGGAGGGTAAACTCGATGCAGCACTGGTCTCAGCGCCAGGGGAAACAGACATGACTTTGGCCAGTTCACGAGCAAGCTGGATACCACGCCAAAGTCATCCAATCTTTGTATTAGACCAGGAAGCAGGGCTCAACATCTCTCAGAAAAAACAGTGCTTCATCTGCGAATAATGTCACAAAATGGAAAGGAGCAATTGGGATATTGTTCTAGTCCAAAGAACGTCAATGAGGTACTCTATAGAGTATTTTTTTTTCTTCCGCACAAAATACAGGGAAGATCCAACCTACGCGTTTCGTTCAAAATTTCTCGTTTGAACTTCCTCAGGGCTGTAAGCAACATAGAAAAGCCTTGAAATATGACACATAGGGCGCTTCACATCTCGCACATAATAACAATACTATAACAATATATATATATATATATAGATATATATTCTCCACACTTCCTTCTCCAGGAAAATGAAAACGCACTCACAGGATTCAGCGTGAATAACATTCAGGTCACAACAAATACCGATGCGTTTCGTTATCCCCTGATAACTTGTTCACGGTTGATCAACAGTATTTGTTGTTACCTAGGTGTTATTCTGAATTAAAGAAATTGGGGAAACGCTGAATCCTGTGAGTGCGTTTTCATTTTCCTGGAGAAGGAAGTGTGGAGAATATTTCATCGGTGTGGCTCTGCCAAATATTTTCGCACCGAGAGGAGAAGCGCCATGGGTCCTTAATTTTGAGGACACATGGCGGTCGCCAGTGGATAGTTATAGTTAGGACCTGATATCCATAGGCAAACCGCAACATTCTATTGCCAATAACTTTGGCGTCCATTGATGAATCTTCTTGAAATATTCCAAACTTTTGTCCAGCTCAGTTCCGCTCCTTCCTTGAAAATTCAGGGGTGATTGGTTAAGGGGGGTCCCAAACGAGTTTTCCGCATGCAATTTTCCATGGGACATTTAGCCATGGCTAAAGCTCAAACGGCTGAAAGGAATTACAGCAAATTTGGCAGAGAGGTAGTCCTCAGTTCCGACTTGTGCCTTTGGCATATCTGGTGTCAATCTGTTCAGTAGTTTCTTTGAAAATTATGGTTAAAGTCATTTATATATCAATGGGCGCGGAGGATCCGCGGATTGTGCCAGGATTGGCCTTGTAGGATAAGCGCACCGTTCCGATCACGCGCTCTATTCTAACTGCCTGTCAAGCGGTTGTAAACATTCAAAACCAGGAACTGTTGGCAGCCATTTTGTGCCTCGTTAGAAGCGAGGGTGAAGAAGTCTGTGAAATATGTTGGCAAACGTGAACAGGGGCAGGTTAGACACACCCTGACCCCCTAGGCCTGCGCAGGGGGTAACATAGGGACCCGTAGGGCAAAAAAAGTAAGAATTTTTTTTTACAAAAAAAGTCACGAGATGCAGATTACTTTTCCTCAAGGGGAGCAGCATGTTAGCTGATCTCCCTGAGGAAAAGTAATGCTGCCTTCCGTTGGACGCGGGTAGCCGGCTGGGATCGTGGGGGCATTGGGGCTTAAAGTATATTTTCCTGATAGTCCAAGTCCATACTAATCATCAATTCATGTGCCCCTGCCCACTCTGTGAGTGGTGGTACCACCAGTAGATATTGCACATTATATACCACCTTGGGTGTACCCGCTCTCAAAACGCATCCACTGGCTATTGTACATGCAGACTTTTGTCCGTCTTTTTTATCCATTTTTGCACTTTGAGATATAAAGTCCTATTTATGTTCTTAATCTTCTACTTTGTCCTCTCAAAGACTTTATCAACAATTCAAGAGAAAAAGTAAAAAGGCTGGGAAAGCAGTTTATATGTGAGCTCTGTATACCATCCTAATACCCAATCATGAAATTGCATGCTTGCTTCCTTTCTGTAATACAGTTCAGTTGCCTTGTCCATTCTTGTCTGACTGTGTGCGTCACGATAATTAAAGGGAACATTTTTTTAGCATATTTTTAATAAAACACTTGATACAATGCATAGTGATAAAGGATTTATTTATTGTAAATATTTATTGAATGTTTTAAATTAATTTCTACAAGTACGAAGTTTGTTCCTTCATTTAAAAAATTAATATTAAATACATTTAATAGTAAACACCACAAACGCCGATATTACAGTACATAAGTTATAAAAATATTTTCAAAGTATGTAAAAAAAATCTGATTACGTCAAACACTGAAATTACAGTAAAGATGTTTTTAAAATTGTTTCAATGTATCACAAAATATTTTATGTGATTACCACAAATGTAGATATTACAGAAAAGAAGTTGTAAAAACAGTTTCAGTGCAGCAGACAGACAGAACCTGTCTATATCAGCTCCCCTGTGACATAGGGGGGTACACAGATACATAGGGGTGCACAGATGTATAGAACACCAGCCCTTTTTTAAGAGTGGTGGAAAGATCTTCTGACTGCTCTCCATATGCTATAAGCCGTCCATATTTTATACAGGTCAATCTAAATTTTCAAAATTGGGAATGAACGAATACAGACTCGATTACTTTCCAATTTGTTTCCAAATGAAGATATAGTTCCTGAGAAAATATATTTATAGAAATTGCAGATAATAATGCACAAAGGCAATCATTAAGTTTGATACCATGCTTACCTCATGAATAATGAGAAGTTTAATTTTCTTCAAGACTCTTGAAACTTCACAAGAAGCTTCTCCAGATAGCTTGTGGTATTCAAATTTGATTTCATGCTCTACTGGTAGCATTAGTAATTGATATAAACTAATTCCTTTAATGTTGTGTGTTGCCAACTAAGTTAGAGCAGTGGCAACACAAGAGCCATGTGACTCAGTTGTTTTCTGTAGATAACTTGCAATTACTTTAATCAAAAATCTTTTTCCTGTTCCAGCTTGTCCACTCATGTACATTCAGATAGGTTGAAATTACGTGCATGAGCACTGTTTATTTTCTTGAAGTAATCTATGGTCAATCTGTTGTCTCACTTGGTCATATATCTGTTTTTGCTCAACATTTAGTTGTTCTTCTAAGTTTGTTACATCTTTTTGAGCTTGATACATTGCTGTTTCCACCTCAACGAGTACCACTATTTGGAATGAGTATCACACGCAGATATGGGAGCAGTAGCAGACAGACAGAACTTGTCTATATCAGCTTCTCTGTGAGATAGGGGAGTACACAGATACTTGGGGTTCTACAGATGGCTAGAACACCAGCCCTGGGGGGTGGCAAGTATATCTCTGCTTTCCAGTTCATTACACAGATGTGTCAACTATATAATGTACTTGTCGTCACAAGCAGATACGGGAGCAGCAGCAAACAGACAGAATTTGTGTATATCAGCTCCCCTGTAACATACAGGGGTACACAGATATGAAAGGCGGCAAGATTAAGTGATTTCCTCAGAAACATCTCATACCAAGGCAAGTTATTGTACATACAAAAGCTGGAAACCATGCTAAAATACACTTTTGCCGAAAACATTACTTTTGCAATGCATGGGGCACGTGACGCACTACTTGCACAAGAAAAACTACATCGCATTAACTTGAACAAGACGTGGCACACTGCTGCGGGAGCGGGCACGTGGTGCTTGGTAAATTAAACAAACGCAGCAGGATTAAGTGATTTGTACAGAACAAAGGATAGCAAATCAAGTTTAACGTTATTAGAAAACATGGAGAGCGTGCTAAAATACAACATTGGTCAATCGATTACATGTACAGTGTATGGGGAGGGAACAGCACGTGGCGCACTACTTAGAAACTGACAGGCGGCAAATTTAAGTGATTTGCCCACAAACTTCATGTACCATGGCAAGGTATTGTATATACAAGAGCTGGAAACCATATTAAAATACAGCATTGCAGAAAAGATTACTTTTGCAATGCACGGGGCACGTGACACACTACTTACATGAGAAAAACTGCATTGCATGAACTTGAACAGCACGTGGTACACCACTGCGGGAACGGCCACGTACCGCTTGGCAAATTAAAGAAACGCGACAGGATTAAGTGATTTGCACAGAAACATCATAACTAAGGCAAGTTATTCAATAAACAAGAGCTGGAAACCGTGCTAAAATACACTATTGCCGAAAACATTACTTTTATAATGCATGGGGCACGTGATGCACTGTTTACACGAGACAAATTACATCACATGCACTTAAACAGCACGTAGCACACTGCTGCAGAAACGGCCACGTGGTGCTTGGCAAATTAAAGAAACGCACCAGGATTAAGTGATTTGCACAGAAAGAAAAGTTAAGAAGTCAACTTTAACGATATAAAAAAGCAGGAAAGCGTGCTTAAAAACAACATTGTCAAATCGAACATAAATTTGCATTTAGGCGGCATTTAAAGATTGTTCAGATTAATTAAATTAATTACTCTTACAAAAAGTGCTCACCTACTTAGAAGTGGATACGAACACTTTCAATGGCTGTGACTGCGGAATAGGAAAACTTCAAGAAGGTTGGCAGCTTATAAATGCTTTGCAAAAGGATGATTGGTTCAGCATGATGTCACTGGGAGTGAGAGCTGTGATTGGACGTGTTGTAATTGAGGATGCGCAAATAACATGAAATACATTGGGGTACATAGTTAGATGGTGGGACATATTGTGTGCATGCGTAACATTAACACGCATGCGCTACCACAAACATGCATGCGCAAAGTGAAGGTAACTCCTACCAGGTACATGCATAGATGGAGTTCGGATGACTCCGTGGTCTTGAAGTGGCTTCAAGGGGGGGGCCTTTGCAGCCCTCCTCCCTATTTTCTTTTTTTGGGGGGGGGGGAAAACACGGAGTGCATGTATGATCCGCGCATTCTAGCGATATTTATTAAAAAAAAGTGGGCTTCCGCGCGTCTATGGTAATTTGCATTCTTTCAACTGTTTAGAGGAGATGCAGCAGTGCTGGATCCAGGCTCCACCACTGAGTAAGAAAAGGTAACAATAACACTATTTACCTGCTAAGTGAATTTCCTGCCATAGGATAACAGTGATGTACTTTTTAAGAAAGTGAAAGAAAACTATAAAAATAATAAGCTCAGATAACCTCTTGTCTTAATATTTATATTAAACATATATACAAAAGTTTTTCATCATTAAAAAAATCGCAGAAGTCGCGCACACACTGCGTCTGATATGCATATGACGTAATGCGCTATCGCGCATTCGTCACGTTGCGTTATACGTACATCTCGCGTATGCAAAAGGGGTCGACACACGTGGCATAGCGCACGCGTTGGAAAAGTTGTACCCCGTCGCACACCCTACGTGGATCCTAGAGAGCGACCCTAAAATGGCAGACATTTGTCGCGCAGTAAATGAGCAGGGTGTTCGTAGGATGCGCAACTGCAAAAAAAAGAAACAAATAATAAAAATAATTTAAGTATATTATAACCAATATAAAATATTGAAAAAAATATAATTTTCTGTAAACAAATTTAATAAACAAAAATGTGTAAAGTTATTTAAAAAATAACATCAAAAACTAAAAAGATTAAAAAAATTTAGTTAGAAAATAAAAAAAAACAATAAAAATATTTACAAATTAGCATTTAAAAGACCTTTGAAATTCATTGAAAAAACCATAGGTTTCAGATAAGTTATAGTTAGGAATTAGCATTTAAAAACCTTAGAAATTCACTGAAAAAACCATAGGTTTCAGGGGTGTTATAGTTAGCTGGACATTTCACTTGTATAAAACCATTGAAATTCCCCCGTTTTAGTTAGTTGCACTAACTATACCTTGCGCGTCCGCAATCCACTGCTGATGATGTCACATATTACATCATTCATGACATGGTCAGTGACATCACTGATGACATCACTGATGACATCTCAAATGACATCACTGATGACATCACTGATGACATGGGGTACGGTGCGTACACCCATCGTACATGGGGTACGGTGCGTACACCTATCGTACATGGGGTACGGTGCGTACACCCATCATACATGGGGTACGGTGCATACACCCATCGTACATGGGGTACGGTGCGTACACCCATCGTACATGGGGTACGGTGCGTACACCCCATTATCGCTGGGGTACGCACAGTACCCCTGCGATCATGGGGTGTACAGACCGTAAAGTGTGTATGTGTTTATGTGCTTTTCCGTAGGACTCGCCCTTACCTGACGTGGACCGTACAAATCGCGTCCTTATACCCCGGTCCGGATCGTACTCGTCGGGTCGTACGGCATGTGTACGAGTCAAGCGGTTCACGGTTTCAGCCTTGCAATACGTACGGATCGCGACGATTCGGACGGATTCACAGAATATGGATCGTACTACGCGACTCGGACGGACGGGTACAATTCGTATGGAGAGGGCTCCGGATAAAAAATCGTACGGACGTTTTTTTTCCCGAATCGGAATCGACCCCTATATGTTGAGATAACATGTAATGAGCCTGGTAAGATCATTCATAAAGTGACCTAGATATTCTACACTGGGTAGTGGGGAAGGAGAAAATTATTTTTTGTTTTAATTACCCTCACACACCTAAGTGGCGTCATGCTTCATCATCGGGTCACCTTGTCCCCTAAAAGTCAGGCTGGGCTCAACCATATCTCAGGGAGCACTTGAAAGAAATGGCCAGGGGGTCTTACAGAATAAAAATCCTCAGGCTCCTACCGGTATCCCTTTATTCTTGGAACAGCATGGGATGTTAAAAACAATTAAGTATATACAAGGGTCAATTGGATGTATTAGTGGTCCTATGACGTAGGGGGGACGTACTCCCACTAGAGAGTTCCACTCAGTCCTTTTTGACACAGGAGGAGCACCCCTCCTCTGAGTGCCTTAGGATTTTTGCATCTGCTAATAGTATCATCTACTGCTCCAGTCAATGTTGAATTTGTCAAGGGGTCTATCCCACTTTAAGTCCAATTGTATTTCCAAAATATAACCAGCCTGTAAGGGGATTAAGGTAAATCGCCCAGGGTGGATACCTGGTGGAGATGGCAAACAATAGTATCAATACTAGTGTGACATACAGAGAAGGGAAAGCATACATTAGCATGATCACCAGTGAGAGGATGTAGCCTTACGGCTAGAGCAGTCGACGTCGAAGCTGGGGAACTGGGTTTGAGTCTCTGCAATGACGCTCAACATCCTGTGATTATGGGCAAATCACGTAATCTCCCCGTGGATAACAACCAAAAAAAAAATGAATGTGTCCTCAAGTAACAAAACTGGTGCTATGTAAGCGCTCTGATACCCGATATCTTCTAGACTAGTTCGCGCTACATAAAACTCAAAAATAAAAAAAATCTAAACAGAATAATATGTATTTTCCATCATTGAGAGCACAGCTGATAACAGCCCATCAATTTTATTGCCAACTAAAAAATAATAACTGCCAACGACATTCTGCATATTCACAAGGCATTGCTGAACACTAAAAAAAACATAAATATACATAGGTCTTGAATTGACCAATGTCCCCTATTTGATCAAAGGGAAGTATATCCATGATGCTAAAAAATATTAGTTTAGTCCAACAGTGAAAGGTGTGGCCATTCCAAGAGACATAAATGAGCTAATATCACCAACAGACCACAAAAGATAGCACAATAAATCGGCTCCATAATACACCAAACCCAGAGCCAGATGCAAAATACCGCAAATTGGACAGTCTCGTAAGCTTTAAAATAGTGGCGATGAGCCACAATCATCCTCACGCCATAGCTACCATGCAAAGCCTTCATCTGCGTGTAATGAGATTATGTGATGCACACCCCATTCAGGAATACCTCAGTCTACTGGCCGTTGGCAAAGTTGACAGGCCACAGGCTCCATGGCCAATACAAATATGACCGGGGGCAATTGGCTGCTCTGTCTAGTACCTTTGAAGATGCTGAAGATGTCAGAGATCATCCTGGTCTTCACACACACCAAAGGAGTGGCACAGAGAGTGTGTACACGACCCATTAACCCTGTGCCCAGCCCCATGTTGGTGAGGGTTGATAGGGAGTAGTCCCAGCTCACTAGGGGTGTCAAATGCTAATAAAACTGCCACATGAGCCAGGGCGTCAGCCAGTGTGTTGTGCAAGAGACACAGAAGATGGTGGATTTTCAGGAACATGCTGTGTCTAGGGATCAAGCTGGATTGGTCAGTGTGGACTAGCAAGTGTATGATGGGGAGAAGGTGGTTTGCCAGCACACTACCCAGAATCTTACAATTCATATTATGTAAGGAGAGGGAGCGATAAGTGCGAACAGCCAGTGGGTCCCTACCAGTGGGTCCCTACTGTGTTTGGGTACAACCACTATCAGGGCTTCACAAAGTGAATCTGGAACACAACCTCATTCCCTAGACTCAACAAACACGTCAAGCTGGGGTTGGGTAGTTTGAGCAGTAAAGGTGGTGTAATATTCAATCGGTAAACCATCAGTGCCTGCTGTCTTTTTACAGGCAATCTGGGAGATAGCCACCCAAATTTCTGCCAGTTGAAGTGGGACATCCAGCTTGGACCCCTGTAAGCTGGTCAGCTACGCCAGCTACATTTCACAGAAGAACGCACACATGTCAAACTCTGGAACAGTCTACCTTGGGAGATTAGACAAGTTGACAAACTCCTCCCGTTTAGAAAATGTGTGAAGACCTGGCTGTTTCCCATTGGCTGAGTTCTTTGGTTCTTTCCTGACTCCTCTCTCCCTCACTTCTCATGGAGCATCAGCGCCAGGATGCCTGCAAGGCGACAGTGCCCTCTATAAGACTTATAAATAAATAAATAAATAAATGTGTTCAGGGGCGGGGGAACGGTACGGCATGAAGTTCTCTGTATTATTCTCGAAAGGCAACATTAATGGCCAATTACAAGGTAATCATTGCACCACCATCGCTAACGAGCCACACCAGCAATCTCCCCAAGCGACCCCCCTTGGCATGCTGTAGGGCCACCCATTGCCTAAAGTCATGTCTGCTCAAGAGTGATTCGGCCTCGTTGAGTTGCTTGCCCAATTGTTGAAGCCGCTCAGCCGGGCCATGCAAGCAGCTACTTATCTTTCTAAGGACCGAAGATCACACTCCATCCCCGCTAGATCCCCAGTCAGATGTCTGCCTATCCCCAAGAGGCTGTGAGACTATGACCTTGCACCACCATCTTGTGGGTATCCCACTCAGTAGCACGAGATGCTGCGGTACCAGCATTAAGCTCAGAAAATTGTGCAATGCATTGCACTAAGTTTGTACGGAAGGGAGGATCAGCTAAGGCCTCTACTTGCAGTGGCCAACTAGGTATGACTAGATGCTGTCAGTCCCGTCACAAGATAAGCAACACCGGACATTGGTCCAACAGTGGGAGTGCCAAGTATTCCACCCCAGACACCTGAGCACTAAGCAGGCCAGTGCACCAAAAAAGGTCTGTCCTAGTGTGTACGTCAAGTACCTGTGAGTAATAGTAATACTTGCGCTCTGTTGGGTGTGCTAACTGCCATGACAAATAAAGAAGCATGTGTGTGAGCCACTGGCTGAGGTGCTGATCAGCACAATGAGGGCCAGCAGTTTGGAGGGAGGGTAGACCGGTGAAGGTCCATGTGTGGGACACAGTTAAAATCATCTTCCCATAATTTAGGGGATTACGGGTCCTTGAAAAGCACCGGTGTAAGAGTGTCCAAAAATCATGCTTGATGTGTGTTGGGAGCATAGATCACAGTCAATGGGAAAAGGTGCACCATCCCGATGGCCTTCCATAAGCACATAGTGACCCTTCGCGTCCAGCCTCTGTGAGTCTACTACATAAGGGAGCCCAAGGGAGACCCATTTAACCACACTACGAGCAGAAAATGACATGGAGGACCCATACACCTGCCCTCTCCACATTGTGAAGACCTTGTGAAGGTCTGAAGCCATGAGATGGGTTTCCTGGAGCATCACCATGTCTATATGGCAGCGATTGAGATATGCCTAATGTGACACTGTTTAGTCGAAGAAGCCATGCAATGCATGGCCCAGGTGAGGAGGATACAGTAGTGAGATATGCAAGTGTCAGATATCGTACCCGCAATGGATTTCAGTATGTAACCCATGGGTAAAGGATACAAGAACCTCATTTGATCCCCATTGGCGACCCGTGGGGTTCAGGGAATCCTTCCCCCATATCATTAGGTACATTCGCAGGACATGCAATGAAACAGCAATTCCATCAATATTCAAATTTAGAGCATTTTCAGAGCATTTTGATAAGCAACAACAACAAGCTTCAACTTAATACCCCCGGTGACAGATGCACTTGTAGAGCCTGTCCACAAATCCCCAATTCTATGACAAAAACAATGTGAAAAAGAAAACCAATCAAGAATTAAGTCCACATAGGAATGTTGGTGAGACATGGCACTAGGGTGGAGGACCAATCTCAACAATAATTCGATGAAGACAGTGTTCAGTGTGTCCGTAGTGTGGATCTAGAACTGAAAGTCCACTCACTTACAAGTCATCTGCTGATCTTGGGGTGACCTTTGGGCCGTGTTGAATCCCAGTTGATGATGAGAACAAGCTGCCCGAGTTCCAATCCTGAATTCGAAGGGTGCTCAGTGCGAAGAGGAGCAAAGGAGTTTGTATGGTGGAGGGAGGACTCTGACACCCTTAAGGTCTGCTCCACTGCCACCTGCTCCCTTGTTGGTCTCACCTTGTTTTTACAGAACCTCCATCGTCTGTGCTATCCAGTCTCCAGCAGTCGACTCTTCGGGTGGAGTATGCACCATGTCCTTGGCATGGAACCAAGTCCATTCATCGTCTGGGCTATGGAATATGTGAGACTTCTCACTATCAATGACACGGAAACTGGCACGAAACAGGAGAGCATACTTGAAATTCAATTACCAAAGGTGCTGGTTGTCCTTGGAATTGGAGCCACGGCAATGCTGCACCTCCATGATAAAGTCATGGTACACAATAATCTTTGTATTTTTAAAGCACCAGGGGCCCTTGGTGCGGAATCGTTGTAGTTTAGGAGAAGAGCTATGATGGGCAGCAGAGGGGCATTGGGGAGGGGTGGCAGGGCTGGAGTGTGGTGCACCCTTTTGCTGGAGTAAATGTTGGTGCTCTACCCACCAGGACAGACTTCGCTAGCCAATCTTCCAGAAATAACCTGACACTGGGGACTTCTGCATGTTCTGGGGAGCCCATCAAGTGAATGCTATCGCGTCTCGATCTCCCTTCTGTATCTTCCTCTGTGCGATATAAGTGAACAACCTCTTCCTCCACATACTGCAGACCCTCCCTCAGGTCCTGCACTGCTGATTTCTCCGTTGCCAGCATGGATTCCACTTTCTCCACTCTCTCCGATAGATAGTGGGTGTCAATGCGAGTTTCTAGGTAGGTTTTAGCGTCCGTGATGGCCTGGAGCACCTTGTCGAATTGAGCAGAATAAGATTGGAAAGTTTTTTATAGATGTTGAAGGCTGGCAAGAGTCAGTTTGAGCAGCGCAGGATTAATCTCTGCCACCTTGGTGCCCGTCTGCTGTGGTTTAATGTTCTTGGGTTTCACCATCTCAGCGCAATAGACATGAAGGTCTTGAGTGAATAGGAGCTACAAAGTATAACAAATGGCCACCGACACATACCAATGCTTCCAAAGCAAAAGCGGGGAGCAGGACACCCCATGTGTCATCTACAGGAGGATCAGACGGTCCACGGCCTCAGGGATAGGGTTCAATCCAACCCGGCAGTGCCCTTTCTGGGGATGGAATTCCAGGTCACCTGAAGCATGCACAGAGTCACTAAGCAAGGGGCAAGGTGCTCAGGGGCAGAGACAGTTTAGGCACTTTCACGCAATGAAGTGTGAGGCAGTTGTGAAGCAGCAGTAGCGCAACAGCAGAGAATCTGATGCCAGAGCAATGATTAGTTGGTGCCACTGGTG
This sequence comes from Lissotriton helveticus, assembly GCF_964261635.1. Lineage (NCBI taxonomy): Eukaryota > Metazoa > Chordata > Amphibia > Caudata > Salamandridae > Lissotriton > Lissotriton helveticus. Next base: position 1,229,827,500 of record NC_136063.1, read on the forward strand.
TGGCACTAGCAGAGATGACAAAGGTCATTTAGGTGCAGCGAGACTGGCAGCTGTGCATGTGTGGTAGCCGTACCAGGAGGGGACCGGGCCAGGATGCCCAGTGTGTATAAATGATTAGTGGCGATGGCTTCGAATGGTAGCATGCTCAAATTATGGGATGTCCCATACTGTCCTGCTATAGGATAGAACTAGCAAAACCAACAGCCACTTTTGTAATGGTAGGAAGATGAAGGGCCCAAGTTTCTCTAATATTGTCAGAAGAGGACTGAGATGCACCCATGCGCTCAACGATCCTCCCAGAGAGGAGAGCATGATACACGGTGGGCCAGGAGAGCTTGCGGCGAGACAGAAGAAGGCTGGCAATAGTTCTCACAGGGAGGTTATGGGCATCAGATATGCGGTGGACCATGGGCTAGTAGTGATTCTAGGTGCAACCCCTATCCAGTGGCAGGACGAATGTTGTCCGCACATGCAGCAGTCCAGGCTAACTGAACCCAGTAGATCAGGGGAACCTGCCATGAAGAGTGCACACTATCAATGTGCCCTACAGTCAGCTGCACACACCTTAGCATTGGCACAAGCCCACTCAGGAGTCAAACACCGCTGCACCACAAAGCACCAACCTGACACCAAGCCAGCAGTCCGTGTACCTCACAGCGTCAATTGACTCCCAGCTGGCAGAGTCATTTTGGGGGTCTGACAACAGACAGCCATCACAGCTGGCCACAGGCGTTCAATCTTGTAGAGGTGGAGCCTCCATACAAGCAACACCCTCCTAGGCACAAAAAGAGATCTGGGCAGCAGCTTAATCACGTACGGGCCTGTTGCCCGACACAGGGCCCGCAAGGGGGAGGGCAGAACCCGCCAGGCACGACGAGCACACACTTGGCATCTCATTTCGTCACCATCGCAGGGTGCATCTGGCCATTTCCACAGATGATGCCACTGCCTCGGCTCTGCCCGCACAGCAATCAGTGCCCCCGTGCGCCCTGGGGGTATCTGCAGTGGCACCTTGCAGCAACACCACAACTTCCAGTAAGTACTCCAGTGGGAGGGGGATGAACACTCACAAGAGCACCACCAACCCCGTTGCAGGGTTCCTTAGCCTTGGTGAGTTAATGAGATCCACTCTCGCTGTGGCTGCTGAGGCTGGTGCCGTGGCCCTGGGCAGTCACCAGCACACATACCACGTTTCCAAGTCCTGAGATGCTTTAACGCGGGGTAAGCCCGGCTGAACCAGCCCCATGCAATCAATGATAATTGACGGCATCCGCCGGTGCTCCATGCCATTCAGGGAAAATGGGATCAGCTACCCCCAGGCTTCGGACACCCCCTCAACTATTGTGGATGTGAGCGGAGCTCATGGTGAGAAACACTTGGGGCCACACTTCCCAAGGCCTTCAAATGGGTCGGTCTCCCCGGACCTCGCCTCCTGCCCTGCCAGGTACCAGGTCGATGCCTTCACTGATTAAAATAGAGATAAAAAAGTACCCCTCAGTTGTGCCAAGCTACCGGGCAGCAGTGTAGGCAACACTTCAGCCGGGTAAAGGACATAACTGCAGGATTGAAAGTGGGCTGGGCGCAGAGATCTGCATTGCACATCTATTGTGGCAGCCATTCTGGCCACACACCCTCAAACATCAATAATCTTAATGTTCTCTTGATATTGCAAGTCTTCCATGCACTCAGTTCATCACTAATCAGGAGAAATAGCAGAGTTGAATGTGTTTTCCACAGCCTATGCAGGAACAAAACACTTTTGTACAATTACCATTTTCTACAGGCAGTCTGGATGAATAGTCAGCACAAACATTCATCCTTCCAGGAGCATAGTTAATGTTGAAATCAAATCCTTGTAAAGAAGTACTCCATCTAACCAATCTAAAAGATGACTTCCAAAGGCCATTGTCTCCCCTAAGATACATCAAAGGTCCAAGATCTGTAACAACCTTGAATTTCTAACCCTATAATTAAGTCTTAAACTTATTTACCGCCCATACACAGGCTAGTGCTTCCCTCTCGATTGTACTGTATCTTGGTTCTGCACCTTTAAGAGTGTGAAATATATCAGCAATGGTTCTTTCTTTACCATATACTCACTTAGACAACACAGCCCCCAACTCAATAGCACTCGCATCGACCACAAATTCTCAAGAAAAACCTTGAATGAAAATGTTCAATGCATCCCACTTAAGAATCAAATTCTTCACTTCCACAAACACTTTGGTCTGTTCCTCCTTACAACAATGTTTTTTTTTCATGACAACAGTTTCAGAGGCTCCGATACAACAGCAGATTCACAACAAATCCAGCAAAATACTCACTTAGTCCCAGAAAGGAGCTTAAACTGTCCTTATCTGTAGGAATGGGTTCCTTTTTGATTGATCTAAGCAAATACTCCTTTTATTCAATACCTCTTTCAGTAATGAAATGACCTAAATACTCAGTTTCTTTCACTTTGATTCAAAGTTTTCTTTGTGCACAGCCACACCATGGTCTTGCAGAATGAATTCTACCTTGCTCAAAATGTCATCATGTTGAGTCACTGTTGATTCAAATATGAGAATATCACCATGATATGTCATAATACAAGGAACATTCTTTAACAACATCACCAAAAGCTTCTGAAAAACACTGGCAGCCTAAGCCAACCCAAAATGCAGTCTGAGATATCTAATTTTTCAAAAAGGAGTAATGAATGTAGTGAGAAGTTGTGAACTTTCAGTTAATCTAATCTAAAGCAGTCTTAAGGTCTCATGTGCTGAAAATGAAAGCATCACCTATGTGTGCCAACATTTCTTGGATTTTTGGAAGAGGATGACATTCAACCACAATGTTCTTATTCAGTGACTGCGGGCTGCTCATAACCTAAGCTCACCATGTTTCTTATGTGCTATCTTTGTGGGCCTGAAGCACAAGTGTCAGGCCTGCTATTGCAGAGCCTGTGTGTGCAGTTTACCCAGCCATTTGAACCCGGCAAAAACAAACGTTTGCCAGGCCCAAACCTTCCCTATTTATGCATATCAGTCACCCCTAGGGTAGACCATGGAAAAATCAGAGGGTAGGGAGCAATGTATTTAAAAGACAGGACATGCTCTTTTAAATTTTACATGCCCTGGTAGTGAAAAACTCTCAAATTCATTTTCCACTACTACAAGGCTTATCTCTCCAGTAGGATAACACTGGCATTACCTTATTACCTTTTGCAGGTGTAATTTCGAAATAGGAACATATAAAAGATTTAAGTTTGGTGTCTCTAGAATCTTAATTTAATATCCAGACTGACGGTGAAGCTGGAATTTAAATAACAATTCTGATAATGCCACTTTTAGAAAGTTGGCATTTCCTTGCTTTAGCCATTTTTTGCCTCTTGACCTGTATAAGATCCCATGACTGGTGTAGTTGGCAGTTGGGCTTTGTTTATTCCTCCTAGAAAGCCACACACAATGGGAGATTATGAGTATCTTAATGGGCCATTTGTGGCAGGATGGGAGGGAGGAGCAGGGCATGGTCTCACTTAAACCTGAATAGACTGTGCCCTGTCCATCCACAAAGGGCTGCATACCCCCCTGTAATGAGTTTCGAGACAGGGCAGGAAGGGAGGACATTTGTGCACTTCAAATGCCTGTCTTTGAAGATTCCCCCACCTCAAAGGTACAACTAGGTATAAGTACTGGATCTTAGACAACACCACTTCAGTACACTTCTGGGCCTGTGAATTCTCTGCCAGGAAGAAGGACTGCTGTGTGGCCGAAAGACTGCCACCCTGCTGGACTGTTACTCTGGAGAACTGATGCCCTGCTGTGCTGGCCTGCTGCATGCCACCCTCCTTGCCCGGGTGAGAAGGGCTAAACCTACAACACTTGAACCCAGAGTGACTCCAAAGGATTGGTGGCTGGACTCCTGATCTGAAGTCTCATGGACATAACATGCTTCCAACAATCTTGCAACTGCACCTGGACTCTGCTGTCAGTGAGTCTATCCTACCAATTAGTGCCACACTAGTCGTGGACCCTCGAAAGTGAACATAAGGTGCGTCCCAGCAGAACCAATGCATTGTCTCTGCAGATCGGGGCATATTTGAACATAATTGATGCATCTCCTTCTCTGAGCGACGCATCCTCGGCAGAACAAACTCATCAACGCTGCTGTATGGATCGGGTCTATCACAGAAGGTCGCATCAACCTTGCCTCTTAGGAACAGACAAATCGCCTAAGGCGCAGTGCATCTCTGGCCCTGCTTTTTGGCCTCCCTCTTTGACGGCAACTCAATGCTGGCATCCATATTGCAGATTCGCAGCTCTTTGGAACCGGTGCATCACCTCAGCAGCGCATCACATCCTGATCCAGCGTGGCTCCAAACCAAACCTACAAACCAACTCTATATCCCCTAGGAGCTACCACACATTACTCGTCGGTGGGGCCCATTACACCGCGAGTCACTCATCCACACAAATTAGCCTGCTTCCAGGATCAATGAAAACTAGAGGAAGAGATGCTGGATTTTAGCGGAGTGTCTTATTTCATTCTAAAATTTTATACACTATACACATCTGCAGTTTATCAATATTACCATGGTTTTATTCTTAAGAAACATTAAAACACCCCACCATGAGGTCAATGGATCAGCTAGTAAAAGTTAACTAATGGACAACAAGACCAGCTTAACTCTCCATTTATTCAATTTTTATTTATAGACTAGTTCTCCTAGCATGACCTTATCTTATTTATCCTTACTTCAATAATCACGAAAACATTTATTAACCTGGAGAGAAAGAAAGTTAAATTCAAACAATTTACATTTATTAGCAGAATAGTTCAGATAAATAAGTTGAGACAATATAACCAACATTTGGTAAATGAACATCAGGGTTAGGACAGCAATGTTCCCAAAAACCACCTCTCTATTCTTTCTTGACGTTCTCCTCCCATCGGGACTCCGCCCCCATCAAAAGTTAAAGTCAAGAAAAATTTCAAAGTCTTTGCACCGAAGGAAAGTTCGTCAGTCCGACAGCATGTCGTGGTGCGAAAATAAAATCAAAAGCAAGCCTTTTTTCTTACTTCCAAACGTCCTCTTTTAAACCCTTTTTCCCTAACTTATCTATCTAGGATTTGAAACTTTTAGGGTCCTCGCTAATTCTCATTGGTCCGTATAAGGGGTGGATGAGCATAACCTCATCTCCTAATTATCCATATTTCCGCCAAGTCACCGTTATAATAAAAAAAAAGATTTCAATTGTTCTTTAACAGTTTTTTTCACTTGTCTTTTAAATTGTCACTTTGGGATTGATTCCCATGCTCACGACGTGGTCACACAAATGTTTGGCACTCGTCAACACTCCGGGCCACGCTGAGCTTGACCCACCCTGTACACGAATATGACTGTACCACCTCGTGATGAAAGTCCATTTTCTATAAGTTTAATAGTTATAGTTCTTCTTATGTTTGCCGGAATGATAATTGCATTCGGGTCATTCTGTTGGATAGTTGTGTCATCTAACAACAGTTGAGACGCTGTAGCATCTCTTTCTTCGTCACCTTCCGGCATTTTACTGACAGAAAGTTTTTTGTTGCAGAGCAAGTTTCAAGGGAAACAAAGATTAGGTGCACAATATTTTGGAACACTGTATCCTTCAACGTTGACTAAACCAAAAACTATACATAGGAATCTCTTCCTACAAAGTTCCGGCGGATTTTAACCTTTTACCCACTCCAGGCGTCTTTTGGAGTTTTTACGGGAAAAGGGTTCTGTGTGAAAAAGCACAACTGAGTTACTCTAGTGTCCTGCGTTAGATTATCGCCTTACCAAACGTTGGGCGCCATGTAGTGTAGTTCCTATATTCCCAATAGTCTCTGCGCATTGGAATAAAATAAACAGCAGTGTAGATGTAGGACTGAGGTCGACTAGGTCTCTACTGACTATATTAGACTTAATTAGTTTTGCCAGCTAGCTCAGAGGTCACTAGAACTTTCTTGAATAAACAAGGAGGAGTTTAACTTCCCTGGATAGACAAGAAGGGATTATCTTCTGACAACCATAAACATGACAACTTTGCTCCCTCAGAATAAGAGTGTATCTCTACAGTCGTGTGAAAACAATAGACAGCTATTTTACTCAGTCAATCGTGCATACTTAGTTTCACCAGAGTGCAGAGAAATAGAGTGACGGGCGTTTTCAATAAAAGGTATTATTTATTGAGCAGTCTTCTTTCTCATGCAAGAGAAATGAATTGCCGCAATTGCAATACTTAACATGAAGTAAAGTGCGTACAGTAAAAGGAGTATTATGAAATAATACTGTAAAAGCATTGATATGGTTTCTTAGCCATATGATACTTTAAAATGGATAAAATATATACATACATAAATACATTGACTAACGTACTCAACTGGTGCTTCTAATCTACGCCTACACCGGTGTACCTGACCTAAGCCTAATACGTGGGAAGGAGTAAGTAAGTAGCAGTTTAGGTTAAGTTGGATTTTGCCAAGGATCTGAATAAAGAATTCTCTTACGGGTTTAGTCAGCTCCGTACCTGGGTAATAGAAAGCAGGAGGTCTGGTATCTCTCTCTCAGGACTCGATATCCCAGCAACCCGCAAGGGCGACTGGAAACACCGGAGCTGGATTTTCTCGGCTGGAGAAAAAGACAGCGTCTTTCTCAGTGCGTCAAACGGGAGGGGCGGCGTCCGTGGGCTCTCGCATCAGCTGGGCTCTCGGGCAAGTAGATAACCGCTCTGCTCCAAACCACCGTGTGTTTGCTTAAGGCAACTGTTGGTATATTTATACCTGAGAGGGGCCGGGTTTGACGTAAGGTTGGACATAGGACGTCAATAAAAGATGTCACTAAGAACTGGCCATTCTTTCAGTGCTCGCAGGAGTTTTAGGACAAATCAAAACAGAAGCATGGGGATTTCCCATGTTGCTGGAGGTTTGGTTTGTTTAAAGAACGCGTTGTACTTTCTAGGAGTCTAGGGAAGTAGCCTTGCGGTATTTGGACTGCTTGGGCTATTACTAAATATGGATATGATTCTAATGCCTTTATAAGGATATTATTTATTATAGCCATATAAGGGCATAAATCTGGAATATCGAATTAGGGTCCTAGATAGAAACACAACACAGTGTCCCCTTAACAGTCCATCATTACCGATACTATTTACCGTTTGGGTCCCATATCATAATAAAAGGAACATCAATTCCCTTTTGGTAGGTATAATGACCAGCTACATCAGTGACGGAGGGCATTTCGATATTAAAATGAGTTCTTATGACATTGTTTCTATTTTTTGCCGTTTACAGACTCTGGTTTCCGGGCACGGCCATTGTTGCAACCCCGACTATGCGACCGTACGAATAATAAGAAATCTGGTAAATATATTTGTTCTTGTCGGTGGAAAACGACAATATTTGTCTCTTTTAACCATCAAAAAATAGGACCGCCGTATCATGTCTGATAGCAATAGACTCTTTCTTGATATAGGCGAAATGCGAGAGGTATATCTAGAACTTTCTATCAAGACAGTCATAGTCATTACGTCGTAATTATGCCACTGCAATTTTACTAGAAATTCATAGTGCTTTGCCCTTTCTATCAACAGATACAGAATTGGGAATCCGTTCATCAATTAGAAATTACCAACGTGTATTCGCTACCCTGAACTTGAATACACAGAAGTGTCGACTTCCCGTATTTCAAAATACAAAGTAAGTGAATGGTGCCTATACCTAAGTTGCAGTATCTGTAAACAGGTAATTAGATTAGAGTAATAGCTAATATCATTAAATCGATTAATGCCATTTTTTATCATCTTCTGTGGAACCTGGATGTGTACATTGAAATGAGCCCTTCGATATTAACAATTTAATTTGTCCTCTTGCATCATTGTCAATTTTTTCCCGTAAACATCTTTCTCACTTTGAGTAGATTTGAGACAAATGTGCACAGAAATTTATCATCAATTTCTATGTTGTATTAATGACTGATGTTTATTGACGATTTAGACTTGTCCTTACATAGGCCTTTGACCAATTCTTTGTTAGGATGATGTGTTATTCCTTGGTTCATAACAGAGCATTTGTTAAGTGAAGAATTTTCGTTAGGTGTTGACGTAAAAACAATGTTTTATTTATTTTTGTGTAATGTTGGATTTATGTTTATTATTATTTAGGTTATCCTGTGGCTTGTCCTGAAGAAGGCGCTGGTCGCCGAAACGTGCGTCGAAACTATCTATTTTTGTGCCACGTATATTTCTTCTTGTACACCTTGTAACCTATTATTTTATTAGTTTTTATGTATTTTGAATGTACCAGATGATATTTGTTGTATAGTCCTTTTGGACCATTTTTACCTTCTAATTTTATTAAATAATTATTTTTAACTGTTTCATATGAATTATTGCTTTGCCAATAAAAATTAACATTATTGCGTTTTTTGAGAATGGTCTTTGCCTTTACATTGTTTTTTTGACAAGCATTTAGCCTGCCTAGGATGTTGTTTACACATACAGTAGACAATGTGACACAGACATTAAAAATGGCAGATGAGGATGCAGATATTGAAAGAGACCTAAAATAACAAGTCTAGGACAAGGACAGGGCGAACCCTACTCACGAAGGAATCAGGGTACTGGGTTTATAAAAGAAACAAAGGTTCCTGTTATGTTATGTTATGTTATGTTATTTATTTTTGTATAGCGCACAGCTGCCCCAGCAAAGGGCTGTGGCTGGTAAGAGTGAGTATAGCAATACAAATGCTCAATGGCGATACGTAAGGTACGGTAATGTCAGAGGACAAGGAACCACTCACACACAAGGGTTGATTTATAACAAGATTTTTAGTTTTATACACATTGTAAATAAAAGAAATAACTATGGTGCATTATGTCCCCATGTGAAATGGAACCTAATTGTGAATATTAACGTGGTCTATTATATACAAGGTTTCTAGAAGTTCAAAGAACAACCATTTATGTATCCATGTTTGACAGCATGATTATGCAATGATGCAATGATACACGCTGACTAGTGGCTCGACAAGTATAAGAGAACAAGCCACTACTTAGCGTGTATCATTGCATAATCATGCTGTCAAACATGTTAAACCTCTTAGATTGGTCAGGGATTTAGGAAGCCAATCCCAGCACGCCATTACCAATGACTTTTGGACCTCTATTCATTGTTAGTAAATTGGGATTGGGTTATAGATTCATATGCCTCTAAGATTGAAGTTTAGAGCTTGAAATGTATATTCTCCAGCACTTATAAGATGTGAAGGCATCTGTAAGTTTTCACCTTAGCTTTGTGGATCTCCCTAGCAGGTCATCTAAGAAGGGATAACACCTGAGCGTGTTTGTTCCAGATTTATTGCCCCATATTTCATTTTCTTTGTGGATCTGGTCTATGACTAGCTGATTCATGTCCTACCACCATCTATCAGCTTTTGCTGGGGTGAAATGAAGTCTGGGAAATTGTCGATGATTGTTCCTCATCTAGTCTTACCTCCACTCACATATGGAGCTAGTCCACACACAGCTAATGATCTGAATTACATAGATACCCTTGTACATTCAGTTTTATGGCTTTAATGTTCTTCTCTTTTAGCAGGACTCACGAATTTCATATAATAAAAAATTTGGCCTATTTTCACTTGCTCATCCATCATGTCTTCATAATGTGCACTAATTAATGCATTTTAATTAGTTTGGATCACCTCTAGTTGATGTGCATGTTTTATGATAATTAAGTTAAATAGTATTTATAGCAGAAACACATACAGTATAGGCCTAATTCTCAAATAAATTAGTAATTCTATATCTAGAAGTTTACTGCAGCAAATGGCTGTATGTTTAGTTATTTTTGGATCTCTCAAAGGTTCCCAGGCTATATTTGCTTGCACGTTTTCAGGCATACTTCTTGCAAGCTTTTGTGAATTAGCAAGTGCACCAAGGGGGCACACATATCCCCTTCTGCAAAATATGCAATTGCATATACGGCAAAATTGCACAAAGTGCAATTCCATCACTTTTGTGTCATGGCAATTTCTTTTGTGGGAAACCCCTTTCCACACAAAAAATAGGGGTTTTCAAACACCCGTCTACACTGGGAAGGGATTTATTTCTGCTCTTCTTGAAAGCAAAATCTTAATATTTTACAGAGAGGTCAGGGCATAGAGAAGAGTTTGTAGAAACCTACAAATGTGTACGTTTATGGCTGTGAACACACTCACTGGACTTTTCAGCCTGCAAAACCTACTCGCAGCCTTCTCACTGCCCACTCATTGCCTTAAAGAGTAGATTTACTTACATCGAAGTCTTTGTAAAAGTAAATCCTTTTAAATGTAGAAAAACTATAAATTCAGTTTTACATTAAAAAAATGTCTCTGTGCGTGTGTAGTAAGTGCACAAAAAACTTTGTAAATCGGGTCAGTGTGTTTGTTTGCCTTCTTAGGGCTGATTCCCCCAAAAACTGTAAGATTTATTTTTATGTATTAGCTTCAGAGGAGAGCACGTAGAAAGACGTATACATATTTTGTATACTGTCATGCACATTGTTTCTACTTTAATGTCAGCCTAGAAATTGAGGGCCTTATTTATGAAGAAGAAGAAGAAGAGCTTTATTGTACAGTTAATAAAAACCATTACAAGTAGCCATTGGCAATAAAAAGAGAACAGGTTATAAAAAAAGAAAGAAAAGGCAGGTAAAAAACAATTAAAAAGACAAAATAAAAAGTTATAAGTGGGGGAATGTCCGTCCTCCACGAGATGCACATGTGTTTCTTTAATAAGGAATTCGTATATCTGTCCTGGGTCTTGCTCCCATCGGGCGGGGTATTCTGTCAACTCCATTCCCCCCTTTTTCCTTTTGAAGAACAGTCTAGCACTCTCCCCAAGTGTTCATAACTCTTGGAGATGGTGCTTCAGTGTTACGGGTCAGTTTAAATCTCAAGGCCGGCCTGATCTTTAAGAACTGACGATGTTGAGGGAATGGTGTCGGTATCCGTGTCGTCTTTCGTTATTTTGAGCCTTGATTCTACCACTCTGAGGTATTTTACCAGTCGGCAGGCCATTTGCACGTCCCCTCCGCTGAAGCAAGTCAAGGTTGCTTCTCTACAAGACCTGATTCCTTTTTTTATAAATAGTGGTCTCAGTAAGTTCTTGCGGTCTTGCGGCAGCTCTTTGCAGATGGAATGAGGTGTGTAATGTTTTCCTCGTGCATACCGCACAGGCGGCATCTTGCAGGTATTATTGGGCGCAGCCACGGGGCCATGTGGCCGGCTGCTGGTAGTACTCCCAGTCGTAGTTTTAAAAATGATTCTTTTGTTGTTTTGGTGAAACTAGTCAACAGATACGCCTGTGGAGTAAGTTTGTTATAAGTTTGTACTGTCAGCCAGCCATGTGCTCTCTTAACTAGTGAAGCTTTATCTTGAAGGAGGGATTCTTTCTTAACGATTTTGTTTACAGTTTTTTTAAAGCCCACAAGGTTCCTTTGCAGTTCCCATAGCTGCCTTGCTCCCAGATGGTTGATTGCAAAAACAACAAGTGATGGACTGAATGTGGATCAATGTCACACACTCCCCCAGTCAAAAGATCTGGGCCCAAATCCATCGTTTTTTTGCACTCCACACCACCCTGGGTTAGACAATGGCGATATGCAAATCAGCTCTGACCCTGTTGCCCCATGGGAACAGTCCAGTCCGAACTACAAAAGCCATGTCCTTCCCAGAACGGAATCAAGCATCCGAGGACCGGACCGGTTTCGAGGTAACACCTCTCTTCAGCCCGGCTAGCTTGACTCCAAGTGGTGTGGAGTGCCTGGGACCCACGTCTGGGCATCCCCAGCGCACTTAGGGCGGCAATTGCAAAAACAACAAGTGATGGACTGAATGTGGATCAATGTCACACACTCCCCCAGTCAAAAGATCTGGGCCCAAATCCATCGTTTTTTTGCACTCCACACCACCCTGGGTTAGACAATGGCGATATGCAAATCAGCTCTGACCCTGTTGCCCCATGGGAACAGTCCAGTCCGAACTACAAAAGCCATGTCCTTCCCAGAACGGAATCAAGCATCCGAGGACCGGACCGGTTTCGAGGTAACACCTCTCTTCAGCCCGGCTAGCTTGACTCCAAGTGGTGTGGAGTGCCTGGGACCCATGTCTGGGCATCCCCAGCGCACTTAGGGCGGCAATTGCAAAAACAACAAGTGATGGACTGAATGTGGATCAATGTCACACACTCCCCCAGTCAAAAGATCTGGGCCCAAATCCATCGTTTTTTTGCACTCCACACCACCCTGGGTTAGACAATGGCGATATGCAAATCAGCTCTGACCCTGTTGCCCCATGGGAACAGTCCAGTCCGAACTACAAAAGCCATGTCCTTCCCTGAACGGAATCAAGCATCCGAGGACCGGACCGGTTTTGAGGTAACACCTCTCTTCAGCCCGGCTAGCTTGACTCCAAGTGGTGTGGAGTGCCTGGGACCCACGTCTGGGCATCCCCAGCGCACTTAGGGCGGCAATTGCAAAAACAACAAGTGATGGACTGAATGTGGATCAATGTCACACACTCCCCCAGTCAAAAGATCTGGGCCCAAATCCATCGTTTTTTTGCACTCCACACCACCCTGGGTTAGACAATGGCGATATGCAAATCAGCTCTGACCCTGTTGCCCCATGGGAACAGTCCAGTCCGAACTACAAAAGCCATGTCCTTCCCAGAACGGAATCAAGCATCCGAGGACCGGACCGGTTTCGAGGTAACACCTCTCTTCAGCCCGGCTAGCTTGACTCCAAGTGGTGTGGAGTGCCTGGGACCCACGTCTGGGCATCCCCAGCGCACTTAGGGCGGCAATTGCAAAAACAACAAGTGATGGACTGAATGTGGATCAATGTCACACACTCCCCCAGTCAAAAGATCTGGGCCCAAATCCATCGTTTTTTTGCACTCCACACCACCCTGGGTTAGACAATGGCGATATGCAAATCAGCTCTGACCCTGTTGCCCCATGGGAACAGTCCAGTCCGAACTACAAAAGCCATGTCCTTCCCAGAACGGAATCAAGCATCCGAGGACCGGACCGGTTTCGAGGTAACACCTCTCTTCAGCCCGGCTAGCTTGACTCCAAGTGGTGTGGAGTGCCTGGGACCCACGTCTGGGCATCCCCAGCGCACTTAGGGCGGCAATTGCAAAAACAACAAGTGATGGACTGAATGTGGATCAATGTCACACACTCCCCCAGTCAAAAGATCTGGGCCCAAATCCATCGTTTTTTTGCACTCCACACCACCCTGGGTTAGACAATGGCGATATGCAAATCAGCTCTGACCCTGTTGCCCCATGGGAACAGTCCAGTCCGAACTACAAAAGCCATGTCCTTCCCAGAACGGAATCAAGCATCCGAGGACCGGACCGGTTTCGAGGTAACACCTCTCTTCAGCCCGGCTAGCTTGACTCCAAGTGGTGTGGAGTGCCTGGGACCCACGTCTGGGCATCCCCAGCGCACTTAGGGCGGCAATTGCAAAAACAACAAGTGATGGACTGAATGTGGATCAATGTCACACACTCCCCCAGTCAAAAGATCTGGGCCCAAATCCATCGTTTTTTTGCACTCCACACCACCCTGGGTTAGACAATGGCGATATGCAAATCAGCTCTGACCCTGTTGCCCCATGGGAACAGTCCAGTCCGAACTACAAAAGCCATGTCCTTCCCAGAACGGAATCAAGCATCCGAGGACCGGACCGGTTTCGAGGTAACACCTCTCTTCAGCCCGGCTAGCTTGACTCCAAGTGGTGTGGAGTGCCTGGGACCCACGTCTGGGCATCCCCAGCGCACTTAGGGCGGCAATTGCAAAAACAACAAGTGATGGACTGAATGTGGATCAATGTCACACACTCCCCCAGTCAAAAGATCTGGGCCCAAATCCATCGTTTTTTTGCACTCCACACCACCCTGGGTTAGACAATGGCGATATGCAAATCAGCTCTGACCCTGTTGCCCCATGGGAACAGTCCAGTCCGAACTACAAAAGCCATGTCCTTCCCAGAACGGAATCAAGCATCCGAGGACCGGACCGGTTTCGAGGTAACACCTCTCTTCAGCCCGGCTAGCTTGACTCCAAGTGGTGTGGAGTGCCTGGGACCCACGTCTGGGCATCCCCAGCGCACTTAGGGCGGCAATTGCAAAAACAACAAGTGATGGACTGAATGTGGATCAATGTCACACACTCCCCCAGTCAAAAGATCTGGGCCCAAATCCATCGTTTTTTTGCACTCCACACCACCCTGGGTTAGACAATGGCGATATGCAAATCAGCTCTGACCCTGTTGCCCCATGGGAACAGTCCAGTCCGAACTACAAAAGCCATGTCCTTCCCAGAACGGAATCAAGCATCCGAGGTCCGGACCGGTTTCGAGGTAACACCTCTCTTCAGCCCGGCTAGCTTGACTCCAAGTGGTGTGGAGTGCCTGGGACCCACGTCTGGGCATCCCCAGCGCACTTAGGGCGGCAATTGCAAAAACAACAAGTGATGGACTGAATGTGGATCAATGTCACACACTCCCCCAGTCAAAAGATCTGGGCCCAAATCCATCGTTTTTTTGCACTCCACACCACCCTGGGTTAGACAATGGCGATATGCAAATCAGCTCTGACCCTGTTGCCCCATGGGAACAGTCCAGTCCGAACTACAAAAGCCATGTCCTTCCCAGAACGGAATCAAGCATCCGAGGACCGGACCGGTTTCGAGGTAACACCTCTCTTCAGCCCGGCTAGCTTGACTCCAAGTGGTGTGGAGTGCCTGGGACCCACGTCTGGGCATCCCCAGCGCACTTAGGGCGGCAATTGCAAAAACAACAAGTGATGGACTGAATGTGGATCAATGTCACACACTCCCCCAGTCAAAAGATCTGGGCCCAAATCCATCGTTTTTTTGCACTCCACACCACCCTGGGTTAGACAATGGCGATATGCAAATCAGCTCTGACCCTGTTGCCCCATGGGAACAGTCCAGTCCGAACTACAAAAGCCATGTCCTTCCCAGAACGGAATCAAGCATCCGAGGCCCGGACCGGTTTCGAGGTAACACCTCTCTTCAGCCCGGCTAGCTTGACTCCAAGTGGTGTGGAGTGCCTGGGACCCACGTCTGGGCATCCCCAGCGCACTTAGGGCGGCAATTGCAAAAACAACAAGTGATGGACTGAATGTGGAAAGGGTCAGAGCTGATTTGCATATAGCCAGTGTCTAACCCAGGGTGGTGTGGAGTGAAAAAAGCGATGGATTTAGGCCCAGATCTTTGTACTGGGGTGAATGTATGACATTGTTCTACATTCTGTCCATCAACTGTGTTTTTTGTAATTTTCACCCCGAGTGGGCTGGGTATGCTCAGACGTGAGTCCCAGGCTCTCCACACCACTGGAGTCAAGCTATCCAGGCTGAATGAAGGCTGATAGCCAGAAACCGGTCCTTGGATGCTTGATTCCGGTCTGGGAAAGACAGGGCTTGGCAGTTCGGACTGGACTTTTCCCATGAGGCAAAGGGTCAGAGCTGATTTGCATATAGCCAGTGTCTAACCCAGGGTGGTGTGGAGTGAAAACAACGATGGATTTAGGCCCAGATCTTTGTACTGGGGTGAATGTATGACATTGTTCTACATTCTGTCCATCAACTGTGTTTTTTGTAATTTTCACCCCGAGTGGGCTGGGTATGCTCAGACGTGAGTCCCAGGCTCTCCACACCACTGGAGTCAAGCTATCCAGGCTGAATGAAGGCTGATAGCCAGAAACCGGTCCTTGGATGCTTGATTCCGGTCTGGGAAGGACAGGGCTTGGCAGTTCGGACTGGACTTTTCCCATGAGGCAAAGGGTCAGAGCTGATTTGCATATAGCCAGTGTCTAACCCAGGGTGGTGTGGAGTGAAAACAACGATGGATTTAGGCCCAGATCTTTGTACTGGGGTGAATGTATGACATTGTTCTACATTCTGTCCATCAACTGTGTTTTTTGTAATTTTCACCCCGAGTGGGCTGGGTATGCTCAGACGTGAGTCCCAGGCTCTCCACACCACTGGTGTCAAGCTATCCAGGCTGAATGAAGGCTGATAGCCAGAAACCGGTCCTTGGATGCTTGATTCCGGTCTGGGAAAGACAGGGCTTGGCAGTTCGGACTGGACTTTTCCCATGAGGCAAAGGGTCAGAGCTGATTTGCATATAGCCAGTGTCTAACCCAGGGTGGTGTGGAGTGAAAAAAACGATGGATTTAGGCCCAGATCTTTGTACTGGGGTGAATGTATGACATTGTTCTACATTCTGTCCATCAACTGTGTTTTTTGTAATTTTCACCCCGAGTGGGCTGGGTATGCTCAGACGTGAGTCCCAGGCTCTCCACACCACTGGAGTCAAGCTATCCAGGCTGAATGAAGGCTGATAGCCAGAAACCGGTCCTTGGATGCTTGATTCCGGTCTGGGAAAGACAGGGCTTGGCAGTTCGGACTGGACTTTTCCCATGAGGCAAAGGGTCAGAGCTGATTTGCATATAGCCAGTGTCTAACCCAGGGTGGTGTGGAGTGAAAAAAACGATGGATTGAGGCCCAGATCTTTGTACTGGGGTGAATGTATGACATTGTTCTACATTCTGTCCATCAACTGTGTTTTTTGTAATTTTCACCCAGAGTGGGCTGGGTATGCTCAGACGTGAGTCCCAGGCTCTCCACACCACTGGAGTCAAGCTATCCAGGCTGAATGAAGGCTGATAGCCAGAAACCGGTCCTTGGATGCTTGATTCCGGTCTGGGAAGGACAGGGCTTGGCAGTTCGGACTGGACTTTTCCCATGAGGCAAAGGGTCAGAGCTGATTTGCATATAGCCAGTGTCTAACCCAGGGTGGTGTGGAGTGAAAACAACGATGGATTTAGGCCCAGATCTTTGTACTGGGGTGAATGTATGACATTGTTCTACATTCTGTCCATCAACTGTGTTTTTTGTAATTTTCACCCCGAGTGGGCTGGGTATGCTCAGACGTGAGTCCCAGGCTCTCCACACCACTGGAGTCAAGCTATCCAGGCTGAATGAAGGCTGATAGCCAGAAACCGGTCCTTGGATGCTTGATTCCGGTCTGGGAAGGACAGGGCTTGGCAGTTCGGACTGGACTTTTCCCATGAGGCAAAGGGTCAGAGCTGATTTGCATATAGCCAGTGTCTAACCCAGGGTGGTGTGGAGTGAAAACAACGATGGATTTAGGCCCAGATCTTTGTACTGGGGTGAATGTATGACATTGTTCTACATTCTGTCCATCAACTGTGTTTTTTGTAATTTTCACCCCGAGTGGGCTGGGTATGCTCAGACGTGAGTCCCAGGCTCTCCACACCACTGGAGTCAAGCTATCCAGGCTGAATGAAGGCTGATAGCCAGAAACCGGTCCTTGGATGCTTGATTCCGGTCTGGGAAAGACAGGGCTTGGCAGTTCGGACTGGACTTTTCCCATGAGGCAAAGGGTCAGAGCTGATTTGCATATAGCCAGTGTCTAACCCAGGGTGTTGTGGAGTGAAAAAAACGATGGATTTAGGCCCAGATCTTTGTACTGGGGTGAATGTATGACATTGTTCTACATTCTGTCCTTCAACTGTGTTTTTTGTAATTTTCACCCCGAGTGGGCTGGGTATGCTCAGACGTGAGTCCCAGGCTCTCCACACCACTGGAGTCAAGCTATCCAGGCTGAATGAAGGCTGATAGCCAGAAAGCGGTCCTTGGATGCTTGATTCCGGTCTGGGAAAGACAGGGCTTGGCAGTTCGGACTGGACTTTTCCCATGAGGCAAAGGGTCAGAGCTAATTTGCATATAGCCAGTGTCTAACCCAGGGTGGTGTGGAGTGAAAAAAACGATGGATTTAGGCCCAGATCTTTGTACTGGGGTGAATGTATGACATTGTTCTACATTCTGTCCATCAACTGTGTTTTTTGTCATTTTCACCCAGATGGTTGATGGCATCCTCCAGAAAGAGTTTTGCTGGACAGTCATTTTTGCTTTGTAGGTCTTTCCAGAGGAGTGCGTTAAGGGTGTTTGCTTCCCCTCTGCGTATTTTGTACCAGGTCTTGAGGTATGTTCCCTTTCGTGCAAGCTCTTCCTTAACCAACCCAAATTCAAGTCGGATCTGCGCCGGAGAGGTATATTTCGGTAGACCGAACATTATCCGCATTGCTCTTGTGACTATTCCGTTCAAAGTTCCCGTGTCCCTACCTCTCATTGCTTCACTTCCGTAGGTAATAGATGGAATTAGTTTTGCTTGGATCACTTGGAGGAGTGGAGTAAAGTTTGGGCCAATGATTTTGTTTTTGAGGTTCCTTAAAGATACTGCTATCATTAGGCCTCTCTTCTTTACCTCCTCCAATTGTGGTTTGAAGCTACCCCTGTCATCTATGATCACTCCTAAGTAGCAGTATTTGTTTGTAATTTCAAGGTTATTTGAGTCCAAGTGCCATCTAAATGATGATTTCTGCTTGCGATGGTTGAGGCGCATGACTTTTGTTTTGCTGTAGTTGATACTGAGTTTATTTGATTTGGAGTATTCCGCAGTGATGTCGAGAAGCCGCTGTAGACCGATCTGAGTCCGGCTGATTAACACCAGGTCATCAGCGTAAAATAGGTTGGATAACTGGATGCCCCCTAATTTTGGAGCATGAAAATTGCTGTAATTTAATATAGTTGATAGTTCAGCCATAAAGAGGTTGAATAAGGTTGGCGCTAACACGCACCCTTGTTTTACCCCTGTGCAGGTTGGAATTTTCTTAGTTAAGAAGTCTCCGGAACCTAGTTTGACCTGAACCCACGTGTCGCTATGCAGGTGGATAAGTTGGTTCAATAGAGCTGCTGGAATATCCATTCTCTTCAGTTTTGACCACAACATGTTTCTATCTACACGGTCGAATGCGGCGCTATAATCTATGAAACACAGATACAAGGGGTGATTTCCCTCTAGCGCTGTGTCGATCAGTAGTGACAGGGCTAGGATGTTAGTAGACGTCCCCATGTTTTTCCTGAAGCCAGTTTGATTATAGGGGATTGCTGAGGTTTCTTCTGCCCACAGTGTCAATTCCTGAAGTAGGAGGCCTGCAAAGTACTTATCCTCATTGTCTAGAAGGGCTATTAGCCGGTAACTTCTTGGATCTTTTCTGTCTCCTTTTTTGTAAATTGGTGATATTATGGCCCCCTTCCATGATTGTGGGATTGTCGAAGTTTGCCAGATTCTTTTGAACATTGGTTTAAGAGTGGTGGCCCAGTATTCTGGGTCCTGTTTGAATATTATTGGAGGTATTCCGTTTGGACCGGGGACTCCATCTCTTCTCCCTTTCGCAATCCTGTTAGTTATTTGTGTGGTTGTAATTATTACTGCTTCGTTAGCTGTCAAGGGTTCTTGGCGTGGGGACGGATTTTCATTAGTTTTTACCTTAACTTTACCAGTTTCTTTCCCTGTTTCGTTAATGGCACTGAAGTGAGTGCTGAAGTGGGTTATCCAGTCCTCTTCTGTGACCTGGGATACAGTCCCTCGGTTTTGTTCATTGATCTGGCCATTGATCTTTTGCCAGAACTGTGCACTGCAGTTTGATTTAGCGTCATATAGGAGTTTTCCCCAAAATGCCTCATCGGCGTCCTTTTTTAGCTTCCATATTAGTTTCCTACGCGCTCCTTTTAGCTGTCTAAGAAGTTGGTAGGAGGTGGGGTCTGTTTTTGCTCTTCGTAGGGTCCGATTAATCAACGTCTTCAGTGTTTTTAGCCTGCTGTTGTTGCGGAAATTGTGGTGACTCTTCTGTGTCGTATTACAGATTTTCCTAGATCGTGTTGCAAGCTCTTTTCTTTCTGCAGAGTCTCTCATTTGTTTTATGAACACTTCCCAGCTTGTTATCGGATTTTGTGTGGTAAGTTGCGCTTCAATGAGGAAGCGTTTCGCTAGCTCTAATAGATTTTGTGGATTGGTGACTTTGCATTTTACCCGTCTTTCGTTTGATGCGAAGTCTATACCTAAGTTGTTCAGGCAGGGTGGATTTGGTATTGCGGATATGTTCATCGTTATTTCCTGGGGCAGGTGGTCGCTGCAGTCAGTTGAGCCAATGCGGAAATCTTTGACTATGTAGTATAGACTACGAGAGACAAAAGTGAAGTCAATAGTGGAGCTTCCCTGAGTGCTATGATATGTTGCTGACTGCGGTCGGTCTCCTGGGAGTATTCCGTTAATTGCCCTGAGGCCCAACTCCTCTAGTTTGGCCAACCGGGTCCTTGTAGTTTTTGTGCTTCTGCCTCCTGAGCTGCGGTCTTGACAGTTCAGTTCCCAGGCAAATGGGTCCTCGTCGTATTTGGTGTCCGTGTCCGTGTGGCTCTGCATATTTAGACTAAAGTCCCCTGTGATAAGTATATTGTTCGTGGGCTCGGTTTTCACTAATTTCACGAGTTCTTCCTTCAGTTGTTGTGCTCCCTTATTTTTCTCCCTGGGGTGCAGGTAGAGGTTTATTAGAATGATGTCCTCTTTTGGATCTTGCGCGCGAAGTGACAGTCGCAAAGCTTGCATTGCGTTTGGGGTGGCTTTGATATCATTGAAAGCGCGCTGTATGTGACAAGGTCGCCTTTCTTGTGGCCGAACAGAGAGCTCTGGGTGGGCGGTAGCGAATTCAAAGTATACCCGGCCAGCACTGGAGGCGATTCGGTCCAGGTTTCTTGTAAAGAGATGATACTAAATTTTTGCAGATAATTACCTAGGTCAGTATCTGTGAACTTATCGCATGTGCCGTTAATATTCCATGAGCATATGCTTAGGATGCTAAAGATGTTGGCTGTTTTTGTATTCATTTGTCATTTGCTTGTCTCTTTTGCATTTAAGGACTTTGCGAGCCAACTCCAGTTGGGCAAAGGCCTTGTGTCGTTGGCCAGTGATCTAATTTCAGCCTGGTTTGAGTACAGTTGTCTCTCTGGCGTTTTACTGCGAGCACCTCTTAGGACAGTTCTTTTAAGAGACGGCTCCTTGGGCTTCTTTTGAAGACTGTCATGTAGTAAGGGCTCAGGGTATCTTGAGTGCGAGAGAGTTTGCAGTTTTATTCCCCAAGAGTCAAACTTTACCTTTTCTTTAATTATTCTCTCTGGAAATTCTCCTGTGGTCCAAGTAGTGTTTGTTGACTCAACGCCAGGGTGTGTCTGAGATTCAATGAATTCTATGGATTCCAAGTCTGCCGATGTGATTGTTTTGAGGCTTTCTATTGTTTTCAGTAACCGCAGGATGTTTCCCCTGTTTAAAAAGTCCGTTGTGCCTCTTGAATGATACTCTGGGTGGAATATTACTGTCGTTGTTGTACCGTTTAGTCCTTTCTCGATTGGCTGAGTATTTTCGCGGTCAGTGGATTGGGTTTCCCTTTGTTTGGGCGGTACCATGGGTGCTGCTTTTTTAATTTGGTCATTCGTTGTACCACTTTTCCGTGGATCTTGTCCTGGGGGGTTTAGGTAAGCATGGGCGGATCTAGCGGATCTCGCGTACGCGAACTTGCGGATTTACGGATTCGCAATCCGCGAAGATCCGCGAACTCTAGCGGATTTGCGGATTTTCCCGTTTTTTGTGTTGGCGCGCGTTCGCGCCGATTTTGGGACAAGTTCGCAATTGCGAACTTACTTTTCGGCTCGCAACGGCCGCGACTATGTTGTTTCTACGTCTGGTTTATAATCACAGGTTCACAGCACCCTCTGTTTCACCACTGCCACCCTCTGGGACACCCATGCCACCCTCTGGTACATCCTCACTGCCACCCATTAGGTTTATTTATCACTGTAGATTATGGTGGTTGAAAAAAGCAAGCACACCTGCCCTTCTTCAACTGCCATCAATTAATTTGTGGGTCATTAATGTGTCAGTAATTTTGAAACTTCCAGTCTGGCTGGCACCTGCTTCCTTCCTTATCTGTAATTTGCTTTTTGTTGCAGTGAATTTTTTTTTCACAGGACCTTTATGGTCTACTTGTAGCTATTCTATGAGCCTGC
The DNA here is from genome assembly GCF_964261635.1 of Lissotriton helveticus. Classification (NCBI taxonomy): domain Eukaryota; kingdom Metazoa; phylum Chordata; class Amphibia; order Caudata; family Salamandridae; genus Lissotriton; species Lissotriton helveticus. The sequence continues at coordinate 1,229,849,509 of NC_136063.1, forward strand.
TGTTTGGGTCATAGCAGGGTCATAGAATAGTTGCAAACTCTGGAGGGGCCCCTCAGGAAGCACTACCTTGAATGTTACTAATGTTAAGTTTGAACTTTTGCACCTGCTCATTGCTTTCAGTTTAGCTAAAATCGTTTTTTTCTGCAATTTCGCGCGTTTTTTGGGTCTCGAATCCGTGCGAGATCGATTTCGGAAGCCGCGAATACGTGCGAATACAAAATTGTTTTTTGTGCGACGTGTATGTTCGCGTGATCTTGCGCGTGTTCGCGAGGCGCTTTTAGCTATACGTTTGCCAAGTTACCCTATTGGTCGTACACGGGCGCGGCCATCTTGTTGGCGTGACGTAATTCCGTTTCCGGCCGCTATGTGTAATCTCGCAAAGTGTGCTGCTCGCTAGTACAATTTCGCGCGTACTCGCAAGGAAAATCTCGCGCGAACTTACCCACGCGGTCGTGAACGGGCGCGGCCATCTTGTTTCTCATTCATTGCTATGGTTCTGGGCATGCTTTTTCTATCCTCTCTCAATCTCTGTCATCCTTTGCTTGTTTGAAGTTTTTTTGATCTAATTTTACTTATTATCTATCCCTCTATTTTTCTAGCTCTATATTTTTGTGTTTTCTGCAGCTTTTAGTTACTTTTAAACTACTTTTTTAAACTCTTTTCTTTTCTTCTTCACTATTCTATTTCTTGTTTATCATTTAACTCTATTTCTGCCCAGACCATGGTAAAGGGAGCCGGGAAGCACCCTGAGAAGGGGAAGGGTCCCGCACCCCGTGCCCGGCTCCCGTGCGGGCGTTTAAGGGGGGAGCAAGTGGTCCCGAGGGAGATCTTCAGCGCGGAGGAAGTGGCGGCACTGATCTTCCACGTCCAGCGCCGCCTCCCCAAGACGATCCTGGGAGGCGGCAAGATCGCGACTGGCTATGGCATCCAGGAGCGTCGCAAGCGGTGGGAGAAGGTGTGCCGGGCCATGTACAAGATCTCTGGGGTCCGGCGCACATATAACCAGGCCACCCACCGCTGGACCGATGTCATGGACCGGGAGCGGGACTTGCTGGACGCGCTCGGCGTAGAGGTCCCCGGGCTTGGTGAGTAGTAGTAGTAGTACATTTACTACTCTGTTTTATCCTGCTCTGTTATTTGCAAATCTTTGTTCTTTACCAAGAGCAATAATGCTGCCGATTACATTGAGGTAAATTATATTTCAAAATCTTCTATGCATTTCAGGTGCACTGCTCTCCTTCTCAGTAGCCTTGCTTGCTACTATGCTTCTTTGTTTTGTATGTTGTGTTCAGAAGCATTTCATTGGCCTGAGAAATTATGTATGAGTGTAGTGTAAAGAAAAGAACTGCGTAATGCTAGACAGTAAGGGTCATATTTTCAATTACCGGCGCATCCCTGCAAAGTAGCAGGGATGCGGCAGTAATTGTGTGCCATGCCACCACCACCCATTGGCCCAAAACGTCACAGAAGCCTTACGCATCTGTGCCGTAAAGGCAGCGCATTGCTGGAGTTGCGTGCCAACGATGGCGCAGCTCCAGCAATGCTCTGGGGTACCCTATCTCCCCAATGCTGCATCAAGCCGTACGTCGGCTTCAAGCGCGCAGGGTTTGAGTCATGCATCATTGTCCTAAAAGTGACTGATTGACATCTTGTAGATTTCCCTCAGCCACTTTTAGGATTCGTTCCTGCGCAGGTACGCCCTCCCTTGCGCCGGAACGCCCCCTGATGGCGCAGGGCTTTACAACGTGATGCATCGCCCATATGCCCATATGTGTTTTTTTTTAATATATACGCCGCACCAACACCATGGCGAGTCTTTTGTTCTGCCGCTGCGTCACAAAAGGCACGCAACAATGGAGGAAAATGAGCCGCAACTTCCGCAAGGGACTTCTAAATCAGCCCCAACAGACTGAAGTCCAGTCCTTCCTTTAGACACATGGCTATAAGAAGAAATAGTGGCTGTGGTGGCGGGTGGATTGATAGTTTGAGTATTCACTGATCTGCAAGCAGGATGGACTTTGTCTGTCACTTCGCGTGCTGCGCACTGCTGCCTGCAGTGCCAGGCCTAGGCAAACCTCTTTAGTAGTCTGTTTATTGAGTTACATAGGAACTTTCTAAGTCAACGTTCCGCAAATCAGGCAATACGAATAACGTAGTATACCACATGAGATAGATCCCGTGGAATAGTGGTCTATCTATTTGCTATTTTTCCAAAATATTTTGTTATTGTTCTATTGAAATGTTTGATTTGGTTGAAAAATCTCATCCATGTTTTCTGGTTTTTCTTTCTTTCATGTTGTACATCAGCTCCCCCCAAGGGCAAGAGGACACAGGAGGAGGGTGCTGAGGATGCAGGCCAGGATCGGGCAGGCGAGGGCTCCTTTGCTGGCCCCAGTAAGTTTACATTTTAATAAACAGTACCTATTTTTTCCTAGCGTTCCTCATTCGATTTTTTCTAAATCGTCTTTGATCTTCTTGTAGACTGGATATAAATTCTTATCCTGCCTCGAATATGACTCCCTGTGGTATTACTAGACTATTCTTATTAGTCTGTCTGTGTAGCTAACTAAGATTGGACATTTGGCAATTCCATTGGACTCCCATTATATTCAGCAATACCTCTATGCACTGTCTCCTTACTGACTAGATAGTGTGGCAGAGTCATTCAGCTCCCGAAGTCACCGATTATAGATCCCCAATGATCTCTAGATTATCGTACGCAGGACAAGAGAGTAGTACGGAGTCACAGCACAGTCAAGAAGTGTCAGAGGCACTCATGCTTGCAAAAATTCCAAAACCTTTAGCTCATCCACTCTAGTCTAGAGGAACAAAAACCACAGAGTCTATTTAAGTTTAAAAGCTTTATTAAAAGTAAACACATTTATTAAAATCTACTTTGTCATAAAACTATTTAACTGAAAACGGAAAAGTGGTTAGTGCTGACGATTAATTGGACACATTTCTTGTGGTCGAGCCGAGCTCTCACCTTGTTTGAACTTGATCCTGGTCGTGTTCTTAGGAGTCAAGCTTCTGTCTGTTAGGAGAAAAAGTGGTGCGTGTTAAAAATCAAAAGCAAGCATTCATCAGTTGTGAATAAAAGTGCAGCAAGACAACAGCCTTCCCTGGAAAATGGGACATTTTTACTATGGAGTAGACAGTCACAAATTATTACATTGTATTCTGTTTTTTTAACATTTCTCCTAGACCAAATATTATATAGTAGTGAGTGGTGTATTCTAACATTCTTAAATGTACTTTGTAGGTGTAACATCTGGTGACGGGGCCAGCGCGGAGGTGGCTGTGTTGGGCGAGGACTCGGAGGCCTCTGGGGAGGAGGCGGTGCAAGAGCCGGCGGACAGTCCTGTGGGGGATCAAACGGTGGTGGCGGAAACAGGTAAGCTATATATTCCTTACTTATTGAGATTGAAGACTGCATAGTGTGCTTTCTGCACGGGTGTATTACAAATCAACCAGGTAGTAGCCTCCTCGAAATGTACTCCGACTTAGCTGTGAAGTTTTTGGTGAGAAGAATCCCAATAAGTTCTTAGACGAACGTGATGGATGGGATGAACGAAAAGCGAAAGAAGGGTGTAAGTAAGTGGGACGCGAACTTGTATGATGGCTGGCAAAGAAGAACGATATGTGTTTGCTTGGCCCCCGAGGTGGCTGGGAAGGAAAGAATATGGTATGGTGCATGGCTGGGTCAATGATGAAGCAAGGATGGGTGGAAGGACAGCAGCCTGGGTGGGTGAAACAGAAACTGTATGTGTGCGTATACTTTGACTGAATGGATGCCTGGAGCATGGTATTCTCTGACTCTTAGATAGCACATGTGTATCTAGAGAGAGTAGATGGTCGCCAGGTGAAGTAAGTGTTACCTTGAAGAGCATGTACCACCGCACCCGCACGTCCGTTCCAGTGCAGGGAAGGCAAGGAAAAGAAATTGTAAATGTGTCCAATACTACCATGAATAGTAGCAGTACTTTGTATTGCGTTTGCAATCACAGCATATATCTGGTTATTACGGTGGACACTCCGTACCTCTCTTAATAACTTTAGTTTACTTGTAGTACGTCATTCATGTGTGGGTGTATCACTGTTCACTCAATATTAAGCAAAGCACCTAAAGTCATCTCATCTGTCATTAAATACGTCCCATGTGAAGTGATAGATAATCAAATTAGTTAGCTTCTTCATTTTCCTTTTCTAGTACTCATTTGCACTGTAGGGTGAAAGGTAAATTAATTAAGCAGTAGCCCTTGTAACAGAGTATTCTCAGTGCCACCCGTAATAGAAAAGTAATAGCTTCACCACCTGCATGTACTGGACCGGTACAGTAACGCAAGTCTGTCTCACTCATCATGGTGTGCAACTTTTTTTCTCGGGTGCAAGTTCACTGTGCTGTCCATGTCATTCTGCCGGCTTGCATAAGATAACGTACCAATTTCCCTAAACAAGAGAGAAGAAGAAGAATAAGACTGGTGTACTGTCATAGTCGACTGTAATGGAAGTCCATAGTGGTCGTAGAATTTGTTCATTAAACTACCACTAATGTTAGAGCAAGGATGCAGAAGTGGGAGGTTACATAGATACTGTCCTCAATAGTTATGTACTGTGCTTTCAATTTGCTACTTGTACTCTGTGACCCAACTTTCGGCTCAATCACTTTGTGTTATTAATAAGGAGCATTGGTTACAGACTATGTCTTTCTTTCTTCATATAGTTGCTCCTTCCAAATCAACAACAAGGAGGGAGCAGGCTAGATTGGCCCGGCAACGGAGGCTGGAGGCCACTGTCGCCGAATATCGGCGGCTGGTGGCCCTGGAGGAGGAGGAGGACACGCAGTCGAGCGGGGCAACAACGACATCCTCGACTGTGACCACTGCATCCTCCTCCGTGACTAAGCCAGCGGGACCGAGCCGGGCTAAGAAAGACGACCGCCACCGCCAAGCAACCGAAATACCAGCTGCCCCCCACAGGAGCTGCAAGGACCGCCAACGCCGCCTACGAGTCCGCATGTCCAACCTGGAGCAGGAGGTCCTGAGGTATAAGAACTTGGTTAAGGGCCTCCGCTCCGAGCTTGCCACCCTCCGCAAGGAGTATGATGCCCATGCCGCATCATGCACCAGCACCAGCACTCTCCAGTAGTGGAGTGTCCCTTGCCCTTTTTTTATAGACTTTTGGGGGGTGGGATTTGGGAGTTGGGATCGTTTTGGCCTTTGGGACGTTTCAAAGACAATCGTTGGGGTTAGGGTGGGTGAGGGAGATTATTTTGTTAGGGCTAAATAAATATATTTTTAAACTTTATCTGACCATACCTGTTTTTTACTGCTTTTTCAGTCTGGTGGGTGGGGGGCGGGGGTGTAACAGTAACTTTGTTTTCCTGAACAGTCGTAGGACTTTAGTAGTACAACCGTCAATCTCTTGTCTACTCCGAAATAATACTCCATTATACTACCTCCCACCAAACGCTTATCTTACCTGTAATTTGTGTTAGAAATTAGGGCTAGGCCCAGGGCTGGCTCCAGGTGAAATGGGGATTAACGTTGTCAATCCTGGGCGGGTGACATTTCCTCATTGCGGTGGTACTAGTGGTGTGACACAGTGGCAGTTGCATGCCTATGGAAAAAAAGAAAACGAAACCTTGTTTGTCCTCCTTACTGTAGCATTACAACGGTTACGGTACGATCGAGAAAATAGCAGGTGACAGTACACTAGAACAGTGCCATAATGTAGCCTAACAAATGGTAAAGTATTTGCTTGCAAGTATAACTAGTACTTGCGTTGAATTTATTTGACATTGGCTACTACTACTAGAAGATATAGTACTGAAGCTGAGTAAGTCTAGAAGATATCCTCGTATTCCTTCACCAGCCTGTTGCTATGACCTTATCCTCCCCAGCAAGTGTGTGGAATTATTGATGTCATTTTAGTCAGACATCAAGCAAAACAACACAGCCCGGGGGAAGAGGGTTAGGGTTTGTAAAATGGATGGGAATGGGGGTTTCTTTTTGGGTAGGTTTTGTTGAGAGAAGAAAAAAAAAGCAGAGCATGGACAAACAATAATTGAAGATACAGACAATCTTTGGTTACAAACTAAAGGTAAGCACATGCAGTCACACTCATAGAATAAAAGACAACAATGGATACTGTATCTGTATTGCGTATGTTGTTGGAGTTGTCCTGTTGAATTTGGTAAGTAAGTTGCATGCAGCAAACAATTCCTCTTATTGGCGGCACTCCTCCATTCCAGCTGACGCTTCGTCCATCAATGTGGTGACCACTGACAGAAGACACCCTGTCCACTGCCTGCCTGGCGGATGTTGACTGAAACCCGGCCTGTAATTATTGAACGGAAAACAGGAAGTGCTATTACAATACCACTGATAAATAAATAAAAGGTATGTACGCTGTGTGGTTCAAAAAGTGTCACTTTGATTTCCCTAATAGACAGTACAATATTTTTGAAATTGCGTGCTCTGTCTGAGTCACCTTTTTAAGGATCAATAAGTATGGCCAAAATATTATAGCGGATCTTTCCCCTCAAGGTAGGTGTACTACTGTGTTTTAGAACAAAATTTGACCTTCCCAGCAATGCTCCCACCAAGACCCTTACTAAAGCCAGTCGCAAAAATGTAGAAGAACCCCAATCATATCTCCAAAAACGATGCCTAGCAGAAAAATGGTTACAAAACGTACTTTGAAAGTAACAGTAGGCCCAAATACAGACCGTGGATTGTATTCAAACCACTTGCAAGCAAGCAAAAGTATCCATAGCCAGCATCGCTCCAACAGTGCTCTACAACAACAGAACTGCGTTGCAATAGAACCCCCCGAAACACATGCAATCCTGCTGCTAGGGCTAACCCTAACGAACCCTAACTTACAAAACGTGCCAAAACTGGTGTTTCCTTATGGATTTTGTCCAACAAACTTCTAGCCGGTATTAGACCTTCCCAGGAATGCCCCAGGCAAGACCCGCCAACCCACCCGCAAAAAAACACCCGACACAACACCCCCAAACAGCGAAAAAGCTAAATCTCATACTTACAATGTCTCTCGGCCTTCGGTCCAAACGCGGCGCTGTGCAGCTAGGTCCTCATCATCATCAATCATCATAACTCCTGTTTTCCACCACGGATTTCCTGAAAAGCAAATGCAATCAAGATTAGACTGTCGCAGCAGTGCTTCGACAGAGACCCCGGCCGCAACCCACCCACGAACAGCAGGAAGCCCCCCAAAACGCTACATTGAGCAAGATGTCAGAAGAAATAGCAAAAAAAAGGCTGTTCCTTATGGATTTTGTCCAAAACACTTCTATCCGGTATTAGACCTTCCCAGGAATGCCCCAGGCAAGACCCGCCAACCCACCCGCAAAAAAACACCCGACAACACCCCCAAACAGCGAAAAAGCTAAATCTCATACTTACAATGTCTCTCGGCCTTCGGTCCAAACGCGGCGCTGTGCAGCTAGGTCATCATCATCATCATCAATCATCATAACTCCTGTTTTCCACCACGGATTTCCTGAAAAGCAAATGCAATCAAGATTAGACTGTCGCAGCAGTGCTTCGACAGAGACCCCGGCCGCAACCCACCCACGAACAGCAGGAAGCCCCCCAAAACGCTACATTGAGCAAGATGTCAGAAGAAATAGCAAGAAAAAGGCTGTTCCTTATGGATTTTGTCCAAAACACTTCTATCCGGTATTAGACCTTCCCAGGAATGCCCCAGGCAAGACCCGCCAACCCACCCGCAAAAAAACACCCGACAACACCCCCAAACAGCGAAAAAGCTAAATCTCATACTTACAATGTCTCTCGGCCTTCGGTCCAAACGCGGCGCTGTGCAGCTAGGTCATCATCATCATCAATCATCATAACTCCTGTTTTCCACCACGGATTTCCTGAAAAGCAAATGCAATCAAGATTAGACTGTCGCAGCAGTGCTTCGACAGACACCAAAAATTACCCACAAACACCCGGAACCCCGCCAAAGAGCACCTCAAAGGCAAGCAAGTCAGCAAAAACGGCAAGAAATTTCCACCTCATATTTGGTCCAAAACACTTTTGTCCATTATTAGAGCTTCACAGCAATGGGCCCAAATCCGTCAACTCACCCGCAAAGAAGTACAACACCCCCACAAGTGCTGAGTCTTTCTTCATTGGGCGTAATCCAGCACTCTGCTTGGAGGGAAATCGCAGTCTGGAGGAGGAGGATAGAGGAGCATGTTCTTCAGAACTTGTGAACCTGAGGAATGTAGACTGCGGCACCTTCAAATCAATAAGCAAACAAGTGAAGACAGTTCTGATGATGGTCTTGTTTTTGGGATTAGGTGATTAAAGTTTGAATTAAATTAACTGTGCAAAACAAAGAAAGAGAGACACAAAGCACACAGGAATAAAAGTGAATAAGGACGAAAAAGAAAGTTCTTGATTGATTGTCTCATTTTCAGGGCTCGGTGTCAGGGAATAAGAACAAGATTTCGTCATCATACTCTGCGAATTCAGGCTGGATGAGGTCAGTGGCACCGAACAGAGAAAAAATCCCCTCATCTACGTTGCTGTCCTCCTCGTCTTCATGCGGCGTGCTTTCTCGTACTTTGTAATCTGGTGGTATGAGGTGCTGATTCATCTTGATCATTGTCAGCCGCTCCACATTTTTGGGCGAGAGGCGGCTCCGTTTGGGAGTTACAATGCCACCAGCAGCACTGAAAACACGTTCAGAAGACACACTTGCGAGTGGGCAAGACAAATAGTTTATAGCCAGGTTGAAGAGCTGTGGCCACAATTGTTTTTTGCCATGCCAATACTGCAATGGCTCATCATTAAGGAAGACCTCTGTTGAGTCATTCAGATAGTCCTGCACCATCGACTCAAGGTCATCAACTGTTCCTCCACTTTGCTTACTTTTTGCTGTGCCTGTGACATTTTTTTCGAGAACCATACCCCATCAAACTTAGCCAATCCTCCTCCGCAGCCACTGTTAGTGTTGTCATTGTGTGTGGTGCAGATGATCCAGTTGCCGGTGTCTTTAACGGCTGAGAGGTCACTTGTGCCCCAGCCACAGGTGCAGAAGTGGATTCTTGTGACTGCGGATGGCCTGCTGATGCTGATGCTGATGTACTGGCTTCTCCTTCAATAACCTGCCGTTCTTTTTCAAACCTCTTGGCTGACCAGGCTAACCAATGTTTGTACTTTTGAACATCTGCATCAGCAAAAGGAAAGAATGCTTCGCCTGCCAGCGCCTTTTTGTAGCGTGGATCCAGAATAGTAGCACAAATGTAATGCTGATCTGACTTGATGTTTTGAAGACGTTCATCACCACGTAGGCGATCTAATAATTTCTCAGACAAAATGAAATGTTTTTTTTTTTTTTCATCTTTTTCAAACTCAGAAGACACCGCCATCAGTTGGTGCTCCAGCATGCACAACAATGGGATAGCTTTTCCCAAATTACAGTCCTCCTGGCTGACTGCACGCGTGAAGAACTCAAAAGGACGAAGCATGTCTGTCAGGCTTTTAACTATGTCCCATTGCGCCGCACTCATCCGCAGGTCCTCCTTCTGAGATGTAGCCTCTGTGAAGAAATAGTGATCGAGTACCGTATACTGCTCATACAGACGCTCAAGCATGTAGAAGGTTGAGTTCCAACGTGTTGCCACCTCCTGGATGAGTGCTTTCACTGGCATTCTACGTTGAAGTAGCAGTCTCCGCAGATGCTTCCGGGCCTTAAAAGAATGGCTGAAATGGTTGCACATTTTGCGGCAGGTGGCCATTACCTCGAACGCTGGACTCTGTTTATCACTCAAGAATTTTTGAACTACCAGGTTGATACAGTGCGCCAAACACGGCACTCTAACATGGTCACCCATGAACATGGCCTTAACTACATTGGCGCCATTATCCGTGGAAACATAACCAATCTTGCGTTTTAGGGGGGATAGCATTGTCAAGACCTTTTTGTTAAACTCTTCCAAAAGGTTTTCTGCTGTGTGACTTTTCTCCAAGCCAAACATGGCTAGTGTTGCATGTTTCCGAGCAGCTTTGAAAACTTGGTCCGGGTCAACACCTGCGTTTAGCTTTGCTTTAACACCTGAAAAAGAGACCCAGTGTGCAGTGATGCACATGTAATCATCGCCTGGGCCACTGGTCCACATGTCTGTTGTCAGATGTATTGTGTGAACAGCACTCTTCTGCAAAGCTGCCCCAATCGCCTGCAGCACATCTTCATGTAGTGCTGGAACCGCAACTCTGGCAAAATAGAACCGGCTCGGAACCTTCCATTTAGGGCAGAGCGTTGCCACTAATTCAAGAAAACCTACCGCTTCTACAAAAGAAAAAGGTAGAAGGTCCACAGCTAGCATTTTAGCCAGCTTAGTGTTATACAGACGCGTCAGTGGGTGGTTGCGTTCATATGGCACGTCTGAAGTAAGCATTGTTCTAATGTTGCCCTGGACCAAGCATTTACGGGCTGATAATGACTTCCTTGACCCAATTTTGCTCGCTGGTGAACTTTTGTGCGTTGGTGTCTCACTCGCTCCAACACTCTTAGTGTGCCTCACATTGGGTGTGCTGCTGACAGGGGTACTGGGTGTAAGGGAAGTCTTTGACACGTCTTCTTCCTCCTCGTCATCATCAGATGAAACATCAACGTTTCCTTGAATTTGCCCTTTCTTGATCGCATCTAGGTGCGCAAACCATCTGACAGTGTGCTTTCTCTCAAGATGACCTCTCTGGCCGCCGGTACCATAGTTGGTACCTGACTTACCACGACTAACTGCAAGCTTACAAAGGGTACAAATGGCAAACTTTGGATTTTTTGGACAAACAGTAAAGAAGTCCCAAACTGGGGACTTGAAGTGTCTGTGGGACCTGGAGGAGGCGGCGATACTGGTGGTGGTGGTCATGAAGCTAATGCCAGATGAAGTGGAGGATCTGGATTGCCCAACTTTTGTACGTTTTGCACTTTCACCGCCACTAATTAAGGTCGAGGTTGACGGAGGTCTCTTCTTGCCAGAAAGAAATATGGAAGCGGGACAAGTTGGTGTACTACTTAACTCCAATGATTGTGGTGTTTCCACTGCCTCCTCATCGACAACATCATCATCATCATCACGCTGAGCAGCTCTTCGGGCTAGGGTCAAAATGTCTGTTTGCTGCATGCCCGCTGGGGCTGCAGTGACCTTTATGATGACTGGGTCGTCGTTGGCAGAGTCTTCATCAGCAGCAGTATCCGCCACTTCTTGTTGAGCCTCATCACACTCCATAACTCTGAGACTTTGGACGAGCTTCCTTTTACGTTTAACTACCTTTGTTGGATCATGGTGTGCCTCACTCTCAGACGGCTGTGGTGCTGGTTCCCAAGTTTGATCCGTATCATCAGAAGGAGGTGTGCTTGAAGAGGATGTAGACACCACCCTTGATCTCTTCCTTGCTAGGGGTGCGGAAGACAATGAAGGATCATCAGGAGGAGTGGCTTCCTCAAATGATACCTCGCCTTGATTGTCGATTTCCTGATGTGCCCCTACTTCGGGAGGAACAACTATTGTGGGCACTTGTGACCCTCCATGCACCTCTGCTTGCGCATCTCCTTGCGCTGCCTCTCCTTCCACATGTACTTGGGCTTGTACTTGCACATGTGATTGTTGTTGCGGCTGTGGTTGTTCAACACTCGTCAGATGAGCTACAACAACCTGTGTTGATTGAGGGACATTGCTGCTGCTTTCTTGCGATGAGCCAACATCACTGGTCGATGGTGATTGAAGAACTATACTGGCTGCCTCTGCAGCACTCAAGGGCTTGGACTTCAGTTGGCATGGTGGTGGTGGTGGTGGCACTGAGCCCAATGGAGCGGGGGTGCTGCTGCCAGCTTGGTCCCCAGCAGATCCCGCTGCTGCTGCTGCAGGCATACTTTTTTTTTTACTCCCAAAAAAAGGGGCGGGCGGCACACCAGTGTCCTTGGTAACTTGCTTCTTCTGCTCCTTACTGGCACCTTTCTTGCTAGAGGAGCTACGGGTTACTTTTTTGGGGGCCATCTTCTTCAGAGCAGGTCAGCAGGCAGCAGTTGCACGAGTTGCAGAGGGTTCTGTGTCCAGACGTGACGTCGCGTGACGTTATGCTGCACACACCGCTGCAGGACTTCTTCCTGGCACTGGTGGTTCTCTTGAGTCTTCTTGTGCACCTAAAAGCAATGGAAGACAGAGGAACATCAGTTCAGTTATACACCCCAAAAAATCGACAAAACACAGAAAAATGAGCACAATCCCATGCCATCCATGATGTTTACATTGAAGACACCCCACAGAAAGACTAGGGACATGCAAGTATGCAACACTCACTACCCCTGGGCATAATGGATGAAAAGTAGGCAAAATAAGTGCAGGCCTCAGACAGTGCCTCTCCTCAAAATGGCCCCTTACACCCCAAGCACATGTTGCCTGTTCCAGCCAGCACTCAAGATGGCCACCACCACCACCCACATGGCCAGTCCACATCAACAGTACACCCCCAAAAAACAGAAAAACAGCCAGAAATCACCACAATCCAATGCCATCCATGATGTTTACATCAAAGAGAGTGAGACCACACCACAGGCACACTCAGTCCATGCACCACCACCACCCCTGGGCAAGCAAAAGGCCACACCAGCAGCCCCCCAAAAACGACAAAAAACAATAAAATAAGCACAATCCCAGCCCATCCATGACCTCAATTATGTTTAAATTCAAGAAGACACCCCACAGAAAGACTAGGCCCATGCAACACTCACCACCCCTGGGCAAAGGGCCACACCAGCAGGCCCAAAAAAACGACAAAAAACAATAAAATCTGCACAATCCCAGCCCATCCATGGCCTCAATGGTGTTTAAAGTCAAGAAGACACCCCTCAGAAACACTAGGCCCATGCAACACTCACTACCCCTGGGCATAAGGGATGAAAAGTAGGCAAAATAAGTGCAGGCCTCAGACACTGCCTCTCCTCAAAATGGCCCCCTTACACCCCAAGCACATGTTGCCTGTACCAGCCAGCACTCAAGATGGCCACCACCACCACCCACATGGCCAGTCCACATCAACAGTACACTCCCAAAAAACAGAAAAACAGCCAGAAATCACCACAATCCAATGCCATCCATGATGTTTACATCAAAGAGAGTGAGACCACACCACAGGCACACTCAGTCCATGCACCACCACCACCCCTGGGCAAGCAAAAGGCCACACCAGCAGCCCCCCAAAAACGACAAAAAACAATAAAATAAGCACAATCCCAGCCCATCCATGGCCTCAATTATGTTTAAATTCAAGAAGACACCCCACAGAAAGACTAGGCCCATGCAACACTCACCACCCCTGGGCAAAGGGCCACACCAGCAGGCCCAAAAAAACGACAAAAAACAATAAAATCTGCACAATCCCAGCCCATCCATGGCCTCAATGGTGTTTAAATTCAAGAAGACACCCCTCAGAAACACTAGGCCCATGCAACACTCACTACCCCTGGGCATAAGGGATGAAAAGTAGGCAAAATAAGTGCAGGCCTCAGACACTGCCTCTCCTCAAAATGGCCCCCTTACACCCCAAGCACATGTTGCCTGTACCAGCCAGCACTCAAGATGGCCACCACCACCACCCACATGGCCAGTCCACATCAACAGTACACCCCCAAAAAACAGAAAAACAGCAAGAAATCACCACAATCCAATGCCATCCATGATGTTTACATCAAAGAGAGTGAGACCACACCACAGGCACACTCAGTCCATGCACCACCACCACCCCTGGGCAAGCAAAAGGCCACACCAGCAGCCCCCCAAAAACGACAAAAAACAATAAAATAAGCACAATCCCAGCCCATCCATGGCCTCAATTATGTTTAAATTCAAGAAGACACCCCACAGAAAGACTAGGCCCATGCAACACTCACCACCCCTGGGCAAAGGGCCACACCAGCAGGCCCAAAAAAACGACAAAAAACAATAAAATCTGTACAATCCCAGCCCATCCATGGCCTCAATGGTGTTTAAATTCAAGAAGACACCCCTCAGAAACACTAGGCCCATGCAACACTCACTACCCCTGGGCATAATGGATGAAAAGTAGGCAAAATAAGTGCAGGCCTCAGACACTGCCTCTCCTCAAAATGGCCCCTCCCTTACACCCCAAGCACATGTTGCCTGTACCAGCCAGCACTCAAGATGGCCACCACCACCACCCACATGGCCAGTCCACATCAACAGTACACCCCCAAAAAACAGAAAAACAGCCAGAAATCACCACAATCCAATGCCATCCATGATGTTTACATTAAAGAGAGTGAGACCAGACCACAGGCACACTCAGTCCATGGACCACCACCCCTGGGCAAAAGGCCACACCAGCACCCCCCCAAAAACGACAAAAAACAATAAAATCAGCACAATCCCAGCCCATCCATGGCCTCAATTATGTTTAAATTCAAGAAGACACCCCACAGAAAGACTAGGCCCATGCAACACTCACCACCCCTGGGCAAAGGGCCCCACCAGCAGGCCCAAAAAAACGACAAAAAACAATAAAATCAGCACAATCCCAGCCCATCCATGGCCTCAATGGTGTTTAAATTCAAGAAGACACCCCTCAGAAACAATAGGCCCATGCAACACTCACTACCCCTGGGCATAATGGATGAAAAGTAGGCAAAATAACCAAAAACGACAAAAAACAATACAATCAGCACAATCCCAGCCCATCCATGGCCTCAATTATGTTTAAATTCAAGAAGACACCCCACAGAAAGACTAGGCCCATGCAACACTCACTACCCCTGGGCATAATGGATGAAAAGTAGGCAAAATAAGTGCAGGCCTCAGACACTGCCTCTCCTCAAAATGGCCCCTCCCTTACACCCCAAGCACATGTTGCCTGTACCAGCCAGCACTCAAGATGGCCACCACCACCACCCACATGGCCAGTCCACATCAACAGTACACCCCCAAAAAACAGAAAAACAGCCAGAAATCACCACAATCCAATGCCATCCATGATGTTTACATTAAAGAGAGTGAGACCACACCACAGGCACACTCAGTCCATGCACCACCACCCCTGGGCAAAAGGCCACACCAGCACCCCCCAAAAAACAACAAAAAACAATAAAATCAGCACAATCCCAGCCCATCCATGGCCTCAATTATGTTTAAATTCAAGAAGACACCCCACAGAAAGACTAGGCCCATGCAACACTCACCACCCCTGGCCAAAGGGCCCCACCAGCAGGCCCAAAAAAATGACAAAAATCAGCACAATCCCAGCCCATCCATGGCCTCAATGGTGTTTAAATTCAACAAAACATTTGTATCATGCACCCCTAACCAACCCTGGTCCTACTGGATACTGTGGCTACCCACAATATAATTTATTTAATGTTCTGAAAAAGTTCCAAAATTTTACTTGCAGCAACTGTAATGCCCCAAACAAACTTACTTGTGAAAGTTGATTTCTAATCCAAAAGTGATCCAAAGACAGTCAAAAAGGCCTCAAATCCAAATATCCAGCAGCACCCACAAAAAGTAATCCTTCCAGCTCCAGATCCAAATGAAAGTGACCAGGAGATGGACAAAGCACTGGGAGGAGCCTGCTGGACAGGAACAGGAAGTTGGAGACTGTGGGGCACTTCCTCCCCCCCCCCCCCCAAAATGGACTCCTTGCAAAAAAAAAGGCCATGCAAATGTCAACCTGAGGAGTGATTCTGATAAAAATCATAATTTTCTGAAGGTTTATCCTGTTTGCTGGTGATTTTCTTGTGCGAAATTGCAAAATCTCTATTTCGCAAGTGCGAGATTGTTCCTTTCCGCCGCAACTACGTGTTCGCAATTGCGAACTCTCGCGAGGTGTGCTGTGCAAGGTGGCAAGCCGCGAGTACGTATTCGCGGGCGCTAAACTCCCGCGGGAACACGCAGCAAGATCTAAAATGGCGCGTCACTCGCAAAGAAAAACAACTCGGCAAACGCTAAATGACGGAAAGTGAACGCCGTGCACCACGCCGCGCGCCGCAACCAAGCAAAAAATCCGCCGCGAGCGGATTCACGGATTTTCGACAAATTCGCGAGAGTTTGCGGATTGCGAATTTGCCGAAAATCCGAAAAATCCGCGAGCGGAGCGGATTTTACGCCCATGCTTAGGTTTAGGCTCGTTGTTAAAATCAGCTCGGGGGTTACTGAGATTTGTTTTTCGCCCCTATTCTCTGAGGGATTTTTGATGTAGATTACCCTGCTCTGTATTGTTATTTTTTGTTTTTCTCTATCTGGTGAGTCTGGAGTTGTTTGTGAGTTATTCCACTTGTCGGCCTCATCTATGCCAGTGTCTTTTCCCGCTTTTAGCATGCTCAGCGTATCCTTCAGAGTTTTAGGTGAGGTGCTGTTGATAGGACAACTATGTGGAGCTGGGCCTTTTACATGTTTGTTCGCTGGGCTGGCCTTTTCACAGGTTGTACTCTTGGGGATTGGTTCTTCGTCCTTCCCTGGCGTCCCTGCTTGTGGGAGGTTGGCTGCTGTTTGGTCACTGTTGCATCCCTTGCACCATGCTATAATCCCTGTCAATTTCCTTTGATTTCTTCCCTTCCTTTTCTGTTTTCTTCCCGCTTTTCCTTGAGGGGGGGGACAGTACTCCGTCTTTTTGGTTAGTTTTGTCGGAGTGCGCTGTGGTCGCAGCGCAGTTTTGACCTCGTTCGGGTTGGTGACTACTGATAGTCAGTGTATTCATCTTATTTGTTTTTTCCCTTGGCTGAAGTGAATTGGTAGGTGTCTTTGTAGACTCTTGCTTTGTGGACTGTGGAGCGTCTTTCCCAGGTGCTGCAGTTTCTTGCATTCTCTCCGGTTGATTATAGGGATGGCTGTTTTTGACAGCCATCTTTATGTCAGATAGGAGGTTGTCCAGAGCTGTTGGTAGCGTTACTAGTTTGTCCACTATGGTGATACAAGAACAGTTTGATGCTATCAACTGTGTCTCTTCTTGCGCCCTTTTTATCAGTCCGTTCAGGTCTGCTAGCTTTCCGTCTATGTTGGAGACGAATATTGCCAGAGAGTTGAGGAAAGAGAGTTGCAAGTCCATCTTGTCGGATTGGTACTGCATAGCATTTACTGAAAGTTGCATTGTCTGCAAGAGGGATGCCCAGATATCTCCATTGTTCTTAATTCTTTCTTTTCCCAGGCTGTCGCAGATGCTGACTCTTTGCTTTTCTTGCTCCGATTCCTCTGGACAGGATGCAGCCAGAGATTCCCACTCTTCCGAAGTGAGGGACGAGCTATCCGGATCGTGTGGCCTGGGTATTGTAGGTCCTGTGCTAGATGATGTAGAGGTGGCTAGTTGAGGCCGAGTGGGGCCGGGTAGTTGTGATACTTACTCACCACCCGCCTTTTTCGGCACGATTTTGTCATGATTCAAATGTTCTTGATCAGTGGTGAGGGTTGTGCTTCGATCGTTTTCCCTTTGCTCCTGTTTTGATTTATCAGTTGCTTGCCTGGCCTTGTCGTGGCCTGCCTCTGCGCTCGGATCATGCTTATTGCCACGGGCAAGGTATAATTGTGTCTCCACTTCCATTTTCCCTGTGTGTTTACAGGGTGAAAGTTCCCTTTGTCCCTCTTGGGCTTTGATCGTTGGAGGTTTGCTCGTGTGGACCCAGAGAGGTTCATCCAAGGACCCCTTATTTGTTGCGCAGTCCAGCGACATTACTGAGCCATCCAGAGCCTCAGCGGTCCCTAGTGGTCCCTGGGATCTCAGCTGTGGTGCTTGGTATTCACATTTGGCTCCGTCCCTCCCTTTATTTGTTTCTCTTTGTCTTACAGAACTTAAGGGGGTTGTGTTGTAACTCCCATTGTAACTCCCATTGGTTGCTTTTGCTACATGGTCTGCAGCTGGGCTCTCCATTGAGTCCACCGTTGAGTCCTCCTTGTTTACACTATTTGAGTTGTCATGCACATCCCCCTTTGCTGTCGCTTCTGGGTTGCTCTTCTCTTTTTTTTTCCATTCTCCTGTTCCAGTTCTGGTTCCAGTTGGCTCGCCTGGATTCCTGAGCTTGCTTCTTCGGATGGCGATGGGGCCCACTTTTGAGGATTTGCAATGTCTCTCTCCTCTGTCCCTGATCTTTCCTGCCCCTGGTCCATGGAGGTTATTCTGTGTGTTTTGGTTGGGTTAAGTGGTGTCGGTAGGTTGGTTTTGCTGGCAATATTTAGGTAGAGAAGCGTGTTGGGGTCTTTGATGAATGCGAATTTTGTATACATTTTTGGTTGAACACGGAATTTATTGCTGGACTGGTTGCGTAGGTGCTCTTGTGCTTCCAAACCTCCCGGCCCTCCGGGGCTGGAGAGCAAGGTGAGCAAGGGGGAGAACTGAGGGAGTTCGTCCTCTCCTTCTTTGTTCCCTCTGCCCTCCCTGCATTCATCACTCGTATCCATCAGGTCCTTCTTAAACTTCTTTTTTGATTGCTTTGCCCTTTTCGCGGGTTTTGGGGGTGCAGTATTGTCCGTGTTATCCCTTTGCTTCCCCGACCTCATTCTGTAGTACCTTTTCTTTCTTGAGGCCACGAGACCACGAGACCACAAGTCCAGGTGTCTTATGTCTTTTAAGCCTTTGTTGTTATGCCACTTATTGTGCCACTTGGGGACCCACTGTCACTGTCACTGTGGCACCTGCTGTCACTACCGCCTCTCCTTAGGTCCTTAGGTACTTAGGTCCTTAGGTCTCTGGGGCCGCTAAATAGGCTCTGCCAGGCTGCCCGACTGCCGAGCTTGAGGCTGGAGGTTTGAGGAGGCTTAAGTCCTGATGGGCCAAGGGGGGCAGAGAGTCTGAGGGGTGTTGGCTCCTTACCCTGCTCCTGACCTCTGACCACTGGTGAAAAATGCTCGGCCGCTTCCCCAGCCCCTGCTACTCAGACTGCTTATGGCTCACCCTCGCTCCTTGCCAATCTCGAGACAGCTGCAAACTCTCGGACCGGGTCCTTTGACTTAAGACCTTACTCAAAGTCAGTTAGTCAGTCAGTCAGTCAGGAGAGCTGTGCAGCTA
Source organism: Lissotriton helveticus (assembly GCF_964261635.1). Taxonomy (NCBI): domain Eukaryota; kingdom Metazoa; phylum Chordata; class Amphibia; order Caudata; family Salamandridae; genus Lissotriton; species Lissotriton helveticus. The sequence continues at coordinate 1,229,868,552 of NC_136063.1, forward strand.
TGCAGGGTGCTTAATGGGGGATAGTGAGGTCTGAGGCGCAGGCCGAGAGTGCCAAAGTAACCTGCTGAACTGGCCGCCTCCTAAGTCTCGCCAGGTCCTGTTTTTAAGCTTTTAAGCTTCAGGCTTCAGGCTTTCAGGCTTCAGGCTGCTGGCTGCTGTATGAATATGTAGTGCAGGGCAGGACGAGGTGATACGAAAAGGCTTGGGGCCGTGGGGCCGCGGAGCTTGAGAGTCTCTCCTCTTCCCGCCCGCCCCCGCTCTCGCCTCTTGCCGCAGCTCACCTCTCTAGTTGTGAAAACTGCCGTAGCGCCGGACGCCAGGTACCGGGGGGGGCGCTACCGCTACTACCGCTGTCTGACCCGGCCCGGGAGTGCTGGCACAGACTCCGCGGTGCTCACGCGGCTTTCATGGCTTTCACGGCTTCTTACAGCTCCTTACAGCTCCCCCAGTTTCCACATGGGTTTCGTCCGTTTCGCCCGGTCTCCACACAGACGTAATCACGGCTTCACTACTCGCTCTGCTCTGCTTGCTTGCCTGCTCTCTAGCGCCACCGGATACCTTGGGAGCCTTGGGAGCCTTATTTATGAGAACTTGCAACACTTTTGTGCCTCCGTTGTGTCACTTTTTGGGACGCACCGGGGGCATAAAAAATGCTCCACATTTCACCCTATTTACAAAGTGACGCATCTAAGCAGATGCGTCACTTTGCAAAGCCCTGCACTAAATTATACCTGCATCAGGTATAATGTATGCAGGGTGGGCTTTCCCCATAAAAAGCCTCGTAGAAATGGTGCAATGAAATCTATCAGATTTCACTGCTCCATTTCTAGGACACCACTGCATGAAAACCTTATGCCTGCCTCACAGCAGGCGTAAGACTGACACATGCCTTTTCACATGTGCTTGCCCCATGTGAAAGAACACATTCCTGGAGTTGCATCTGTTTTCAGACACACCCCAGCAATGTGTCACTTTTGCGCCTACAGATACGTCAAAAATACTGACATATCCGTAACTACTTGCGACATGGAGCGCAGTACATTAAATATGGCGCATCCATTGTGTCGAAAGGAGGGTGCAGTGAAAACTGTTGCATCGCTGTTTTGTTGCAGCGATGCAGCAGTTTTTATGAATGAGGCCCTGAGGGGAATGAATTTGTGCAGGACGGTGTCCCTTCCTGCACAAAATCAATCAGCCCCGCAACGCAGGTACCCTTGCACCATGGTGCAAAGGTGCCTGCATTGGCCAACATCAGCCCATTGTGCGCCGGCGCTGGGGAAAAGGACGGGACTGTGCCGTATCTCATAGATACAGTGCATTCCTAACCCTTTACTTTTGCTATAGGACAGTGCAGCAGGGAGGGCTGCTGCACTGCCCTACTGCAAAAGCCTATACATATGACCCTCTATTATCTACTCTATGCTATGGTAAGCCACACATTTCCCACAATATACTAAGGGCAGTGACGCAGAAGATTCTGATGACCACGCACGTATGAAAGATTGCTGACGCTAAGGCAATTAGCATGCAATCAAAATCCTGTGCCACATTGTAATAACGTCTTAGTGACTTGAAGTAATTTCTGTTTCAAAGCAGCTTTAAAAATCTCTTATTCAATTTAATATGCACATATTGAATATTAGTTGATGGGGTAGTTACTCAAAATAGATATGAAAAATGTCACATATTAAGTCTGAACTGATTTCTCATTTAACACGGGTTATACAGCAAGGATTTGGAAAATTAATGGATGCAAATCCCAAATAAGTTGTCACCGAAGAAGTTGAGTTATAATACTGCATATCCAGAAGCATGTATTAAAAAGTACAAGCACATTTCCAAACTAGCTGCAATTTTTCATTTACATTATGTTTGTTTTTATAAAAGGTGAATGAAAAACCATATTAATGGGGGTTGACCCAGCTATTTTAAATTATATAAGGCAATCTTATGTAAATGTTGCAGCGTCAGTGCGCTATACTAAAACTGGTGACTCTACACGCCATTTCAAAATTTCAAAAGGAGTAAGACAGGGCTGTATATTGTCCCCTTTCATCTTCTCTTTATACACAAAAGGGGTTGAGAAGGCCCTTACAGTGGCCACTATGGATGTTCCCATCGTTGAAAACTAAATGTTACCAATACTGTCTTATGCAGATGAGGCTGTTTCCATTGCAAGAACAGGGCTTTGGCTACAAAAGCTTAAAACAGCGTATGTCTCTTTTATGGACTCATTAAGCCTAAAAGTAAATCAAGCAAAGTCCTTTATAATCATAGCTGGCAGCACTAAACGAGACAAAGTCCCATATTTTAGCGCAGACACAGGGAAAATTGAGGTTGTAGACTCTTTTCTGTACCTGTGTATTCTTTTCGACAAAGATTTGTCATGGTAAAAGTTGATGGAAGGAAGGAGGCTGGTGATGGAGAGGGGTATCATGGCCATAAAAACCTTTGCAAAGAAATTGGGTGCCAAACCCTTATTGCCATTAAAAACCATATATCAGGCCAGAGTAAAAGCAGCAGTTATTTACGACGGTGCTGGGGTATGGGGCACGGCTACATCTACACCACTACAAACTATAGATTCTTTTTTTTAAATCAGTAGTGGGTCTCCCCCCTTCCTTTGCAAATGGTATGTTACATATGGAATTGGCCCTCCCCTATATATCAGAATATATACATCTAGCCCGCTCCTCCTATGGCACTCTATATGGAGGAGAGATACAGTACCCTTGACCCAAATGGTAATAAGGAACTGTATAGCGATGGATAACTGGAAAAGATCAAAGTGGCTACGTTACGTGGAGTCAGTCTTGAAAGAGATAGGGCTCCACGAGCTTTTTAAAGACCCTTGGCATGCAAGAAGGTGTCTAAGCAGAAAGTCATCAGCATGTTTATTTTAAAGGCTGAACACAAGCACAGGGAAATTTATCAGGAGAAATCCACAGTACAAGTTTATCACCATAACCCACCGCCCATGGTGGGAGACTTTTCCTATTTAGACAACATAAACAGTGCATGCCATAGACTTATACTGCTAAGATTTCAAACTAATTTAATTCCCTTAATGCTTGGTTATCCAGAAAAAAACACATAACCATTCCAACGTAATCATGTGCCCATGTGATAATTTATCACCACAATCTGAATTGCTTATAGTCCTATTCTGTGGGCTTTATGAGAGCGAAAAGAAGGCATACCTGAAGCCAATCCTAATGAAAATAGGACACAAGCAGTGTCGGGTAGCATTATTCTATCTAAAAACACTACCCGATACCTTGGTTTGCTACTCTGTAGCAACATTCTTATGGGCCTGTATTAGGAAAAGGAAGGGGTTGACATTTATCCCATTAAGTTGATTGTAAATGTTAATGAAGTAATATTCGAGAAATGAATTGTCTCTTTTATTATGTTTTTAATGCATTCTCATCTTATTCTAGGACCATGAAGATACATTTTGGAATCTTAATGATAATATTTTTGTAACAATATTTTTATTAATGTATTTATTATGTGTGCTTTTATGGTCATTTCTAATATGATCAAATAAAGATGATGATGATGATGATGAGGAAAAACCAAATAACACTGCATTCAAAGTTTGTATGGCAACTTAGATCCCAAATAACTAAATAAAAGTGCCCTTTTTATGTTTGGTTACAGTCATCTTTTGTTGTCCAGCAGAGCTCAGCGCAACATACAACACAGAATATGCAGAGAGGGGCTTCAGGTCAGCCACTTTCAGCCATTGATTTGGTTCTTTTTGGATTTGCTCGAAATATTTTCGCAAACTTTATTTAAAATTTTTATATTTATTTTTCATAAACAATTTACAGAAAGCGTTCTACTTGGCACACAATTGGAGTACACAGTAGAACTAAAGCGTTCCACAATTACGAAGGAAAATGTGTTGTCTGTAGTAGGGACTAGGTCAGTTAAAGAGAGCTGCCAAATAATCTTACTGTAGATTGGATGTACGTGCCTGATGTGAGGTTGCAACATAAAAATTGTCAATGTAGATGTTAGAACTTATAACAAGGTAACTTAACATTGGTTGGATAACAGGTGGGGAAAATAAGATCTGTGAGAGGATTAAGTAGATTGTAGGGTGGTAAGCACCTCAGCCTGGCAATGTGAATATGGGAGAATCAGCCTGATAGGGGTGTACAAATTCATGAGTGAATGGGGAGAGGGCAAAGGTTGTCAACCTGCTGTAGGTGAAAGGACCCTTTAAGTCACAGAATCTGAGGAAATACATTAATCTGAGTTCAGGGCCAGGAGGCTGGACAGCAGCCATTGCAGTAAGGTACCATCATTAGGTGTTTCCACCAAGTTAGACCACAAGGTGAAATTGGGTGTTTCTATTGGTCCCTAACCTCCTCTCCATGCAAGACTTTGCTTTTCCCTTGATGCCGCTTCATTGTGGCTTGACACCAAGCTTCAAACATGGAAGGAATTGCTGTCTTCCACCATATAGTGACCACCCATTAGAAGAATTACAATGCAAATGTTTAAGAAGCAGACTACTACTTTATTCTTCACGAGTATCCTGTATAATCTCAAAGAACAACCTCCCAAGAGTCTCAGGGCAAATGGCCCCCAAATGTTTGACAATCTTCCTGTTACACCGGACCAGTATATCATCAAAGATGGGCAATCTAACTAAATATATAATTGAAATTAGTTGAGAGAGAAGTACGGTGTGCACAGGAGACATTGGAGCACAAGGAACTTTTGCTAATTTCCACAGGGGATAAGTATGTCCTGTCTAACATCCTACACTGTATCAATGTAACTTTTGCATTGCATGAAATTATATCTGGGAAACCGAGTGCTCTGGCACGCTCGTTGTCATAAACCGACCTCCCAATCTCAGATTACCATGCATCTTGTGAGGGATGTAATGTAGTACATATATGTCTTTGAGGGGATTTGTATAACCAACTTATACATTTCCTTCTGTTGCCCAGAGTAAATAGGTTCTGCATGAGGGACTGGGCTTCAAGGTTTGTGTCGATGAACCATTTAGAATAATTGATCTCTGAGTGAGTGAAGGACAGGAGTTGGTCATCTTGAAATAAGTCACCTAGGGTTTCAATAACAGCTGTCTCCCATTGCCGTAGGTTGCTAACGGTGATGGACCCCCTGTGCTTGGGCAGACCAAGCAAGTGTAGTGCCAGGGCATACAGTGCCATATGGTTAGGTATTAGTAAACTCCCGGCTTAGAAGATCATTGCTGTATGTAACAAGCAAGCTGTGGCCACAACCGGGTTTGATGCTCAGAAGAATCATATTGCATCTTTCTTCAGGACCTCATAACCTGCAGACTTAGCCATTGGGGTTGCACTGCCAAATACTAATGTGTACAAACGACGGGAATGTTGGGGAAATACTACATGAGGCAGAGTAACATCACCATTTTAGAAAAGGTGATACACCCCATAGTTGAGAGCAGGAGTTATCTCCAAAAGATCCCCTGTTCCCTAAGGGAAGTTGGTGTTCTTGTGAGATTCTCACCTAGAAGGTCTCAATGGGAGTGATAGCAAAATTTTCCTAAGTTATGAAAAGAGGTACATTCGCACTTAACATGGCCATTCCTCCAATTGAAACTGATCAGAGTGATGTTGGAACAGAAGGGCAACAGACAAGACTTGTGCCAGTTGATAAACAATTGAGGTAAAACACCAAACTCATTAGAGGGTGCAGGCAACACTAACTGATCAACCCCACAAGATTTTAAAATACAACATGACATTGTCAGTGTATAAAGAAGCCACATGAGTCCTGTCAGCTTGTGCGACTCCCCCAAACTCTTTTCCTCAAACTGCACTCGAATACCTTGGGCCTCCTTAGCAAGCACGAAGAAGAGAGGGGAGCTGAGGAAGTCTTTGGGATCGCCCTGCTGATGGCCAGATGGAATATTATTTACCCAGCAGAACTCTAGCTATAGGGTCCAAGTAGTGCAGTTTGATTAGCTGCAATGTGACTTTTCCAAATCCAAATTTGGTAAGCACGTTGAAGAAATAGTCACACACTATGGGGTCAAATGCCTTTTCCAGGTACAGTACCTGGGAAGGAAGAGCCATGTCGGCAGGGCTGCTTTCACGATTTTGTGTTATCTCCAATTTAGGGATGTATGTCTCCCTGGGATGAAGCTGTTTTGATCAATATGGTTCGTTTTGAGGTAGTACTCGATTTTGGAATCAGATTACAAACTAGAAATTGGACTGTAAAAAGGGGGGTCAACAGGTGTTCACCCTGGTTCAAGCATCTAAACTTATAAAGGCTTCACAAGAGTGGAAGGTAATCTACCTTTTGCAAAGGCTGCCTTACACATGAGGTAAAGAAACATGGGAACCCAAGTAAGGTCTGCCAGGGACCTTGGGAATTAAGCTATTTTTAAGAACAGTGGTCCCTAGGGAAACAACAGTAACAAGGGGTGGAGATGAATATAGACCCAGTCAGTACTATATTTGTATAACTTGCCCAGCCAAAGGTCATATATTTACTATTTTAAATTCAAATAGGAACAATAAAGACAAAACAATTTGTAAGTGGGACACAAGCCAGCATCCAACTTAATCAAGAGGGACAAACAATGAAGAAAGCAAAAGGCTCAGGCAAAGCTGTAGGTTTGTTAAAGAAACAATTTTCAATGCAACAAACAAATTGCAAGAGAACACCTTTACACATTAAATGACAATTTAGAGCACTGTATAAGGTGTATCGGGTGTCGACGGTGTTTTGATCCATATATACAAACAAGCATTTACAATGCAACGGTTTCGCCTTTGGAAATGTTAAAGCTATTTGCAATGTAAATGACAATGCCATTTATTTATCTGTTTTCAAAACCAACACATAAATACAAATGTTGTCATTTACAATGCCAATAGCTCAAACTTTTCCAAAGGCGAAACCGTTGCATTGTAAATGCTTGTTTTTTTAAGTTAATGGACTTGGGACAATGGAGGCCAGAATTTGCCAAAGGGTCACCCGTTTCAACAAGAAGATGAAACCTACAATAAAATGTAGGGCTCGTTCCAATTCTGAAAATGTACCCCCTAAATTACATTTTGGGGGACGATATACATGAGTGAAACTTGTGGCTTCTGAAGATAAGTTGCACCCTGTTGGGGGAGTTCTTAAAAACGTTCATATTTTGGGCTTGTTTTAAGCATCATGCCCATTAAGACGCGCTCCCACTACTTGATAAAGTGTTTGCCTTAATTGACAGAATTGCGCTTGCAATTTAAACCTGGGTAGTAAAATAGTTCCCACTACTCGCAATATTTGGTCAAAGAAGAAACAGCTGCAAAGGGATTTCAGGTTGCTCAATTGATGAGAATGAGTTAAAACTCTCTTGCAGTTCCAATGCTTTTTAAGAAGGCCGGGTTGGCTGAACAGGGAAAGGGTGCAAAATAATAGGGCAGTTTTCGTGGATAGATCTTGCAATTTGCCAGTTGCAAAAAGCATTTGGCATGTTACAACTTGCTTTCAATTACGGGAAAAGTGGGGCCTGTTTCGGTTCTGCTATGCAGGTTTGTTGAAGATCACACATTTGGTCAACTAAGAAAACCGTAATTAGAACACAGCTCTTCCGGTTCATCTGTTGACAATGTGACATCTTTGGGCGTGGCTGCCAGCAAGTATGGGAACTGCATGCCTTGAGGAAATCGCCATCCTGCTCGATATTAGATGTGTTTAGCCTGTCTCAAAGCACTCCCATTTAAAACAAGCACTATATAAAGGCAATTACAATACAATACAATACTAGCCACCAGTCAAAGTGAGAGCTCAGAGCACACACTTCCTGGGAACTCGTTGCTCAACACACACGGAACCGACTGACACCCTCCACCGAGGCAGAGGGGGGCTGCCACCCGTGAACAGACCCGTCACGACAGCCTTCCCAGCTCCGGGCCTACCCACGAGCACCCCGGGGAGGGTGACAGGCGGACCCTGCACCCCCCACCCCTGGAAACTACCCGAGCAGAGTCCCATGCCTCCCCCCGAGCCCAGCCCCAGGGTTCCCACTCCCGCTGCCGTCCCGGCCCCTACACTCACCTCGGTGCCCTCGGCGGACCCTCGGCTCCTCGCTCCCCGCGCCCGGACACGGGTGAAAGGTACGAGAGGGCTGCGAGCTCCGGCACAGGCTCACCGCGCCTGCGCACACTGACAGGTCCCGCAGGCCGGCATGAGCTAAAGAAGGGACTGCGGAAGTATAACAGGGCACGGAAGTCAGGCAGGCGACGCTCACTACGCCTGCGCACTGACAGGTTGACAGAGTGAGCCAGGCAGGGTGTGCTCACTACGCCTGCGCACAGCGACAGTGCACCTGCTCGGCATGAGCTAAAGAAGGGACTGAGGAAGTAGACACAGGAGCCAGTGAAGTCAGGCAAGGTGTGCCAGACGTCGAGGGAGCACAGGCTCACGCGCCCGAGTACAATTGCGCAACCCTGGTAGTTAAGCAAGACACCAAGAACGCTTCAAAGGGACTGTACTGCGTGCCGCTTGGTAAAAAGTGATGGGAAAGAGGGAACCAATTGAAACAGAAAGACGACATACACGCCTCGCATCATGGCTTGTCTACGACATTATTACCGCCCCTCAAACCCTTCACAGAGAAGACCGCAGCCTCGACGGTTGGGTAATATTTCTGCTATGAGCATTTAAATAATTTTGATGAAATATTAAAATCTTTTCCTCAACAGTGAAGAAACGCCTACAAATTCAAAAAGCCACTCAATCAATTCTATTGCCCAGAAACTGGAACACGTTACTAATTAACATATGCTATGGGTGAACAACGTCTTAAACAAGTCAGGTCCCGGTCCGCGCTGTGATTGGCTGACGTCACGGGGGTGTCCCGGGCCGGCAGCCAATCGCAGCGCGGCCCGGGACAAAGGGGCGGGGCTTAAAAAAAGCACCAGAAACGCCCCCGAATCGCGTTTTCGTGAGAAAGCGCGATTGACAGCCTCTGTCTCCCAATGGCTAGCCTCCATTTATGGAGCTAGCCAATTGGAAACAGAGGCGGTCCAAACCTCACTACTGAAAACAAAAGATTTCGATCTGGGAGGGGCTTCGCCCCTCGCCAAGTCGAAACCTAAAAATGGATCATCATCAGGACATTTAGAATAAGCATGCCTGTGTGCAATTGCCTGTAATACATGTTGGCAACTCCTGCATGGATAGTAACAAATATGGAGCTGAGGGCACAAATTGTGGATAGCCAGACCTAGAAAAATACAATCAGAGGTGTAGGGGAACCGGACCGCTTAGAGCATCAAAGGTAATGGCGCGGTATTAGTGAGACCCATTCAATGATAGGAAGGGGAAGGCGCAATGGCTTGAGTATCCCAATTGGGGAGGGAGCAGCAGCTGAATCCTCCTAATTCCAGATATAGGGTTGTGGTAGGTCTGTGTTCCTGGGTTGCAGACAGTAAATGCCGGCCTTCCGCATCTCGGCTGCCTTCCTCCTTCCCATCACTGGATGGGTCTCACTAATACTGCGCCATTACCTTTGACGCACTAAGCGGTCCGGTTCCCCTACACCTCTGATTGTATTTTTCTTGGTCTGGCTGTTCACCATTCGTGGCCTCAGCTCCATATTTGTTACTATCCATGCAGGAGTTGCTAACATTTATTACAGGCAATTGCACACAGGCATGCTTATTCATTCTGAATGTCCTGAAGATGATCAATTTATTGTATAAATGTATCGATACGCGGTTGAAACCCGACACACACCTTATACACTGCTCTAAATTGTCAATTAATGTGTAAAGGTGTTCTCTAGCAAAGTAATTGTTACATTGAACCATTTTTATTTAACAAACCTACAGCTTTGCCTGAGCCTTTTGTGTTCTTCATTGTTTGTCCCTCTTGGTTAAGTCGGATGCAGGCTTGTGTCCCACTTACAAATTGTTTTGTCTGTATTGTTCCTATTTGAATTTAAAATATTAAATATCTGACCTCTGTCTGGCTGGACAAGTTATACAAATATAGTACTGACTGGGTCTATATTAATTTCCCCCCTTTTTACTGTTGTTTCCCTAGGGACCATTTAGTCTACTTTCAACTACTTTCAACTAGGACAAATCTAGGGAGTCATTTAGTCTACTTTCAACTAGGACAAATATACCATCTTAGTTTATTATGACTGCACCTGTCTCAAAAGGGACTTTGGCACTTAGATTAAAGCCCCTCCCTCGAATAGGCAGAGAAATTGGTGGCAAAGACTTGACCTGGTCATGGTTTCTGGAGCCAATCGCCCACAACTCGAGTTTGGGGGGTTTCCTGAAGCTTCCAGCCTCCTGCGTTTGAGGAAGGAGTGGATTCTTTATCATTCATTCAGAGTATGCATCCCTCTAATGCTCCATGTCACCAGAGAAACTACTTGAATATACCATGGGGGCAATGGTAACATGCATGCTTACATTCCCTGATGCCACCCTGCTCCCTCCCCTCTGCTTAGAGAGGAATTACATTTGCTCCCCCAAAAACATCAAGAATTAAGCATTCTATTCCACACTTCCCCCAACCCAAAAAAAAAATCACCTAGGTAGCAAGAGCAGTAATGCTAGTGACAAAAGGTAAATGCCCCACTGTTCAATGAAAATGGACAAAATGAGAGCATCAGATGGGGTGTATTGAGTGGCTTGTCTCATTCTAGAGCATCGTCACAAGCTTTCTGACTTTAGGATACTCAAGGGCCTGCAGCCTCTGCTTACGACGGGCAAACTCTGTTTGAAGCATATTTTACTACACAAGGTGCTAACACACTCAACAACATGTATGGGTGCAGGAGCACCAAACAAGAATGCACAGGGTACCCTCCATCCCAAGGTTCCACAGTGAGGGGAACTCTCAAGCGGAAGACCCCATTCAACAAGCTCTTTTCACAATTTTCAGGAGATTATCTGCCGTCTGAGGAGTCAACGCTGAGAGGAGCCCTGGTTCCTGAAACAACACTAAAAGTGAGGAGGTGTTGTTGTCCTCGGACCCCTCGCAGGATGTGGTAGCTGGTGCTTTTGTCAGATCTTGGAAGGGAACTGTAGCCACTAGCACAGAGTGTTTACTGTCTCAGGCCTGCTCCTGGGAGGCAGCTGCCACTGAGGTCAGCGGGACAACCGGTTTCCACCTCAGACGTCTGCATCATCAACTGGTCATTTGGTGTTTCCATTTACGAAGTGCTTCAGCCAATGACAACGTTCCCTGACACTCCCCCATGTCCCAAGCTGCCTTATGGTTGGTCAAAAAGCCAACATTCTGGCCAGACAGAACTTTAAGTTTGGCTGGGGACTGTATAAGTATTTCAAGTCCATTGCTTGAATTTTTTTTGTATAACCTAGAAAAGTAGCCTACTGGTTTTGAACAGATAGTGTGTTGTGGAGCAGCGCAAAGTTGCCCACTCTTTACACGCCACTAAAACCTAAATATGACTGATGCATGACACACAACATGAATGTGCACCATGCACATGGACCTTACCTGTCATAATGATTCTTGCACATGTCGCAACTGACTCTGCTGTTGCAGAGAATCTCTGCTGTAGTATCTACAGTTCTCATATGGAATGCTTACTAAGGTCGAAAGAGAAACATTTGATGTTTAACTTAATAACCGTCTACTAAATAAGAGATGAATTTAATATGAATGATTTCGAAAATAATTATTTGATGCGGTATGATAAAGTGACTGACTTCTAATAAGCCCCATTGCAACTGAAAGGATTTACTGTTATACTGGGTGCTACGTTGAAAAGATGGAACTTAGTAATACGTAATTGTTTCCACAAACCATCCTCTTTACATCACTGCTGAAGATTTATGTAAGATTCATAAATTTGGGCTATAATGACAGTGTAGCTGTTATGGATATCGTTCTAACTTTAAATGATTCCTATGTGTGTAGGATATTAGTATAGGCCAAACGATAAAGAATATTCAATGTATGCATTAATGTTACATGTATCTACTTTCAAACGTAGCTCCAAGTCAAACTTGCTATTGTGAAAATGTCATTTATTACCATGTGATTTACTCAATGTGAACTAACAGTACTAAAGAAATATTATATACGTATCTGTTTAAATGTGTAAATGCATATATAATGTGCATAATTGATTAAATGTCTTAAGTTAGTATTTTTACTCTAAAGGTCTGAATCTTTGTCCTATAACGTATGGTGTATTTTTTGTGCTGACCTGAATTTTTTTCGGGTGGTCGCATGCATTACTAGTTTAGAATAGATACGTATCTTGTAACAGCAATAGATACATGTTTGAGAAAAGAATTTAACTGTGTGCTCATGAGAAACCTGTGGACGAATAATGGACTATTATGCTCAAGCTTGAACATGTGACCAAGACAATGTTCCCATGTGGAGTGTGGAAATTTTCTCTATTGTTGCAGTGTGTACCATGTGAATCAACACAGAGATTTGAAAAAAATACAATGAACTTCTACTGATGATTAAAGCAAAGGAGAGTTGCTGATGGACTCTATCAATAATAATTTGTCGTTTGATCTGGATGAGCAGGGCAGATGACTTCAGACTTTCTTGCAGACTGCATGCTGAAATACTTTCCCGAGCCCCTTTCTGTAGACTCAATGCAGAATCTGCCTTGGACTCCAACACAAACCATTTCCTAAAACCAATTGCCCTTTGAATGGACTCTTAAAAACATTTCCCTATGTCCTGGTATTTTCCCAAAGTGTGGTTTAGACCAACACTTATTTCCGACCTATTGTAAACTCTTAACTGAGCTTCCACAATGCTACTGCTAATGTTACTCATACTCTTTTGCCTTATACCTATTGTTTTCTATAGGTATTTGATTTCTGAACTCCGAGCATTTTTGTGTTCTGATCTGTGCCTAGAAGACTTTGATTTCTAACGCATAGAAAGGACTAACTGAGCTTATTCTCTGGACATTAGATATAAATGTTGTTGTTTTGCATTGCAGCAAAAGAACTGCTTGTGCGCTTAATTCCTGCCTACCTAAATTTCTTCAAGAGTCTTGGCCTCCCCGTTGCTATTTTATACTTATATAGTATGGTCTTGAAAATGATATATTTGAATCTAATTTGTAAATTGTAATAAACACCCTGCAACTTGGCTACCGATTCCTGGTCCTCACTGTGTAGCCAAATTGGTTGCACTGTTACGTGCAATTAAGTTGATTGGATAAAAAATGCTAACTCTCCCCTCAGTGCAACGCAAAAAGGTTTATTGGAGGACCAAGTAAGTAAGTAAGAGTAAATGATCTAGTAAAGGAGGTAAATCTACAGCACCATTGGGCCCAGAAAACCAGTATTAAATCTGCTGAATTAGTAATGAGGCAAGACAAGGAGCTGATAGTTGTTTATTCCTAGGTGCCCCATTTGCTGCTTTGCTAGTAGAACTTCATCTTGGTCCTTAAACTGCAAAGGTTTTAAGATTGTTGGTCTTGACAAAACACCATCAAGGGGTCGGTGGACCAGGACGTCCGGGCCCTTTCAATCAAGAATAAGGGGGGCAGTTTATGGCATGCCTAAAAATTTTGATCCAAGCTTTTAGAAAATCTACTGTGTCCTGCCATTCTCAGCCTTGGGCATGCCAAATATTCTGATATTACTAAGTTGGGAGAAAACTTCTGCATCTTCCATCCCCTCTGCTTAGAGAGGAATTACATTTGCTCCCCCAAAAACATCAAGAATTAAGCATTCTATTCCACACTTCCCCCAACCCAAAAAAAAATCACCTAGGTAGCAAGAGCAGTAATGCTAGTGACAAAAGGTAAATGCCCCACTGTTCAATGAAAATGGACAAAATGAGAGCATCAGATGGGGTGTATTGAGTGGCTTGTGTCATTCTAGAGCATCGTCACAAGCTTTCTGACTTTAGGATACTCAAGGGCCTGCAGCCTCTGCTTACGACGGGCAAACTCTGTTTGAAGCATATTTTACTACACAAGGTGCTAACACACTCAACAACATGTATGGGTGCAGGAGCACCAAACAAGAATGCACAGGGTACCCTCCATCCCAAGGTTCCACAGTGAGGGGAACTCTCAAGCGGAAGACCCCATTCAACAAGCTCTTTTCACAATTTTCAGGAGATTATCTGCCGTCTGAGGAGTCAACGCTGAGAGGAGCCCTGGTTCCTGAAACAACACTAAAAGTGAGGAGGTGTTGTTGTCCTCGGACCCCTCGCAGGATGTGGTAGCTGGTGCTTTTGTCAGATCTTGGAAGGGAACTGTAGCCACTAGCACAGAGTGTTTACTGTCTCAGGCCTGCTCCTGGGAGGCAGCTGCCACTGAGGTCAGCGGGACAACCGGTTTCCACCTCAGACGTCTGCATCATCAACTGGTCATTTGGTGTTTCCATTTACGAAGTGCTTCAGCCAATGACAACGTTCCCTGACACTCCCCCATGTCCCAAGCTGCCTTATGGTTGGTCAAAAAGCCAACATTCTGGCCAGACAGAACTTTAAGTTTGGCTGGGGACTGTATAAGTATTTCAAGTCCATTGCTTGAATTTTTTTTGTATAACCTAGAAAAGTAGCCTACTGGTTTTGAACAGATAGTGTGTAGTGGAGCAGCGCAAAGTTGCCCACTCTTTACACGCCACTAAAACCTAAATATGACTGATGCATGACACACAACATGAATGTGCACCATGAACATGGACCTTACCTGTCATAATGATTCTTGCACATGTCGCAACTGACTCTGCTGTTGCAGAGAATCTCTGCTGTAGTATCTACAGTTCTCATATGGAATGCTTACTAAGGTCGAAAGAGAAACATTTGATGTTTAACTTAATAACCGTCTACTAAATAAGAGATGAATTTAATATGAATGATTTCGAAAATAATTATTTGATGCGGTATCATAAAGTGACTGACTTCTAATAAGCCCCATTGCAACTGAAAGGATTTACTGTTATACTGGGTGCTACGTTGAAAAGATGGAACTTAGTAATACGTAATTGTTTCCACAAACCATCCTCTTTACATCACTGCTGAAGATTTATGTAAGATTCATAAATTTGGGCTATAATGACAGTGTAGCTGTTATGGATATCGTTCTAACTTTAAATGATTCCTATGTGTGTAGGATATTAGTATAGGCCAAACGATAAAGAATATTCAATGTATGCATTAATGTTACATGTATCTACTTTCAAACGTAGCTCCAAGTCAAACTTGCTATTGTGAAAATGTCATTTATTACCATGTGATTTACTCAATGTGAACTAACAGTACTAAAGAAATATTATATACGTATCTGTTTAAATGTGTAAATGCATATATAATGTGCATAATTGATTAAATGTCTTAAGTTAGTATTTTTACTCTAAAGGTCTGAATCTTTGTCCTATAACGTATGGTGTATTTTTTGTGCTGACCTGAATTTTTTTCGGGTGGTCGCATGCATTACTAGTTTAGAATAGATACGTATCTTGTAACAGCAATAGATACATGTTTGAGAAAAGAATTTAACTGTGTGCTCATGAGAAACCTGTGGACGAATAATGGACTATTATGCTCAAGCTTGAACATGTGACCAAGACAATGTTCCCATGTGGAGTGTGGAAATTTTCTCTATTGTTGCAGTGTGTACCATGTGAATCAACACAGAGATTTGAAAAAAATACAATGAACTTCTACTGATGATTAAAGCAAAGGAGAGTTGCTGATGGACTCTATCAATAATAATTTGTCGTTTGATCTGGATGAGCAGGGCAGATGACTTCAGACTTTCTTGCAGACTGCATGCTGAAATACTTTCCCGAGCCCCTTTCTGTAGACTCAATGCAGAATCTGCCTTGGACTCCAACACAAACCATTTCCTAAAACCAATTGCCCTTTGAATGGACTCTTAAAAACATTTCCCTATGTCCTGGTATTTTCCCAAAGTGTGGTTTAGACCAACACTTATTTCCGACCTATTGTAAACTCTTAACTGAGCTTCCACAATGCTACTGCTAATGTTACTCATACTCTTTTGCCTTATACCTATTGTTTTCTATAGGTATTTGATTTCTGAACTCCGAGCATTTTTGTGTTCTGATCTTTGCCTAGAAGGGAGACTTTTCCTATTTAGACAACATAAACAGTGCATGCCATAGACTTATACTGCTAAGATTTCAAACTAATTTAATTCCCTTAATGCTTGGTTATCCAGAAAAAAACACATAACCATTCCAACGTAATCATGTGCCCATGTGATAATTTATCACCACAATCTGAATTGCTTATAGTCCTATTCTGTGGGCTTTATGAGAGCGAAAAGAAGGCATACCTGAAGCCAATCCTAATGAAAATAGGACACAAGCAGTGTCGGGTAGCATTATTCTATCTAAAAACACTACCCGATACCTTGGTTTGCTACTCTGTAGCAACATTCTTATGGGCCTGTATTAGGAAAAGGAAGGGGTTGACATTTATCCCATTAAGTTGATTGTAAATGTTAATGAAGTAATATTCGAGAAATGAATTGTCTCTTTTATTATGTTTTTAATGCATTCTCATCTTATTCTAGGACCATGAAGATACATTTTGGAATCTTAATGATAATATTTTTGTAACAATATTTGTATTAATGTATTTATTATGTGTGCTTTTATGGTCATTTCTAATATGATCAAATAAAGATGATGATGATGATGATGAGGAAAAACCAAATAACACTGCATTCAAAGTTTGTATGGCAACTTAGATCCCAAATAACTAAATAAAAGTGCCCTTTTTATGTTTGGTTACAGTCATCTTTTGTTGTCCAGCAGAGCTCAGCGCAACATACAACACAGAATATGCAGAGAGGGGCTTCAGGTCAGCCACTTTCAGCCATTGATTTGGTTCTTTTTGGATTTGCTCGAAATATTTTCGCAAACTTTATTTAAAAATTTTATATTTATTTTTCATAAACAATTTACAGAAAGCGTTCTACTTGGCACACAATTGGAGTACACAGTAGAACTAAAGCGTTCCACAATTACGAAGGAAAATGTGTTGTCTGTAGTAGGGACTAGGTCAGTTAAAGAGAGCTGCCAAATAATCTTACTGTAGATTGGATGTACGTGCCTGATGTGAGGTTGCAACATAAAAATTGTCAATGTAGATGTTAGAACTTATAACAAGGTAACTTAACATTGGTTGGATAACAGGTGGGGAAAATAAGATCTGTGAGAGGATTAAGTAGATTGTAGGGTGGTAAGCACCTCAGCCTGGCAATGTGAATATGGGAGAATCAGCCTGATAGGGGTGTACAAATTCATGAGTGAATGGGGAGAGGGCAAAGGTTGTCAACCTGCTGTAGGTGAAAGGACCCTTTAAGTCACAGAATCTGAGGAAATACATTAATCTGAGTTCAGGGCCAGGAGGCTGGACAGCAGCCATTGCAGTAAGGTACCATCATTAGGTGTTTCCACCAAGTTAGACCACAAGGTGAAATTGGGTGTTTCTATTGGTCCCTAACCTCCTCTCCATGCAAGACTTTGCTTTTCCCTTGATGCCGCTTCATTGTGGCTTGACACCAAGCTTCAAACATGGAAGGAATTGCTGTCTTCCACCATATAGTGACCACCCATTAGAAGAATTACAATGCAAATGTTTAAGAAGCAGACTACTACTTTATTCTTCACGAGTATCCTGTATAATCTCAAAGAACAACCTCCCAAGAGTCTCAGGGCAAATGGCCCCCAAATGTTTGACAATCTTCCTGTTACACCGGACCAGTATATCATCAAAGATGGGCAATCTAACTAAATATATAATTGAAATTAGTTGAGAGAGAAGTACGGTGTGCACAGGAGACATTGGAGCACAAGGAACTTTTGCTAATTTCCACAGGGGATAAGTATGTCCTGTCTAACATCCTACACTGTATCAATGTAACTTTTGCATTGCATGAAATTATATCTGGGAAACCGAGTGCTCTGGCACGCTCATTGTCATAAACCGACCTCCCAATCTCAGATTACCATGCATCTTGTGAGGGATGTAATGTAGTACATATATGTCTTTGAGGGGATTTGTATAACCAACTTATACATTTCCTTCTGTGGCCCAGAGTAAATAGGTTCTGCATGAGGGACTGGGCTTCAAGGTTTGTGTCGATGAACCATTTAGAATAATTGATCTCTGAGTGAGTGAAGGACAGGAGTTGGTCATCTTGAAATAAGTCACCTAGGGTTTCAATAACAGCTGTCTCCCATTGCCGTAGGTTGCTAACGGTGATGGACCCCCTGTGCTTGGGCAGACCAAGCAAGTGTAGTGCCAGGGCATACAGTGCCATATGGTTAGGTATTAGTAAACTCCCGGCTTAGAAGATCATTGCTGTATGTAACAAGCAAGCTGTGGCCACAACCGGGTTTGATGCTCAGAAGAATCATATTGCATCTTTCTTCAGGACCTCATAACCTGCAGACTTAGCCATTGGGGTTGCACTGCCAAATACTAATGTGTACAAACGACGGGAATGTTGGGGAAATACTACATGAGGCAGAGTAACATCACCATTTTAGAAAAGGTGATACACCCCATAGTTGAGAGCAGGAGTTATCTCCAAAAGATCCCCTGTTCCCTAAGGGAAGTTGGTGTTCTTGTGAGATTCTCACCTAGAAGGTCTCAATGGGAGTGATAGCAAAATTTTCCTAAGTTATGAAAAGAGGTACATTCGCACTTAACATGGCCATTCCTCCAATTGAAACTGATCAGAGTGATGTTGGAACAGAAGGGCAACAGACAAGACTTGTGCCAGTTGATAAACAATTGAGGTAAAACACCAAACTCATTAGAGGGTGCAGGCAACACTAACTGATCAACCCCACAAGATTTTAAAATACAACATGACATTGTCAGTGTATAAAGAAGCCACATGAGTCCTGTCAGCTTGTGCGACTCCCCCAAACTCTTTTCCTCAAACTGCACTCGAATACCTTGGGCCTCCTTAGCAAGCACGAAGAAGAGAGGGGAGCTGAGGAAGTCTTTGGGATCGCCCTGCTGATGGCCAGATGGAATATTATTTACCCAGCAGAACTCTGGCTATAGGGTCCAAGTAGTGCAGTTTGATTAGCTGCAATGTGACTTTTCCAAATCCAAATTTGGTAAGCACGTTGAAGAAATAGTCACACACTATGGGGTCAAATGCCTTTTCCAGGTACAGTACCTGGGAAGGAAGAGCCATGTCGGCAGGGCTGCTTTCATAATTTTGTGTTATCTCCAATTTAGGGATGTATGTCTCCCTGGGATGAAGCTGTTTTGATCAATATGGTTCGTTTTGAGGTAGTACTCGATTTTGGAATCAGATTACAAACTAGAAATTGGACTGTAAAAAGGGGGGTCAACAGGTGTTCACCCTGGTTCAAGCATCTAAACTTATAAAGGCTTCACAAGAGTGGAAGGTAATCTACCTTTTGCGAAGGCTGCCTTACACATGAGGTAAAGAAACATGGGAACCCAAGTAAGGTCTGCCAGGGACCTTGGGAATTAAGCTATTTTTAAGAACAGTGGTCCCTAGGGAAACAACAGTAACAAGGGGTGGAGATGAATATAGACCCAGTCAGTACTATATTTGTATAACTTGCCCAGCCAAAGGTCATATATTTACTATTTTAAATTCAAATAGGAACAATAAAGACAAAACAATTTGTAAGTGGGACACAAGCCAGCATCCAACTTAATCAAGAGGGACAAACAATGAAGAAAGCAAAAGGCTCAGGCAAAGCTGTAGGTTTGTTAAAGAAACAATTTTCAATGCAACAAACAAATTGCAAGAGAACACCTTTACACATTAAATGACAATTTAGAGCACTGTATAAGGTGTATCGGGTGTCGACGGTGTTTTGATCCATATATACAAACAAGCATTTACAATGCAACGGTTTCGCCTTTGGAAATGTTAAAGCTATTTGCAATGTAAATGACAATGCCATTTATTTATCTGTTTTCAAAACCAACACAAAAATACAAATGTTGTCATTTACAATGCCAATAGCTCAAACTTTTCCAAAGGCGAAACCGTTGCATTGTAAATGCTTGTTTTTTTAAGTTAATGGACTTGGGACAATGGAGGCCAGAATTTGCCAAAGGGTCACCCGTTTCAACAAGAAGATGAAACCTACAATAAAATGTAGGGCTCGTTCCAATTCTGAAAATGTACCCCCTAAATTACATTTTGGGGGACGATATACATGAGTGAAACTTGTGGCTTCTGAAGATAAGTTGCACCCTGTTGGGGGAGTTCTTAAAAACGTTCATATTTTGGGCTTGTTTTAAGCATCATGCCCATTAAGACGCGCTCCCACTACTTGATAAAGTGTTTGCCTTAATTGACAGAATTGCGCTTGCAATTTAAACCTGGGTAGTAAAATAGTTCCCACTACTCGCAATATTTGGTCAAAGAAGAAACAGCTGCAAAGGGATTTCAGGTTGCTCAATTGATGAGAATGAGTTAAAACTCTCTTGCAGTTCCAATGCTTTTTAAGAAGGCCGGGTTGGCTGAACAGGGAAAGGGTGCAAAATAATAGGGCAGTTTTCGTGGATAGATCTTGCAATTTGCCAGTTGCAAAAAGCATTTGGCATGTTACAACTTGCTTTCAATTACGGGAAAAGTGGGGCCTGTTTCGGTTCTGCTATGCAGGTTTGTTGAAGATCACACATTTGGTCAACTAAGAAAACCGTAATTAGAACACAGCTCTTCCGGTTCATCTGTTGACAATGTGACATCTTTGGGCGTGGCTGCCAGCAGGTATGGGAACTGCATGCCTTAAGGAAATCGCCATCCTGCTCGATATTAGATGTGTTTAGCCTGTCTCAAAGCACTCCCATTTAAAACAAGCACTATATAAAGGCAATTACAATACAATACAATACTAGCCACCAGTCAAAGTGAGAGCTCAGAGCACACACTTCCTGGGAACTCGTTGCTCAACACACACGGAACCGACTGACACCCTCCACCGAGGCAGAGGGGGGCTGCCACCCGTGAACAGACCCGTCACGACAGCCTTCCCAGCTCCGGGCCTACCCACGAGCACCCCGGGGAGGGTGACAGGCGGACCCTGCACCCCCCACCCCTGGAAACTACCCGAGCAGAGTCCCATGCCTCCCCCCGAGCCCAGCCCCAGGGTTCCCACTCCCGCTGCCGTCCCGGCCCCTACACTCACCTCGGTGCCCTCGGCGGACCCTCGGCTCCTCGCTCCCCGCGCCCGGACACGGGTGAAAGGTACGAGAGGGCTGCGAGCTCCGGCACAGGCTCACCGCGCCTGCGCACACTGACAGGTCCCGCAGGCCGGCATGAGCTAAAGAAGGGACTGCGGAAGTATAACAGGGCACGGAAGTCAGGCAGGCGACGCTCACTACGCCTGCGCACTGACAGGTTGACAGAGTGAGCCAGGCAGGGTGTGCTCACTACGCCTGCGCACAGCGACAGTGCACCTGCTCGGCATGAGCTAAAGAAGGGACTGAGGAAGTAGACACAGGAGCCAGTGAAGTCAGGCAAGGTGTGCCAGACGTCGAGGGAGCACAGGCTCACGCGCCCGAGTACAATTGCGCAACCCTGGTAGTTAAGCAAGACACCAAGAACGCTTCAAAGGGACTGTACTGCGTGCCGCTTGGTAAAAAGTGATGGGAAAGAGGGAACCAATTGAAACAGAAAGAGGACATACACGCCTCGCATCATGGCTTGTCTACGACATTATTACCGCCCCTCAAACCCTTCACAGAGAAGACCGCAGCCTCGACGGTTGGGTAATATTTCTGCTATGAGCATTTAAATAATTTTGATGAAATATTAAAATCTTTTCCTCAACAGTGAAGAAACGCCTACAAATTCAAAAAGCCACTCAATCAATTCTATTGCCCAGAAACTGGAACACGTTACTAATTAACATATGCTATGGGTGAACAACGTCTTAAACAAGTCAGGTCCCGGTCCGCGCTGTGATTGGCTGACGTCACGGGGGTGTCCCGGGCTGGCAGCCAATCGCAGCGCGGCCTGGGACAAAGGGGCGGGGCTTAAAAAAAGCACCAGAAACGCCCCCGAATCGCGTTTTCGTGAGAAAGCGCGATTCACAGCCTCTGTCTCCCAATGGCTAGCCTCCATTTATGGAGCTAGCCAATTGGAAACAGAGGCGGTCCAAACCTCACTACTGAAAACAAAAGATTTCGATCTGGGAGGGGCTTCGCCCCTCGCCAAGTCGAAACCTAAAAATGGATCATCATCAGGACATTTAGAATAAGCATGCCTGTGTGCAATTGCCTGTAATACATGTTGGCAACTCCTGCATGGATAGTAACAAATATGGAGCTGAGGGCACAAATTGTGGATAGCCAGACCTAGAAAAATACAATCAGAGGTGTAGGGGAACCGGACCGCTTAGAGCATCAAAGGTAATGGCGCGGTATTAGTGAGACCCATTCAGTGATAGGAAGGGGAAGGCGCAATGGCTTGAGTATCCCAATTGGGGAGGGAGCAGCAGCTGAATCCTCCTAATTCCAGATATAGGGTTGTGGTAGGTCTGTGTTCCTGGGTTGCAGACAGTAAATGCCGGCCTTCCGCATCTCGGCTGCCTTCCTCCTTCCCATCACTGGATGGGTCTCACTAATACTGCGCCATTACCTTTGACGCACTAAGCGGTCCGGTTCCCCTACACCTCTGATTGTATTTTTCTTGGTCTGGCTGTTCACCATTCGTGGCCTCAGCTCCATATTTGTTACTATCCATGCAGGAGTTGCTAACATTTATTACAGGCAATTGCACACAGGCATGCTTATTCATTCTGAATGTCCTGAAGATGATCAATTTATTGTATAAATGTATCGATACGCGGTTGAAACCCGACACACCTTATACACTGCTCTAAATTGTCAATTAATGTGTAAAGGTGTTCTCTAGCAAAGTAATTGTTACATTGAACCATTTTTATTTAACAAACCTACAGCTTTGCCTGAGCCTTTTGTGTTCTTCATTGTTTGTCCCTCTTGGTTAAGTCGGATGCAGGCTTGTGTCCCACTTACAAATTGTTTTGTCTGTATTGTTCCTATTTGAATTTAAAATATTAAATATCTGACCTCTGTCTGGCTGGACAAGTTATACAAATATAGTACTGACTGGGTCTATATTAATTTCCCCCCTTTTTACTGTTGTTTCCCTAGGGACCATTTAGTCTACTTTCAACTACTTTCAACTAGGACAAATCTAGGGAGTCATTTAGTCTACTTTCAACTAGGACAAATATACCATCTTAGTTTATTATGCTGCACCTGTCTCAAAAGGGACTTTGGCACTTAGATTAAAGCCCCTCCCTCGAATAGGCAGAGAAATTGGTGGCAAAGACTTGACCTGGTCATGGTTTCTGGAGCCAATCGCCCACAACTCGAGTTTGGGGGGTTTCCTGAAGCTTCCAGCCTCCTGCGTTTGAGGAAGGAGTGGATTCTTTGTCATTCATTCAGAGTATGCATCCCTCTAATGCTCCATGTCACCAGAGAAACTAATTGAATATACCAAGGGGGCAATGGTAACATGCATGCTTACATTCCCTGATGCCACCCTGCTCCCTCCCCTCTGCTTAGAGAGGAATTACATTTGCTCCCCCAAAAACATCAAGAATTAAGCATTCTATTCCACACTTCCCCCAACCCAAAAAAAAATCACCTAGGTAGCAAGAGCAGTAATGCTAGTGACAAAAGGTAAATGCCCCACTGTTCAATGAAAATGGACAAAATGAGAGCATCAGATGGGGTGTATTGAGTGGCTTGTCTCATTCTAGAGCATCGTCACAAGCTTTCTGACTTTAGGATACTCAAGGGCCTGCAGCCTCTGCTTACGACGGGCAAACTCTGTTTGAAGCATATTTTACTACACAAGGTGCTAACACACTCAACAACATGTATGGGTGCAGGAGCACCAAACAAGAATGCACAGGGTACCCTCCATCCCAAGGTTCCACAGTGAGGGGAACTCTCAAGCGGAAGACCCCATTCAACAAGCTCTTTTCACAATTTTCAGGAGATTATCTGCCGTCTGAGGAGTCAACGCTGAGAGGAGCCCTGGTTCCTGAAACAACACTAAAAGTGAGGAGGTGTTGTTGTCCTCGGACCCCTCGCAGGATGTGGTAGCTGGTGCTTTTGTCAGATCTTGGAAGGGAACTGTAGCCACTAGCACAGAGTGTTTACTGTCTCAGGCCTGCTCCTGGGAGGCAGCTGCCACTGAGGTCAGCGGGACAACCGGTTTCCACCTCAGACGTCTGCATCATCAACTGGTCATTTGGTGTTTCCATTTACAAAGTGCTTCAGCCAATGACAACGTTCCCTGACACTCCCCCATGTCCCAAGCTGCCTTATGGTTGGTCAAAAAGCCAACATTCTGGCCAGACAGAACTTTAAGTTTGGCTGGGGACTGTATAAGTATTTCAAGTCCATTGCTTGAATTTTTTTTGTATAACCTAGAAAAGTAGCCTACTGGTTTTGAACAGATAGTGTGTAGTGGAGCAGCGCAAAGTTGCCCACTCTTTACACGCCACTAAAACCTAAATATGACTGATGCATGACACACAACATGAATGTGCACCATGCACATGGACCTTACCTGTCATAATGATTCTTGCACATGTCGCAACTGACTCTGCTGTTGCAGAGAATCTCTGCTGTAGTATCTACAGTTCTCATATGGAATGCTTACTAAGGTCGAAAGAGAAACATTTGATGTTTAACTTAATAACCGTCTACTAAATAAGAGATGAATTTAATATGAATGATTTCGAAAATAATTATTTGATGCGGTATGATAAAGTGACTGACTTCTAATAAGCCCCATTGCAACTGAAAGGATTTACTGTTATACTGGGTGCTACGTTGAAAAGATGGAACTTAGTAATACGTAATTGTTTCCACAAACCATCCTCTTTACATCACTGCTGAAGATTTATGTAAGATTCATAAATTTGGGCTATAATGACAGTGTAGCTGTTATGGATATCGTTCTAACTTTAAATGATTCCTATGTGTGTAGGATATTAGTATAGGCCAAACGATAAAGAATATTCAATGTATGCATTAATGTTACATGTATCTACTTTCAAACGTAGCTCCAAGTCAAACTTGCTATTGTGAAAATGTCATTTATTACCATGTGATTTACTCAATGTGAACTAACAGTACTAAAGAAATATTATATACGTATCTGTTTAAATGTGTAAATGCATATATAATGTGCATAATTGATTAAATGTCTTAAGTTAGTATTTTTACTCTAAAGGTCTGAATCTTTGTCCTATAACGTATGGTGTATTTTTTGTGCTGACCTGAATTTTTTTCGGGTGGTCGCATGCATTACTAGTTTAGAATAGATACGTATCTTGTAACAGCAATAGATACATGTTTGAGAAAAGAATTTAACTATGTGCTCATGAGAAACCTGTGGACGAATAATGGACTATTATGCTCAAGCTTGAACATGTGACCAAGACAATGTTCCCATGTGGAGTGTGGAAATTTTCTCTATTGTTGCAGTGTGTACCATGTGAATCAACACAGAGATTTGAAAAAAATACAATGAACTTCTAATGATGATTAAAGCAAAGGAGAGTTGCTGATGGACTCTATCAATAATAATTTGTCGTTTGATCTGGATGAGCAGGGCAGATGACTTCAGACTTTCTTGCAGACTGCATGCTGAAATACTTTCCCGAGCCCCTTTCTGTAGACTCAATGCAGAATCTGCCTTGGACTCCAACACAAACCATTTCCTAAAACCAATTGCCCTTTGAATGGACTCTTAAAATTATTTCCCTATGTCCTGGTATTTTCCCAAAGTGTGCTTTAGACCAACACTTATTTCCGACCTATTGTAAACTCTTAACTGAGCTTCCACAATGCTACTGCTAATGTTACTCATACTCTTTTGCCTTATACCTATTGTTTTCTATAGGTATTTGATTTCTGAACTCCGAGCATTTTTGTGTTCTGATCTTTGCCTAGAAGACTTTGATTTCTAACGCATAGAAAGGACTAACTGAGCTTATTCTCTGGACATTAGATATAAATGTTGTTGTTTTGCATTGCAGCAAAAGAACTGCTTGTGCGCTTAATTCCTGCCTACCTAAATTTCTTCAAGAGTCTTGGCCTCCCCGTTGCTATTTTATACTTATATAGTATGGTCTTGAAAATTATATATTTGAATCTAATTTGTAAATTGTAATAAACACCCTGCAACTTGGCTACCGATTCCTGGTCCTCACTGTGTAGCCAAATTGGTTGCACTGTTACGTGCAATTAAGTTGATTGGATAAAAAATGCTAACTCTCCCCTCAGTGCAACGCAAAAAGGTTTATTGGAGGACCAAGTAAGTAAGTAAGAGTAAATGATCTAGTAAAGGAGGTAAATCTACAGCACCATTGGGCCCAGAAAACCAGTATTAAATCTGCTGAATTAGTAATGAGGCAAGACAAGGAGCTGATAGTTGTTTATTCCTAGGTGCCCCATTTGCTGCTTTGCTAGTAGAACTTCATCTTGGTCCTTAAACTGCAAAGGTTTTAAGATTGTTGGTCTTGACAAAACACCATCAAGGGGTCGGTGGACCAGGACGTCCGGGCCCTTTCAATCAAGAATAAGGGGGGCAGTTTATGGCATGCCTAAAAATTTTGATCCAAGCTTTTAGAAAATCGACTGTGTCCTGCCATTCTCAGCCTTGGGCATGCCAAATATTCTGATATTACTAAGTTGGGAGAAAACTTCTGCATCTTCCATCCCCTCTGCTTAGAGAGGAATTACATTTGCTCCCCCAAAAACATCAAGAATTAAGCATTCTATTCCACACTTCCCCCAACCCAAAAAAAAATCACCTAGGTAGCAAGAGCAGTAATGCTAGTGACAAAAGGTAAATGCCCCACTGTTCAATGAAAATGGACAAAATGAGAGCATCAGATGGGTTGTATTGAGTGGCTTGTCTCATTCTAGAGCATCGTCACAAGCTTTCTGACTTTAGGATACTCAAGGGCCTGCAGCCTCTGCTTACGACGGGCAAACTCTGTTTGAAGCATATTTTACTACACAAGGTGCTAACACACTCAACAACATGTATGGGTGCAGGAGCACCAAACAAGAATGCACAGGGTACCCTCCATCCCAAGGTTCCACAGTGAGGGGAACTCTCAAGCGGAAGACCCCATTCAACAAGCTCTTTTCACAATTTTCAGGAGATTATCTGCCGTCTGAGGAGTCAACGCTGAGAGGAGCCCTGGTTCCTGAAACAACACTAAAAGTGAGGAGGTGTTGTTGTCCTCGGACCCCTCGCAGGATGTGGTAGCTGGTGCTTTTGTCAGATCTTGGAAGGGAACTGTAGCCACTAGCACAGAGTGTTTACTGTCTCAGGCCTGCTCCTGGGAGGCAGCTGCCACTGAGGTCAGCGGGACAACCGGTTTCCACCTCAGACGTCTGCATCATCAACTGGTCATTTCGTGTTTCCATTTACGAAGTGCTTCAGCCAATGACAACGTTCCCTGACACTCCCCCATGTCCCAAGCTGCCTTATGGTTGGTCAAAAAGCCAACATTCTGGCCAGACAGAACTTTAAGTTTGGCTGGGGACTGTATAAGTATTTCAAGTCCATTGCTTGAATTTTTTTTGTATAACCTAGAAAAGTAGCCTACTGGTTTTGAACAGATAGTGTGTAGTGGAGCAGCGCAAAGTTGCCCACTCTTTACACGCCACTAAAACCTAAATATGACTGATGCATGACACACAACATGAATGTGCACCATGCACATGGACCTTACCTGTCATAATGATTCTTGCACATGTCGCAACTGACTCTGCTGTTGCAGAGAATCTCTGCTGTAGTATCTACAGTTCTCATATGGAATGCTTACTAAGGTCGAAAGAGAAACATTTGATGTTTAACTTAATAACCGTCTACTAAATAAGAGATGAATTTAATATGAATGATTTCGAAAATAATTATTTGATGCGGTATGATAAAGTGACTGACTTCTAATAAGCCCCATTGCAACTGAAAGGATTTACTGTTATACTGGGTGCTACGTTGAAAAGATGGAACTTAGTAATACGTAATTGTTTCCACAAACCATCCTCTTTACATCACTGCTGAAGATTTATGTAAGATTCATAAATTTGGGCTATAATGACAGTGTAGCTGTTATGGATATCGTTCTAACTTTAAATGATTCCTATGTGTGTAGGATATTAGTATAGGCCAAACGATAAAGAATATTCAATGTATGCATTAATGTTACATGTATCTACTTTCAAACGTAG
This sequence comes from Lissotriton helveticus, assembly GCF_964261635.1. Taxonomy (NCBI): domain Eukaryota; kingdom Metazoa; phylum Chordata; class Amphibia; order Caudata; family Salamandridae; genus Lissotriton; species Lissotriton helveticus. The sequence continues at coordinate 1,229,896,818 of NC_136063.1, forward strand.
CTCCAAGTCAAACTTGCTATTGTGAAAATGTCATTTATTACCATGTGATTTACTCAATGTGAACTAACAGTACTAAAGAAATATTATATACGTATCTGTTTAAATGTGTAAATGCATATATAATGTGCATAATTGATTAAATGTCTTAAGTTAGTATTTTTACTCTAAAGGTCTGAATCTTTGTCCTATAACGTATGGTGTATTTTTTGTGCTGACCTGAATTTTTTTCGGGTGGTCGCATGCATTACTAGTTTAGAATAGATACGTATCTTGTAACAGCAATAGATACATGTTTGAGAAAAGAATTTAACTGTGTGCTCATGAGAAACCTGTGGACGAATAATGGACTATTATGCTCAAGCTTGAACATGTGACCAAGACAATGTTCCCATGTGGAGTGTGGAAATTTTCTCTATTGTTGCAGTGTGTACCATGTGAATCAACACAGAGATTTGAAAAAAATACAATGAACTTCTACTGATGATTAAAGCAAAGGAGAGTTGCTGATGGACTCTATCAATAATAATTTGTCGTTTGATCTGGATGAGCAGGGCAGATGACTTCAGACTTTCTTGCAGACTGCATGCTGAAATACTTTCCCGAGCCCCTTTCTGTAGACTCAATGCAGAATCTGCCTTGGACTCCAACACAAACCATTTCCTAAAACCAATTGCCCTTTGAATGGACTCTTAAAAACATTTCCCTATGTCCTGGTATTTTCCCAAAGTGTGGTTTAGACCAACACTTATTTCCGACCTATTGTAAACTCTTAACTGAGCTTCCACAATGCTACTGCTAATGTTACAAATACTCTTTTGCCTTATACCTATTGTTTTCTATAGGTATTTGATTTCTGAACTCCGAGCATTTTTGTGTTCTGATCTTTGCCTAGAAGACTTTGATTTCTAACGCATAGAAAGGACTAACTGAGCTTATTCTCTGGACATTAGATATAAATGTTGTTGTTTTGCATTGCAGCAAAAGAACTGCTTGTGCGCTTAATTCCTGCCTACCTAAATTTCTTCAAGAGTCTTGGCCTCCCCGTTGCTATTTTATACTTATATAGTATGGTCTTGAAAATGATATATTTGAATCTAATTTGTAAATTGTAATAAACACCCTGCAACTTGGCTACCGATTCCTGGTCCTCACTGTGTAGCCAAATTGGTTGCACTGTTACGTGCAATTAAGTTGATTGGATAAAAAATGCTAACTCTCCCCTCAGTGCAACGCAAAAAGGTTTATTGGAGGACCAAGTAAGTAAGTAAGAGTAAATGATCTAGTAAAGGAGGTAAATCTACAGCACCATTGGGCCCAGAAAACCAGTATTAAATCTGCTGAATTAGTAATGAGGCAAGACAAGGAGCTGATAGTTGTTTATTCCTAGGTGCCCCATTTGCTGCTTTGCTAGTAGAACTTCATCTTGGTCCTTAAACTGCAAAGGTTTTAAGATTGTTGGTCTTGACAAAACACCATCAAGGGGTCGGTGGACCAGGACGTCCGGGCCCTTTCAATCAAGAATAAGGGGGGCAGTTTATGGCATGCCTAAAAATTTTGATCCAAGCTTTTAGAAAATCTACTGTGTCCTGCCATTCTCAGCCTTGGGCATGCCAAATATTCTGATATTACTAAGTTGGGAGAAAACTTCTGCATCTTCCATCTCCGTATAAGGAAGCATACAGATTATTTTAAGTCCTGTATCTGCTGCTTCAGGTCTGGTGCCTGGGTTGTGTTTATGTAGTGTATTTTCCGAATGAGTGACTCATTCAACGAATCGTTTGTGGTTGCCATGTAGTAAAATGACTTCAACAGCAGTAGCATCCAGCTTCACTTCAAGGAAAGATCTAGAGATCTCAATGACCTTCAGAATTATGCCCAGCTTGTTTGGCTCTATTGTGTGAGATTCTAATGTAAGGGTATCATCATTCTTATTCAATGGCTAGAGTCCTGCCTAAGCTGGCTTCAGTCTACCCATAATGCACGGGATCATCTTAGACTAAAGCTAGATATTATCACGTATGACTTGGTTACCGAAATAAAACATCAGTCAGTTCCTGAGGATAAGGTGAGATAGCATTGCAACGGCCAAAAGCCAGCCACTGTAAGGCCAACTTATCACCACTCAGCAACTTCAAGATGGGATATACCTGCAGTGGAAGTATGAGCACAATTAATTTGTGGGCGGCTCTTGTTAACTCTTTGTCATGGACAGCAGGCAGTGCGCTTTATCAGGGAAAGACCCCAATCAACCATATAGGAACATCAGGAATACCCAATCACATGAACCCTTTACAGTTTAATCCACCAGAGCAGGCGCAGGAGGAATGACTCTGTGCTAGGGCTCCCAGATAGTATGATGAGGTGAGGAAGGAAGAAGCTAGACCCACTTATAACTGCTGACCACTCTAGAGGTGTATGTGAGCAGCTGTACAGCACAAGAAGTCTGAGCCGAGAAAGAGCACTGTCGGCCCTCAAATAAGTAATGTGGAGTTGTCATAGATTGAACCTAAGATTAGAACACCTGCAAAGTACTGGCCCCAGAACATCCCAAATATTATTTTATGTCATGTTATGTTACATGTATTTGTAGGGCATGCATATCACATGGGAGGGAATCTGGTGCCTGGGGGACCAGACATAGTGGAGCCTGGCTGGGGCCTATTTGGAAAGCCCGGATTTGAGATTCTTGAGGAACTCAAAGAGAGAGCTAGCAGCTCTGATATGCAGAAGTGGTCATTCCACACTTAGGAGCCAGGTATGAGGTTGACTGCCCTCTCTAGCTCTCTGTGGATCATGGAGATGTCAGCCATCTGGAGGCGGACCAAGCTGAGGTTTCGGCTCAGAGTGTGGAAGCTTAAGCAGCTGTTCAAGTAAGTGGGGTTAAGACTGTGTAGCACATTGTATGTGAGAGTGAGTAGTGTAAAGATAATGCATTTGTGAACTGGGATCCAGTGTAAGTTGTTGTGGTTGTTGGTGAGTGTCATGGGTAACTTGGAGCATAAGTCTAGCTGCTGCATTTTGGAGAACCTGGAGTTATTTGGCGATATGAGTGGTGATGCCAACATAGAGAGTGTTACCGAAGCCCAGTTTCCTGGTTCTCAGGGTTTGGGTGACTGGTCTCCAGGTGTCGAGAGTTAGACACTGGAAGATCTTTTTGAGGAGTTTGAAGGTCTGGAATCATGATTAGGCTACTGCATTGACTTGGATGGTCATCAAGAGTTGATTTTCCACCACTATGCCGAGGTTCCTGGCTTGATTGGCTGATTTGGAATCTTGTCGGAGTTCGGCAAACAACCAGGCTAGAGACCACAGAGATGTGTCCTTTTGAAAGAGTACCAGCTCCAACATGCCAAAGTTGTGCTTAAGTAAGTTAATCTTCATCTACTTGGCAACTTCAGACGTGCAGTTGGTGAAGGTGGTCTGGGTGCTGAGCATATTGCGTGTATAGGTGATGATGTGAAGACCTTGAGTTCAGATGATGCGGGTGATCAGAGTCTTGTATATGTTGAATATCACCGGGCTGAGTGAGGATCCCTGGGGAGGCTCCACAGATCAGGATGGTCACTGTCAAAGTATTTGGTGTTGGCCTGAGTAACTAGGTACACCCGTGAAGAAGTAGAAGGTCCATTGGAGAGTAGGTTCTCTAAAGCCCGAGTAATGGAGGTACTGTATGAGATTGAGGTGGGAGATGGTATTGAAGGTGGCGGAAAGGTTGAGCAGGAGAGCTTCTCATAGATGACTGCTCCGTCCATGATCATGTGAATGTCATTGATGGCAATGATGAGGGAGTTTTCAGTGCTGTGGTTGGACCAGAAGCCCAATTGGGAGGATTTGACGAGGTGTTGTTGATGTGGTGGTTCGAAAGTTGCCTGATTGACCCCCACCCATCGTGGTCTGCCCTTCCCTACCTACTGCTCCATATTGGTGATCCGCTGTCATTGACATTCTCTCCCAATGAATGGCAAGACAGTAAATGCCTAATCAGTGGCTGTAGCTGCTCGTTAGAAATCCGGTGTCCCACTATATATCGCAATATTAAAGTTTGTTAGGAGGACGGTGTGGAAACCAAAGACAAAAGGCATAGAAAACATGGAGTTAAGTGGACATTATGTCTTTTTCTATCACAGTGTTGATTGTTTGATTTATTTTTTGTCTCAGGCCACCATTCTGCTGCAAGTTCTGCTGGTGTCAATCAGAAAGTATAAATCTCACTGATTTATTTATTTTTTATTTATTTATTTATTAATTTTTTTGTCCTCATAAATGCCACCAGAAATTGTCAACTCTAGATGGGCTTTACTCCTGGCCTCTAACACGGGCTAACTATTCCCGCCCTGGCTGCCGTGTACAGCCAACGGAGATCACCCAGAGGTAGGTCGTTTCCTTGTCCCACTCCCATTCGTGATATATCGAGACCTTTGGGAGGACAGGACCACAAAACCTCTGGCATAATCATTGGACATTTTGGGTACCTTGTCCGTTATCTCTCAGACCATGCAATTAATTGGGACCATATTTTAACAGCACTCTCTCCTCCGCACAATAGGTCTAAACGACTAACAGCCATAATGTTCTTAAGACAGTTTACAAATCGGGGAGGACTTATAGATTTCCACTCCCTACAGATCTCCCTTCTGGCTATAACAATGACATAGAAAATAAACTGTGAAGTGCTGTTACTAACATCATAGTCCGTAGGGAGACCAAAAAGTATTAATCATGGGGAATAAATGATTGGTATGGATAGAACCTCTTCTAAGAACCCACAGACCTGATCCCAGTAGCTGATAATTTCAGGGCAGTCTACAAACATATGTCTATCATCTGCATCGGGTGACCTGCATCTTAAACAGGCATATTCTTCTGCCGAGATCCTTGACAATTTCGCAGGAGTCCAGTATGCCCTATATGCTGTGAATAAATGATTCCTTCTCAAATTGGATGGTTTTATGGTTTTTTGGGAAATTGTGAATGAGTCTATCCAGATCTTCAGCATCTCTTCGGAGTCATGAGTGACGAAATTAGCCCAAAGCTTGATGATATCAGCTCCTAGTTCATCTTTCGCCCCCACCAATGCATTATACCAAAGTGACACCTCCCCTTTCCTCCCTATCCCCCTGCTGATAAGTCCCAAATTCGGAATCTCGTCCTCATTGACCCAGCACTGACTACCCCACCAGGAGGACAACTGGTAGAACTTAAATCTGGAAATGGAACCCCCTGTTAGATTTAAAAGAGATTCCCAACTTAATAGTTTGGAATCATTAGACAGGTCTCCCCACTTGGTTAATACTGCAGCTCTCAGGGGAAGAGCCAGCCGATCTAACAGGCAGTCTGGTGTACCTGGAGAGTCCCATATGGGGGCTTGCGAGTGATAGTAGGGTATATCCAAAATTCTACGGATTGCCTTCCAGATGTTAAGTGCTGTCCTAAGAAGCTTCAGGCGAACCTTCTTGAAAAACTTCTGGTCCCCAAATTTGTAAAGAAAAAACTCAAGACCTTGTGGCAGGTCTGATAACATGGCCTGAAAAAGTCTTCCGTGTGAGGAAGAATCTAGTTTGTTTGCCAGACGTCTAAAATTCTTAAATTGAAAGGCATAACAATAAAAAAGTATATCGGGCAGAGCCAATCCACCCAATTTTAGCCCCTTTCTTAATTTCCGCCAGGCAATTCTAGGGGACTTGGTCACCCAGATAAACGAGCCAATCCTTCCTTGAAGGTTGGAAATATCTTTTTTTATTAAAGTGTAAGGGAATGGAATTAAAAAGGAAAGTAACTTTTGGCAATTTTATCATCTTGACTGGATTGACTCTACCATAGATGTTGAGAGGTAAAGTATTCCATCTAGTCAAGAGCTTCCTTATATCCTTAACCACCACCTGCCAACTGCTTTTGGTGATATCATCCAGATTATGAGTAAGCTGAATTCCCAGGTATCTAATTTTTAATTTGGCTTCCGGTATCGGGGCCAGGATGTTCCAGCTCATTATGTCGGTCTTATCTTTATTAATCCTGTATCCCGAGACCATGCCAAAATCCTCAGCCAATTCAAATAACCTAGGAATAGCCCACTCAGGATTTGATGTATATAGAAGCAGATCATCAGCATAAAGGGCTAGATGTAGGTAATTCTATTTTACCACTTCTAAAATACCGAATTTTACCGATTCGGTATTTAAGAAGTGGTAAAATAGAAAGTAGGTATTTCAGAATCGGTAAATACCGAATCTGTAAGATTCGGTATTTACCGATTCGGTAAACACAGAATCGGTATCCCCCATTGATTCCTATGGGCCTTGAAGCCCATAGGAATCAATGGTGAATACCGAATCGGTATTTACCGATTCGGTAATTACTGATTCCTGCAAGGGTGCAGGGGGTGTCACTTTGACACCCTCTAGCACCCCAAATACAGGCATGTGTGCCATGTGGCACACATACATGCCCTAAGGGCATGTCTGTCTGTCACATGGCATAGGTGTGCATGCACACATGTGCATGCACACCTGGATTCGGTATTTTACCACCCAATTGGATCGGGTGGTAAAATACCGAATCTGAAAGGCCTGCGGCACTCAAAGATGTGCTACCTACATGTGCTTTTACAGAATCGGTATTTTTACCGAGTCTGTATTTACCGATTCGGTAATTTTACCGAATCTGTAAATACAGATTCGGTAAAATACCGATTCTGTAAAGCATGCTCCTACATTAGAAAACCCTAATACCGGTCGGAAACGGCCGAAATCGGCCGTTTCCGACCGGTATTAGGGCTCCTACATCGGGCCCTACATTATTAACAATGTGATTATTACTATTATTTATTTTTTTACAGAGTTTTATATAGCGTGAACTTGACCCGAATCAGGTATAAGAGCACTTTACATAGCACCAGTTGCATTACATGCGGACGCAATCATTTTTGTTAGGCGCGGGGAGATTAAGGGCCAGATGTAGGTGAAATAGATTTACCGATTTTAAATTACCGAATTTTACCGATTCGGTAATTAAAAATCGGTAAATCTATGGGGTCGACATGTAGGTATTCCAGATGTGCTGGAATACCGAATCGGATGATTTCGGTATTTACCGATTCGGTAAATACCGAATCGGTAATGCCCATTCATTCCTATGGGCTATGAAGCCCATAGGAATGAATGGGCATTACCGATTCGGTATTTACCGAATCGGTAAATACCGATTTCCACAAGGGTGCAGGGGGTGTCACTTTGACACCCTCTGGCACCCCCAAAACAGGCTCGGGTGCCATGTGGCAGGCATACATGCCCTAAGGGCAGGTCTGCCTGTCACATGGCATAGGTGTGCATGCACACATGTGCATGCACACCGGAATCGGTATTTTACCATCAAATTTATTTGATGGTAAAATACTGATGTGGTAAGGCTCCTGGGACTCTGAAGAGTCCCACCTACATATGGGTGGCTCAGATTCGGTAAATTTACCGATTTTTTATTTTACCGAATCGGTAAAATTACCGAATCGGTAATTTTACGATTCGGTAAAATAAAGCCCCCTACATGCCAATCACCTATTTACCGATCGGTAACGGCCGAAAATACCGATTTTCGGCCGTTACCGACCGACCTACATCGGGCCCAAAGTGCTGTCTTAAGAATCAGTTCTCCAATTTCGAAAGGCAAGATCACTGGGTCAGATCTCAAGGAGCAGACAAAGGGCTCGATATAAATGTCGAAAAGGAGAGGGGACAGGGGACATCCCTGCCTCGTTCCCCTCGAGATGTCCAACCACTCAGTCAAACTACCATTGACTAATACCTTGGCTCGAGGGCCCCTATACAATGTCTCAATCCCTCTAATAAATATGTCTGGAAATCCAAAGTTTGCCATAGTTTTCCATAAGAAAAGCCAATTAACCTGATCAAATGCTTTTGCAGCATCGATCGCAACAATAGTCAGCGGGAGTCCCTTCTCCATTGCCATATCCATTGCTCCTACAACTTGAAAAGTGAGTTCGTTTAGTTGACGCCCAGGTATAAACCCCCGCTGATCAGGGTGAATGATGGATTTAATTATTTTTGCCAGTCTAGGGATACCTGAATACATTTTTGAATCCGAATTAAGAAGTGAGATGGGCCTATACGATTCTATGTTTTTAGGGTTTTTATTAGGCTTTGCTATCAGGGTGATAGTTGCTTCTGACCAAGAAACGGGGATGTCCTCCCCTTTTATGAAGATTTTATTAAATAATGACAGTAATGGGGCTACGATTTCTTCCACGTTATCCTTATACAACTCCGTTGGCAGTCCATCCGGACCCGCAGCCTTGTTCCTAGCCATCTTTTTTAATTGGGCCCGCACCTCTCCCTCGGTGATCTCTGTAACTAGGTAGTCTTTATCCGATTCACTCAACTGGGGTAACTCTCTCACGGCCCACCAGCGTTCTAGCTCATCCTCCCCCAGGCTGTTCCGTTCCTGGTATAATTCTTCCATAAACCCTCTGGCCTCTATCATAATATCGGCGTCTTCTGTTAGGGGCAGGCCTGAACCCCGCTGAATTAGCGTGCTGATACTATTCCTACTCCGCTCCGTTCTAGCTTTCCAGTCGAGGAGAGAGCCGCACTTCTCCCCGTATTCAAAGTTTCGGAGTTTACTCACTTCCCACCTGTCCTTATTTATTTTGTCAGCACGTGCCTTAAAGCCAATCTGTAACTCAAACAGCTCTTTTTCGAGTTGTGGAATCCTACTCCTATCTTCCAATACCGCTAACTGTAATTGTTGTTCTTTTGTTTTAATCATTTCGAGGTCGAATCTAACTTTTTCTTTCGTAAGTTTTCTCTTTAAGGCCATATGCGACCCAAGGACACCCCTTAAGTAGGCCTTAAGCGAATCCCAAACTATTGGTTCTGGAGCTGTATGTGCATTGAATAAGAAAAACTCCAGCAGTTTTCCCTTGATTTTACTTTTAATTTCATCGTCTAAAAGGATTGTTCTATCCAAAGTCCATCTGTTTAGTAGGGGGATGACTTTAAAATCAATTTTCAGCTCCACAACCGAGTGGTCAGACAAACCTACAGGAATATGAGATACTGAAACAATATCTGACAAAAAAACTTGATCTAAAAGAAAGAAATCGATTCTAGAGTATTGTTTATATTTCTTACTGTAAAAAGAGTATTCCCTAAGATTCCCTTGCTTAGCTCTCCAAACATCCCGAAGGTTAAAGTTTTTGATAATATTTTTCAGGGCCAGCAAGGATTTATTTGGGGAATTGTATTTTGCCTTAGAGGTACGGTCCAGAAGGGGGTCCAATATAAGATTAAAGTCGCCTCCCAAAATAACTGGAGCTCTATATTGTATCATGTACTCTTCTGTTTTCTGAAGAAACCCGGGATTATCTTCATTGGGACCGTAGTATACAGCACATAAAAAGGTAAGACTACCAATAGACAGGACTGCCACCAGCCATCGCCCAGATTGATCAGTCCACCAACTTTGCACCCTGATGCCCTTGTTTGCCCGCACAATAATGGCTACCCCTCTCGTGGGACCCTTCTGTTTAGAACACAGAGTTTCCTGAACCCACCTGAGTCTAGAAAAAACTTGACCGCACGCTTCTGCTTCAAGGTGGGTTTCTTGTAAGAGAAAAATATGCGCGTCTGTATTTTTTAGAAATTCACAAACTCTTTGGTGTTTCTGCCGATTCCCTATCCCATTTAGATTCCAAGATAATATCATAGTACTAACTGCCATATCGAAATCCGGTAACTATAGCTCGTTGAGATCTACATTGGTTTTCCAACCCATCAAAATTAGAACTTCTGGTATCTGAGGACATTTTTAAATATTTTACCCCCCCCAGAAACCCCTCCCACCCCTCCCCCCGAGGAACCCTCCCTCCTCACTCTTATTCGGCGTATCCACGCCCTAGAGAGCCCCCCCCGCCTTTGAGACACCACTTCTAACTGAAAAACATTATCTTTCCCGTGCTCTATGTATTTAACCATTAACTATTGTGTCCCCCAACCACCCGTGTGCAGCTCTTTTTTCTTTTTTTTGTTTTGTATTTCTTTTTTTTTTCTTTTTTTTTTCTCCCTTCCTTCCTTCTTTTTTTCCCCCACATCTCCATTTTTTTCCCTTTTCCTTCCCCCCCCTTCTACTTTCCCCCTTGCCTATTTGTACAGGAGAAGGAAGAAAAAAAAATAAAAGGCGAGTGTACCAATCCCCTCATCTCTGTTTTACGAATTATATACAACTAGTTAAGCACAACTAATAACTATATGCCCAAGTTAATACCACTTAGCTATTTTCTCATTTTATCTAGCAGTTCATCAACTTCCTCGGGATAGTTACAGTTATGCATCTTATTGTTCCACATTATTTTTAATAGGGCAGGAAATTTCATTTGGACTTTAGCTCCCAAAGAACGAAGTTCAGGCATCCTAGAGCCCAGCTCCCATTGCCTCTGGGCCGTTTTCCCCCCTATGTCCGATCTGATTTGATAGGGATTGGCACGATAGTGAAGAGAAGATCTTGCGAGACACCTACTAAGGATTAGTTCTTTAACCGTGTATGTCTGGAAATAGACCAAAATCTTTCGGGGGCTTTACGGTCCGAATGTAGCCTAAAGGGGTCTCTGTGCACCCGCTGGATTTCAGCTTCTAAATCTATATCTGGTCGATCCTTTAATATGTCTTCCCGCAGTAACCTGCACACGAACCCCTTGATGTCTTCCACTTCAGCCCCCTCTGGAATCTTAAGTATTCTTAAGTTGTTACGACGACTCTGCATTTCCAACCTCTCCATGTCCATTGTAAGTTTAGGGTTCTGCGCCTTTAGAACGTCAATATCCTTAGAGTTCTCCTTCGATGTTTCTGAAAGTGAGGTGACTTTACTTTCTAACACACTGGTTCGAGCTGCTAACCCCTCCATTTTGACCTCCAGATTATCAAATCTATCGTACAACCCTTTCTGGTTACTTTCGGAGGTTGCAAACTTGTCCATCAAGTCCTCCCTGAGAGATTGGAATAAGCAGCCAAGTCGGTCCCTCTCTTCTCCACCTATAGCTTCTTCAAGCCTACCCCTGGTGTTTAGGATAGAGTCATGTGCAATACTGTTAGTGCTACTGAAAGGAGGAGGAGGAGGATTAGAAAAAGGATCAGGTAGGGCTGTATGGGGAGTTTGAGAGATAGTAGGGCTCTCACTATCAGATAAAGCATGAACCGTGGGTGATACAATAGACAAAACAGGGGCCAAATTTGCTGAGTCTAATGTTGTATTTGGGAGGGGAGACCCTTGCCTATCTGACAAATCAATGCTCGTTGCAGGATCATGTTCTGGGGGAGTAGATAAGGCATGTTTTGGTCCTTCCATACTTGTAATCAACTCCAATGTTGCATATCTATTTTTCAAAGGTAAACTTGCCAAGACGGGGGGGACAGACACAACATCCAGTTGGTTAGACCCTTCACCTACCTCCACCACTCCATCTGAAGCAGCAGGCTCTATGTTGATATCTAACGTTGTTCCTCCTGCCCCCTCGACTGATTTTTCACAGGGGCCTTCCTTTGAGTTGACTGCCTGCTCCATAATCTTGAAGAAACTTTTGAGTGAGGGGGTGCCTCTCTGAGCTAAAAGCTGTTTATTGCCCCTAAGTGCCCCTCCTCTCTTGGCCCCCCCTTGTTCTTTTGTTTATGAGGAGATACCGGTGTTGGCCCCTCTCTCGCAAAAGCTTCTCCTGAGTCCCAGAGCCCCTGCCTCCTAAGGTCCTGTTTAGATCTTAACTGATACCGATTTCTGGTACCTACTGCTCCAACACCAGATGCTGCCCCCTTTAACTGTTTTAACCTGATCACGGGACCTCCCTCTGTGTTGTCTATAGTTGGATTAATCACACTAGCCTCTGTGTGAAAAGATCGGTTTACAGCTTCACTTACATCTTCTGCCTCCATACAAGCGCCCCCTCTTGAAACCCCCTTACCGGCAGCTTCACTCTCCCTTGGGCTCGAGGAGGAATAATGGCCCCAGCAAACCGGACCTTTCACTCGGAGAATAAGTGCTCCTCTTGAACGCTGCCAATGGTCACGGCTGTGGAATATCCCTTGTGTGCGTTTGAAGCCGTCGGTCGGTAAATGCACAACAGCCTTCGAAAAACTGCAGCGGCTCCCGGTGCTTCTAGGACGGCTCTGCTCTCCTGCCTCCAGCCGAGCTCCCAGCCAAACGTCGTGCGAAACGTAATGCCGTAGCAGCATCCCTCAGGGTCCGGGTCCGGATCCAAGGTCCTAGTGCCCTGGAGCGTTTTTTTTTTGGAGACACAGGGAGAACAAGCTCAGTTTTCCGCGTGGAAAAGAAAAAACTGAAACGTTATCTGTCCTCACCGTTGAAGTCTGCCATAGTCAGCCGCTGAACCGGGGAAATCCATCATCTCATTAGCAAATTGTGGCGTATTGTGGTGTCCAGGCGGGGGACCTCTGCAGCAGCCGCTAGCCTGCCGCCGCCATGTTCCTCTCGCCCTCATCTCACTGATTTATGCTATGGGATATATATATTTGGTACTAAGTCTGTAATCTAATGGCCTTCATTAGATGTGATGGGCAAATTGTTTTTTACTGATGTTATTGTGATCAGCTGTTCAATTTAAGAGCACCCCCGATACCATTGCTGAAGCCCTCCCGGGCTTGCAGACTTATTACCCTCATTTAAAATATCCAGTTAGTCTCGAATCTGAAAATGGTTGTTTATTTCTTTAGAGGTCCAAGCTGTCATATTGCCATATACCAGGATGGTAGCCATTGTAGACTATGAAAGTGAAATTTGTGGTCTCAGGCAGTCCTTCTTTCATGCAGTGCCACATTGTTCCACTGTAAATGGTGCAGTTCTCAAAGTAGACCTATTGTGATCATTGAGCTATTGAGCTGTGAACTTATATTGTCAGGACGAATATGAATCGAAATCACTGTCTCTGCTCTGTATTCCTCGAGGAACCTCCTTAGTTTTAATCCATGTTTTACCAAGTGACATAAAGCATTTGCACGATTACTAGCTTGGATATGTTTATGAATCTCTGCTTTAAAGGCCACATATGGTGTCTCCAGCACAGCAACCTGGAGAGAAATGTATATGCCACCTTCTTCTTTTTCAATTTATTCTGATTGTGTTTCCTCTCATTAGCCCCACTCAGCTCTTTTACACCATGACTGTCTCTACAGAGTAGAAGAGATCTGCAAGAGCTAGGCAGAACGGTCTCAGGGAGAAAGAATCGTACTTGCTACAACGCCAAAAAGACCAGAATGAGATATACACACACTATTAGGCCAGACAATCACTTACAGATTGAGTCCATGGCTTAAATAGCCCTTTCATTGTTTCTTGACATACTTTAAGATAATGGACCATACAGTTATCTGTCATACCATGCAGTTGTCTGTCATTATCTTCTTTTACAAATTCAGAATATTCAGTCTTTTTGCATCAGGATCCCATGCATGTGCCTTATGGTTATTGTTTTACAAAAGATATATTGAGTACAATTATATAATTGAACAGATCCTCACACTATATGGCAAAAGTAGACCTTTCTGAGCTCTGTCGAGCCCCATAAAGAGTGAAATATGCACCAAGAATTGCATTCAAAGTATTTCATACATGCATGTAATAACACAATAAAGTCATAACTGCTGGATTTGTGAAGGTTTGCTCTTCAGACGCTTTAGTTCTAAGGCTCTGACTTTAAGTGTACTAATAGTGTGGGCTGACTTTTTGGTAATATTGTGCTATGAAATCAAACCTGAAATTGCACAGTTGTGCCTTATTTTGGTTTTAAGTCAGCGAAGGTCTATTTTTACCTAACCACAACTGAAATTCATGGCTGGCTTATGCGCTGGTTGCACCTGGTGTGACAATCTGTTTTTTGGAGCTCCCCTGACGATCTCTTTTTCTACTGATTCTGTCATTATCACCCTCCAACAATGTCCCTCATGTCTCTATATCCCCTCTCTCATACGCATTTCATTTGTTTTATAGCGCTACTCACACCAGTGAAGGGTGTCAGAGCACTTTACATCACACACACAATATACAGAGACAATGAAGTGTACACAGTCTATAGGGAATGTTACATAAGACAATCATGATCACAAGGTGTAGGAATCACATGTCATCAGTAGTATGTTTTGTGAGTGTCTGGTCTGTAGAAGCATAGACTCAATATTTAAAACATATTACAGTGGTTGGGTTGGCTTTACCAGTAAGAATGTATTTCCACCAAAACAAACAGTTTTTAGCAACATTATGATACTGAAAAACCGGGGAAAATAAGCATAATGCTCTAACCTATAGGATGTGGTTTGCATGCAGCTTTTTGATGACAGTTCATAGGTGATTGCACTATATTATGTGTGTAACTGATGAACAGCAAGTAACAAAAGGACCTCTGTGACAAAAGCAGTAACCCACTGAGCTATCAATATAACATAGAGTGCTGGGATTTGCTAGACACGCATTATTTCTTTTAGGCATATTAACCCTCTGTGCTACTTTATGGTGAGCCAAAACTGTCAGTGGACACAACTCAATCAATCAATCAATCAATCGTTCAATCAATCAATCAATCAATCAATCAATCAGAGCATTTATATAGCGCACTACTCACCCGAAGGGTCTCAAGGCGCTGGGGGGGGGGGGGTCCGCTACTGCTCGAACAGCCAGGTCTTGAGCTGCTTCCTGAAGGCGAGGTGGTCCTGGGTCAGGCGGAGGTGGGTCGGAAGGGAGTTCCAAGTCTTGGCAGCCAGGTAGGAGAAGGACCTTCCTCCTGTGGTGGCTCTTCGGATGCGGGGGACGGCGGCGAGGGCGTGGCTGGTCGAACGAAGCTGGCGTTTGGGAGCGTAGAAGTTGAGGCGGCTGTTGAGGTATCCTGGTCCTTGGTTGTGTAGGGCTTTGTGTGCGTGGGTGAGGAGCCGGAAGGTGATTCTCTTGTTGACCGGGAGCCAGTGCAGGTCTCTCAGGTGTCCGGAGATGTGGCTGCGGCGGGGGATGTCCAGGATGAGTCGTGCTGAGGTGTTCTGGATCCGCTGGAGTCTCTTCTGGAGTTTGGCGGTGGTTCCGGCATAGAGGGAGTTGCCGTAGTCCAGACGGCCGGTGACGAGGGCCTGGGTGACCGTCTTCCTGGTCTCGGTGGGGATCCATCGGAAGATCTTACTTAGCATGCGCCGGATGTTGAAGCATGACGAGGAGACGGCGTTGACTTGTCTGGTCATGGAGAGGGAGGAGTCCAGGATGAAGCCCAGGTTGCGTGCGTGGTCTGTTGGTTTGGGTGCGCTGCCCAGGGCGGGGGGCCACCAGGAGTCGTCCCAGGCGGAGGGTGAGGATCCCAGGATGAGGACTTCCGTCTTGTCCGAGTTCAGTTTCAGGCGGCTGTTCGACATCCATTTGGCTACGTCTGTCATCCCTTCGTGCAGGTTGGCTCTGGCGGTGGCGGGGTCATTAGTGAGGGAGAGGATCAGCTGGGTGTCGTCGGCGTAGGAGATGATGTTCAGGTTGTGCTGGAGCGCGATGGCTGCGAGGGGGCTCATGTAGACGTTGAAGAGTGTTGGGCTGAGCGAGGAGCCTTGAGGAACGCCGCAGATGACTTCGGTGGCTTCCGATCTGAACGGGGGGAGGCGGACTCTCTGTGTCCTTCCGGCGAGGAAGGAGGTGATCCACTCCAGTGCCTTCTCCTGGATGCCGACGTTGCTGAGGCGCTGTACTAGGGTACGGTGGCAGACAGTGTCGAAGGCCGCGGAGAGGTCCAGGAGGATGAGGGCCGCTGTTTCTCCGTTGTCGAGCAGGGCTCGGATGTCATCGGTGGCTGTGATCAGGGCGGTCTCGGTGCTGTGGTTGGCCCGGAAGCCAGACTGCGAGGGGTCGAGGGAACCGTTCGTCTCGAGGAAGGCGGCCAGTTGCTTGTTGACGGTCTTCTCGATGACTTTGGCCGGAAACGGGAGCAGCGAGATGGGGCGGTAGCTCTTGAGGTCGGTTGGGTCTGCTGATGGTTTCTTGAGTAGGGCGCTGAGTTCGGCGTGCTTCCAGCTCTCCGGGAAGGTAGCGATGTCGAAGGAGGTGTTGATGATGTCCCGCAGGTGGGGTGCGATGACAGCGTCGGCCTTGTTGAAGACGTGGTGAGGGCAGGGGTCTGTCGGAGATCCGGAGTGGATGGAGTTCATCGTGCGGATGGTGTCTTCGGTGCTGATCGGGGTCCAGGTGCAGAGGGTGGTGGTGGGGGGAGGTGGTTCGGTCGTGGCGTGCGTCGGTTGAGTGCTGAAGCTGTTGTGTATGTCCGCGATCTTGTTGTGGAAGTAGGAGGCGAGGGAGTTGCAGAGGTCTTGCGAAGGGGTGATGTCGTTGTTTCCGGCGTTGGGGTTGGAGAGCTCTTTCACGATGTTGAAGAGTTCCTTGCTGTTGTGTGCGTTGTTGTCCAGTCGTTCCTTGAATGCGGTTTTCTTGGTGGCGTGGATCAGCTGGTGGTGTTTTCGGGTGGCGAGCTTGAGGGCAGTCATGTTGTCCGGTGTTGGGTCTCTGCGCCAGGTTTTCTCGAGTGCTCTGCAGTTCTTCTTGGAGCTCTTGAGTTCGTCGTTAAACCATGGGGCTTTCTTGCTGCCGGGTCTGTTCGGCGGGGTCTTCAGCGGGGCGAGGTCGTCGCTGATCCATTTCGTGAGGTTGGTGGCTGCTTGGCTGGGGTTGGTTGTGCTGGTGGGAGGGTTCTTGTTCAGGGAAGTAGCGAGCTGGTCTGCAGTGATCTTGTTCCAGCTTCTGCGGGGAGCCTGTTGCTGGTGATGGTGGAGCGTGGTCCTCCTGAAGCTGAAGTGGACGCAGCTGTGGTCCGTCCAGTGGAGTCCCGTGGCGTGGCTGAAGGTGGTGTCCTTGCTGGAAGAGAAGATCGGGTCGAGAGTGTGTCTGGCGTAGTGGGTGGGAGTGGTCACCAGTTGCTTGAGTCCGAGGTTGGCGAGGTTGTCTAGCAGGGTGGTGGTGTTGCGGTTGTTGTTGTTCTCCAGGTGGAAGTTGAGGTCCCCGAGGAGGATGTAGTCGGCGGAGAGGAGGGCGTGCGGGCTGATGAAGTCGGCGATGTCCTCGCTGAATTGTGTGCGTGGTCCGGGGGCCTGTAGATGAGGGTGCCTCTGAGGGTGGTCTTGGGGTTGACGTGGATCTGGAAGTGCAGGTGTTCGGCGGGTGCGAGGGTGTCGTCGGTGTTGGTCGTGATGCGGATGGTGTTCCTGTGGATGATGGCGATGCCTCCTCCGGTCTGGTTGGCGAGGTCTCTCCGGGTGATCTTGTAGCCCTCTGGGATGGCGATGGCGATGTCGGGCGCTGAGGAGGCGTTCATCCAGGTTTCCGTGAGGAAGGCGACGTCTGGGTCTGTGGTGTCGAGCAGGTTCCAGAGCTTGACGGCGTGTCTGTGGACGGAGCGGGTGTTGAGCAGGATGCACTTCAGGTGGGTGCTGCTGGAGGTCGGCTTGGTGGGTGCTGGTGTGGCGTGGGTCCGGTTGCAGGTGAACTTGCAGGAGTGGCAGCTGAAGGGTCCGTGGGTGCGTCTCGGTGTGGCTCGGTAACAGCCCGGGGTTCGGCCGGTGTTGAGTGCGTTGAGGTCGGTGGCGTCGTAGGTCCATCGGGTCGGCTTCCGGCGGTGGAGGGCAGGGGTCCTGGCACTGGGCGCGGTCCAGGCGCGGACGGGCGCAGACGGGCTTACCTTTGGCGCACCTTCGGCGCTCAATCGGTGCTCCCGCTGCGTGCGTCCGCTGCGCGGTCGCTCTGGGGGCGTCATAAGTGAGGAGCCGGGAGGGCGGGTCAGCTGGGTGGCGGGAGCGGGGCGGCCAATGGGCAGGGGGGGTGGAGACGCCGGGGGGCAGTGGCGGGAAGGAGGGCGGCTCGAGGGAGCGGACAGGAGGTAAGGGGGCAAGGGGTACAGAAGGCAAAAAGGGGGGAGGCAAGTGAGCAAAGGCGAGGGAGGACAGGTTAGGAACCGGGGGGAGACAGGAGAAATAACAAGAGGAGGCAAGATACACAGCGGGGGGAATAGGTGAAGATACGAGTGGAGGCAAAAAAGGGCGGAAAACTGGAGAAAATACCAGGGGGGCTAGTGGACAGTACAAAGCAGCAGGCGCACAGAAAACACAGGGGGGAAACAGGCACGCCGCAGCAGACAAGCAGCGGTGAAAGCGGGGGTGTGCGAAGGCAGTGCGCGGCACTCAGCAGGGCAGGGTCCTGGCCACGGCGGGCGGGAGCAGCGGAGGTGGGGCAACCTCACCTGGAACAGGCAACTCAGATCTCCCTCCTGCAGGAGCTTTAATCACAAGAGTTATGACATTTGTATTGTTGCCTGAAAACTGCTGGACACACAAGGAGCTCTGCAGCAGGCTTTTTTAAACCCATTATTTATTTATAAAATACAGAGCCCCCAAGGTCGGCGCCGAGCTGAAATTAAGAAACCACTTCAGCACACTTAATAAAACCCATTTGAAGACCTTACATATTTCATTTAGATTGCTGATGTTTTCACCTTTATCAGCCTTCTGCAAAAACAGGTATCAGAAGTGAGGAATTACTAACTGGTATACTGAACAGACTAATTGGTATAATGGAAAAACAATACTGTCAATGCAAACTCTGGGGCATATTTACAAAAAAATGTTGGAGCGTGGTGTTGCGCCAAATTTGGCAATGTCGCTTTCTGGCATTTATCAAAACACAGGGATGGACCCTATTTACAAAAATAGGGCGCACCCCTGAGTTTTCCCTAACGCTGGTGCTAAAAAAGCTGCCAAGCACTAACACAGGCACCCTTGTTCCATCAGCAAGGGTGACTGCACTGCAGGGGCGATTGCTTATTTAAAGGAAGGGACACCTTCCTGCACAAAACAATCAATAATGGTGATTTGTTATTTCTAAGTGAGCATCAGAAACATTAAGTGGGCTTGTAAATATGCCCCTCTGTCCCTTCCTCTTATTCTGTTAATCCAATAAAAGTCATATTAGACTCAAGCCTCTGCCTCCACTTACCAAATACCTTCTCCAGTCTTCCTAAGATAAAATATAATTTTAGGTACAGAGAAGAACCTACTGCTTAGTTCTGACGTACTAGTACCCACCTCAAAACTGTATCTCTATTGTCATGCTCAGTGTTAAAAACAACCTTGTTAAAAAAAAAAACCTTTGGCACAACACCTTCAATTATCCTATCTATTTACCATACAGTTAAAATACGAAATAAATGGCTTTTTAGGTGTAAAAGGTGGTCTAGAAGACATGCTACAAAGTATAATAGCAACAGGCTCCGGTGGCCGGTCCTGCCCGCTTTTTCACTTGATCAACAATGACTTTACCAACATTTTATCACTTTAAAACGAATTAAAATATATCTGCCTGGCATACAGGACAAAAGAATAATATCTTAAAAAATTAAAGTCTGTCCCAACCACTACCCCCAGTGGGGGGACGCGGATTTTCGGGACAACGCCGTGAGGGCAACGGCCAGTTCCACTTACCTGTCCTGGGCAGCAGACCATCTACAGACCGGCAGGGACTCCCCTTCTGTGCCATGAGGGCAACGGCGGCAGCTCCTTCCACACCGGACCGGGCGACTGCGGGAAACTACACCTCCCAGCTGCCCCGGTCCCGGCGCTCCAGCAGTGACATCAGCTTGGTGCCCGGAGGCGCTACAAAGCGCAAGGAGCACCTCCCGCCCCACGGGACATGCCGGGCGAAGCCCGGGACAAGGGCGGGACCATCATTGGCCATCCAGGGCCGAAGAAGGCCGGGCTGGGCCACATCCCTTGGCGCCAGAAAAGGACAGCGGTACTCTTTCTGTGATACCCCTTACCCCCATATTAATTCTACCTGTAAACAAGTCAGTCTGTTAAGTATTATTGTTGTAAGTGCTTTTAATCTACATTTGACTTCTACTTTTAACCCACATAGGATAATACCATTCAATAATCTTTAGTGACATTACTTGGATGAGAACTATGGGCAAGGGCAATCTCCCCGCAACCCACCCCAATACCCGTCTAACGGCAGCAACAACTGCCAAAATACCGACCCTGACTGCCATAGACAAAATGCTACAAAAGACTATCGGGGTTGTAGCTAATGCTGTTGAGAATACGGAGAGACGCCTATCCCTGACTCCAACTTTGCACTTTTCCCCGGTGGCCACCGTGTTTGACCCCTCGATATCTGTGAACGATTCACTGATAGTAGAGAAATCCAGCGACTCGTTGTTAGTGTCTTCCTTTGCGGATCTCCCCTGCGTACCAACACATGATCCGTTACCCTTTTTCCCCACTGTGGAGTCACCCAGCGCTCCAATGGGGATGGTTGTTGACCCCACAGTTCATCCCAAGTCTCCTATGGAGTGTCGGGGGGCCATTATGGCACCCAAGTCCCGCCCAAAAAAAAGGAAGCCCATTCCTAAAAGTAAAAAAGATGTTGGGCAAAATAGACCTACCACATACTTCCCTAGAATGACTTGAGGGGCCTACCTCCTCTTCATTAGCACCACCGCCATGGGTTTCCCATTTATTGCTAGATCTTCAAACCCACATGGAACAACTCATCAGCTCACAGTTTAAAAACCTTACGAGTCGAGTTGACAAAGTTGTATCCATGCTCAACAACCTGACTAAAGTTGGTCCGCAGCCACCGCTGCTGAAGCCTAGCACTGCTGCAGCATTGGCTGTGGACACTTCCAAACATACATCTCAAGGCATTAGTCAACTCCAAAAACCACACCCTGCAAGTAAATCAGCGACAGGTAAACCCCAAATTAGTGCAAATAGAAGAGTGTTATCACCAGTCATTAATATAGTCCCGGGTGCACAATTACAGGCAAAGGCCACCAAAGAAAAGGCCCAAGATAATTCCAATCCAGATTCAATGCAGGGGAAAAGGGTACAATCAACTTCAACAGGCTCTAATGCAGAAACTAACAAGCTGATAGGGAGCTATGAAAAAGGCATACGATCGCTGCATGATCAACCAGATCTAGTTTGTAAACCCCCTAATATAAATCTGCCACCAGCAGCAGCTCCATACGTCCTGATCCTGGCTGGGCTACCTGAACTGAGAAGGGGTCAAACTGAGCACCACGATGATCTAATAAATAAAAGCTTATTTTGGCTAGCTAACCACACCAATTTCCATTATGAAAGCCCAGATGAAGTATTCACCACTAGAAGGGTGGGCTGGATCGGAAGGACTAGAAAATGCATCAACAATGATTGTATTGTTATTAATTTTAGAAACCCAGGTGTAGCTGAAAGAACTTTAAGATCTGTGAGAGGTATGCACCCGGGTGCAATTCAACTAATGCCCTTAGGTTTTTTTTACCCCCCAAGAGCCCAGCAGGGACACAAGCAGGGAAACATTTCTGGGTGGGAATTCGATGAGCAAAATCGCCATATGCAATTTAACGGACAAGGCTGGAGAAACAAGCACTTTAACATATCAACAGGTAACAGGTTCAGCCCCCTTGAATGGGTAGATTGACAGCTAGCATCTCCAGAAGCAATACAGGAGGTGACAAGGGCAAACTTATGTGACTCTGAAGTTAGGGCGTGTTCCACTGAGCTTCACCTCCTCAGACAGGAAATTCTGGGCGGAGAGCACTTGTGCGGCCCCCGCTCCAGTAACCCGGTAGGAGTTGAGCTGACTTTGTCAGTGGACCTAACTAGCTCACATGGCATGAGGAATGCTGAGCCGGCTAAGCTCCACTCAAGTGCGGACACAGGGAATCTGCACCCACAAACTATAGAGGAACCTAAAGTAATCACTGCAAGTACAGAAGTTTCTAAAATACTATCCAGGAACGTAGCAGGGATAAACAGCAAATTAGACGACCCCGAATGGAGAACGTTTATAGCAGAACACGACATCTGTATATTCCAAGAGACCTGGGCCAGGAGGGAAGTTAGTGTGCAAGGATTTGCCTCATACCACATACTGGCCACCCATGCGGGTGTTGGAAGACCCTCGGGGGTGATTGATCATTTGGGTGGGTGTACACCTTGAATGTAAAGCAACGCAAATAGAAACCCTATCTAGGGACATTCTATGTGTACAGTTGGAGTTCCCACAACACAGTCCCATCACGTTAACTAACCCACTCTTAAGGGTAATGAGTCGGTCACCCTTGAGGTGCTTGGCTCTGTATTGCCCTCCATTCCCCCCAAAAATACGGTCATACTGGGCGGGGACTTTAATTGCCAATACGAGCCCTTAGAAGGGCTGGATTGTGACGCAATCTGTGAGGAAGACATCCTCCTTGGAATCCCTTAGTCGGGCTGCCCGTTTGTAACCAAATGGACACCTCTGGTAATTCAGATGAACCATCTCATTTTAAACTCCTCAATGAGAGCATGCAACGGGAGATCCTCCTCTGTTACTTCATCAGCCCCTACGTTTCATGGTAAAGATAGAGGGTCCATACTGGACTACATTCTACTAAACTCAAATTACTGCGACAGGATGGTCGACTTTAAAATTACTCCCCGCATTGATAGTGATCACGATGCTTTAACAATCGAGATTCACCCATTCACCCCCAAAACCGAACAGGGTGCGGTCGACCAAAGCGCTCGAGAATTAACACTAACCAACTGTCGGAGGTGTGTCCGGTGGGCTATCTTTGCTACTAAGTAGGAACATTTGGGCTCTCTATATGACGCTCTTTTACCTGTTTTTTTGGAAGCATCCAATTTATACAACCTAAATAAGGATCGTATGGGCAAAGAGGCAATTGGTTCAAACCTTGAAAAATTAAAGAAAATAGTAACAGAATTTATTTTTCCTAGTAAACGTAGTAAAAATTCTGGACCTATACCCCATGCATGGTTCAACTCTACTTGCCGTAAGGCCAAAGGTTCACTGTTGGCAGCAATCAAATTAAATAATCGCTCTGATATTATAGTGCAAAGAAGGGTATATAAAGAGACGGTTCATGCAGCCAAACAAAGATGGGAGTTGCAAAAATGGGAGCTGCTAAAAACATATCTTGGGGAGAGGGATATGCGATCCTTTTGGGGTATTGTTAATTCTGGGACCACAGCTCCAAGGAAAGCATTAGAACCCACTCTGGGAGAAGAGATCTGGCGGGATCATTTTGAATCACTGTACAAGGACCCAGATAATAACAAGCCTTCTTTACCTGCCCATCATTTGGAGGTTGCATGTATGCCCACTATATCTTTGCAGGAAGTGAAACTGCGATAGAGAGAAGAGCCCCCGGCAAAGCACCCAGTTTAGATAAAATCCCGGGGGACTTCTATAGGAGTGAACCAAGTGTCTGGGCTCCGTACCTTTGGGTTGCTTATAACGCAATCATGGCAGGGATGAAGATCCCCACAAGTTGGACTGGGGCAGAAATAATCCCCATTTATAAAAAGGGTTCCCCCTTATTGCCGGGTAATTATAGACCCATTAGTTTGATTGACATCTCACAAAAAATCTTTGCGTGAATCCTATTATTAAGACTCCAAGCTTGGATGGGCAATGAAAGTATTCTCTCCCCGTTTAAGGCTGGGTTTAGGGAGAAACTATCAACTTTGGACCAGGTTCTAAGACTGCAACTGCTCCACTGGAAGACGGTTCGTCTCGAGAGTGGCAGCCTGTACCTGATATTTGTGGATCTCAGTTCAGCCTTTGACCTGGTCCCAAGGGCTAAACTATGATCCGTTTTACTCGACCTAGGAGCCCCGGCGTATCTTATTCATCTCATCCAGCGATTGCATGAAAACAACTTTGCACGAATACGATTTGGCAAAGACGGTGGACTATCGGCCCCTATTCCAATTAAACGAGGTGTGCGCCAGGGTTGCGTACTGGCCCCAACTCTGTTTAGCCTCTACATAAACGATTTGATAAATGCCCTGTCAAATGAGAAAGACCTAAATGCCCCCAAATTAGCAGGGAGAAGAATTTCAGCAATGATGTTTGCCGACGATACGCTTTTAGTATCGAAATCTCCCATGGGGATCCAAAGGGTGTTGGACAGATTCCAGCTGTTCTGTGAGGAGAGAGGGCTTGAGATCAACCTCCAGAAAACTAGATTAATGGTTTTTAATAAGCCAAAGTGTACACGTCCAAATCCCATTTTAAAAAAGGAACCCCTAGAAAGAGTAACATCTTTTGTGTATCTAGGAATCACAATCACAGACACCATGGACTAGGGGGCTCACATAGGGAAAGCATCACTAAAGCTAGCCCAATCAACCGGGGGAATAATGAAGGTATTTAACAACACAAGTAGGAGTGCAGTTCGCCCGGCATTGGAAATTTATAAAGTGCAGGCATGTGGGGGTGCTCTTTACGGAGCAGAACTTTGGGGCCACTGCAGGCCTGAAATCCTAATCCAGTCTGATAATGGCTTCATTAGGAGCCTCTTCAGGTTGCCGCGCAGTACTCCCTTAGTTCCCCTTCATTTAGACCTGGGGTTGATGGAGATGGAGGCGGTTTTATGCCTCAGACCACTCTTATATTGGTGACGTTTATGGTCGACCCCGGAGCTTCTAATATATAGAGAGGAACTGTCGGAAGTTCTAGCTATTAGTGGTGCAGTAAAGCTCCCCTGGTTTGCCCATATAAAGCACCTGCTAACTAGTATGAGGATGGGGGACTGCTGGTCTGACCCGAAGGCATCATGCCCCGCGTTACAAAAAATAACCTAAAGACCATTTATATGGATTACAGAACGTCCCTGCTCCACTATGATCCTAATCTGTGCAAATCTTCTCAAACTTTCCTGGAAATTAAGACCACTCCAGTCTTTGAAAGGGCCATCGATGTTATTAAGCCCACGGCAGCCAGGAAGTTGTTTCTACAATCCAGATTCAGAGTCCTGGCCTTACGCTGCGTGACCGCTAAATGGAAAGCGCAGAATGAGGTCAGGTGCCCTGTCTGCAACAATTCTGATGAAACTGAACTTCATGTTTTCTTTCAGTGCCCGGGCTACAATAAAGTAAGAAAGAGATGGCTTGTTCAGATTTGTAGAAATCTAGGTAGTAGAAGATGCATAGAAACTTTCAGGATCTTGAAAACTGATACCAGGACCCCAATTGTTTACTGTGTAGCAGGGTTTCTTTTCTCAATGTGGTGTACAAGAAGGGCCCTCACACGTTAACAACAGATATCAATTGGCCTTTAAACCTATGCAAATGTACGTGACAGAGTTTCCCTCATGTGTTCAAAAGTTATGATGCTCCATATTTCAAGCTGTGCAAACTTGTACATTACAATTATGGGTAGGAAAAGTAGAAAGGGTTGTTATTGGAGTCTAAAGATAGACTGGTTAATGCACTACGCACTTTATTCTCTCTCAATGAGCTCTTATGGCTTACAGTTGATAAGAATAATGGGGAGAATGAAATTGCTTGTTAGCTCGGAAAACATGTCATCTAATTGATGATGTATGATGGAATTTACTTAACACGAAATTTTTAACTATTGTACAGGATTTTAATATTACTTTTATCATTGTGGATTTTAATATGTCATTTTAACATTGCTGTAATCTATTCCTCTTTGCACTTACTGGGCCATGTTGGCTGTAATAAAGAACAACTTGACTTGACTTGACTACCCCATTGTGCTGACTTTGAAGGATTGACAACAACACAATAAAACAAGCAAAACATAAAATGACTCTTCTCATCATGCGACACAGGTGCCTTCTACCATCCTACCATATATTGTAAAAGAAAACTAAAATACCTGTCTTGAGTTTAAACAAGAGAAGCGCAAACACAGAGGAAATCTCGACGCTCACTAGCAATGATAACTCAGCTATAAGTCATTAAAGAAAGCCATAGTGGTAAACAGATACCTGAGTCAAGAGGCATTATTTAGAGCTCTGTCGTATGGGACATTTGCTAAAATATGTGCATGCCGCATCTACCCACTCCCCTCATTTATAGGAGTACAACCTGGTGTGTTCCTAACTGTGGTAAACCACCAGTGGATCAGATCAAATTTCCCACCTGAACAAAAAATGCATGTGATAAAGTGACATGCCAGTAGGAAATTGCATAAAGTAAATTAGACAAGGAATAAAAAAAAAAAAAGAAGAATATCAATTACTCTGCATTGGAGGAGCGCACGAGGAGTCCACCCACAGCTGTCCTCACCAGCATCCTGTGCGGCCACCACTCCCTCGTGCTGCCACAGGTGTGGGCAGCGGCATTCTGTCATGCCCGCTCATGCGGGCAGGCGTGTACTGGCTGGCTGGCCTTCCTGCTCCTCCAGACGGGAACAGGGAAGGCCAGCCACGCAGTGGAGTGTGGCAACACTTTCCCCTCTTTGTTATTGGCATTGGGGCTAGGGATGGAGCAATGGGGCTCCTCTCCTGCCTTGGGTGGGCGCATCAGCGCTCCTGCATTAAGGTAACTTCTCAGGCCCACGGATGGGTTCCGGAGCCCCCTCTCCTAATATGAGGATAGTGTGACAGCACTTCCCTCAGTGTTTTGAATCTCGGGCCCTGCAAGGCAAATATTTTTCCTGGGACATCAGCAGGGAGGCTACAAACACTATAATTAATAAAAAAATCAGTATAAATATTAACTGCCATATACAGAGCAGGACATATATACAGAAGGTCACATAAATGCCAGGACACTATATCAGGAAATTTCACCCCAAAAAAGGAAAACATTAGTAGTTACATCTGGAACTGCGCAAGGGTCCTAGCATCAAAAAGTTAGGAGTTGGGAGATGGTAAAAAAAACAGATATCACCTCCATGGTAGCTGTAGGAAATCCTAAAAATTCAATAAAATCTAGAAAATACAATATCTGTTGCAGAACACAAATACAAAGCCCCACATACAAAAGGTCAGTGCGTGGGAAATTTGGGAAACAATGCTAACATTAGTAACAATATCTCAGGCCACACATAACCCTAAAACTCCAGCAGCGGCAGATTATGCATACAATGAAAGCGTTGTGCTCAAATATTCAAACTGAAAATAACTGCAATCAGCAAACAATAAAGAGGGGTGAAAAGAACGGGAAGAGGAAGTTGGTTGTGGATGTGATCCAATAAAGCATTTGAAATTAGCCCAACTTCTGTTTGAAAACTTTTCATACATTTTTGACCACCCAAAAGCAGTCCCTAGAGAGCATCACAATATAATGATAATGTATTGTAAATCAAGGGAAGTGATAATTTTGGAGTACCCCCCAATTTAGGGTGAGCAGGCAGGAGATCCATGGGGAAGAAAGGTGACATCCTCTTGAGGTGATTGGAGGTCATCTCATCATCCTAGGGCCACCACAGAGGAAGTTAGGGACCAAAATGCAGGCAAAACAACAAGGCCCCGCAAAACATTATGGGGCAATTCCCTCAAGTGCTGTATATATTTGAACAGGAGCTCTCCCATTGTGCAGGGAAGAGCTGCGACTCTAAATTGTTTTCCCTTTCGTTTATGCATGGTCTTGTGCCTTTCTTTCTCTCGGTGTGCCCGGTGACACCTGGGCACCCTATGGGCATCTGCTTCATTGTAGGACAGCACCAGGAGCCCACCCACAGCTGTCCTCACCAGCATCCTGTACGGCCACCACTCCCTCGTGCGGCCACAGGTGTGGGCAGCTGCATTCTGGCATGCCCGCTCATGCAGGCAGGCGTGTACTGGCTGGCTGGCCTTCCTGCTCCCCCAGACACGGTCTCCGGGAACAGGGAAGGCCAGCCACACAGTGGAGTGTGGCAGCACTTTCCCCTCTTTGTTATTGGCATTGGGGCTAGGGATGGGGCAATTGGGCCCCTCTCCTGCCTTGGGTGGGCGCAACAGCGCTCCTGCATTAAGGTAACTTCTCAGGCCCACGGATGGGTTGGGGGCCCCTTCTCCTAATATGAGGATAGTGTGACAGCACTTCCCTTCGCGTTTTGATTCTCAGGTGCAGCCCCTGGCCCACCCCATGGGCAAGGCAGAAAACATGCGTCAAGCCCACACGCTTCGTTGCCAGTGTTGTTGCAGGAAAAGGTCAAAGGTCACCTAACTTTAAAATGCCATTACTCAGGCCTCATTAGGTCGATTTGGACAATTCTGTGCTCATTTTACTCCTGGTGGGAAGCTCTAGCAACCAGGGGCAATTTCGAGCAACACTCCTCACCTCCGAAATGACATATTCTCAAAAGAGCTGGTCCTCCTGGTTACCTTCTGCAGCTCTCTTCTTGATCTTGGTGTCTGAGCACTGAGAAGTTGATGGCTTTCCCCCAACTGGTTCTCAAGGGGTGTAAGGGGACAGATTCACTGGTCCTTAGGGAGACCCACTGGTCCTAGGGGGGGGTCAGCTGGTCAGAGTCCCTGGTCCTGAGTGGGTGTTCCTCCTTCCAGTTTTCCACGGTGGTTCCAGGATCCAGCAGCGAGACGCAGACATGTCTGCAGGCAAGAGAGGGTCTCTCCCTTGTGCAAGAGTTTTGAAAGGGTAGAGGAAGGTTCCAGAAGACAGGCAAACCTGGCCAATCATTTGGTGGCACATTGTCTCTCTACCCTTGTCCCAACACTCCTTTCCCCACGATGCTTGGACCGTCCAAGATGGCATCATCCAGGAGCCACTGGTCACATAAGCTACTGGGGTCTCTGCTTCACCCCTCACTGATATAACTGCCAGGGACTTGCACAATGGAATTTCAAAGAGGGCCCCCCTCTGGGTGTGCTCTGGTTGTCTGGGAAATCTCCTTTGTTCAGGGGGCTTAGGCAGGCCCATCCCAAGTACAGTATGACAGCTGTGTTATTGATGAAGGTCATTACGGCCTGCCCTTTTCCTCCTGATGTGCTGGGAGAAGAACTGCTGATTGCTTCTTTGATGTGGGGTGGCCTTTGTTCCTGCTGCTGGAGAACATTTAATTAACTAGGAACAAAAGAGTGACACAAGACCTTGGCTCTTATCCTGATCTGAACCAGGGAAACTCTGGATGACCCATAAGGTGTACAGTTATCATTTAGTAAGTTACTTATTTGGTGTTCTCACACAGGTTACACCCCCATTTCATGACGTTGATGGTCTCTCTAGGCCAAAGGGAAGTGAAACTACACTCTAAGGCAGTTCTCTCCCTATGTGTATAATAGGCGACACCACAGGCAAAACAGTAGAGCACACTGGCTGTCCCTTTTAGAGTACACTACCCATATAATGCCTATCTCAGGTCAATACATAATCCTGCAGAGTCCCAATTGCACCAGGCTACCTGAGTGCTGTTACAGGGCTGTGCATGACTGTAGTCTCCCATGCGCAGCTACCACATGTGTGCACACATGTTCATGTGTAACCAGCCAAGTGCCCCTTACCCTTCTTGTGTCCCAACAGCCTTATCTTAAAAGCAGGGCACTGGCAGTAAACAGGGGCAGTCTGTTTGTCATGTGATCGCCGTGGATGAGGCATGGGTATGGAGACTCACCCATATTAAAAAGTCCAAAAACCAAGTGATCAGGAAAGCAAAAAACCTGGGCGTACTGAAGGGACAGAACACAGTGCAACACTGCCTAATAAATATAGCTTACATAGGTCCCAATTTGGAACCCTCTGTGATTGGCTACAAATGCAGGGCATGGTTGCCAATAGGAAACAGAAAACTCCATCCCTACATTTGCAGTCCCAAACAGGAAACATGTTTTTTGAAAAGCAGGATGTTCGTGCAATAACTCACTGTCCACGACTTCTTAGTTAGCAAGAAAGGCCACTTTATTAAGACAGGTGCAAATAAAATCTGATCCAACATATTTCAATTATTTATTTAATAAACCAAAAATTCCTTCAGCTTAACTTAGCATCCTTACTAAAGAGTAAACCCCCCACCAAGTTAACTCGAACAAACCCAGAAGCAACTGACTCTTATAGATACCCCCCTCCTTTCCTTTAACTGCCCTTTGAGGATGGACCAACCCGCTCCAGGCTGCCCACCCCCCATTAAAAACCTGCCAACCAGGAAAACTGAATAGAGTTTTCCTGCCCCACCCAAAAGAGGAAGTCAAACCTGACCCTGAGAGCACCACAGATGAACATCCAGTACCTTAGCAATCAAATCCCGCAATTCCAGTAAATAGAAAGACTGCCCCATATGAGAAAGGTGGACCCCATCCTCACGAAAAAGGTGCCGTTCAGTAATCTGTAAATGAGGGTGAGCCAAACTGAAAAACACTGAGCTCCTTACAAAACATTCTCATAGCTCTATTCAGTTTCCTCCTCGTCTTTCCATAGCTGCTTGATTTAGTGCTCCTCTCCATTGCAGCCGTGGCACGAATTCCGTCCAAATCACCATGGTGCTCACCCAGGTGTCCTTGATGACCGCCAGATCCATCTTCATCAGTTTTATCAAAGTCAGCCCAGATAAAGATACCAGATCGTTTTCACCATGGTGGAGTACCAGCAGATCTGGTGGACCCCTCCCTCCCATGCAGAGTGCACACAACAAAGGAAACAATCCCCCCCAACTCATTGCCCCTTTACCATGCCAGAAAACCTCATGGGAAACACTGTTGAGTCCCAGCAATCTCCCACAAATTTGCTGCTCTGCGTAGACCACGGCCCATTTAACGAAGGAGTGTCCCACAATCCAAGCCGTCCTTTTACCTTTGACATTCCTGTGCAATAGACCTAGGTAGAAAAACAGGTATTAACAAGAGACGAAGAAAAGAGATTACTTTCTAACACACTTCTCGCAGCATCTCGACCTCCATCTCCCAATTCTGCTTATTTGAGACCAGTCCCACCCCAACCTGGCAGCCTCTGTCGCCGCCCCAATACAAAAGGAATGCGTTCCAAAGTGCAAAGGATTCTGCCCCAAAGTCAACAACACCTTCCTTAAAGCAGCCAACAACTGGGCAATAGAAATTGGACTCCCATCAGCGTGACAAAATAAGACAGCCGGCGTGAAAGAAGAAGAGTCCCTGAAAACCTCCCATTCCCAAACCGGGCAACAAGAATCCAAACCACTCCTGCCCAAGAAAACCCATATTTCCCTGCCCAACTGGTCCGTCTTAGAAACCTGCAGCCAAAGTCTCAAGCTATCGCCCTCCACAAAGACCTCATTACTAGTCGTGCCGGCCTTGTTCCTCAAACCCAAGAGCTCTGAAGCCAGGAATGCTCCAAAGAATAACCATAAAAAACACAACCTGAATTTCGCACACTCAAAAGCATCGTAGCAGCAAGAAGGCAAATGAATCAACATCTGCTGAAGTAAATCAAAAGTCACAGGCTGCCGCAGTCGCTTAGAACCAGCCTGTTGCCTACCCAATCCCTTCGGAACCTTTTTTACCAAAATCCCTCACACAGGATCTCTCCCCCGCCGCAGCTGCCCATAAAAAGAAATGCCAGCCAGTTTACCAGAGATAGTGGTATGTGAAAGACCTTTATCAATCAGGTGCATAACAAAACACAACAAAAACTGTTCCCCAGACAACCCCCCATTATAAAAAGGAAACTCATTACCATAGCTCAAAAATTCCTGCCATGCTTGCAAATAACTCCGTCTTGTAGAAGCAGCCACCGAATTCTCAACCAACTGGACAACCCTCAATCCCCCCATGCCCATACGTACTGTGGATTCTGAGTCTGCTTGAGTTCTGCCGCAGGAGCCAGTCTGCAGAATTCCTTCCCCTGAAATCGAGACAAAGAGTCTGCTATACAATTATTAGCCCCTGGAATATGTCTCGCTTTGAAAACAATATTCAGCTGTAGACACCTCAACATGAAAGCACGCAGCAACTTCAGCGCACGCAAATCCTTTGCTTTTTGCCTGTTAATCAACTCAACCACCGCCAAGTTATCCACATGGAATAACACAGTTCTGCTCCTAAATTCCTCACCCCAGGCATACAGAGCCACCAGCAGTGGGAACAACTCTAAAAAAGCAATACTGCGTCCCTGATGCCGCCAGTGAAAAGGTCAACTTGCAGCACACCAGCGCCCCTCCCAGAATACGCCTAAACCGTTGGCACCAGAAGCATCTGTGTAAATTTGTACCTGCCAAATCGTATCTTCATCCGCAAAAAACAAAGACACGCCATTGAAATCCTTAAGAAAAGTCAACCATATGGACAGATCCGCCCTGACAGCTGCAGAAATGCGCACACAATGATGTGGGAGATATGCCCCAGACAAAGACATACCCAGCCTCCTACAAAATGTCCTGCCAGCTCGAATCACTCTACATGCAAAATTCAGGTATCCTAACAATTTCTGTACTTTTCTGAGTTCCAACTTACGCTCTGCTACAACTGATAACAAAAAGGCAGAAATTTCCTGAACCTTTCCCGTGGGCAATCGCGCCACCATGGCCAGAGTGTCAATTTCGATCCCCAAAAAAGTCAAGGTGGTGCATGGACCCTCTGTTTTGTCAGGAGCCAAAGGCACACCAAGTTCCCGAGTCAGCGCCTGAAAAGTCTGTAATGCCAACTGACACTGCCCGGTCTTTTGCACACCAATGAACAAGAAATCATCCAAATAGTGACAAACCAGCCCATGACCACTGAAAAAAGTAAAACGCCACTGCCAAAAGGTACTAAAGGTTTCAAATAATGCACAGCACACCGAAAACCCCATAGGCAGGACCTTGTCCACATAGAACTCCCCTTGAAAATGATTCCCAGCAAACCAAAATCAGAAGGCTGAATAGGCAAAAGACGGAATGCCTGGATGTCACTTTTTGCCAATTGTGCCCCTTGTCCCGCAGATCTCACCAACCGTAGAGCATCATCCACCGAAGCGTAAGACACACTAAAATCTTCAGGCGTGATAAAATCATTAATAGATGATCCCTCGGGCCAAGACAAGTGATGGATCAAGTGGAACTCACCAGCTTTCTTTTTAGGCAACACCCCCAGAGGAGAAACAATCAAGTCAGGCAGAAGACAGTACACGAAAGGACCCGCAACCCTGCCCGCCTCAACTTCAGCCTTCAACTTCTTCTGCCTAACCTGGGGACATTCCTTGGCAGACTTCAGATTGTCCGACGACCTTCCCTGCCGTGGGCCCCGATACCCGATCTTGAATCCCACCTGGAAACCCCAAAACAAACGTTTTGCCGCATCAGTGTCCGGATAGTCCGCCAACCATTGTTCTAAAACCTCCACTTTAATAGGTGTAGGAGCCCTTTGGGAGAAACTATGATGACTGGCCTCTGCCCCCTTGACCCCTCCCTTGATCTCCAAAACGCTGTCCGGGGAAACAGTGCGTGATAGGGTGCCTACCCCCTCATTGCGAACATTCATGTTTATATTTACAAAACTGTTGAGTGCAAAATCCTTTGTTATAGTGCCAACATGCCCCAGACGCTGCTGCCTGTCCCCTGCCCATGACCCCCGCCCCAAACTGGGCAGGACGAAATTGAAAGGGCCGATATGTCACAGGTATCCCTTAGGCCGTGTGAGTAGTCACGGACGGCTGGGCAGAAGCCATCCATCGTAACCATAACTCTGAATCCACCCCCCCCCCCCAGAACGCTCAGGAAACAAACTCATCCTAGCGCGGAATTCCTCATCTTAAGAAAGCCAGGCATAGCCCCCAAAATAACTGTGCGCCTTCCTGATAATGTCCACATACTTGAACATCGCCGCCGCTTTATCCTGATGTTGTTTGCAATAAACACTGGCATATATAAGGAAGGCAGAGGTCCAATTCTCAATGAACTTCGGGACCCTAGGACGCCTAGCTAACTCCCACTCCTCCTCTTTAGACCCCTCCTTGGCCTGAATATCCCGATGAAGCAATTTAAAAACATCAACAAATTCATCTTGCCAAATTCTAGACTTAGTCTTTTCCGACAAATGGGAACCCAAGGGCATGCCAATTCCCACGTAAGGCAATATCTTATGTATGTTCTTATCCTCTACCACCTGCTCCTTGGATGTAGAAACCTCCCCTGCAGAGCCATTGGTAATAGCGGCAGCGTCCCCACCAATTTTTTCACTCTCAGTAGCCTGCCGCACAGGCAGCGTTCTTGCAGCAACTTGCTCCCCAATCATCTCATCCCCAATGCCAATAGACCTGGTACGCTTAATAGGAACACCCTCCCCCTGTTGCCAAACAGATCACCATCCTGCCTTACCTTTTGGCAACTGTGACAATCTCTGTTTAAACACAGCAGGGTCCCCTTGCCGTGACTTGATAGCCGAGGAGACTCATACTTTTGCTTGGTCCGCACTTGACTCCTGCTAAATACTAAGAAAACTGGATTGCCCCAAAACACCCCTTTGAGGTTTTACTGTAACATTTCCAACATCCCCATCTCGTAATTCACCCTCCTCCAGGTCATCATTATCAATATCCAAAGGTATTTCATCTCCATGTCCAACATAATCTCCACTGCCACCAGGCATCTCCCCATCACCAACTCCACCATCATAAAATTGCCATTGAATATCATCACTGCGCACTCCGCCGCGCATACCAGAAGAGAAATCCGCTCCAGATCCCTCTCCTGTGCCCCCCCAGACTAAACCGCCGCGTGTTCAGCCCACAACTTCTGCTTGCCAGCTGAAGACCGGCTCGCTGTAGCTGTGTCCTTGCCCTTGTAGCCGCTCAAACCAGACTGCGCCTTACCAGAAGACCCAAAATCCCCCACTGTGCCATGTGAACCACCTGCCGAATCCGCACCCGTCCCCAGCCAAACCCACTGTCCGCTCCCATGCGCATGGCCTGCCCCCTGTCCAGCTACCTCCAAACGCCCCGGGAAGACCAAGAAACCGCACCTGAGGGGGTAACAGCCGTGGCCCCATACAAGCCCCGCCACCCACCCTACATTGGGGTACCAGAGTATGACTCGGTGGGGACGGAGAAGGCACCTGTAATTTTTCCTGTGGGGCCAATGTACCAGCAGCAAAGGGCACTGTAGAAAAATTGGGCTCATACCCCGCAACCTTACTTCCCAATGGCAGAGGCGCACCCCGTGGCAGCAAACCACCCCCATGCCCCACCAAAAAGCCTTCCTGGGAAACAGCCTGCCCAGTGACCACACTCTGTACCTGATAAGGGGAAGGGGACAAGATATGTCTGGCCATTTATTTGTATGAGCTGGGCAATGTCCTGCCCAGCCCCACTAAACAACGGGGAGGCAGGAGCACTGGGAGAAACTGAAGCAGCCAAGCGAGGGCTGCTCGCAATGTCTAGACTCCTCCCCCGCCTCCCCCGTGCTCCAGAAACGGACCATTGAGGCACATGACCAAACGCCCCACCCCGCAGCCTTGCAGCCCGCCCACAAGACCGCCCCGCCTCCCACCAGCCGCTCCCCTCGTGCTCTCCGCTACCGAGGGAGCGGGACATACCTTACCGGGAGCACCCGGGGTCGCGGGGGGGGGTCAGCCATCACCATAGAAAGCCCTGCCTCGTCCTCCGCCAGCACCACCGGCATGGCGGCATAAACGTCGTCTTAGTCTGCCTGCGGAGACAAGCAGGCAGACACAGCTTTGGCGATGCCTCCGGCTGCCTTCTGAGCGGGGCAAGCCCCACCCATGCCTCACCGGGGACACCAGGAAGCAGAAGGTCCTCCCGACCCGCCGCACACAGGACCTGAATGGCCCGCTTCACCTCCAGCGACGCCTCCATTGCACAGCCAACCTCCAGGTATGTGACGCAGCTCCCGACACGAAAAGCTCAGCGCAAAACAACTTCACTACCCGCCTCCCGCCGGCACAGTTCCCTTCCCGCTCTAACTGCCTCTATTTATGCACTCCGACCCTCCTACCACTAGCTAATTGCCACCTGCCCCCGTGGACAGCCCTCGCGCGAACTTACCCAGGGAGAAACCGGCTCGCGCACGGCTCTCCCTGGGTCCCTCGTCTCATAAAGGGCAAATGCTACTTACAAAATCATTTTGTAAAACGAATTTGCTCACCCCAGTGAGGCCCCATTTTTATCGGGAGACCTGGGGGAACGCTGGGTGGTAGGACATTTGTGTGATCCCGGTGATGCCACACTTTCCCAACCAAAAATGTGTGAAAAAAGTAAATTTTTTCAGCTAAAATTGAGGTTTGCAGGGAATTCTGAGTAAAGAAACGTTGGGGATCCATGCTAGCCATACCTCATTGGACTCCCCCTATTTGGGTTTGGTACTTTCCCAAGATGGCAGCTGAGCCCGGGGCCAAAATCTCACGTGCCTCCCCCCAAAACCAGGTAGTTTTGCTAGGGATAATTTTAAAGTCTCCACAGTACGATTTGGGCCATTGCCTGTTGCAGCCACTATGCCTACCTACACAAGTGAGGTACCATTTTTATCGGCAGACCTGGGGGAACATTGGGTAGGAAGAAATGTGTGGATCCACGCAGATTCCAGAACTTTCCCACACAGAAATGTGAGAAAAAAGTAACATTTTGGGCAAAATTTGAGGTTTGCAGGGGATTCTGGGTAGGAGAATGTTAAGGGACCCATGCAAGTCATACATCGCTGGACTCACCCGGGTTTCTAGTTTCCAGAAATGTGTGGGTTAGGTAGGTTTCTCTAGATGACCACCAAACCCCAGACCAAAAACTTATGAGACCCCCTTGCAAAACTAGGTTGGTTTGTGATAGGTAATTTTGATGTCGCCTCAATAGGTTTTGGGCCCTTGCCTGTCGCGGGCACTAGGCCTACCCACGCAAATGAGGTACCATTTTTCTCTGAACACTTTGGGGAATGCTGGGTGGGTGGAATTTTGTGGACCCACGCAGATTCCAGGACTTTCCACCACAGAAATGTGAGGAAAATGTGTTTTTTTGACACATTTGTAAGTTTTGCAAGGGATTCTGGGTAACAGAACCTGGTGAGAGCCAGTCAAGTCACCCCATCTTGGATTCCCCTGGGTGTCTAGTTTTCAAAAATGTACAGGTTTGCTAGGTTTCTCTACGTGCCGATAGCGCCCAAAATCCACAGGTAGGCATATTGCTATAAACAACTCCATGCCTAGTCGGCTTTCTGCTGCCCGTGGGGGGGATATCGGGGGGAAGTTGCCCCATTTTGCCCCCAAGGGTGGCAGAAACAATGTGGCTATTTTTTTTTGGGGGGTGGGGGTATTGGTATGCCCATTCTGGACAGCCACCACCCCCACACAAAAAAAAGCCAGCATCATCATTGGCGACTAGTGGGCTTTTTGCCCCCCTGGCGGGGCAGATTGGGGGCTAATGCCCTCATCTGCCCCTCAGAGGGTGCAGAAAGCCTACTAGACGGCAGGGATTTTTTGGGGCAAGATTTAATTAGGGTGGGGTCTATCCAAAACACTATACCAATGCCCCCACCCTAATTAAAATATGCCCGAAAAAATCCCTGGCATCTAGTGGGCTTTTTGTCCCCCCGGGGGAGGTAGATTGGCTGTAATTTTTGCGGTGGAGGGGTGGGGGCATTGGCATGTCCGTTTTGGGCACCCCCCACCCTAATTAAAATTTGCCTCCAAAAAATCACTAGCGACTAGTTATCTTTTCCACCCCCTGGGGTGCAGATTGGGGGCTAATGCCCCCATCTGCCCATCAGGGGGTGCAGGAGGCCTACTAGACACCAGGGATTTTTGGGGGCAAATTTTAACTAGGGTGGGGGCTGCCCAAAACGGGCATGCCAATGCCCCCACCATAATTAAAATTTGCCCAAAAAATCCCTGGGGTCTAGTGGGCTTTTTCCCCTCTTGGGGGGGGCAGATTGGGGGATACTGCCCCATCTGCCCCTGTGGGGCGCCGGAAGGCTGTCATTTTTGCGGGGGAGGGGTTGGGGGCATCGGCATGCCTGTTATGGGCAGCCCCCACCCTAATTACAATTTATCCCTCAAAAATCCCTGGCAACTAGTGATCTTTCCCCCCCCCCCGGATGCAGATTGGGGGCTAAGGCCCCCATCTGCACCTCAGGGGGTGCAAAAAGCCTACTAGACGCCAGATATTTTTTGGGGGCAAATTTTAATTAGGTTGGGGGCTGCCCAAAACAGTATGCTAATGCCCCCACCCTAATTAAAATATGCCAGTAAAAAAATCCCTGACATCTAGTGGGCTCCCCCCCCCGGGGGCAGATTGGGGGCTACTGCCCCATCTGCCCTCCGGGGGGCAGGAAGGCAGTAATTTTTGCAGGCGAGGGGGTGGGGGCATTGGCATGCCCGTTTTGGGCAGCCCCCACCCTAATTAAAATTTGCCCCCAAAAAATCCCTAGCGACTAGTGTTCTTTCGCCGTGGGTAAGCAGATTGTGGGTTGATGCCCCCGTCT
The DNA here is from genome assembly GCF_964261635.1 of Lissotriton helveticus. Lineage (NCBI taxonomy): Eukaryota > Metazoa > Chordata > Amphibia > Caudata > Salamandridae > Lissotriton > Lissotriton helveticus. The sequence goes on from NC_136063.1 coordinate 1,229,934,966, forward strand.
GCCCCTCAGGGGGTGCAGAAAGCCTACTAGATGCCAGGGATTTTTTGGGCATATTTTAACTAGGGTGGGGCTGCCCAAAACGGGCATGCCAATACCCCCACCCTAATTAAAATTTGTCCCCAAAAAAGCCTGGCGTCTAGTGGGCTTTTTTCCCCCCACGGGAGGCAGATTGGGGGCTAGGAAGGCTGTAATGGTGGTGGGGTGGGGTGGGGGCATTGGTGTGCCCGTTTCGAGCAGCCCACACCCTAAAAAAAACTTCAAAAACAAATCCCTGTTGGATTTGTTATCCCTAGGCTGTAATTTTTGCAGGGAGGGGGTGGGGGCATGGTAATGCCCATTTTGGGCAGCCCCCACCGTAATTCAAATTTGCCCCCAAAAAACACTGGTGTCAAGTGGGCTTTATGCCCCTCCGAAGGGGCAGATTAGGGGCCAATGCCCCATCTGTCCCCCGGGGGGACAGAAAGGCTGTTATGGTGGTGGGGTGGGGGCATAGGTGTGCCCGTTTCGAGCAGCCCACACCCTAAAAAACTACTTCAAAAACAAATCCCTGGTGTTTAGTGGGCTTTATGCCCCCCGAAGGGGCAGATTTGGGGCCAAGGACCCATCTGCCCTCCAGGGAGGGCAGAAAGACTGTAATGATTGCAGGGGGTGGGGGTATGGGCATGCCCATTTTGGGCAGCCCTAACCCTAAAAATAATTGTGCCCCAAAAAATCCCAGGCATCAAGTGGGCTTTCTGCCCGCCCCTAGGGGGCAGATTGGGGGCTACCGCCCCCATGTACCCCCAGGGGGGCAGAAAGACTGTAATCATTGCAGGGGGTGGGGGCATGGGCATGCCTGTTTTGGGCAGCCCTAACCCTTATTTTTTCTTTCTAAAAAAAAATGTTGGTGTCTAGTGGGCTTTCCGCACCCCTGAAGGGGCAGATTAGGGGCCAATACCCCATCTGCCCCCCAGGGGGGCAGAAAGGCTGTAATGGTGGTGGGTGGGTGGGGGCATTGGCGTGCCGGTTTCGGGCTGCCCCCACCCAAAAAAAACTTCAGAAAAGAAATCCCTGGTGTTTAGTGGGCTTTCTCCCCCCCCCCCCGAAAGGGCAGATTAGGGGCCAATGCCCATCTGCACCCGGAGGGGGGCAGAACGACTGTAATGAATGTGGAGGGTTTTTTATGTATTTAAAAATCCCTGGTGTCTAGTGGGCTTGTTGCCCCCCCTGGGAGGGAAGATTGGGGGCTACTGCCCCCATCTGCCCCCCCCAGGGGGGCAAAAAACTACATTGTGCCAATTTACATTAGGGAACAAAGGGGCCACTCCCCCTCCCTGGTGTCTAGTGAGTGGATCCCTGCTTGGGGATCGCCCTCTAGTGGGGTGGGGAAGCTCTTTCCCAGCTCCCGAGGCTATGAGGTAGAAAAAGGAATCCATGACGAGCTGAGCTCGTCATGAACAGACGAGTACTGTGTGCGTCATCAGCAGGGAAGGGGTTAACTCTCCCCTTGTATCATCACTCACAAGGGTGAACTGAATGCAAAAATGTGAGTGGCAGTGACATATTTTTGGCTAATTGGTCATTCAGAACATTTACTACAGCAAGATGTGTGGTTGTTTTAGGACACCAGGAAGGGAGGCGCAAGGATGTTTTTGATAAACAATAATTTCGGAGTATCCATTCACCAAATCTAGAGATGCCTTGACAAGTACTGCTGTCATGGTGGTTCCAGTCAATGCATTCAAAGATTGACGAACAGAACGATCAAAATGACGACGCTGTATGGCAAACATTCAGGGCCTCATATATGAGGCCTTGCGTCAGTTTTGCGCTTCCAATGCGTCACTTTTTGTGACACATCGGCGGCGTAAAACATGCCTCCTGTTGCACACTATTTGCAAAGTGACGCATCTAAGCAGATGCGTCTCTTTGTAAACCCCTGCGCTACATTATACCTGCGTCAGGTACAATGTATGCAGGGGGGGCGTTCCCCTGCAAAAAGCCTCGTAGAAGTGACGCAGTGAAATCTATGAGATTTCACTGCGTGATTTCTAGGAGGCTGTTGCGTCAAAATCTTAAGCCTGCCTTACAGCAGGCCTAAGACTGAAGCAGGCCCTTTCACATGGGGCTTGCCCAATGTGATCGGACACATTGCTGGAGTTGCGTCACTTTTGTGACACACTCCAGCAACGTGTCACTTTTGGGCCTTACAGATACGTCAGAAATACAGATGTATCTGTAACTCCTTGCGACATAATGCGTCATACAGTAAATATGACGCATCAGGTATGTCGCAAGGAGTGCACACTGAGAAGTGACGCATCACTACTTTCACGCAGCGATGCGTCATTTCTCATAAATGAGGCCCTCAATGTTTATTTTGATCAAAAACAAATTCCCGTAAAAGATTTCTTTTTTTTTAAATAAAACAAGGACCTCCTCTCTATGGAAAGTTTTTCCCATGGCATGGGTGTCATTTAAATGTTTTCACTGCCTATTACGACCAGTGAAAATTGGCCATTCAACCAGAGACTCTAATTCGGAAAGGTCAATATGCAGTTTATGTAGCATGTCCATTGATGTATGTAGGGAGCACTGTTCATCAGATGCATAAACACATCTTTCAGCATATCCGTGCAATAAAACAATTGTGACAAAACATCCATTGGCCCGACACTTCAATTTAGTACTTAAAGCAGATGTGGCATTGTTGGAATATTTTGTTATTGATAATGTCCCACTAGACTTGAGAGGAGGAAATAGAAAGTGGAAGCTACATCAGCTTTAGTCAATGTATATCTTTGAATTAGACAGCAAGAGTCCTCAGGGTTTGAATATGGAAGAAGATCTGTATACAATGTTGTAAATTCCTTTCTTCATGATGCCAGAAAAGATACTCCAACCTATATTTATGTTTTGATATATTTTGCTATGGTAATACAATAATGATAGTTTTGGGCATAGAAGTGCGTGGTTATGCTCTGGTTCGACTTTAGGATGTTTTGGTAATATAGTTTGATACATTGAAGACTATGATGAATACACATAATTTCTGATGCTTATAAACCTCTTCCCTCTTGGGAATAACTATCTGTTTTGAATGAGATTTCTGCTGCTATCAATGTGCTTCTATTTAGGTGTATGAACGCACATGCGTTAATATATTATGATGCAATATGTATAAAAAAGTATCAAGTATTCATGCACTTGCGGTAGATTGATATATGAAATACTGATGACTGGGCAACATGAATTAGTTGCGCATTAGGAATGTATACATCTATATTATTCTTTTAATATTTTCGGCGTATTTTTTTTGCAGCAAATAGATGTACAGTGGAGTGCATATTATTATTGTGGTGCGATAATGTTAAGAATATATCCCTTTTTGCGTTTTCAATTGTCTACATAAAATGTATTGCATTTTTATTGAAATCATGTTCACAGTGTAATCATGTAGAAATGTGCTAATCTTCACTTCTATTTCAATAATTTGTGAAATGTCACATGACCTAAAATGGTGGAAAACATGGCTTTTTTTCATTGTGTTCAAGGCCAAACCAAGGGCCGAAATGCATTAGGCGGTTATTTTCTATAAATGAGAGATTGATGCAGATGTGCATGAGTGTCGTTGTCTCTTTATTGTGAAGTGGAGAAACGTAGCATAGAATATGGAACAAGCCATCTCCATGTTTGCCGATACCCCAAAATTTGGAGTTCAGCGGTTAACACATCCATTTGAAAAGTGCTAACGAGATATATATATATTTATTTATTTATAAAGTTTTATATAGCGCGAACTAGAACCAAGAGGGTATCAGAGCGCTTTACATTTAGGATAATTGCGTTAAAAGTTACATCAGATATAAGAGCATAGTAAAGTACAGTACACATTAACAATGATTCAAGAATTTGTAGGAGGTAGGGGAGGAAGGAGTAATAGCGGGGAGATGAGGAGGAACTGTGCCCAATGTCCGGCTGGGTACGTGACGGTCAAGGGGGAAACCAGGGCCAATCTCCTCATTAGCTGTCTAGCATCTCCACCGGCCATCAGCCATGTTGCTCAGGTCTCAGCGTTCAGAAAAAACTGTTTTTAGTTTATTTGATTTGAGAAGGTTTTATAGCGCTGGCTAAACTCAGAGGTATCATAGCGCTTAACCAGAGGATCGTTGCATTACAAGGTACATCTAAAAAGGTTTATATAGCACTGGCTAGACCCGGAGGTTTAAAGCGCTATACTAGAGGAACATTGCGGTACAAATTACATCAGTTACAATAGCGTAGTAAGGTACAACAAACAAACAACGAGGTTGAGAGGTTTGTAGAAAAGGAGGGGAGGAAGGAGCCATAGCAGGGAGATGAGGTAGAACTGTGTCTAATGTCCGGCAGGGTAGGTGACGGTTGAGTGGGAAACCAGGGCCAATCTCCTCATTAGCTGTCTAGCAGCTCCACCGGGCATCAGCCATGTTGCTCAGGTCTCAACGTTTGGGAAAAACAGTTTTGAATAGATACATAGGCTACGAGGATAGAGGTAAAAGAAGAAGGTGGGGGAGTGAGTAAAAACAAACCAAATAATGAGCTGGGGCTACCATATAGGCCGATGGGGGATGTGATCAAGGTTTGGTATATATACTCACTCACATCCTTACTCCATTTAAATCTTGCATGGTGGCACCAAGAACTACAACACTCCACAACAGGTGCTAACATAGTTTTATTTATGAGCAGAAAGGAATCTCCAAATGGTGCAGTCTTAAGTGCAAAATACAAAACAACAAGCTTTTCATGGCCGATGCGTTTCTGAGTGATGCCTTCTACAGAGTAAATGTTATCAGTGATGTCAAAAAATGATGTCACTGAACATGTCATGAATGATGTAATATGTGAGGTCATAAGCAATGTGTGGCTGTGGCCAAGTAAAGGTAATTCTGCTAACTACAACTGGTGAATTTCTGTGTGTTTTTTAGCCTAGGTTATAGTCAACAAATATTAGATGGTGATAAATAAAAAACACATAGAAAACTTGAGAACAATTGTTGTTCTCAGATAGAAACAGAAGTACAGAAAAACAGCAGGAACAAGAGTTTTGATTTATCACACTGCACAGTGCTCAACATCAAAAGATTATTATTATTATTATTATTATTATTATTATTCACTTGTGAAGAGCATGGCTACCCGAAGGCATCCCAGCACTGGCAGTGCCATACAGAATAACAGATAAGAGGGTATAATGATCATAGTAAAATGTACTGGTACAACCAGGTTTTGAGCAACTTAGGGAAAGGGAGATGTTGTTTAGCTGAGTGAAGATGGAGAGGGAGGGCATTCCAAAGTCTGGCAATGTTGTATGGAAAAGAGCGGCCACCATATCATTCCTTTTATAATTGAAGTACTATGGCCCAGGAATAGATTGGCTGAGCGTAAGCTTTTTCTGGTGTGATAGAAGAAGATCAAGGTAGAAGTGAATGGGGGTCTTTTGCTTCAAAGTATCTTATGCGCAATACATAGAGATTTAAACTTTATTCTATCAATTACGGGCAGCCAAAAGAAGGGTCTTCAATGCATGGCCGGCTGATTGGGTTCTGGAGATATTGAGCAGCAACCAAGAAGCACAGTTTTGTATTATTTGCAATTTCCTTTTAGTGGTGTTTTGAGCCTCTAGATAGACAGTGTTCCCATAGTCCAGGTCCTGGACCATCAGTCTCCGAGCAGTGGAAGAAAGAAGAGGAAGAAATTTGTGAACCAGTCAGAGCATGCTGTAGCATGTAGCTGCCAAATTCCCAGCTTGATGAATGAATGAATGAATGAATGAATGAATGAATAGTATTTAATAAAGCGCACGGTGGCCGAACGGCTTCCTGGCGCTGGGGACCTGATCAGAGCTCAGCAGAGGGAACCCAAGGAGGTTTTAGGAAGGGAATGCCTGAGAGAAAAGAAAAGTTTTAAGAGCTTTGCGGAAGTGAGTGTAGATGGGAATGGAACGGATAGAGAGAGGAAGACTGTTCCAGAACTGGGGGGCCAGGACTGAGAACCGAGTGCCCCCCGTTCTGGATTTACGGAAGCGAGGGATATGAAGAAGAGAAAGAGAAGAAGAGCGGAGAGTGCGGACCGGGGCATGAGAAGAAACAAGAGAAGTGATGAACAGAGGCGCAGAACGGAAATGAGCCCGAAAAGCTAAACAGGCCAATTTGAAAAAGGATCTAAAGTGAACTGGAAGCCAATGAAGTGATTTGAGAACCGGGGTGATGTGAGAAGATTTGGGGAGGGAAAGGATAAGACGAGCAGCTTGATTTTGAATGGCCTGTAGGAGGCGGGATTCGTAAGCCGGTATGCCCACGTACAGGCCATTCCCATAGTCAAGGCGGGAGATGACAAGGGCCATGACTATGGATTTAAGTGCATCGGTAGAAAAAAAGCGTGAAATTTTCCGGATTAAACGAAGAGAGAGAAAGCAAGAAGACACGACGGAGCTGATCTGGCTATGCATGGATAGATCATGACTGACTTTAATACCAAGAGTGCGAACAGAGGAAGCGGGCACCGGGGGGGGGGGCGGAAAGAAAGGGGCCAATGTGCAGGGGACCAAGGGTTGGAGGGGCCACCAGTGAGAACAAGTTCCGTCTTGTCTGGATTGAGCTTCAGATGGTTAGCGCTCATCCAGTCAGAGATGAAGACTAAAATGGAGCAGAACTTGGGAAGAGAATCAGGGGAAGAGGAAAGATCAAAGACGAGCTGGAGGTCATCTGCGTAGTTGTACACCGAGACCCCCAGCTCAAGGAGAGAGGTGATGAGGGGGTGAATGTAAAGATTGAAAAGGAGGGGGGAGAGAGAGGAACCTTGGGGAACGCCGCAAGTGACAGGGCGGGGGGGAGCAGAAAAACCGGGGAGATGGACTGCCTGGGACCTGTCCCGCAGGAAGGACGCCAGCCAGGAGAAGGCCGCGCCCCGAATGCCCGCTGCGCTGACACGGTCGAGAAGAATGGAATGGTCAACTGTGTCAAACGCAGCGGACAGATCGGGAAGGACCAGGGCTTGGGGGAGGTTGGAATCGGCCTTCCCCTTGAGCTCGTCCAAGACTGCGAGGACCACCATCTCCGTGGAATGGCCCGGGCGGAATCCCGCCTGGTGGAATGCAAGGAGGCCGTTCTCCTCTATATAAGTGGAGAGGCAGGAGGTGACGTGAGCTTCAAGGATCTTGCCGAGGTAGGGAAGAAGAGAAATGGGGCGGAAATTGGAAGGAAGAGAGGGATCTAGGCCAGTTTTTTTTAGAATGGGAAGGACTATAGCGGATTTGAAGGAAGAGGGGACAGATCCAAGAGCCAAAGAGGAATTAAGAAGAGCAAGAGGGGGGGCAGGACAGTTGGTGAAAAGAGTTTTGAGAATGCGTGCAGGCGCGCAATCCGCAGGAGAATCGGACTTGGTTTTGACCAAAAGTTTTAAAAATAAATCGGTGGAGATGGGAGGGAAAAGGGCGAAAGAGGAAGAGGGACAGATAGGGAAGCAGGTGGGACGGGGTTGAGGCACTGTAGGAATGTTGGCTTTAATCTTCACGATCTTGTCGATAAAGAAATCGTTAAGTGAAGAACAGAGGGACTGTGAGGGAACTAAACTAGGAGTGGAGCGATCAGAGGTGGCGAGATTGTGGACCAGAGAGAAGATTTCACAGGGTTTGTTAGCCGCGAGAGCTACTCTCTCGGTGAAGTATGCGGTTTTAGCCGCTAGGATCGCTTTTTTATATTCAAAGAGGAGTGATTTGTATTTGACGCGCAAAGAGGGGCAATAGGTCCGTCTCCAGTGGCGTTCCGACCGCCTAAGGTCGAGTTTAAGTGTTTTAAGTTCTGGGGAGAACCATTTGTGCGCGTCATATGGACGGACCGCCTTCATCTTTCTAAGCGGGGCGACTAGATCGCACGAAGAGGAGAGCCATGTGCCGATAGCGTTAACCTGGGATTCAAGAGGAATATTAGTGAGGTTAGGGGCAGAGGAGGCCAAAGTGAGCGAGAGGGAATCAAGGTCGGTCCGATTCCAATTGCGAGCTAAGATGTTTTTCGGACGGGGAGACTTATCGACCGCTCCCAGATGGATAGAGAAGGAGATGTTAAAATGATCCGACCACATGCATGGGGATATGAGGGGGGGTGAAACAATGGGACGTGAGGACCAAATTTGGTCCAAGATATGACCCTGGGTGTGAGTAGGGACTGAGACGTGAGAAGTGAGGTTTAGACATTGAAGAGTGCCCGAAAAATCTTTGGAGGGGAGGTCTTCCCTGGGGTCGCCCGGCCAATAATTAAAATCGCCGAGCAGAAGGACGGAGGAATTGTTGACCACAAGAGTGGCCATAAGGTCCTGAAGGGAGGCTACAAAGGAAGGCATGGATTGAGGGGGGCGGTACATGAGGACAACAGTGAGGGGGGCAGAAAGATTAAGAGAGCAAGCCACAAGGTAGTCCACGTTGGGTAAGGGGGGGTAGTTGAGGAGTTGAAATTTGAAGGTCGACCGAATGATCATCGCCACCCCTCCCCCCACCTTACCATCCGGGCGATCAGCCCGGAGGGCGTAATGGGTGTCAGGGAGAATGGCTAAGAGGTCGGGAAGGGAATCAGCAGTGAACCAGGTTTCAGTCAGAAAAAGGAAATCAGGGGAATCAGTGGTTAGGAGGTTGAAAAGAGCTGTTTGATGTTTGACAGCAGAGCGGGTGTTAAGCAGTAAGGCAGAAGCTGCAGTGGGGACAGGGACGAAGGAGAAGCAGGGTGGGCGAAGAGAGTCAGCAGCAGGAGGAATGGGACTAGAAGAAGCCGGAGTCGGGTGAACAGGGGGAGAAACGAGAATACCAAGTTGCAAGAGTGAAGGTGAGGGAGGGGAGACCGCAGTGAGAGCAATGAGTTGGGCTGAGGTATACACCTGAGAAGGGGCAGGGTGCATGGCCCCTGGTCCCGGACCGTCGCGGACGGGCGCAGACGGGCTTGCCTTAGGCGCGCCTTTGGCGCGCAAACGGCGCGCCCGCTGCGCCCGTCCGCTGCGCGTACGGGGGAGACACATGATTTATAGTGAGGTTAAGGGCGTGGCCTAATGAAAGTGGGCGTGGCTAAGGGGCGGCTCGCTGGTGGCGGCGAGCGAGGGCCACAGGACAAAGCAGGGTCCCTGGGGGGAGAACAAGTAACTTTTAAAGTTTAAAATAATGAACAGCAAAGTAAAGCACTAAGGTTTTAAAAACAAGGCTGCAGAGGTCTGAGCTCCCGCGGAAGGCAGGGGAGAGGCAGGCGATCCTGAGCTAGCAATCAGCTCCTGTTTAAATTGAAAAGTGGGCGTGGCCTAATGAAAGTGGGCGTGGCTAAGGGGCGGCTCGCTGGTGGCGGCGAGCGAGGGCCACAGGACAAAGCAGGGTCCCTGGGGGGAGAACAAGTAAGTTTTAAAGTTTAAAATAATGAACAGCAAAGTAAAGCACTAAGGTTTTAAAAACAAGGCTGCAGAGATCTGAGCTCCCGCGGAAGGCAGGGGAGAGGCAGGCGATCCTGAGCTAGCAATCAGCTCCTGTTTAAATTGAAAAGTGTGTGTGGCCTAATGAAAGTAGGCGTGGCTAAGGGGCGGCTCGCTGGTGGTGGCGAGCGGGTGCAACAGGACAAAGCAGGGTCCCTGGGGGGAGAACAGGTAAGTTTTAAAGTTTAAAATAATGAACAGCAAAGTAAAGCACTAAGGTTTTAAAAACAAGGCTGCAGAGGTCTGAGCTCCCGCAGAAGGCAGGGGAGAGGCAGGCGAAGGTCTGGTCAAATCTAAAGGCCTTATCTACCCACAAACACAAGGCTTTTAATTATAGATTTAGGAGATGAAGGAGGGAGCATGCTTTTGGGACATGCCAGTCCCAGGTCTCAGTAAAGTTATTAAGAGCATCAGCTCAGTTTTGTCTCTATTGAGCTTGAGGTACGAGTATTCCATCCATGTTGCCACTTTTTCTAGACATGAACCAAAGGAGAATGATAAGGTGTTCTGGTTATGATTTAGTTAGAAAAACAATTGATTATTCTAAGCATACGTCACCATATTGATTTCATATGGTAAAACAATATCCGCAAGAGGCCTCATATAGATATTAAACAATATAGGACTCAACAATGAGCTCTGTGGCATTCCATATCTCAGCAGCAGGCTATCGGAGGTGTTACCTCCTTCAAGAATCTGGAAGGTCCTGCCTTCCAGGAAGGTCTGTATCCAGGTAATCGCGCTTCCCGTAACTCCAACATTCCTGAGTCTTCTTATGAGGATATCATAGTTTACAGTATCAAATGCCGAGCACAGGTCGAGAAGAATAATGGCGACTGATCCACCTTGATCGAAGAGCCTCTTCGATTCCTCGAATACAGTAAGAAGAGCTGTTTCCATGCCATGAAGAGGTCGGAATCCTGTTTGAGTGGAGTGAAGCCAATTGTAATTTTCAAGGACCTCAGATAAAGTCAGATTGGCATGTTTTTCTAGGATTATACTTATCCATGGAGGAAGGGAGAAGGGACGATAGTTGCCTAGAATCTCAGGATCCAGATTGGGATTCTTTAATAGCCTGTTTCCAAGGCAGGGGGACTTGGCCGCTGGTAATGGAAAGATTTATCTGCTCGAGCAGGATTGGAAAGACTGCTTCAGCAACTTTAATCACAAAATGTGAAGGATCAGGATCGGACGGGGAGCCTGATTTTATTTGAGATAAGATTTCTAAGAGCTCATCATAGTTCAAAGAGGGAAATTCCTCTAACAAATGCTCAGCATAAGGTGGATGATTGTTGGCGGTTGGAGGGCTGCGAGGGGGAGAATAATAGAGAAATTTGTAATAGGCCTCTTGTACATTTTGGTCAAAAAATCCGGCAAGTTCATTACAGCAAGCTGGTGAGGCCTCAGATAATATATCAGGAGAAGGGGGTTCAAGCAAGTTTTAGCCATTCAAAAGATTTTGCGAGGGGAGTTGGCGACAAGGTTGATTTTTTGTATTCGAAATAAAGTGCTTGTGCTTTTTTAATTTCAGCCTGATGAAATATTATAGTTTCCCTATGGTCCGGTTTGCTTGGATCTCTATAATCTCTTCTTCATTTCCTTTCCTCTCTTTTGGAATTCTGTTTCAGCTTCCGAAGTTTAGGGGAATACGAAGGTGACATTATTTCTTTAGCTCGCTTGTAACTGATTTTTTGTGGAATAACCGGATCCAGGGAGGGCTCAATCCAATGAGTACACTTTTCATTGACTGAGTTAGGACTGAAATCTAAGGTAGGCTTAGAGTCTCTGAGCACTTAAAGCCATTGTTTCAACGATTGTTTAGACCAGATACGTTCTAAACTGCTTACGGTTCTGAGATGGATGGGTTGTGCCTCCCTATCCAAGATAACTGGGATCAAATAATGATCAGTCCAAGACACTGCAATAGGGTCCAAGGTTCTTAATTGTTAATCATTGGAAAAAAAGGGTTAATTAGATGTCCTTTACAATGAGTGGGGCCAATGGCCGACGGCAGCATGGAAGGGGTTAAAATCCCCATAGGAGGGAGAAGTTGGGGGAGGCATCGGCAAAATTGGGGGCGATTCCAGGGAGAGAATGCAAGAATTTTCCATAGGCTCCTGGTGGTCTACATATTAAAATGCCAGACAGGGTACAGATGGGAGGAAAAGTCAGTGTGAAAGTAATACTTTTGCAGTAATGTAATGTAAGGTGTTTTTGTAAAGCGCGTGGTTACCAGAAGGCATCCCAGCGCTGCGATAGAGTCAGACTCGAGAGGGGAGAGGAGACAGGGGATCATTTAGGGAAGAGGAAGGTTTTCAGTGTCTTCCGGTAGCGCATATGGCCAGGTTCCGCACGTAGTTTAAGTGGGAGGGAGTTCCAAAGCGAGGCCGCGTTCACAGAGAAGCGGCGGCCTCCTGTGCGTGCTTTCTTGACTCTCGGCACAGTCGCCAGGAACCCCTTGTCTGAACGCAGGGGTCTATTAGGTTTGTAGGGAGTGACTAGGCTTCTCATAATCTGGGGTCCTTTGCCTTGCAGGAGTTTGTGGGTAATACATAGGGATTTGAACATAATCCTCTCCCTTACGGGGAGCCAATGGAGCGATTTAAGAGCAGGTTTAGCTGATGTCCTAAGGGAGATGCCCATTAAGAGCCTAGCTGCTGCGTTTTGGATTTGTTGAAGCTTATTGATAGTAGCTTCAGGGGTTCCTAAGAAAATCACGTTACTGAAATCTAGTCTGGAGAGAACTAGACCTTGTATCAATAGCTTCCTAGAATGATGCGGGAGGAGGGGAAGGATTTTCCGGGCAGATCGGAGTAGACCGAAGCAGGTACCTGCTGTCTTTTTCGCTTGTGTTTTGAGCGAGAGGTCCTGCTCCAACCAGACCCCTAAGCTTTTGATTTCTTTTTTTGGGGTGGGTGGATCCCCTAAACAGGCAGGCCAGATGGAAGAGGGCATTGAGGCCGGCTTGTGGCCTAGGAACATGATTTCCATTTTTGACCCGTTTAACTTAAGTGAGGAGTCACACATCCAGGCATATATCTTCGTCAGGCATAGATGGAAACTGTCAGGGCATTGCTCGAGTTGGGAGAGTGAGACGACCAGTTGAGTATCATCGGTGTAACTTACTATTTTGATCCCAAACGGGGCAACCACATCCTCCAGGGGGGCCAAGTACACATTAAAGAATGTGGGGTTTAAGGATGAGCCCTGCGGCACCCCACACTGGAGGGGTATTAAGGCAGATCGTGAGTTGCCTTCCCAGACTTGAAAGGTGCGGTTGGAGAGATAAGATGTTAACCAGGTCAGGGCGGACCCTCGTATTCCTGCTTCGGCCAGGTGCTGAATAAGGATATGGTGATTCACCGTATCGAAGGCTGCACTAAGGTCCAGGAGGATCACTGCCACTGATCCTCCTGAATCCAGAATGCGCCTAGCCTCCTCGATGACAGAGAGGAGGTCCGTATCAGTGCCCTGGCCTGGGCGGAATCCGGTTTGAGAGTTACGCAGCCGATCATTGGACTCCAGAAAGTGGGAAAGTTGGTGGTTAACCACTTTTTCTGTGATCTTGCTGAGTCCAGGGAGTAATGAAATTGGTCTTAAATTAGCAAGCTCGAGAGGGTCGAGATGCGGTTTCTTTAGAAGGGCCTTCACAATGGCCCCTTTCCAACTGGGCGGCACGATGCCCTGGGAAAGAGAGATGTTGATGAGTTCCGTTGCTGGGGTGGCGATGAAAGTGGCTATCTGTTTAAGGAACCGCAAAGGGACTGGGTCGCTAGGGGAGCCGCTTTTGATGCCGGATAAGATTTTGAGAAATTCCTCTACAGAAACAGGATTGAAGACGTTGAGCTGGGGGTCCGTGTCTGGGGGCAGACTTCCAGTAAGGGCAGGGCTCTCCATTTGGGGTAGAGTGGATACAATATTTTTAATTTTTTGGTCAAAGTAAATGGCTAGTTCATTACACTTGGCCCCTGATGGATCTTGGGATAACGGGGGTCGGGGATCTTCAGAAGTTCTTTGACGATCTGGTATGTTTCTCTCGTAGAGTTGGAGGAGTTTTTAGTTCTCTGATCATGGAATGCTGTTTTGGCGTTTCTAAGGGCAAATTTATACGCTCTAATCGCGTATCAGTCTGGTACCAAGTCGGGTTTCATAAGCATTTATAGATATCTTTCAGAATAATGACAATACCTCCACTCTTCTTAATTTCAAGATCTCTACACTGAATGTAATAGCCGGGGGGAGGGTCTGCCCAAGATCAGGGAAGGATTCTTTGTGCAACCAATTTTCTGTTAAAAATATAGCATCTGGTTGTTCCTCTTGTAAAAAAATTAGAAGTTCAGAAGAGAGTTTTGGTAAAGACCTGCAATTGATGAAAAACATTTTAAAAAAGCAATGGGTTTTAGTTTAGTTAAATTCTTTGGGATAGGGAGAAGGCTGAATGAGCAGTGTATACTTGTGAAATCTATGTGAATAAAGCGGACAGTGTAAACAGTGTTCCTTGCATTACCTCTGAAGTGCTAAGAGTGGAGAGTAAGTTATCTCACTTACTTGGGGAGAAGCAGGGTTTCTGGCCCCTGGGAGGGCAGGCGCAGACAGGCTTGCCCTTGAGGTGCCTTCGGTGCACCTGTGGTGTGCCCGCTGCATGCTTCCATTGCGTGTCCACACATCAGATATCATTTAATAGAGGAGACACAGAAACACTGGAGCGCTAACTAAAATGGCGCCTCCAAGTGTCCCAAAGTGCAATCTGGCAACTTAAAATAAGACAGGATAAAACGAACAACTTGATTCAATGATCAATTTTAAAATGTTTTAGCACCACAAATACTATAAAAGATTCAAGATAAGTTGGATCAGACTCCCGTTCTCCATCCACATGAAGTTGATGCCAAGACGGAACGCCCAGCCTCTCGAGTCAGGGTTTGTACTTTGGAGAGTCACCGCTTACATATTCCAAATGAAAACATTCATTAATCCAATGATGTGAAGCAAGCCCTCCATCCGATCATTTTAAAAATACACAAATGTATAAAAGATTGTTATAAATATCGCTGGTTAATAGCTTTCTGCTTTCTTTTGCAGTTCACAGAGAAACATATCTTCACTGATAAGTCATGTCTTCCGTCTTTTGCTTTTTTTTAGGACTACAATATCCATCATGCAATGCTACAGTGCATATTTGTCCCATTATACTGTTCACTTAGATTCTCCAGCCTCATAAACATTCAAACACATGGAGATCCGTACAATGCCTCGAAGTAGTGAATTCAATTTAGGACACAAGATCACACACATTCTGAATACTATAAAAGCCTTCAAAAATGTGTTTCATGTCGTAATTTGTTGTTTCAATTCCCATCGCTTTTTCCTACTTGTAAGTCGTGCAATATGCTCAGGATCATTACTCCAGCAAATCTGGCCATTTCAATATCTTCCAGCACAAATACTTCCTGGCTGGCCTTCCGTTATTCTACAATTTCTTCTACATTTGTGTATTTTCACTCAATTTACATATATAAATGTCACTGCAGTGCACAAAAACGAACTGGTGTCAAAGTCATCTCACCCACAGTTTCACTATTTACATATGTCATACTTTAAAAAGAGAAGTAACTCACCTGTTGCATATTGCCATATTATTAAGACCCGAGAGGGTTTGAAACGTGTTATGGCATTGAATTCTGCACCAGTAAATGCTTGCAAAATGACCGGATGGACAGCTTGCTTGACGTCATTGGATTAATGCGTGTTTTCGTTTGGAATATAAATATATATATATATATATATATATAAATATATATTTTCGCTCCAAAAGTTGTCCACCTTTAAGTAGCACACGACCAGCAGCTTGATTTATGTGTAGGTAAGGACGGGGATCCGCTCGTAGATGCCGCTCCGTAATGGATTTGCCTGACGCGTTTCGAAGCTCCATATGCTTCTCTTCAGAGGCTTTAACGGAAGCGGTGTGTGCAATCTCTGACCCACTTCACCATTTTCCATATGACACACCCACCAATGGGAGGCTCAGATAAGACTGTGTATCATGGGAAGTGTAGTGCGGAGAGCACACAATCAAGTCCCGTATGGACCCTGCAAGTGGGCCCGTCCTCGATCCTGTATACGGCTGCTGTTTCACTTTCGTGACCCCCAAGAATTACAGGGTGGTGCATACTCCGTGGCTGGACGGCCGCGTGTTAAGTATCGCTCCAAAAGTTGTCCACCTTTAAGTAGTACACAACCAGCAGCTTGATTTATGTGTAGGTAAGGACGGGGATCCGCTTGTAGATAGATGCCGCTCCCTAATGGATTTGCCTGACGCGTTTCAAAGCTCCATATGCTTCTCTTCAGAGGCTTTAACGGAAGCGGTGTGCGCAACCGCTAACACACTTCTTCATTTTCCATATGACACACCCACCAATGGGAGGCTCAAATGAGACTGTGTATTATAGGAAGTGTGGTGCGGAAAGCACAAATCAAGTCCTGTATGGACCCCACAAGTGGGCCCGTCCTCGATCCCATGTACGGCTGCTGTTTCACTTCCGTGACCCCCAAGGATGACGGGTGGTGCATACTCCGTGGCTGGACGGCCGCGTATAAATTGCCGCTCCAAGGTTGTCCACCTTTGAGTAGCACACGAGCAGCAGCTTGATTTATGTGTAGATGAGGACGGGGATCCGCTTGTAGATGCCGCTCCGTAATGGATCTGCCTGATGCATTTCGAAGCTCCATATGCTTCTCTTCAGAGGCTTTAACGGAAGCGGTGTGCGCAATCGCTAACACACTTCTCCATTTTCCATATGACACACCCACCAATGGGAGGATCAAATGAGACTGTGTACTATGGGAAGTGTGGTGCGGAAAGCACAAATCAAGTCCTGTATGGACCCCGCAAGTGGGCAGATCCATTACGGAGCGGCATCTACAAGCGGATCCCCATCTCACCTACACATAAATCAAGCTGCTGCTCGTATGCTACTCAAAGGTGGACAACCTTGGAGCGACAATATAAATATATATATATATATATATATATATATATATATATATATATATATATATATATATATATATATATATATATATATATATATATATATATATATTACCTACTGGCGGTCGCCAGTAGGTATATATAGTTAGGATTTTTTTCCTATGGGATTTTTGAAAATTCTATGTCGAATAACTTTGGAGTTTGAGGACGGAATTGGCTGAAATTT
Source organism: Lissotriton helveticus (assembly GCF_964261635.1). Lineage (NCBI taxonomy): Eukaryota > Metazoa > Chordata > Amphibia > Caudata > Salamandridae > Lissotriton > Lissotriton helveticus. The sequence continues at coordinate 1,229,951,645 of NC_136063.1, forward strand.
TCAGGAAAATGGAACATTTTTGTTTCTGAGCAGCCCCATAAAATTTGGGGGGGTTTCGTCAAGGGGGGGCCGAGAAAAAAGGGGGGTCCCAAAACGCGTTTTTCCCATGCAATTTTCCATAGGGCGGTTGGACTCACTTTTAGCTCGAATGGCTGAATGGATTTCCACGAAAATTGGCAAAATTGTAGATATTGTTTGCTCGATGTGCCTTTGCTAGGTCTCAATATATGTGCTCCAGTGGATTTTGATAAATTAACGTTCAAAAAAATATATATATCTGTAACAGCGCTCTGGTTAGCGCCCCGGTTCGCGTACCTGACGCGTAACGGAACTTCGCGAAGCGAAGCTGATTGGCTCTCCGGTGTCTGTCAACATTCTAAACAGTCCGGAGCGGCCGCCATCTTGTCTCTCGGTAGGATCGAGAGACAAGAGGAGGCCAAAACAAAGGGGGAAATGACCATAAGGGGGCCTAGTAGATCCTCCCTGACCCCCTAGGTTTGATGTGGAGGCTTTAAAAGGGCCCCGCGGGGCAAAAAAAAAAAAGGTTTTTTTTGCATGGGGAGCGCCCGGTACGCGCACCGGGAAGCGGTCCGGGGAGCGTACTATGAGGAAAAGAATGATAGACTTTTCAAATATGACAAAACAATGTTGCCTTTTGACTTAAAAATATTCTTACTTTCTGTTTTCAGAAGAGAGAATTTTGGGTAGGTAACTGGCCTATAATGATTCTAGGAGTTGATATAATTTTATGTACTGTTTTAAATTGCTTTGTGATTAAAAGTGATGTAGAGAATTAAATAATTGTAGTAGTCATAGAGGTAGTGTAAGTGTGCCTCATAGTAAGCAGTATCAATGTCATAGGAAATGTGGAACATGAGTGAGCAAGAAGGGTGAGATATTACTAGTACAGGATTGTGAAAGTGATCTTGAACGTTTTCTTTCTGAAAGTTGCGGAAAAAGAAAATGATGGGATTTGCTTAGAAGAATTCCAAGAGTTATAAATGGCTCTTACACGATTTGGCCTTGAGGAAAAGTGCGGTAGAGAGCGAGAAGTCATTTATTGTATGTAACATATTTGTCAAAACGATGGAGCTTTTCTTTCAGAAAGTGGCGGGCTGAAAATAATAACAGCACAACAGAGTATAAGCTGTTCATAGGACATCCTTCGACGTCATGGAAAGTAAGCTACTTTTAAGGAGTTCTGATTTCTGATTGGTTATGTTATATGGGTTTTTTAAACACAATCATTTTGATTGTGTTTTCTTTTTCCCGCTGTTATATGATGAATACCTTCAACTCACTGTTTTTAGTGAAATTTGATATATTCTTGAGAACAGCAAAAATAAACCATTTAACATGTATAATTAATTCTGTACTTTGTATAGTTAATTTTAATTTGTACTCGTCTTATCTAATGCTCACTCATCTTTTACTACCTTCTATCAATCCTCCTTACATACTCACATTGCCTTTTGTTTTATTCTCTTTCACCCCTGCTCTCTAACTCCACTTATCTTTCAACCTTTGTTTCCCTAATCCAACTCTGCTTTTTTCTTTTCTCCCTTGCACCATTTTCCAGCTTTTAGACCTTCTGATTCGCTTGTCTTTTCCATCTTTCCTCCCTTTGTTTTCTAAATTAAATATTTTTGGGTTCTCCTTTTTTGGTGCAATCAGTTAGTATAACTCACCCTCACTCATTTATCTTTCTTTGTTGCCTCACTCAGTCTATATCTGACACTCTTTCCTTCACTTCCTCTGTCTCCTCTCTCCCTCACTCTCTTTTCCTTATTCACCCTTTCCTTATATAGTTTACCTTACTCACTTTCTTTTAGTAGCTTACACAACTTCAATTTAGTTTTCTCTTCTATCCTTCTTTTCTGTCACTGAAAGTATCTTCCTTTTTTTCTCTTAGTAATTTACTCTATTACAATTTCTTTTTGTCTCTTATTGTCTATCACCGTTTCTTTCTCTTTTTTTTCTGCATGTTTATCTCTAACTTTATTTCTTTGTAAAATTGGATGATTGTCAATCTTTTTCCTTTTCTTTTCTAATTTTTAAATACATGTTTGAATATTTTTCAAATTTTTGTTGTTTCTTTCACAGATTGAAAGTATAAAAATAACAAGTGACTAAGTTAACGACAATTATAAGGTAAGTGTTTTGTACTCTTTTCGTTACATTTCTATCACATTTAACTTCTATTAGTTCCACTGCTTCATTTCTTTAACCATCAGTTTCCTGCCTTTGCTACTTCCCTCATTCCTTTTTCTATTACTTACTTAATCTACTCCTTCCACTCCTTTTCTCAGTCCCTCTGTTCTCATAGTTCCTCACTCCTGTTCACTCACTCAGTCTCTATTACTCTCACTATCTCTGACTCATCACTCTTTCACTACTTGTTCATTATGCTTTCTCCCTGTAGTTCAAGCACACTAAGGGGCATATTATCAACACAGGCGATAAAATTATCGCTGCTTTTATCGGCAGAAAACTGCAGCAAAAGCGGCTTTAGCGGCAGTTTTCTGCCGCAAAAGCGGCTTTAGCGGCAGTTTTCTGCCGATAAAAGCAGCGATAATTTTATCGCCTGTGTTGATAATATGCCCCTACGTTATTTACATTTCTTTGCTGTTTCAATCATTCCTTTTCTGTCACTTCTTCTTTTCTGCTTTCTGTTTTTTCTCTCTGTTATTCCACATGTTTTAACCTTAGTCACTATCATACATCTAGTTTTATTCCTATTTACTTTCGCTCACTGTTTTCTTAACACTTTCCCTCAGGATTGTTCTTTTAGTCCGGTTCTATCCCTACCTCTCATTCCACATCCTTTACTGTTTTTCTTCTTAATTTGAACATTCACTCACATTCTCTAAGAAACTCTTGTTTATTATTCTTCTACTCTCCTATTTTTTCTTTCACTTCCTTATCTATTTTGTTTTTCACAATTATACCCTCTTCCATCTTTTCTTCGGTAAATAGATCTATTAAACAGTATCTCTGTGTTACTCCCTCTAGCTGTCTTTCTTTTAACATTACTCTCTGTTTCCTTCCCTTATACTTACTCTTCTTTTTTTTTCAAATTTTTTTATTCTGGTTCGCTTCCGGTTCGCGTACCGGAGCGCGAACCGGGTAGCGAATCAAAAGAAATAGAGGTTGCCAGAGTGCTAAACATTCTAGCAATTTTTTATAAAGGGGAGGTAGTTCTGAAAAGAACTTTTTTTTTTATTATGTTTGTTGTTTTATATTTTTTTTATTTTTTTTCTGAACATTTTTTTACTTTTTTTTATTTTTTGAACGATTTTATATTTTTTTTGTTTTTTTGGGGGGGAAACGAAAATGATTCATTATAAAGGGCTCAACAGGAGCAACAAAAAAAAAGATAATTTATTTTCTGGGGCTTTTGGACATTTATGATTGTCAATAGCTGTGTTGATTAAATTTATGCTACTCTCCCTGTAGCAAATCAATTGGCCGCACAAAATACACACTTGCTTCACGTTCCCAAACTTCAGCTGGATATTTGGGACCGTCTCCCTCGCCTCTGGTCCCGTCACTGCCTCTTGATTTGATGTACTGGCCACAGGACGGGGGTTATCCTGCAGGTCACGTACCTGCGCAGCACTATAATTTATAGGGTGCCACCTATCCATATGGCGATGCATGGTGTAATTGCCATAGCTGTATTTCTTATCAGTCCCTCTGGACAGATCTTTTTTGCAGATAAGACAGGTAACATAGCAGGCATTTACTTTTTTTTGGCCCCAGGGATATTTGAAAAATTGCCAGATGTAATTTTCCTTGACATGGGACCTCCTAGGCTCTTCAGGCAAAAACTGCCTCTCTTGCTCCTGTTCCTCTTCTTCCTCTTCTTCCTCCTCTTGCTGAAGGATAACCTGAGGAGGTGGTCCTCTCTTCCTAGGAGGTGGTGGTGGTGGTGGGGGTGCACCAACTGCAGCTACTACTGAAGCCATTTTTTAGTAAGCAAAATAGGTCTTCCTCTCACAAAGTTGAAAGTCAGAGTGAGAAAAAAGGTGGGGGCTTTCATCATTTTGGAAAAAAATAGTTCTAAACCAATGAAAAGTGTTATTTTTAGGTCACATGACCTAGCCTTACATCATTAGGAAACCAAAAGTGAAATGAACCAATGAAAAGTTTTATTAACAAGTCACATGACCTGTTACGCTTACGTTACGCGCTCCGCGCGGCGCCCCGGATCGCTTCCGGGGAGCTACGCTTCGCACCTCGGTTCACGCTCCGGAGCACTTCCGGGTGCGCTAACGCGGCGCGTCATAAGACGCATTACGCGAGAACGCCATACGTCGCGCTTACGCGACGCGTCACAATGTTGTTTTCTAACGCGGCAGTGGCGCAAACGGAACATTTACCGGTTCGCGGACCGGGTCGCGGCACCAAATTGAGCTAACGGGAAGCTACCCGGTTCGCGGACCGGGAGCGAAACAAAAAAAAAATAATAAAAAAAATAATAAAAAATTGTATTAAAAACATATAAAATATATTTTTCGATTTAAAGAAGAATACATTTTAAAGCTTTTGATATTTGCTATTAAAAAACCATTGAAATTCACTGAAAAAACCATAGGTTATAGACCATATATAGTTAGGAATTAGCATTTACAAAACCTTATTTTACTCACACAAAACCATTGAAATTCGCATATATAGTTAGTTGTACTAACTATATATCGCGCACCCGCAATCCACTGCTGATCATGTCACATATTACATCATTCATGACATGGTCAGTGACATCACTGATGACATCACTGATGACATCTCAAATGACATCACTGATGACATCACCGATGACAACATCCAGTGACTGTATGTTTCTGTAAAGTTAAAATATGTCTTACATATTGAAGAATGAGTGGATATATAAGTGTCTGGATGAAGGATTTAGTAGGTGCATGACTGACTGTATGAGTGAGTGATTAAATGTGTCTCACTGAGTGCATGGGTTAGTGACTAAACTGTCTTAATTTGTGCATCATTATGTCTGTTGTTCTGTAAACTGCTGCATGTGTTGATCAGTAGCTATATGAGTAACTATATGGGTTATTGATTGGTTGCCCAAGTATTTGTATGGGAGACTGAGTGTGTGTGTGGGTGGCTGGGGGGTGTATGACTCTGTGCATAGATGTGTGAGCAGTTGATTCACTAGATGTATGGGTTCAAAAGTGCATGTGGAAACAGCTGTATGGGCGGTTGACTGTGTGCATGAGTGTATTGGTGAGTGAATGGATATCTCAGTGCTACATGTCAAAGTAAGTACATATGTAAAACACAGTACATGTGAGAGTTGACATATATAAATAACTGTGCATAAGAGCCAGTGAATGTGTGAGTGGCTGTATGGATCATTGTGAACTTGTATCAGGGATTGTATAAGAGAGTAAATATGTGTTCGTATATGTTTGAATAAGTAAGGTGTGTATAACTGTATAGTTGAGGAAATGGAGGTGTGATTGATTCTTTGCATGACTGACTAGGTGTGTGAGTAACTCCATGGATGAGTGACAGTCTGTGAGTGTCTGTTTACACTGAGTGTATCTAAGGTTATATTAGAGTCTGAAGAGGTTCATCGTATTATCACATGAATGATGTCATCAGTGATGTGATCAGTAATGTCAACTGAGATGTCATCAGTGATGTCATCAGTGATGTCATTTGAGATGTCATCAGTGATGTCATCAGTGATGTCATTTGAGATGTCATCAGTGATGTCATCAGTGATGTCACTGACCATGTCATGAATGATGTAATATGTGACATGATCAGCAGTGGATTGCGGGTGCGCGATATATAGTTAGTACAACTAACTATATATGCGAATTTCAATGGTTTTGTGTGAGTAAAATAAGGTTTTGTAAATGCTAATTCCTAACTATATATGGTCTATAACCTATGGTTTTTTCAGTGAATATATATATATATATATATATATTCACCGGATTCCTTCTTCACTTCAAAGGAGCACGAGCCACACCGATCAGGTAAGTTGAAAGAATTTTTATTCGTGGTTCTAGGGCACAAACGACGCGTTTCGAGCACACAGGCTCTTGGTCACATGACCAAAGTTCCGAGTCAGGTGTTCAAATACTTTTACAAGTCAAAAAAATAAAGAAAAGACTCTGTGTTTGTCAACATCACACAGGTCTGGTGTCATAAAAATAACCAAAATATTCATTTTCATTGTTGGTAACACACTTTAGAATTTCATAAAATAGTATACATAATTCACGACATTTCTCCTTTTGAGCTAATATGTCCTAGTATCAACATATGGTTATTGGGTATAGTACCCTCTCTTTCCAAGTTGGTACTCCTGTCTCTCTTAACTACTTGCAACTAATGCTGAGTATAGTACTCAAGAGTTAGAATTGTTCATCACTCATATATGTTCTAACAAACTGAAGAAATTGTTATTGTTATGTAACTGGTGTAAACAATGCTGTAATTTTCCCCTCAAAAGTAACTCAGTGAGATATCGATTTCGGAGACAACCTATGCTCAATTTATTTTTCATTTTTTACTGATTCAACTATCAATCATAACCTAAACATCAGCAATGAAAAAACGGTGGAAGGAATCTAATATACGAGAAAAAGAAGAGAGGGGGCGGTGCGTTACTTTAGTGAATATGTCCCCTTGCTTCGTGCTCATACTTTTATAAAGACGGTGTCTTCCATTTCGCAATCAATCAGTGATTGTGACTCAATTGCTCCACCGGACCGGAGTAATCTATAATAGGAGGGAGAGAGATAAAGAATTATTAAATATCAATAGAGTTACATTTTATAGTTAACAGTCATAAGTGCAGTGCTAGCAAGTCAATTATGCAATTCACAAGTTACCTAGTCAAGGACAGTCTGTATCCAAATCATTTTCAAATCAGTCTTCAATAATTGATACCAACGACATCATCATGGCATTTTAGCTGTTGTGTTCAATCAGATTTAAGAATTATTCTAAAGTGTGTATTCATAATTAGTGGTGGTTAAAAACAAACGGAGCCTAGGTATAGGAAGGTGCGGGAAGCTCATGATTATATTTACAAGTGTGTGTACATCTCTTCATCGATGTTCAATCCCATTGGTGCCAGAGTACCGGCCTGAAGAATGAATCTGGATTCTGCTCTTCTCAGTGCCATCTTCCTATCACCTCCTCCTGGGTTTTTGGGGATTGAGTCCAAGGCAAAATACTTCACCTGTGTCCAATCTCCGTCATGGTGTGAGTCAAAGTGTTTTGCTGTGCTATAGGAGAAGTCCTTATTTGTGATAGCACGCCAGTGCTCCAATATACGTTTCTTCACGGGAAACGTTGTGGAACCTATATACCATTTGTTGCATGGGCATGTCACCACATACACTACATGGTCAGTGCTGCACTGGATGTTTTTGTTTATTTTCCATCTCTTGTTGATTCTGCTCAGTACCACTTCCCTCACATTCACACTATAGCTACAAGCTTTGCATTTCCCACATTTGTGGAAGCCTCCCCTCGCTGTCACCCAAGATTGTTTCTTGCTTTCAAAGTGGCTATTCATAACCATATCTCTAATAGATTTCCCTTTTCTATACGAGATGGCTGGGTGGGAGCCTAGCTTGTCCTTAGGGATTTTGTCCTGCTGTAAAATACCCCACCTCTTCCTTACTATCTGGCTGAATAGGGGTGATTGTGTGTTGCAGGTTGTTATCAATCTAATGGGTGTTTCAGTTCTCTTCGAAGTGGATTTTGTTGCCTTATACAGTGCTACATTCCTGTCAATGGTATCTACTTTCTCTTCACCTTTTCTGAGCATATTCGGATGATATCCCCTGGCTGTAAATCTTCCTTGCATCTCCTTTTTGTGTTTTTCAAATGCATCTTAGGTACTGCAGTTCCTTTTGGCGCGTAAGAATTCGCCAAAAGGGATTGCCCATCTGAAACTAGGGGGGTGGCAGCTTGAAGCGTGGGGTAGAGAATTGCCTGCTGTTTTTTTCCTATGTATCTCTGTTTCTATTCTGTTGTTCCTTATTTTGAGTTTAATATCCAGGAAATCAATACTCACCTGACTATGCTGCATTGTGAATTTTAGATTGAGGCTATTTCTGTTTAATGTCTCAATGAACATTAAAAGGTCTTTTTCATTCGCCTCCCAGACAAAGAAGATATCATCTATAAATCGGAGCCATACATTCACCCTGGTGGTCCAGTTTTCCAGGGCATCGCTTCTGAGCACCTGCTCCTCCCACCAGCCTACCAAAAGATTGGCATAGCTGGGGGCAAAGCAGGTGCCCATTGACGTGCCCTATATATAATTTTTTTCACACAAAAAAAAGGTTAAAGTACTTTTACAGTTAGGTAGCTATGTCAGTGACAACATTAACATTTTGAACTACAAAAACACAGAAATGTACCAGTTGTAGTTAGCAGAACTAACTATATCTTGGCCCCTGCTATGCACTGCTCATGACCTCACATATTACATCACTCCTGACATGATATATGATATCATTTATGACATCACTCATGACATCTCAAGTTATATCTTGACATCACTTATGATATCACTAATGCTATCACTGATGACATCATCCAATGCATGTACTCATTTTTTTCATAGTTTACACAGTGGTGGGTAACTTCCATATTACTTCTCTATCTAATTTCTACTGCCTGTGGTCAGTTATTGGGTGTAAGTGTTTACAAATCTCAGGTGCTGCTAATTCATCATAGATGTGTAAAGTTAATGAATACTTTATATACATTATATGTTATTATATTGGGCTGGCTGTGGGGCTTGGCCTGCAGCCACACCTCCCAACTGAAACCCCAACAGGAAGCCAACACCACTCTGCGCATGGTCTTCACCGTGCGCAGCATAAGGTTAGACTTTGAGCCCTGGAGACCTTATCTGGTGCCAAATAACAGGACAAAAGGGGAGGGGACCATACAGCCCCACTCCCGTCACATATTAGTCCATGGAGACTCAAGTCCCCAGGTCCTTTCTTTTGCTTAAAGGGGGGGCTGCACCAATCTCAAAGCCTAGCTTTCCCCAGGAAATGGGATCTAAGGGGAGGGGGTGTGCATCCCGCTGGACCTTTTTGTTTTTGAAGGTGGGCGGGGTTGTCCCCCTCCTCATGCCTCATACACTGGGGACCGCAGCTCCAGGGCCATTTTTTTTATTTTGAAGGGGAGGGAGGCCATGTGGCCCCCTCCCAAACCTTATTAGGCCCTTGGGATCCCATATCCCAGAGCCACATATATTTTAGAGGGGTAGGGGGGGCATGTTCCACCCCCCTCCTGAGCCTCTTTGGGCCTCAGGACTTCATCCCCAGGGCCAGTTATTTTACTTTAAAGGGAATGGCCATGTGGTCTTCCTCCTCGAGCATATTATGGCCCTGGTGACCCCAAACCCACACAGGCACTCACACACCCACTCAAAGACCCACACATCCACTCACACACCCACTCACAGACCCATAGTGCCACTTACTCACCCCCTCACAGGCCTACACAGGTCCTCGCACATCTACTCACAGACCTTTAGCACCACTCACATGCCAACTCACAGACCCATAGCCCCACTCACAGAACCAATTACAGACCCACATCAGCACTGACACATCCACTCACAAACCCACACAGGCACTAATTCTCCCTCACAGACCCATTTAGCCACACACACTCACTCACAGACCCATACAGCCACATATACACCCAACCACCAATCTAGACAGCCACTCACACACCCTCTCACAGACTTATAGGTGCGCTCACAGACCCCATTCACAAACCCACACAGGCACTCACACACCCACTCACAGACCCACACATCCACTCACACACCCATTCACAGACCCATAGCGCCACTTACTCACCCACTCACAGACCCACACTTCCACTCACAGACCCACAGAGACACTCACACACCTACTAACAGACCTACACTACCACTCACACACCCACTCAAAGACCCACATACACTTGTACACCCCCTCACAGGCCAACACAGGTACTCACACATCTACTCACAGACCTATAGCACCACTCGCATGCCAACTCACAGACCCATAGCACCACTCACAGAACCAGTTACAGACCCACATCAGCACTGACACATCCACTCACAGACCCACACAGGCACTAACACTCTCACTCACAGATCCATACAGCCACTCACACATCCACTCACAGACCCATTTAGCCTCACACACTCACTCACAGACCCATGCAACCACTCATAAACCCAACCACCAACCTAGACAGCCACTCACACACCCATTGTCAAAGATTACAGGTTATAGTTAGGAAATTAAAGAAATTTAAACACACAAAATCACTGAAAAACAAAAGTTACAGAGACATAATAGTTAGGAAATACAACAAAATAAATCTTAGAAATTCACTGATGAGACTAAAGGTTACAGGAACGTTATAGTTAGGCTTAGATTTCACTTGTACAAAACCATCGAAATTCAGCTATAATAGTTACCTGCGCTAACTATAACTTACTCCCTTGCAATGCACTGCTTTTGACCTCACATATGACATCACTCATGACATGGTCAGTGACATCACTGATGATATATCAGTCCTGAGTCCTATACAATGCAAAAAAACCATAAGGGGGCAATGCAGGGATACGTTGACACCCTAGGCCTGATGGTGGGGCCTCAGATGATGTTAATGAAAGGAGAGGGGTCCTGCACTTTGAGCCTTTATAGGTTCCATGGACCCCTTTCCCTAGGCCCAGCAAACTTACTGTGTCACAGGAACCTTACCCCCAGGACACAATCGTTTCCCTGCCTACACTAGCGCAGGCAGGGAAATGTGTGTTTGCTCCCGTCTGGCAGGAGCATTTTTAAATTTCCCGCCAAACTAGAGCCAACATAGGGGTCTTCTACCACCCAGAGACACATGTAAACATGCTCCCGCCTTCTGGGAGCAGACTTGTGTTTTGTTTCCCTGCCCACACTTCTGTGGGCAGGAAAACTAAAGGCAGATGGCTCCCATCTGGAGGAAGCAACCAGAACACAGCTGCTCTAGCGGCGCAAAAGGAATGCCGGCTCCCAGACTATGCAGGGAGCCTGCTGGGGCCCAGAGTCTCCCCTCGCACCCCCCAATGTGTTGTTTGTGAGTACCCCAGGATAGCTAACTGTAATGGAAAGATAGTCAGAATCAAGGGGAATGGGTATCCACAGGCAAATGGGCATTAATTAATGTCTGTTTCAAAAGGGAATTTTGTGTTGTCCCTGTGCACCACTGGCCCAAGGGACTTCTGTTGAGTTTCAAGCATACATAGTTTCTCTGAGGGAATATCTAGGAGGCTTGATACTCAATCTACCTACTAAAGCTGATCCATCACCCAAGACTGATAAAAAGCCATCACTACATGATGATTCAAGTCTATAAAAGGAACACACAACTGCTCCACTACATATGCCATCACTGGTTCCCTCTCCTGCTACTCATCCTAGATCGCACCATTCGTAAACTGGTAGTGAACTCTGTCTGGTATACCAAGAGTCTTTGTCTCATTTATATTAGCTCCACTTTTCCGGTGAACAACCTTTACAACGAAACTTTTACAACGCACTACCATTACAACGCGGTCATTACAACGCAAACCATTACAACGCATTGCGCTGGGGGGCGCTCTAGGATAGGGAATAGGTTTAATTTACTATCCAACACCTTCCCCAGTGTCCACGGGGACTGGTGTTGGAATAGTAAATTAAACTATTCACTATCCAGCACCCCAAAGCGCTATGCGTTGTAATGGATTGCGATGTAAAAAACGCATTGTAAAGGCAGGCGTTGTAATAGCCTGCGTTGTAACGTCATACATCCCACTTTTCCTATACAGTCAATCAAGGCATTTTCAGATCACAGACCTACCAGCCTACCCCCTCTCCTTACTTTTTGAGGTTGAAGGATGCAGCGCCTTGAGACCCTCATGGGTATGTAGTGCACTTTACGAATTCCCTGATTGATTAATTGAATGGTTGGCTGTTACCTCCCTGTTCCACTTTGCTCCAAGAGAAGGAGAGCAATTACCAAACCCTGGGTGAGTACTGCTGTAGTGTAATGTTCATATTCGTGAACAGGGCACCAAGTCTGCTGGGTCGCCTTCACCTTACAAAAGTTTAGGGGTTAGGAGGTTGTGGAAAGTGTATACTATCTGGCTCTCTATGGTATTTTGTCTTTAATTTTGATTGTTGACTGACACATAAACAAAAAAAGTTGTACACAACAAAATAATATGTATAAATATTGTTTGCAATGCGATGAGATGCATTTCAAATATAAAACTGTTTCATTAGAACAAAATAAAACATCAAAGATGAAATTACCATGTAGTTCCAACCTGCATCTGTTACTGTAATAAGTCAATACTCATGTTCTCTGCTTTCAAAACTGTTCGCTGGATGACTGACATACCACAGAATTCCAGTTCACTACATTATTACATTACATTGCCCACTGTGGTATCTTACTGAATAACTGGTATACTCACTATAGCAGTGTTTACAAGGGAAGCCATTTACTTTTTAGAACAAATGAATGACATCCCGTGCAAACTCTATAATGTGTTATGCATTAATGATGACATTTCTCTGGTGTTATCACACCACCCAAGATGTACGCAAATGAAATGACCAAGCCCGCATGACATGCCTATCAGATTTTATTTTCTCTTTGCTGTTGCAATATTGATCTTTCTTAATAATAAGTAAGAAGCAACCGATTTTTGTTGGCACTTGGATGGAATCACACAATGTGTTTTGACACTGTGATAGATGGAGCGTCTGTGCCTTGGTTCATTAATGTTTGTCGGTGTACTAAAGTGGAGACTTTATTTATTTTATTTTGTATTCTGGTTATGGCCTTAAATGTATAAAAATGGTTTTCATTGTACCCCAGAACATTGTATACTTTGTATTACATCACAATCAATTCTGATTGAAGTGACAATAAGTGATAAGCATATTTATTTATTTATTTATATAATTTTTACATGGTGCTTACCATACTATTGGGGTGTCACAGTGCTTTCCAGACTCAGATAAGGAAACAACAACATCTATTCACTGACCGACGCCAAGAAGACTAATAGCTCAAACAATAATAGCGGCTGGCTAAGCATATTTACAAGTTTATATTTAACAAAGGGTGCCTCACTGGTCAAGCATCTCCAGTGGTGGGAGGAAATAAAAAGGTGTTTTGTGATTCATAAAGGGGAGTGCCATTAGAATAGGAGGTCTTTCTGCTCTTTCTTAAAAGAAGTGTAATCTGTGTTTGCCCAGATCTTATTTAGGATGGAATTTCTTATCTTCAAACTGCACTCCCTGGGATGACTGGGAGATGGTATAATATTTTTTGAAAAGTCAATTTCTAGGACTTGGGGATCCATGCTTTGGATTGATCTGCAGGGTACGAATTGCGTGTTTGCTAGATATTTGAGTCTCTGTGTGAAGAGCATTAGGTTCTCTGTGTGAAGAGCTTTGTGTAAATACTGCTGAGCCTGAAGATGCCTTGTGCCTCAATAGGTAGTCATTGTAGAGAGATACATATAGCAGCGATGTGGTCAAAGTGTTTGGTTTCTGGGATCTGAAGAATTCTTGGGCCTGCATTGCTGATGTGTAGCGGGAATCTGTAATGTTGGATTGATACAACATAAAAGTTTTCGATGATGTTGGGCATTTCTTTGCTGTGCATATTTTTGGGTTTGCATGTAAACCTTTTTTACCCAGGAAAATAAATGCATATTTTATGTAGTTAGTCAGTAAGTTTCCAGTCTAGGATTTTCCGTGAGTCAAGCCACGATTGCTCCATAATGGATCAATGTGGGGTGAAATAAGGATAAATTCCATTTTGAGAGGGTTCAGTTTTAGAAGGTGGCTGGTCATCCAAGATTTGATATCTTCTAGAATTGATGTTAGGGCACAAACATTTTCAAGGAATGATTATTTGAGGTATAGCTGTCAATCATCAGTATAAATCTGGTAGGAGATATTGGTGTGAGGGCTGAGATCCTCAATGTAGAAGATTAATATTGTATGGAAAAAAATAGGGCTTGGGAAACAACTTGTTTTGTAGTGGATGATACAGTAAGGATGTTACCTATATTTGCTGCTTTCAATAATCTAAGAAGGAAGAGGGCTAGTGAATGGCTTTTCTATCTTTTCCCTTGCAATCTCTTTGAATGTGTTTGGCAAAAATGAAAGTTGAAGAGAGATCTAGAGGGATGAGAAGGCATGAGTCTTCATGATTTAGGAAGAATAGTGCATCAGAGGTTATTTGTCCTACAGCCTGCAGTGAAGCTTATTGGAGTCCATTCAGAACATCAATTTTCAGCATGTAATGATTAAGTTGTAAAGTAACACAGCTGTTCATTACTTTAGTTGGGAATGGGTGGGACGCTGCAGCATGAACGTTATTCATGTAATCTGTATCTTTACAATTTTTTCATAGGAAGAGGAGCTACTTGTCCTAGTTTCAGGCATTCTGGTACTTCACCCTGATTTAGAGATGTATTTAAAATGCTATTCTAGTAAGGGATTGCTGTGGCACATATGTCTTTCAGAACACACCCTGAGTCTATAAATGGGGAAACGGCTTTACTGATCATTAATATATTGGTCACTTTGTTTAGGTAGGGATCTTTAAAGGAAGAGCGTGTCCTATCACTTTTCCTATTTGGTCATTTGTGGTCCCAGTTCAGTTTGGAGATTTTATTTTCTCTTTGCAGAGTTATAAAACTGCCTCATTCCTTTATTTGATGTTGTCCACGAAAGGAGGAGTGGAGGGTTTGGCTATCTTAAAAGTTCTTATTCCTTCTACTTATAAATCCATTGGCAAAGATCAGAGAGCAAGGGGTAGTGGTGGTGTTGTGATAATTTACAACAGTGCGGCTAATCTAAGCCACATCATATGTAATCAGTTCAGTTTACTCTATACAGAATTCGTTAAAGGTGTAGCCAGCATAATCTAGCACACACAGGGGCCTCATTTATGAAAAGTGACGCATCGCTGCGTAAAAACAGCGATGCGTCACTTTTCACTGCGCCCTCCTTGCGAGACCAATGATGCGTCATATTTACAGTATGACGCATCATGGCGTAAGGAGTTACAGATATGTCAGTATTTCTGACGTATCTGTATGGCGCAAAAGTGACGCATTGCTGGAGTGTGTCACAAAAGTTACGCAACTCCAGCAATGTGTCCTTTCACATGGGGCAAGTCCCATGTGAAAGAGCCTGCGTCAGTCTTACGCCTGCTGTGAGGCAGGCATAAGAAATTGACGAATTTGTGTCCTAGAAGTGGCGCAGTGAAATCTCATAGATTTCACTGTGTCACTTCCATGACCCTTTCTTGTGTCAAAACGCCCCCCTTGCATACATTATACCTGGTGCAGGTATAATGTGGCGCAGGGGTTTACAAAGTGACAAATGTACCTAGATGCATCACTTTGTAAATATGGTGCAACAAGGCGCATTTTATACGCCACTGGTGCGTCACAAAAAGTGACGCACCAGCGGCGTAAAAGTGACGCACAGCCTCATAAATGAGGCCCACAGTATTTAACCACTTTTTTCTTACCAAGTTAGAAGACTTTATTTTAGATTTTCAACTACATTATTAGAAGATAATCTGTCTTGTGGACTTTAACCTGTAGCGTGAGCAAGACTTAAACCACAATACTAAAGTTCTAAGGGATGTTATCCATGCCGTAAAACTTACACAGCCAGTCTTGGGCCATACTTATACTGTTAGCTGTGGTCTGCTTCATATCAATGCACAATAGGATTACAATAGTATTAGAAGCATCCTGAGAGAACCAACATTTTATTTTCTTCTTTTCTGGCCCAATGAAATAAAGGCAAATAACGGCTAAACCTGAGCAATATATAGTCACTTTGCACAAAATAGTATTGTCAAAAACCAATGTAGGAAAACTGACCATTTCCCTCTTGGGCTCAAATGATGATATTGCCAATCCCTGAAATAAACTTAGCCACTCGATTTGGATGGCACATACCATCACGACTTAAAGACATCCTTGGAACTGGTGTGCCCACTTAAATAATTACAATTCATGTCACTCAATTTGCAAATGCTACACTCTGGAATTAAAACGAGAAAATGTAATTTTATGAAAACTGAGAAATAATGTATGATTCTCAAGCCTGAGCTACCTCCTATCTCTAATTAAGGAAATACAACTTCCTAACTAAAGCGGCTGAAAGATCTTTTTATTCCAGCAAAAAAATGTAAATGCAATAAATTCCACTAAGGAGTTGTATAACACTATTAAATACCTCTCACAACCCTTAGTGGCATGCAATCAGGTGCCAGTAAATCAGGCTTTAGCAGATAATCTTGCAGATTATTTTGAAAGGAAAATATGACTAATCAGGGAAGAATTTACAGAACAACTCAATCAACCATTAGTGAATGTAAAGGGAAATTACTCTCTATATGTGAATAAAAGTGATTTGATTATTTCTCTTTTAGTATAAGTTAGTACCATTAAAGAAGTCTACAGATAATATAGAGGGCATTAGACCTGCATCAACTGATCATAGCTTTGGGTCTTTCAGACCCATCTTGTTAGAGTGTTTTTTGCTTATTGATAACAGTAGACATTCTAGTTCACCTTGTCATTTTATTGCATGATTGGAATTATGGAAAAGGCTAACGGACCCTCTGGTCTGTTTTTTTGACTAACATCCTTAATTCCTCATGGATAACTGGTATATTTCCAGAGGAGTTTAAAGCCTTTGTGTGTCCTTAATTAATAAAACAAATGTTGGACCCATCTGAACCCAATACTTTTAAGCATGTATCATATGACCTTTTATTGCAAAATGTATTGAGAAGCACTGACTCGACAGCTCCAACATTACACTGAAGAAAAACATAAATGACAGCCAGATGAGATTTAGACCCGGACGCGTTGCTGAGTTGGTGATCACTTTGGTGAATGCGGGTGACGTGGGTTTCTTGGATCTCTTCACTGTTTTTGACACCACAGACCAGATCACCTTGAGAAGAGACTTAGATACCTAGTAATAAATGGCTTTGTTTCTCAGCTCACATGTAATACAATTAGGAATTCCACTCCCCTTCAAAACCTTTGCTTTGGGGCATTTCGCAAGATCTGTTAACGCTCCTACACTCTTTGATCTTTACTAAACTCATTAACACGTCTGTTACTAGAACAAGGAATTAAGACATAATTTTACGCAGATGACATGCCATTTATTTGAGGGCTGTAAGTAAACTCAGTTGAGTAACAGCAAGGTGACGGACAATTGTTTTCAACCGTTATCCTAGTAAAACTGAGGTAATTAGGGGACCCTGTTTTATGGCCACTATCCATGGACCAATGCTCGTTCCCTGTGAAAATTGGTTGTGATCTTGCCATCCGATTGGAATCTAATTTGTCTCTAAAGCCTCAGGTATCAACTGTCTCTCTGATCAGATTTTTTCTAATGAAACAGGTCAGACAGATTTTCTATTAGTAGCCAATTCCAAGGCAATTATAATGGCAACAATTTTTGTCCAAAGCATATTGTATTAAGGAATTCTATATATTTGGGGCTGATCAAAAAAAATTGAACGCCCATAAAAGCTACATAGTTTAGCGGTCAGACTTGTCTCAAACCTGAAGCAATTTGGCCATCTGGTATTCCACTCGGAACATTTCCTACTGGTTAATATATGACTTGAATTTAACAATGCAGGCTTGAGTGACAAAACGGTATAAGGATTAATGACACTGTTTTTTAGAAAAGTAATGCCAACCTTTGCATTTGTTAAGATCTTCTGCTAAGGTCACTTTCACAGTCCTAATGGCTAAATTTGATAAAAGTGGGGGAAGATCACTTGGGGGCTTATTTACAAGCCCCGTGTGCTGATGAAGGATCACTTTTTTTGATACTCTGGCGGTGTAGAGTGCAGACCACGCAAAGCCACCCTGTGTGGCTTTTCATGGCCTCATAGATAAAGTGTGAGTTATGGTGTATGTTACTGCGTTGGCTCACACTGGTTCAGTGAAGCATGTCATGGTCAATGCAGTGGCTGTTCCCACACAGCCCCCATGAACTTTGACAAATTTCCAGATTTACAACATAGCACAAATCTGGGACTGGGACAAAACTGTGCGCCTCCCCAGAGGTGGCGTAACAAGGTGGAAGAACTTTATTTCTCCTCTTTCTTTGTGTGCTGCATTCTGTAGCACACATAGAAAGAGGAAAACACCTCCATTAATTGTTTTTGTGCAGGAAGGTGTCCATTCATGCACAAAAACAATCAATCATACAATGCGGAGCAGCCATTTGTGTACCAGCGCAGTGAAAGGGGACAGGAATGCGCTATATCTCCTCTATACTGTTCAGTTCTGCCCTTTTCTTTTAATGCAGGGCAGATCAACAAAGTGACTTGCAGTGCTGCTCTGTGTCAAAAACTTTAAATGAGGCCCGTGATGTTCTAGACCCAAGTCTTTGGAATTCATTTTCCCTCATATTTGTGCAGAATTAGATCACCTAAAATTTAGAAAAAAGTGGAAAAAAGTTAACAACCTGTTTGTTTACATCTTAAAATGACATCTCTTTTGATGCCTTCACTGATTAGTTTGTGATTCTTATCAACACTAAGGGGTCTCTTTTAATGGCGGGCAGATCGCCACCGCCATACGGGCGGTGGCGATCCGCCCGCCATTATCCCCCGCCTGCATGAAAAATACCCCCCGCCTGATTATGTTGGCAGGGGGTACCTGTCTTCCCATCCGCCTCTTTTCCAACTGGTCGATGAGTCGACTTGTCGGAAAAGGTTATAATATGGTGGTGGTGTCTTTTAGACACCCCCAGGATCCATATTACAATACATGCAGGGCCACGGAAAGGCATGCAGTCTTTGCTATTGGGAGCCCGTAGCTGGCCCCCAGGAAGTTGGGGGTGGGAGGTGCACATGGGGGGTACCTATGGTACCCCCTGCATTTGCATGCACAACATGGCAGGCACCGTGTGGCGGGTGGCCCTGAATGTTAAGAATGCAGGATGCACCCGCCAGTGTGATGGGCGCATCCTAATCACCCCCACAGGACCACTGCACTTATGGCGGGTGGGCCCTTTTTACGTCAGGATGGCGGGCGGACTTTGTTTGCCCGCAATCCCAATGATGCCCTAAGAGGCTCTATAGGAGTGTAAAGTGCAATTCATAAATAGCCTTAAATAAAATAAATGAACTGCGATCTGTTTGATTGCTTTAAATTTCTTCTTCAGTCGATTTGTGGCTCAACTGATTTCCTTCCTGAAGTGCATGTCCTTTATTTATGTTTATTCCGTCTCTGTCTTCCTTGGGTAGTGTTTTAGTTGATAATGTTTAGCACCAGGTATGGTCTGAAACTCCAATAACGTTGTTTGATCCACCAAGGTGCCAATTTCTTCAGCTTTCTTGTTTTCAGTGTTTTAAGGGGAAGGTCATGCCCAGTTACGAACAGGTAATCTTCATTACTCTGAGTTCTTGTCTTCCAGTTCAATTCCTTAACAATGAGTAGCTTGTCTGCTCTACAGAAACCTATTACCTAGCAAAGTTTAATTATTCCTCCAATATGGTGCTGCCTACCTGGCCGAACATGCATAAAAGGGGAAGTGCGTCATTCACACATTGTAAGAATACCAAAGAAATGAAAGAAGTGGAAAAACATAAAGCAATCACCATGAACAGAAACATGGAGGAAGGGAAGGGCTCAGGAATGGAATGGGAAGACCAGGACTCAGAACAATTAATTTTACTGGTGATTAACCCGGCATTACCTCCTCGTCCGTCTTCCCGTTCCCTTCCTTTACAATAAGCCCATACCTAAGCACATGCTTATTGAAACACAAAGACCAGATGAAGGTAACGAGAAACAACAGGTCAGTGAAATGACAAAAGAAAAGAATACAAATCACAAAACATGTACATCAGACAAAACATAAGTTTCAAAAGCAGCAGAATCTGCTCTCCCCAACAGAAGATGGTAAGGGAAAACTAAAGTGTGGAGAGTGGACCAAGTAACAGCACTATAAACGTGATGGAAGGAGGCCCTCCGAAACATGGTCCAGGATGAGGAAAACATCACCCAATGAGTCAGAAGGGACAAGAAAGGTACAAGACCCCACCTAGAGAGAGCACAGGCGACACATAAGAAAGCCATTGCCCAAATGCACAGGAATGGCTCAGGCAGATGCTAACAACCCAAAACATATCAAGAGAATGGGGAACCCTCATGTCCGGAGAAGATGATGCAGGAGAAAACACTCAAGACTTGCTAAATACAGGGGTGCAAAGTGGGACCAGGCAACTCCAGAAGCACTGGGAAGACCCTTGGCGGGGACCGTAGAGAAGGGCACATGATCTAGAAGCAAAAAGACCCCGCAAAAAGGGAGCCACCAGGTAAACAGGAGACAGACCCGTCCCCCTACACCAAGAGTCAAAGGACCCCCAATGACAACTACAAGATGCCAGGGTCGAAGGTCCATGAGAGAACTGGATGGAGTGAGGCACTGTAAGTGAACAACCGCGAGCCAACAGGTGCAACCATTCCAGAGACAAACTCCCAGCCTGAGGAGCAAGAGAGAGGACGGACTGAGAAGAGGAGCAAGCAGTGAAGATGGATGCATGAGAACCAACGAATGCAGACCATATAAGAAGGGTTAACCACAGTCTCGAGACCAGGATGGAACAAGCAGAAGAACTGAAGGCAGAGCCACTCTAATCCCCTCAAGGAACCAGAAAGCAAAGACCATGGGAGGAAGGAATTAGCAAAGGCCAGACTGAAGCCCGAGGCATCTAAGCCAAGGCAAATAGACCCAGCCAGGGAAGGCCGAACCAGGAGAAAAACAGCCAAAAGAGAAGGGGCACACCCAGGCTCAAAAGAAACCGGAGGCCCTTCACCACCCCCAGAAGAGAGCCTGACGAGAGAAGAAGGAGACTCCCCAAGGCTCACAAATTGGCCAATCCCCGACAAATCAGAAAACAGAGAATGGCACGACTCCCTCCACCCATCGACTGAGAGGATGTCAGAACACAAATAGCATGGGGCCAAAGAAGAGGAGCAAAACAGAGACAGTGCTCACTCCAAGGCCACCAATACTCACCATGACAAAGACTGTAGAGCACAGAAATATGAACAGCAGGCCAGGAATCCCTCAGCAGTGCCATTCCTCTTGGCATGTGCACCTGTCCCCAAGACCATCGAGGGAGAAGGAAGGAACAAGCCCCTGAGGTAGCGAGCTGCAACAACCACCACTAGAGAAATCCCCAGCCTCGGGGAGGCCCAGGAATGAAATCACTGATCCAGAAAAGCCAGAAACAGGGAACAAATGGAGTCAGACCCTATAGAGCATGGGTAATGTGGAGTTCAACTCCCCCAGACCTGGCAGTCAGAGCCGGGCAGACACCCATGGAAGGAGAAGTGCCCAGGAAATATGATAGAACAGAGGGAAGGGGGCCCGAAGAACCACTGGGCCAACAGGGCCAAGAGGGACGGAAAACCCATGGCGGCAATGAAAATCCAAAAAAGAAGCACCCGCAAATGGAACCAACATGAGCTCACTGAAATCCAACCAGATGGAAGGAAATACTCAGTCAGGCATCTATCAGGACGAGTAATGCGAGGAGCAAACCACAGGAGCTGCGAGGACAGTCACATTGATGACCAAGCAGAACCATCAATCAATCAATCAATCAATCATATCATTTGTAAAGCACACTACTCACCCGTGAGGGTCTCAAGGCGCTGGGGTGGGGAATGCTGCCACTGCTCGAAAAGCCAGGTCTTGAGGAGTTTTCTGAAGTTCAGCAGGTCTTGGGTCTGCCGTAGGTGGATGGGGAGGGTATTCTAGGTCTTGGCCACGAGGTGAGAGAACGATATGCCACCGGAGGTCACGCTTCGGAAGCGGGGGACTGTGGCGAGGGTGAGGTCAGCGGAGTGGAGCGGGCGAGTGGAGGTGTAGAAGCTGAGTTGTCTGTTGAGGTACATTGGTCTGGTGTTGTGGAGTGCCTTGTGTGCGTGGGTGATGAGCTTGAAGGTTATCCTCTTGTTCACCAGGAGCCAGTGCAGGTCTCTCAGGTGGGGTGTGATGTGGCTGCGGCAAGGGATGTCGAGGATAAGGCGTGCAGAGGAGTTCTGGATGCGTTGGAGCCGTCTCAGGAGTTTGGCAGAGGCTCCTGCGTAGAGGATGTTTCCGTAGTCCAACCTGCTGCTGACGAGGGCCTGGGTGACCATTCTTCTGGTTTCAGTGGAGATCCACTTGTAGATCCTGCAAGGCATGCAGTGGTTGTTGAAGCAGGAGGAAGAGATGGCGTTGACCTGTTTAGTCATGGAGAGGGTGGAGTCGAGGATGACCCCTAGGTTGTGTGGGTGGTCGTGGGTGTTGGAGCGGTTCCCAGTGCGGCCGGCCACCAGGAGTCATCCCAGGCCGAAGGGGTGGAGCCGAGGATGAGGACCTCCGTCTTGTCTGAGTTCAGCTTCAGCCTACTGTTCCTCATCTATTCAGTGATGACCTTCATTCCTTTCGTGAAGGTTGGTTTTGGCGGTGTGGGGGTCCTTGGTGAGAGAGAGGATCAGCTGGGTGTCATCGACGTGGGAGATGATGTTGAGGTCGTGATGACGGGTGACGTGGGCGAGCGGTGCCATGCAGATGTTAAACTGAGTTGGGCTGAGGGATGAGCCGTGGGGTACGCCACAGATGATCCCAGAGGCTTTGGAGCGGAAGGGGGGAAGGCAGATGCTCTGTGTTCTGCTGGAGAGGAAGGAGTTGGTCCAGTCCAGGGCCTTCTCTTGGATTCCGGCATTGTGGAGGAGTGTTCGTAGTGTGTGGTGGCAGACCGTGTCGAAGGCGGCTGATAGGTCCAGGAGGATGAGGGCCGCCGTTTCTCCGTTGTCCAGCAGGGACTTGATGTCATCGGTGATGGCGATGAGGGAAGTCTCCGCGCTGTGGTTGCTGCAGGACCCAGATTGGGAAGGGTCCAGGATGTTGTTCTCCTCGAGGTAGTGGGTCAGTTGTTCATTGACGGTCTTCTCGATGACATTTGCAGGGAACAGGAGCAGGGAGATGGGCCGGAAGTTCTTGAGGTCCTTGGGGTCCGCCTTGGGTTTCTTGAGTAAGGCGTTGATCTCGGCGTGCTTTCAGCTCTCTGGGAAGGTTGCTGTCTCAAAGGAGGTGATGATGACTTTGCGGAGATGGGGTGTGATGGATGTGCTGGATTTGTTGAAGATGTGGTGTGGGCATGGATCTGACAGAGATCCGGAGTGGATGGTGTTCATGATCTTGATGGTGTTGTCGTCGTTGGTTCAGCAGAGCAGGGAGTTGGTGTGGATGGTGGTCGTGGGGACGGAGGTCTCAGTGGTTGTCAGGGCGGTCGTGGCGTTGAAGTTGTCGTGGATGTCTGCGATCTTGCGGTGAAGGAAGGTGGCCAGCGAGTCGCACAGGTCTTGCGAGGGTGGGAAGTTGTTGGTGTTAGAGCTGGGGTTGGAGAGTTCCTTCACGATGTTGAAGAGCTCCCTGCTGTTTTGCGCGCTGTGGTCTAGGCGGTTTTTGAAGGAGGCCCTTTTTGCAGATATGATGAGGTGATGGTGTCTGCGGGTGGCGCTGTTCGTTCACGGAGACAGATCTTCAGTGAACCAGTTGGCTTTCTTGTTGGTGTGACTGTTGGAGAGTTTCTTGATCGGGGTGAGCGTGTTGGCGCAGTCGTTGATCCACTGTCTGATGTGTGGGCGGCGGTGTCGGGGTCAGTGGGGTTGGTGGGTGGGCTCTGGGCGAGGGTGGTAGTTAGCTGGTCTTCGGTGACTGCTCCAGCAGCTGCGAGGCATCTGTTGGGTGCGGTGATGCGTGGTGGGATTCTTGAAGGTGAAGTGGATGCAGCGATGGTCGGTCCAGTGGTTTGGTTGAAGGAGACGTTGGGGCTTGTGGAGAAGATGGGGTCAAGAGTGTGACCGGCAGATTGGGTGGGTGTTGTGACGGGAACATTTTCTGACTCTGCCAAACCTTTGCTGCAATTTGCCCTGACGCCTACCTGCTTTGTTGAGACCTTCAGCCCTCGGTTGAGCGCCCTCCCGCCTCCCGCTGCCCGACTCCCCTGACATCTCGGAGTCCGGTAGCCGAGTGGAGCGTGGTTCGAGGGGGGAACAGAAACTACACTCCCCAGCATCCCGAGCGGCGCACGCCGCGTCACCTGCGCGCCAGGAGGCGCTGAAATAGCACGTCACCCCCGTCTCGCGGGACGCCGGGCGAAGCCCGGGACAAGGGCGGGCCCGTTTAAGCCCGTTCAAGACCGGGTAAGACTGGACTGGGCCACCTTATTAACATTTCACCCTGTGTGCCCCTATTAATACAATTCAACCCATTCTGTTTAACTTGGTCTCTTTGCACTGTACTGTGTAACCGTGTATACTGTTTCTGATAACCATGTCACCCAGAATCACTAAAAACAGTAAAGCTGTACATGTCGCTCAGATTATAGGGCCAATAGACCAATTCATTGCCAAAGCAAATGATGCCATAAATCAAGGTGTGCTCCTGTTAGAAAGGAGGGTCTCACAGGACCTAGCTGCAGCCAGGCGCTCCTCACTGGGCTTACTGGCATCTGCCATAACACCGCAACGCACCTTAGTCTCTGATTTACAACACGAGACCCAAACGGTCCCTGGGATCGTGGATTTATCGGTATCTATAGACCTTTCTACAACACAAATATCACACACTTCTGCACCCCATCCTTCCCGATCAATTGAGAGAACACCGATTCTCTTTTCAAATCCGGAGGAGAATCCTCCATCTCCTAACACTAGGGGACAGAGGGAAGGTGCCATCCCGAAAAAGAGAAAGGGTCAAAAAGATAATAAGAACCCTTCCCCAAACATTACTGATTCTCCCCAGGATCTCTTGTCACAATTTAACGAACATTCTCCCTCACTACCCCAGCCATTATCCCAACCAGAAATGTTTCAACAGCCGACTATTACAACAATGTCAGAAATAATAAATCTCTCGTCTGACATTCCTAACCCTATCTCGAGTGGTAACATAGGTAGCGGGCGGGATCCCTTGCTACAAGATTCACATACATTAGCCTATATAGAGGCCTTAATTAAATTACATCTTAAACCTATTGAATCAGCGCTATCAAAGATTGAAAAGTCACTAGCTACATTAACATCCGAACTAAAAGCCAAGAATAGCTCGACCCCTATGCCCTCTCTTTCTGTGACCCATCAACACAACCCAAAACCAATAAAGCCAGGGGGTACACTTCTCCATCAAACACCTCAAGCCTCTAAAGCGGCGACTACCACAGTGGTGGTCCACCAAAAACCTGTTGGTACAACCAGTACAAAACCACAGCAAACAGCAACTAATACTGTTGCAAAAAATCCTGGTATCCCTTCCCTTTCTGGTCCTCCTGCACCAATGGGCAAACTTACTAGTTTATCAACCACACGAACTACAGCTAAAACACCAGCCTCCAAAAACGCAGCTTATAACATAAGACGTAACGGAGCTCGTCCTGCTCACCTCCCCCCAGAAGCAACGCCGTTTGTTGTTATTATGACCGGGGTTCCAGCGTTGCACATCAACTCTGAAGAACCTGGATGGTCTTTAAAAAATAAGGTACTCCACTGGTTGTCAATGAACCGGCCACTTCCCCCTTTTTCTAACAATAGAGTTGTCTCAGTTCGCAGAGTCCCCTGGGTAGGGAAGGAGTCAAAAACCATCCCAGGAGACTGCATTATAATAACGTTTGAAGACCCCCAAACTGTAGAATATATCTGCTCATGGGGCGATCAAACATCTTCTGAAGGAATTGGTACGAAAAGGCTAGCCTTTTTTTACCCTCATGCCCAATCCCTACCACCAGGCCCTGAGTGGAACTGGACCCAGGTTGGGAATCGGAATAGAAATTCGGATTGGACAAATTGGCCAGGACAAGGAGGTAGAGATACCATGCCATCTTTGGACTGGAGGGGTGTTCCTACGTACAACAGGTTTGACTGCTTGGAGATGGTGGACTGACCACCAACAGTTAATGTCCTGGACGATAGGAATTCTTCCCCCACAGGGTCACCACTCTCGACGCCATTAAGTTCTCCCTTACCCCCAATTCTGTCGAATAAAACAATGCCTTTACCAACTTCGGTAATTTTAACCGACACAGTGGTCGTACATCCTTTCCATCATGCTGGTAGCCAGCCTTGCCCTAACACTACATGTGACAAACAACGAGAGAGATTGTCCTCCTCTCTTAACACTGATTTTAGTTCATCACGAAATATACCATCCCAAAAAGGAAGGCCAGCTCTTACCAACAGAACCTCGTCGACCCAGCTAGTGCCTATATTATTCTGGAACGTAGCTGGACTACGACCCAGGATATTATCGTCATCCTGGCTGGGTTTTGTTACCTCATACCAGATAATGTGCTTCCAAGAGACATGGACAATTGACCCACTGCACATACAAGGCTATTTAACGTTCCACTCTTCAGCCAGCCCGTCAACACACGGCAGACCTAAGGGGGGTCTTGTGGTATACATATCAAACAAGCTTGCAGTAAAGAAAATCTCTCTCCAGTGTACTACCCTGTATTATCAAATTCTTATGATTACTTTAAAAAATGGTACGTCATATAGTCTTATTAACTTTTATAATAATCTATCTCCCGCAGATTGTGTGAAAACTGTGTCCGCAATTTCACTTTTTATAGGCGAACAACGAGCCAAGCACTCATCAGCTATGTGTAATGTAATCTGGGGAGGGGATTTCAACGTACAACTGTGTTCTAATTATAAGAAATCCGATTGTGGCCTCCTAGACGAAAATGATTGCCCGCTGACACATTTTACCCACTCCCCCGTAGGAGATTCTCTTAACGATAGCTTAATGTCGTTGGAAATGGCTTATGCCAACGAACTTGCAGATCCTCCCGTGGAATTTAATCCCACTTTTCACGGCAGGGGTTGTTTTAGCACCATAGATTTTATACTCTGTTCATATTCTTTAAAGGGTACACTTTTTCAGTTCAGTACAGGATCAGAAATTTCAGGTGACCATTTCCCCAACACGATAGTACTAAAGTTAGCTACGAGAGTTTCCCACCCCATAAGGAAGAGTCTACTGACCCAAAAGGCATTGACTCTGGATAAAACAAACGGCTATTCCGTGAAATGGTCAAGGATAGATCCAGTAGCAACATCAAGCACGGTGATCTCTAAAGCACTCCCATGGATAAACACGTGTCTTAATGAGGTATCCTCCCCAGAGCAAATTATTTCCAGCTTCGGGGAAATCCTGAAAGTCATTCAGAAGGTATT
Organism: Lissotriton helveticus; assembly: GCF_964261635.1. Taxonomy (NCBI): domain Eukaryota; kingdom Metazoa; phylum Chordata; class Amphibia; order Caudata; family Salamandridae; genus Lissotriton; species Lissotriton helveticus. The sequence goes on from NC_136063.1 coordinate 1,229,979,012, forward strand.
ATTTCGAACCTGCAAACCGGGTAGCCACTCTGAGCCAGGCTGGTTTAACACGGCATGCCGGAAAGCTCTAAAGGCCCTAAAAAAAGAGCTCCACAACCCAATTAGAGACCAAAGCAAAGTAGCTAAATTAAGATCTGAATACAAGCAGGCCCAAACAAGCTGTAAAAAAGACCATAAAAACAAACTGTGGGCCCAACTACATGAGAGTTGCAACAGAATGGACAGCTCTCTATTCTGGCAAGTAGTAAAATCTCCTTTCCTACTTGAGGTAAGCTCACATCAACATCTGGATGTAGCTGTGACCGCGGACGAGTGGGTGACACACTTTTCTAAAATCTTTGGTGACCCCCCCTCGGCAAGCGCCGCACACCCCAATCCAGTGAGCGAGTCCCAAAAAAAGGTGTTTATCAAATTGACCTCCATTTCACTCTTGGAGAGGTCATAAGTGCACTATCTTCTTCAAAAACCGGAAAGGGCCCTGGTCCAGACGGTGCCCCATTAGATATATTCCTTTCAAATATCGATTTATGGTCCCCAATCATCACCCAGCTAATGGTGGCAGTTTTAAATATTGGCCTTTTGGACTCTTGGTCCTCCTCCATACTGCTCCCAATTTTCAAAAAAGGTGAGAGAAATAACCCTGCCTGCTACAGGCCCATCTCCCTCCTGGATTCACTGGGTAAAGTCGCGGGTCGTCTAATTCTGGACCGCTTACAGGATTGGGCGGCAGAAAAGAACATCATCACCGACCTACAGTATGGATTCCGGGAGGGACTGGGCACTGTTGAACAGGCCCTAAACCTAACTCTCTTAATAGGAAAGTATGTTGGGGTAAAACGGGGCAACCTATTCATGGTCTACGTCGACCTCAGCGCGGCGTTTGACTGTGTAATCCACGCCAAGCTGTGATCTATTCTGGAGGAGTTGGGTGTTGACCCTCCCCTTATTAAATTTCTGCGCGAGCTCTACACTGACGCCTCGGCTTGCGTAAGATTTGGTACGGGTGGAGAGTTAACACCCTCTTTTCCAATAAATCGTGGAGTAAGACAGGGCTGTGTCCTGGCTCCCTTCCTATTCAATTTATACACCAATGGTCTGGAAGCAGCCATGCTAGAAGGGAGCCAGGATTTACCTACCATCAATCAGCGCCCTATTCCAGCATTACTCTACGCTGACGACTCCGTAATTTTTGCTAGGACCCTAGTGCAGCTCCAGAAGCAGCTGGATAAATATTGTAACTACATGCTTTCACTTGGGTTAAAGGTGAATAAGACCAAGACCTTCATCATGCAAACAGGGCCCAAGGTAAAAAGCTCCAAACATCTCTGCATTGAGCAATCAAAACTGGAACGTGTTAGGGAATACCCTTACCTGGGTATCCTAATAGACGATCAACTAACATGGAAAAGGGCGATGGTAACCAGGAAATTGCTTTACCAACGAGCAACTTCTGCCCTCGTCTCATTCTCCAGAAAAATGGGCAAACCAACCCCCCCTGTATTGCTCAAAATTCACCAAGCAAAATGCTTGAGCATTGCCACATACAGAGCCGGTGTATGGGGCTACGTAAATACGGCTGAACTGCAAAAAATCCAAAATGGCTTTGTCAAATACCTGCTGGCCCTCCCACGGAGTGCCCCCACATACGGTTGTCATATTGAGCTTGGGATTGACTACTTAATAGACTACATCAAATGTCAACCAATGCTCCTTTGGCATCGTATTTGGACAAAGCCCCAGTGCCATCTCACACGTGCCATGATCTTAGAATGTCTTGAGATGACGTCCTGGAAAAACATCCCATGGTTGGCGTATGTGGTCAACTTCTTGAAAGATCTTGACCTTATACAGTATGTCATTGAGCCCTCAACTATCACCGAGATGAGCAGAAAAACTTTGAAATATCATTGTCTCAATCATTTAAGGGAACTCCGTATGTCTTGTGGAAAAGTAAATTTTGCCATGTTCTGTGTCCCTACGCCTCATCCATCATATGTTATGTGTGCATGACCAATATGCATATGTTATTCCCCATGTCTGATTAATGACGCAATTGCAGTTGTGTCCACCTCTAGTATGCCAGTTTCCAGTCCTCGTGAATACTACGAATATCAGGCCTATGTAAAGTTATGTTGCCACGTTTCTTAGTGTGCACGTTATTCCATTATAAAGTCCCCGTTTCTAGGCCTCAAAAGGGCCCGGACATCAGATTCAGATCCTGTCTCCTGAAAGCCTCGCTGAGGAGCGATACAGCCCCCACCTGTATCCTCGACCTTTCACTTACTTCCTGCCTCGCAGTGCCCGGTGCAGCCTGGCTCTGCCTCTGAGTCTGCCAAAAGTAGGTTATGATTCCAGCTATCAGTTCAGTCCTCCTTCTCTGCATTCCTGAGCTACTGAACTGCATCAATAGTTTCCGTCATTGTCTAGCCTTCTCGGCTCCACGTTAGAGAAATACTGTATTTAATGGTCATTTAATATTCTTCATCACGCACTACATGTAGAATAATGCATGGTCCAGTCTTAGAGTCAAGTTAGCTTTTCCCTTCATGACTTCTAGTTTATATCAACATGTTCCCTAAACATTAGATACCAGATAGGGTTTAGGTACATGTCGCTCCGACCCTCCAGACTCTAGTCTCTGCTCCTAACACAGAGTTCGTAGCCCCCAGCTTCTCCTAGTAACACGTCATTGCCAGTTTTCGCGCACCATTAGGTTAGAGGTCCCGGCTCCTTAGGTAGCCCCCTCCAAAGTTTCCGCCCATTCATGACATATTCTGTTACGTTTGCATCACATGTCCATGTATACTCCCAGTTACACCTATTTTTACTGTTATCTTTCGCGACTGCTACGCGTCACGCCTTCTGCTCCACCCACTGTTACGCCTACTGCAATGTAATGCTATGTGTTTGCGCTATGTATATAAGTCAATGTATTGTTATTAAAAGTTAGCGCGCTCATCCCAGACCCGGCCCCAGCAGCTGCTGGGTCATTCTATGCAGGTTGTCCTGATCCTGTCCTTATGCTGTAATAAACCTGCAGAAACTCCTACTACCTCGAATCTTGACTCTTATTTTATTGAGCTATCTGTTATTCATTCATTCATCCAAAAATAGATCCGGTATTATTTATTTATATACCACATAATGGCGCCCGAATAGGGACTTGCCCTTTCCCCACGCGTCGGTGAAGCCACGCCGACCCCCTGACCCTCTGCAGTCGTGACGGAACCATACCGTGCACTAGGCAGATATTTCTGCTCCAAGTATCCCTCAGGCCCACGGAGGAGACGGAGGAGGCGGTCCAGCATCCAAACGAGACGGTGGAGGAACGCGGCGAGTCCCGACCAGAGCCCAAGCCGAGAGTCCAAGGTCCGAGGTATCCGGAGGCCCACCCGTAACAGAAGTCCGAAGTCCGAAGTTCGTCGTCGTAGCAGTCCAGTCCCGTCCGAGGCCTTCCGTTCCGTGCTGCCCGGTGAGTACCATTGCTGGGGTAGTATCTAGACAGGACCAATCTAAATTGACTCCTGGTCCGTGGGTTGGTGGTGCCCAGACTCACAAACAAAGTGTTCACCTAGGTGGATACGGGTCTTGATGCGTCCCTTTATGGGACCGGTATGTTCCGTACTGTTACAGCAGTGCATCCAGTAACTCTAGTCTGTTCCGTTCTCGAGAAATTCTGTTCTGTTTCTGTTTTCAGTATTCCAGGTAATATTCTGTTCGAACTGTTATTTATAATGTTCTTCATGTATTTTTAATGTTGTGGTATGAGTGTGACGTGATTTCGTGTTTTCATTGTGTATTGTATTGTGTCCAGATTACAGTTCAGTCATGCCGCTCTTTTCCAAGTTACGTCAGTTAAAAACTAGAAAGGGTTTATTAGAAGAAGCAGTTCCTGTCCCGCCTAGGGACAGTCCAGGTCACTTTATGTATCAGAAACATGGCATAAGCGCCATAATGTATCTAGATTTATGGGTAGAGTATACCAAACAGTTAGAAGAAAAGTATAGATGGCCCGTATCGGGTACATGGGATGCCGAATGTATCATGCGAGTAGAAGAAGCATTATGGAAAAAGAAAGCCAGACAGTCACAGAAAGATGCCATCGAGTTATGGCGTAAAGAAGCTCATAAAAGAACCGAAAAGGAAGTCAGAAAGTCAGAGTTAAGTAGAGAATCCCAGGAACGAGCCCAAGAAAGAGAATTAATCGAGATAGGTGAACAAGTCAAAGCCGAACAGTCAGACAGACAGAGGCATGCCCTCATTAAGGGTATGTATCCTCTCCTTGCCGAAGGTGTGCCAAAAGCGACCCCAGAGGCATCTAGTAATTTCCCGCCACCATTAGTTCCGACCAAGCTACGTCACAAACCGACCGCAGCTGATATTTTTATTTCGTCCTACTTGGACGACACAGTCCCAGAATATGCAAATCCTGTTCGCGCTCCGCCCGTCCCTGTAAATCAGGTAGTTCCTGCTCCTCCAGACACCGGGGTGCCCTTAACAGCCCCCCCGGGTCAGTCCGCCATACAAGTCCAGCCCACGTTACAATTACCGACCCTGCCAGGACGAAGAATGTCAGTAGACGATTCTAGTCTAGGGGCCGCAGGAGGAGGTCTTCCTCAAACCCCGCCGCCACACAAGCGTTTATCAGCACTCGAATTACATGCTCAAGCATCACAGCGTACTCCTAAAAGTAATAAGTCTGTCACAGAAATCAGACAAGCCCTTAACGAATGTGTCTATGATCCAGTTCCAGGCGAATATAATATGGTTTTATATTCCGTACGTGTAAGGAGAGTGACCGAGTATCTAGTCACCTTACCGAATATGAAAGAAGATCTAGACAGAATATATCGTTTCATCCGTACAGGGGATGATCCAGAAAGTATTGGCGAGATTATGTCTCAAAGGAAAGCCGAGATTCAGCTCATGATATTAAAGTTCCTGATAAATTGTCTAATAAGAGAACAAGATTATCCGTCTAAAGATCCCGCCGAAATGAGAATCCTGACAAGGTGGAGTGATAATATAGCCGAGGGTAAGCACAAGACCGTCGGTGCCATGGAGAGTATGTACAAGAAAATTCGTAAAGAAATAATAAGGTTACACGAACAGCGTAAAGCAGCACAAGTAAGCGAGAAAGAAAGTATCTCTGATCCTGAAGAGGAAGAGAACGAGAATCCCGCCAGAATAGCGTATGTAGGAAAATCTAGATTTCCAGATCGTCATTTACGTCTAGAACCCAAGTCTATTTTTCATCATCCAGCACCAGAACAAGGTTCTCTAGAACAAGTATTTCAAGCTACCGATCACATTCTGAAATCACGAATCGGTTATAGTGAATTAAGTACCATGCATGAACAAGAACTAGCCCGATCAGCAGTCCGATGGATTACTGATTCTACCACTTTTCCAGACGAAATAGTGGCACAAATGTTTCTGAAACTGCCCCCAGCCGAGCAACGACTGGTGGGTATGTATATGATCCAGTACCTCATTACTCTGTATGAGGGTCAACATTCTGATCCAGGCCCGTTACACGATGTCCTGAACGAGTTACTCCAGTATAGATGGAGAGGTCTAGGTACCGATTTAATTAGTGTCATTCTAGAACAGCGTCACAAATATAGAACGTTCCTGAACCCGCATTTTGTTCATGTCTCACCCCCAGAAAGTAAATCATTCTACATAGACAGACAGAATCCGTTACGAGAAGTCCACCCAGTCCAAGGGGCGGGTGGCGTAATGCAACGAGTGTTTGTATACACTCCGATTTCAAAGATGGAACTTCTTGAAATGAAGAAATTAATTCCCTGTCATGATAAAGATCCAGCAGGGTTCCATAGAGAATTAAAAGACATGCTCCGTATGGGAGAATACACTTACCCAGATATCATTAAAATGTTAAAGGTCCTGTTACCCGCAGGGGTGTATGAAAAGTTAAAGGAAAAAGAATGGGAGGTGGGAGAGAAAAAGATCGATTGGGCAGCTCTAGAAGCTGAAGACAAGGCACGAGTACCAGGTACCGGTCTTGGAGATAAATGTAAAGAATTACCAGAATTATTGATTCAAGTTTTACCCAGATTATTGACAACGAGAAAAGAAGACTGGGATGCAATCTCAGCCTGTAAACAGAAACAAGACGAAGATATTAGTGATTTTTATTCTAGATTTGAAAAATGTTTCAGTATCAACAGTGGTCTCAAGACAAGTAGTGAGTCATACCCTCATCTTTTTGTTACTAAATTAGTCGAGAATTCAAGTCCACAAATTAAAAACCGAGTTTTGAAAGTCGAAAGCACCTGGCAAGCAAATACTCCGTCCCAGATGCTCCAGATGCTCCAGTATCACCAGAATAGAATCAGAGAAGAGCAAGAACACGAAAGAAAACGTATGAAAGACACGAAAATGAAAGTGCTAGTTGCACAAACTGTTCCTCAAGACAGTCAGAAGAGGGGTCCGAATCAAGCCAGTCACCCTGCAGCTCCCGTTAAAGGGAACTGCAATTATTGTAAACAGCCAGGTCATTTTATAAACGAGTGTGCAGTTCTGAAACATAATATAGCTACTGGTAAGACTAAAGAAAGACCACGTCCGCCTAGACAAGAACAAGTTTCACAGATTCCTCAGTCACAGAATGCACAACAGACAGTTACAGTACCGCAGCCTATTGCTGCAACACAGCACGTTACATCGCAGATGTACCAGTATGCACAGTCTGAGTATCCAGAGTACCAGTCATATTCATGAAACAGCCTAGAGAGGGAGGTAGGCTTGCCTCTCATCGAGATACCTGTAGATCAAGAAGGTCCCTATGTTCACAGTCAAGTATTAGGGAAAGACAGAAAGTTTTTGATCGATACAGGGGCAAGTAGGACCACAATTAGTCATGCCGAAGTTCCAGGGGCTCCGCTCTCAGGCTCAAGAAATGTTTCCCTTGGATTTTCAGGAAAGCCAATAGTTAATGAGATATCTAAGCCAGTTACTCTAGAAGTAGGTCCATTGTCCCGTACTACTGATCTGTTACTTACTAAGTCATGTCCAGAAAACCTATTAGGCATTAAAACACTGAAAGAGTTAGGTGCAGTCATATGCTGTTCCCCAGAGGGAATACGTCTGTTCCTACGTGACTTTAAGGGTCACTATGTATTACGAGATTTTGATTCCAGATTGTCTAATGTTCCGCAGCATTTATGGGCGCAAGGTCCAACTGATGTAGGTTATATGCAAATCACACCCCATCGTGTGACTCTCAAACCAGGTGTAGTGTTACCCCGAATCAGACAGTACAGATTGCCACCTGAGGCTGTAGCAGCCTTATCCAAAATTATTGACGAGCTCATGGCTCAAGGAGTAGTTGTAGAAACTGACTCCAATGTATGCAATTCTCCGATCATTCCAGTCATGAAACGTACTGATCCAAATGCACCCCCAGTATATCGATTAGTGATTGATTTACGAGAACTTAATAAATGTATTATTCCTCAGTACCCAGTTGTTCCAGACATTTCATCCCTGTTAACAGCCATTGATTCCGAAGCCATGTTCTTCACTGTCATTGACCTCAAGAATGCATTTTTTAGTGTTCCAATTCATCCAGACAGCCAGTTTCTTTTCGGATTTTGTTTAAATGGAAGGAGCTATATGTTTACACGCGCTCCTCAAGGTTTCACAGAAAGCCCTAGTATTTACAGTCAAGCACTCAAGAGACAACTAGACAATATTCACATGCCAACTGACACTGCCCTGCTCCAGTATGTCGATGATCTACTGATCACAGCCCGTTCTGAACGTGCCTGTGAACGAGCATCCCTTACAGTCTTGTATTTTCTAGCCGAGATGGGGCACAAGGTGTCACCTTCGAAGCTTCAATTCTGTGTCCAGCAAGTGGTATACTTAGGACACTTGCTGTCCAAGAGGGGTAGGCAGTTGACACCCGACCGTATCCAGTTAATAGCGAGTCTTCCCCAGCCCAGAACCCAGAAGGAGGTACGTGCTTTTATCGGCCTTACTTCTTATTGTAGACAATGGATTCCCCAGTATGCATTTTTAGCCAAGCCACTGATACAGTTAACGACACAGGAGGCAGCCGTATCGACTGTCCTCCCTTGGACATCTGACCATACACTTAGTTTCAACGAGTTAAAGAAAGCTTTATGTCAAGCTCCAGTTCTAGCTACACCGAACTACAGTAAGCCTTTTACACTTTTCGTTACTGAACGCGAAGGTACAGCATTATCTGTTCTCACACAAGATCAAGCAGGACAATACAAGCCCTGTGCTTATTTTTCGAGCACATTAGATCCAGTCGCCCAGGCGTTGCCTGCGTGCCTCAAGTCAGTTGCAGCCACAGCACTAGCTATCAGACAAAGTGATTCCATAGTTTTAGGACATTCTCTGACAGTACAAGTCCCACATTCAGTAGAAGTTCTTTTAAACCGAACACAAACTCAGCACTTGACAATTGCACGTTTAACAGGTTATGAATTGACACTGTTCCAGCCACACATAGAAATTAGACGCTGCAACGTCCTGAATCCTGCTACACTGTTACCATCAGTTAATCCAAATCCTGACCCACATGACTGTGTGGAAGTAGTCAACATTACGACTAAGCCAAGACAAGACCTGACAGACATTCCGTTACCAGATCCTGACCTGACACTTTATGTGGACGGTTCATGTATGAGAACTAGTACAGGAGAACTAGTCGCCGCATATGCAGTAACTACTGACACCGAAGTTATTGAGACACACCGTATTGACACCCTGTCCGCTCAAGCAGCAGAGCTAGTCGCTCTGACACAAGCCTGTATACACGCCAAGAACCAGAAAGTTAATGTTTACACAGATTCACGTTACGCATTCGGAGTTGTACACGACTTCGGAGTGCTCTGGCAGGAGAGAGGTTTCATGACTTCTCATGGAACCAAGATTCAGCATGGTCTCCTTATTCAAGCCCTGTTAGATGCCATACATTTACCGACATCCATTGCTATCATGAAATGCAAAGCACATACGAAAGTTACTGACATTATTTCCCAAGGTAATGATCTAGCAGACCGCACAGCCAAGCTTACAGCACAGACTCTAGACATTCCAGTTAATCAGACACATACTCCAGATCCGACTACATGCATGACAGTTAAGGACCCTACTCAAGACGTCATAGATATACAGTTACACGCTACTCCTGATGAAATCAAGAAATGGTCTGAACAAGGAGGGGTCCAGACAGATCAGGGATGGTTAACGAAGGGTAGAGCCACATGGTTTCTCCCCGACTCTATGGTTCAAGTCATTATCAATACCGCACATAGTCCAGCACATTTAGGAGAAAAAGCTATGTTAGACAGTATCCAGAATATATGGTTCAACAAGCATTTACGAGCTGCAGCCAAGCAGAAAGTCCGCACCTGTATGATATGTTGTCAGTTTAATCCAGGTAAAAGTGTCCCGGTGGAACAAGGTGGTTTCCAGCCCCCTGACCACCCTTTTGAGGTCCTCCAGATGGATTATATTCAGATGGAGCGATGTCGAGGTTTCAAGTATGTCCTTGTAGTTGTATGCGCTTTGTCCAGGTGGACAGAAGCATATCCAGTTCCAGATTACACAGCCGCGACCACTGCCAAGCAGTTGGTTCGTGAATTTTTCCCTAGATACGGACTCCCTAGAGTCGTATATTCTGATAACGGTCAGCCATTCTCCTCAGAGTTAATGAAGCACGTTTCCCTTTTGTTAGGGTACCAGTGGAAGTTCCATTGTGTACGCCATCCTGAAGCAGCCGGTCTGGTCGAGAGACATAATCAGACCCTGAAAATCCGTATTGCCAAAGTCTGTAAAGAAAAAGGTGTGGACTGGCTAGTAGCTCTGCCAGTCGCTTTATTTTATATGCGCATGGTTGCACATTCCAGATCAGGTCTGTCCCCGTATGAGGTCGTATTCGGCCGCCCCCCTAACATGTGGGGTACTCCTAGACCCCGAAGTATTACCGATGTTTCATGTAATATGCTGACAGATTACCTAGCTTCCTTGATGTCTGCCCTCAACTCATGTCGTTCACAGGTTGCTGCCGCCTTTCCAGACAATACCGAGGTGGCACCGCACGAGATCGTTCCAGGCTCCCTAGTGATGGTCCGGAATTTCGACAGATCAAGTCCCCTGGAACCACGTTGGAAAGAGCCACGTCAGGTCCTCTTGACCACCCGTACCGCCGTCAAGTTGGAAGGCAGAAAAGGATGGGTCCACCTTTCTCATGTTAAACTTTTTAAGGGATTGAAACCCGTCTCTAAAAACATTTCCCGGGATTCGAAAGACTGCCAAAACATCGTTTTAAAGGACTGTCCCGCACAAGACATTATTACAAACCCTCCCTTGTTAGAGAAAACTCCGCAACAGGAGTATAAGTTAAAGCTCAGGTCTAGTAAAATAAGTCAGTCAGTTTGATTGTATAAGTCCTCCCCTAGGTGAAACGGTTAGACTGTTTCTGACATGTATAAAATAGACCCCCATAGTGAGAGAGTCAGTCGAAGTTCAATCAGATGTATCGTTTTTCTGAGTTTCGTATTATTCATCAGCATAATGATTTCCTGCACCAGCTATGCATTCTATCTGTATTTTCCAGTTCCTCATGTAAATATGTCTGCTAATGCTACAGTAGAGCACACGTTTAGTGATCTGCCTCCTCACGAATATTCTTACCGCCTCGCTATGCGCAACAACACATTTATCCGTATGTTACATTACTCACACCAGACCAGCAATGCTACTAATTGTTGGGTGTGTGGTCGACTCCCCCCTTTCCAGACGCCGAAGGGAGTTCTGCCACTTTTTCCTTATCCATTCTCACACAATGGTTCGTGTGGAGCATGGTCCACGTTAACGTCATCCTCAACAGATATGTCTTTTCTTAACAGTACATGTTTTTCAGACAAGCAAGGTTTCCCCCACAGAACAGGTTTAGATCTAGAAAATGAAGTATATAATTTAGGTAATTATTCGTCGAATTTTATGGTCCTGAATGTTCAGTCTGATACTACTCCAGACTTACCTGCTATTTCAGTATTACCAGTCAAAGGCGAATTATGTGTCCGTAATTATGGTTCCGTACATGTAGGACATAGTGAATGTACTACTGTTATCAAGTATAGTGACAGTGGGAAATCTATTTTTAAAGCCTCACGTCATTCTTATTTTATTTGTGGTCAAACTGCATATGTCCGTCTGCCCCTCGATTGGGAGGGAACCTGTTACATTGCCTTCCTACTGCCACCTGTTTTCTTAGCCCCATCTGATTATCACAGAAACACACATCTAGTACACATTAGACATAGAAGGGAGTCCCCAATTGTCGATTATACTGAAACTACTCTAGAACAGTATACAGATTTCAATAAAGGTTTCTTCTTCTTTGTAGGACCTGTCCAGAATAGTAAACTGATCCGCAGGTTAACAAGAACCCTTGAAGCTGTAGTAAATGAGACTGCCTCTGCTCTAGGTAACTTAACCGAAGAACAATCTGCTATGAGATTTGTCGTTTTGCAAAATCGTCTCGTCCTTGACGTCATACTGGCCGATAGGGGCGGGGCCTGTAGAGTCATCGGATCTAGTTGCTGCATTTTCATTCCAAATAACGCGCCGTCTGTTTATTCAGCTATAACCAGACTCCATAAAATTGCCCATCTGTTACACCAAGACCCAGGCACCTGGACATGGTCCGGTTGGTTCTGGAATATAATTTCCGCATGGGGATGGAAAGTCCTGTCCTTTCTAGGTATTGCAGTAGCGATCATATTTAGCTGCTGCCTCTGTATACAATGTGGCCCTGCGATTTGCAGTATGTGCGCTACCGCTTGTATTCCTAGTCCCAAGCCCCGTTCTAAATCCCGTTCCAAGACAATTCGAGACGAGCAAATGATACTGTATGAAATGATAGATGGTATCATGAAAATTGATGTTTCCTGATGGAAACGTAGTGACAAGGAGGGAATGTGGAAAAGTAAATTTTGCCATGTTCTGTGTCCCTACGCCTCATCCATCATATGTTATGTGTGCATGACCAATATGCATATGTTATTCCCCATGTCTGATTAATGACGCAATTGCAGTTGTGTCCACCTCTAGTATGCCAGTTTCCAGTCCTCGTGAATACTACGAATATCAGGCCTATGTAAAGTTATGTTGCCACGTTTCTTAGTGTGCACGTTATTCCATTATAAAGTCCCCGTTTCTAGGCCTCAAAAGGGCCCGGACATCAGATTCAGATCCTGTCTCCTGAAAGCCTCGCTGAGGAGCGATACAGCCCCCACCTGTATCCTCGACCTTTCACTTACTTCCTGCCTCGCAGTGCCCGGTGCAGCCTGGCTCTGCCTCTGAGTCTGCCAAAAGTAGGTTATGATTCCAGCTATCAGTTCAGTCCTCCTTCTCTGCATTCCTGAGCTACTGAACTGCATCAATAGTTTCCGTCATTGTCTAGCCTTCTCGGCTCCACGTTAGAGAAATACTGTATTTAATGGTCATTTAATATTCTTCATCACGCACTACATGTAGAATAATGCATGGTCCAGTCTTAGAGTCAAGTTAGCTTTTCCCTTCATGACTTCTAGTTTATATCAACATGTTCCCTAAACATTAGATACCAGATAGGGTTTAGGTACATGTCGCTCCGACCCTCCAGACTCTAGTCTCTGCTCCTAACACAGAGTTCGTAGCCCCCAGCTTCTCCTAGTAACACGTCATTGCCAGTTTTCGCGCACCATTAGGTTAGAGGTCCCGGCTCCTTAGGTAGCCCCCTCCAAAGTTTCCGCCCATTCATGACATATTCTGTTACGTTTGCATCACATGTCCATGTATACTCCCAGTTACACCTATTTTTACTGTTATCTTTCGCGACTGCTACGCGTCACGCCTTCTGCTCCACCCACTGTTACGCCTACTGCAATGTAATGCTATGTGTTTGCGCTATGTATATAAGTCAATGTATTGTTATTAAAAGTTAGCGCGCTCATCCCAGACCCGGCCCCAGCAGCTGCTGGGTCATTCTATGCAGGTTGTCCTGATCCTGTCCTTATGCTGTAATAAACCTGCAGAAACTCCTACTACCTCGAATCTTGACTCTTATTTTATTGAGCTATCTGTTATTCATTCATTCATCCAAAAATAGATCCGGTATTATTTATTTATATACCACATATCTCATATACCTCATATCTTGATGGCTCAGGTGTCTCCAGGAATACAGCCCTACCTATCATATTATATATCTAATCACGAAAAATACCTACTAACCAGGTTTCGTTTTAATCTGTTTTTCCGATTGGTTACTTTTCCAAAAACGCTAAACTGGTCACATGAATTGGATAAATGTCCATGTGACAAGGTCTCCCCCCAATCAACCATGCATGTAGTATTGTTTTGCCATTACTATGTTGAAACACGCAGACGCTGGGTTTTACCACTGTTGCGCCAAATGGGGTTGAGGACCTGTCGCCCGGCGTTTCTAGCTTTACAGCAGCTCGAATCACAATATGTGGCAAAGAATTTAGCCCTGTTTTTGAAATCATGTATAACTATTCGCAAAACTTTAGAAATGAACCTCAGTTGAATTTACGAACACCTGCACTAACTTTGTATATGGACTAAAGTGTATTCTCTTTCATTTTGCTTTTGTTTTTTAAATTTGAACTGTATCAATGTATTAATAACAATTGTGATTTTATGATGAAGTGTTTATATATGATGTACTTTTTATGATTAACAAAATGTCTAATCGAATAAAAGATTTTGATGATGATGACGAGTTGTCTGAGTCTGAGGTTGGCTAGGTTGTCGGTCAGGGTGGTGGAGTTGGTGTCGTTGTTGTTCTTGAGGTGGAAGTTCAGGTCCCTGAGGAGGATGTAGTCCGTGGAGGCGAGGGCGTGTGTGCTGACTAAGCATGGGCGGATTTTGCGGATTGGCAATCCGCGAACTTGCGTATTTACGGATTCGCAATCCGCGAAGATCCGCGAACTCTAGCGGACTTGCGGATTTTTCCGTTTTTTGTGTTGGCGCGTGTTCGCGCCGATTTTGGGACAAGTTCGCAATTGCGAACTTACTTTTCGGCTTGCAACGGCCGCGACTATGTTGTTTCTACGTCTGGTTTATCATCACAGGTTCACAGCACCCTCTGTTTCACCACTGCCACCCTCTGGGACACCCATGCCACCCTCTAGTACATCCTCACAGGCACCTATTAGGTTTATTTATTACTGTAGATTATGGTGGTTGAAAAAAGCTAGCACACCTGCCCTTCTTCAACTGCCATCAATTAATTTGTGTTTCATTAATGTGTCAGTAATTTTGAAAGTTCCAGTCTGGCTGGCACCTGCTTCCTTCCTTATCTGTAATTTGCTTTTTGTTGCAGTGAAATTTTTTTTTTACAGGACCTTTATGGTGCTATTCTATGAGCCTGCTGTTTGGGTCATAGCAGGGTCATAGAATTGTTGCAAACTCTGGAGGGGCCCATCAGGAAGCACTACCTTGAATGTTACTAATGTTAAGTTTGAACTTTTGCACCTGCTCATTGCTTTCATTTTAGCTAAAATCGTTTTTTTTGCAATTTCGCGCGTTATTTGGGGCGCGAATCCGTGCGAGATCGATTTCGGAAGCCGCGAATACGTGCGAATACAAAATTGTTTTTGTTGCGACGTGTATGTTCGCGTGATCTTGCGCGTGTTCGCGAGGCGCTTCTAGCTATTCGTTTGCCAAGTTACCCTATCGGTCGTACACGGGCGCGGCCATCTTGTTGGCGTGACGTAATTCCGTTTCCGCCCGCTATGTGTAATCTCGCAAAGTGTGCTGCTCGCGAGTACAAGTTCGCGCGTACTCGCAAGGAAAATCTCGCGCGAACTTACCCACGCGGTCGTGAATGGGCGCGGCCATCTTGTTTCTCATTCATTGCTATGGTTCTGGGCATGCTTTCTCTATCCTCTCTCAATCTCTGCCATCCTTTGCTTGTTTGAAGTTTTTTTGATCTAATTTTACTTATTATCTAACCCTCTATTTTTCTAGCTCTATATTTTTGTGTTTTCTGCAGCTTTTAGTTACTTTTAAACTACTTTTTTAAACTCTTTTATTTTCTTCTTCACTATTCTATTTCTTCTTTATCATTTAAGTTTATTTCTGCCCAGACCATGGTAAAGGGAGCCGGGAAGCACCCTGAGAAGGGGAAGGGTCCCGCACCCCGTGCCCGGCTCCCGTGCGGGCGTTTAAGGGGGGAGCAAGTGGTCCCGAGGGAGATCTTTAGCGCGGAGGAAGTGGCGGCACTGATCTTCCATGTCCAGCGCCGCCTCCCCAAGACGATCCTGGGAGGCGGCAAGATCGCGACCGGCTATGGCATCCGGGAGCGCCGCCAGCGGTGGGAGAAGGTGTGCCGGGCCATGTACAAGATCTCTGGGGTCCGGCGCACATATAACCAGGCCACCCACCGCTGGACCGATGTCATGGACCGGGAGCGGGACTTGCTGGACGCGCTCGGCGTAGAGGTCCCCGGGCTTGGTGAGTAGTAGTAGTAGTACATTTACTACTCTGTTTTATCCTGCTCTGTTATTTGCAAATCTTTGTTCTTTACCAAGAGCAATAATGCTGCCGATTACATTGAGGTAAATTATATTTCAAAATCTTCTATGCATTTCATTTTCAGGTGCACTGTTCTCCTTCTCAGTAGCCTTGCTTGCTACTATGCTTCTTTGTTTTGTATGTTGTGTTCAGAAGCATTTCATTGGCCTGAGAAATTATGTATCAGTGTACTGTAAAGAAAAGAACTGCGTAATGCTAGACAGTAAGGGTCATATTTTCAATTACCGGCGCATCCCTGCAAAGTAGCAGGGATGCGGCAGTAATTGTGTGCCATGCCACCACCACCCATTGGCCCAAAACGTCACAGAAGCCTTACGCATCTGTGCCGTAAAGGCAGCGCATTGCTGGAGTTGCGTGCCAACGATGGCGCAGCTCCAGCAATGCTCTGGGGTACCCTATCTCCCCAATGCTGCATCAAGCCGTACGTCGGCTTCAAGCGCGCAGGGTTTGAGTCATGCATCATTGTCATAAAAATGACTGATTGACATCTTGTAGATTTCCCTCAGCCACTTTTAGGATTCGTTCCTGCGCAGGTACGCCCTCCCTTGCGCCGGAACGCCCCCTGATGGCGCAGGGCTTTACAACGTGATGCATCGCCCATATGCCCATATGTGTTTTTTTTTTTAATATATACGCCGCACCAACACCATGGCGAGTCTTTTGTTCTGCCGCTGCGTCAGAAAAGGCACGCAACAATGGAGGAAAATCAGCCGCAACTTCCGCAAGGGACTTATAAATCAGCCCCAACAGACTGAAGTCCAGTGTCCTTCCTTTAGACAGTCACATGGCTATCAGAAGAAATAGTGGCGGTGGTGGCGGGTGGATTGATAGTTTGAGTATTCACTGATCTGCAAGCAGGATGGACTTTGTCTGTCACGTGTTGTGCACTACTGCCTGCAGTGCCAGGCCTAGGCAAACCTCTTTAGTAGTCTGTTTATTGAGTTACATAGGAACTTTCTAAGTCAACGTTCCGCAAATCAGGCAATACGAATAACGTAGTATACCACATGAGATAGATCCCGTGGAATAGTTGTCTATCTATTTGCTATTTTTCCAAAATATGTTGTTATTGTTCTTTTGAAATGTTTGATTTGGTTGAAAAATCTCATCCATGTTTTATGGTTTTTCTTTCTTTCATGTTGTACATCAGCTCCCCCCAAGGGCAAGAGGACACAGGAGGAGGGTGCTGAGGATGCAGGCCAGGATCGGGCAGGCGAGGGCTCCTTTGCTGGCCCCAGTAAGTTTACATTTTACTAAACAGTACCTATTTTTTCCTAGCGTTCCTCATTCGATTTTTTCTAAATCGTCTTTGATCTTCTTGTAGACTGGATATAAATTCTTATCCTGCCTCGAATATGATGACTCCCTGTGGTATTACTAGACTATTCTTATTAGTCTGTCTGTGTAGCTAACTAAGATTGGACATTTGGCAATTCCATTGGACTCCCATTATATTCAGCAATACCTCTATGCACTGTCTCCTTACTGACTAGATAGTGTGGCAGAGTCATTCAGCTCCCGAAGTCACCGATTATAGATCCCCAATGATCTCTAGATTATCGTACGCAGGACAAGAGAGTAGTACGGAGTCACAGCACAGTCAAGAAGTGTCAGAGGCACTCATGCTTGCAAAAATTCCAAAACCTTTAGCTCATCCACTCTAGTCTAGAGGAACAAAAACCACAGAGTCTATTTAAGTGTAAAAGCTTTATTAAAAGTAAACACATTTATTGAAATCTACTTTGTCATAAAACTATTTAACTGTAAACGGAAAAGTGGTTAGTGCTGACGATTAATTGGACACATTTCTTGTGGTCGAGCCGAACTCTCACCTACTTTGAACTTGATCCTGGTCGTGTTCTTAGGACTCAGGAGTCAAGCTTCTGTCTGTTAGGAGAAAAAGTGGTGCGTGTTAAAAATCAAAAGCAAGCATTCATCAGTTGTGCATAAAAGTGCAGCAAGACAACAGCCTTCCCTGGAAAATGGGACATTTTTACTATGGAGTAGACAGTCACAAATTATTACATTGTATTCTGTTTTTTTAACATTTCTCCTAGACCAAATATTATATAGTAGTGAGTGGTGTATTCTAACTTTCTTAAATGTACTTTGTAGGTGTAACATCTGGTGACGGGGCCAGCGCGGAGGTGGCTGATGTGTTGGACTTGGACTCGGAGGCCTCTGGGGAGGATGCGGCGGTAGAAGAGCTGGTGGCCGTTCCTGTGGGGGATCAAACGGTGGTGGCGGAAACAGGTAAGCTATATATTCCTTACTTATTGAGATTGAAGACTGCATAGTGTGCTTTCTGCACGGGTGTATTACAATTACAAATCAACCAGGTAGTAGCCTCCTCGAAATGTACTTCGACTTAGCTGTGAAGTTTTTGGTGAGAAGAATCCCAATAAGTTCTTAGACGAACGTGATGGATGGGATGAACGAAAAGCGAAAGAAGGGTGTAAGTAAGTGGGACGCGAACTTGTATGATGGCTGGCAAAGAAGAACGATATGTGTTTGCTTGGACCCAGAGGTGGCTGGGAAGGAAAGAATATGGTATGGTGCATGGCTGGGTCAATGATGAAGCAAGGATGGGTGGAAGGACAGCAGCCTGGGTGGGTGAAACAGAAACTGTATGTGTGCGTATACTTTGAATGAATGGATGCCTGGAGCATGGTATTCTCTGACTCTTACATAGCAAATGTGTATCTAGAGAGAGTAGATGGTCGCCAGGTGAAGTAAGTGTTACCTTGAAGAGCATGTACCACCGCACCCGCACGTCCGTCCCAGTGCAGGGAAGGCAAGGAAAAGAAATTGTAAATGTGTCCAATACTACCATGAATAGTAGCAGTACTTTGTATTGCGTTTGCATTCACAGCATATATCTGGTTATTACGGTGGACACTCCGTACCTCTCTTAATAACTTTAGTTTACTTGTAGTACGTCATTCATGTGTGGGTGTATCACTGTGTTCACTCAATATTAAGCAAAGCACCTAAAGTCATCTCATCTGTCATTAAATACGTCCCATGTGAAGTGATAGATAATCAAATTAGTTAGCTTCTTCAGTTTCCTTTTCTAGTACTCATTTGCACTGTAGGGTGAAAGGTAAATTAATTAAGCAGTAGCCCTTGTAACAGAGTATTCTCAGTGCCACCCGTAATAGAAAAGTAATAGCTTCACCACCTGCATGTACTGGACCGGTACAGTAACGCAAGTCTGTCTCCATCATCATGGTGTGCAACTTTTTTTCTCGGGTGCAACTTCACTGTGCTGTGTCCATGTCATTCTGCCGGCTTGCATAAGATAACGTACCCATTTCCCTAAACAAGAGAGAAGAAGAAGAATAAGACTGGTGTACTGTCATAGTCGACTGTAATGGAAGTCCATAGTGGTCGTAGAATTAGTTCATTAAACTACCACTACTGTTAGAGCAAGGATGCAGAAGTGGGAGGGTTACATAGATACTGTCCTCAATAGTTATGTACTGTGCTTTCAATTTGCTACTTGTACTCTGTGACCCAACTTTCGGCTCAATCACTTTGTGTTATTAATAAGGAGCATTGGTTACAGACTATGTCTTTCTTTCTTCATATAGTTGCTCCTTCCAAATCAACAACAAGGAGGGAGCAGGCTAGATTGGCCCGGCAACGGAGGCTGGAGGCCACAGTCGCCGAGTATCGGCGGCTGGTGGCCCTGGAGGAGGAGGAGGACACGCAGTCGAGCGGGGCAACATCTTCGACTGTGACCACTGCATCCTCCTCCGTGACTAAACCAGCGGGACCGAGCCGGGCTAAGAAAGCCGACCGCCACCGCCAAGCACCCGAAACACCAGCTGCCCCCCACAGGAGCTGCAAGGAACGCCAACACCGCCTACGAGTCCGCATGTCCAACCTGGAGCAGGAGGTCCTGAGGTATAAGACCTTGGTTAAGGGCCTCCGCTCCGAGCTTGCCACCCTCCGCAAGGAGTATGATGCCCATGCCGCATCATGCACCAGCACCAGCACCCTCCAGTAGTGGAGTGTCCCTTGCCCTTTTTTTATAGACTTTTGGGGGGTGGGATTTGGGAGTTGGGATCGTTTTGGGACGTTTCAGAGACAATCGTTGGGGTTAGGGTGGGTGAGGGAGATTATTTTGTTAGGGATAAATAAATATATTTTTCAACTACTTTATCTGACCATACCTGTTTTTTACTGCTTTTCAGTCTGGTGGGTGGGGGGCGGGGGTGTAACAGTAACTTTGTTTTCCTGAACAGTCGTAGGACTTTAGTAGTACAACCGTCAAACTCTTGTCTACTCCGAAATAATACTCCATTATACTACCTCCCACCAAACGCTTATCTTACCTGTAATTTGTGTTAGAAATTAGGGCTAGGCCCAGGGCTGGCTCCAGGTGAAATGGGGATTAACGTTGTCATTCCTGGGCGGGTGACATTTCCTCATTGCGGTGTTACTAGTGGTGTGACACAGTGGCAGTTGCATGCCTATGGAAAAAAAGAAAACGAAACCTTGTTTGTACTCCTTACTGTAGCATTACAACGGTTACGGTACGATCGAGAAAATAGCAGGTGACAGTACACTAGAACAGTGCCATAATGTAGCCTAACAAATGGTAAAGTATTGCAAGTATAACTAGTACTTGCGTTGAATTTATTTGACATTGGCTACTACTACTAGAAGATATAGTACTGAAGCTGAGTAAGTCTAGAAGATATCCTCGTATTCCTTCACCAGCCTGTTGCTGCTATCACCTTATCCTCCCCAGCAAGTGTGTGGAATTATTGATGTCATTTTAGTCAGACATCAAGCAAAACAACACAGCCCGGGGGAAGAGGGTTAGGGTTTGTAAAATGGATGGGAATGGGGGTTTCTTTTTGGGTAGGTTTTGTTGAGAGAAGAAAAAAAAAGCAGAGCATGGACAAACAATAATTGAAGATACAGAGTTTACAGACAATCTTTGGTTACAAAGTAAAGGTAAGCACATGCAGTCACACTCATAGAATAAAAGACAACAATGGATACTGTATCTGTATTGCGTATGTTGTTGGAGTTGTCCTGTTGAAATTGGTAAGTAAGTTGCATGCAGCAAACAATTCCTCTTATTGGCGGCACTCCTCCATTCCAGCTGACGCTTCGTCCATCAATGTGGTGGTGACCACTGACAGAAGAGACACCCTGTCCACTGCCTGCCTGGCGGATGTTGACTGAAACCCGGCCTGTAATTATTGAACGGAAAACAGGAAGTGCTATTACAATACCACTGATAAATAAATAAAAGGTATGTACGCTGTGTGGTTCAAAAAGTCACACTTTGATTTCCCTAATAGACAGTACAATATTTTTGAAATTGCGTGCTCTGTCTGAGTCACCTTTTTAAGGATCAATAAGTATGGCCAAAATATTATAGCGGATCTTTCCCCTCAAGGTGGGTGTACTACTGTGTTTTAGAACAAAATTTGACCTTCCCAGCAATGCTCCCACCAAGACCCTTACTAAAGCCAGTCGCAAAAATGTAGAAGAACCCAATCATATCTCCAAAAACGATGCCTAGCACAAAAATGGTTACAAAACGTACTTTGAAAGTAACAGTAGACCCAAATACAGACCGTGGATTGTATTCAAACCACTTGCCTGCAAGCAAAAGTATCCATAGCCAGCATCGCTCCAACAGTGCTCTACAACAACAGAACCGCGTTGCAATAGAACCCCCCTAAACACATGCAATCCTGTTGCTAGGGCTAACCCTAACGAACCCTAACTTACAAAAAGTGCCAAAACTGGTGTTTCCTTATGGATTTTGTCCAACTAACTTCTAGCCGGTATTAGACCTTCCCAGGAATGCCCCAGGCAAGACCCGCCAACCCACCCGCAAAAAAACACCCGACACAACACCACCAAACAGCGAAAAAGCTAAATCTCATACTTACAATGTCTCTCGGCCTTCGGTCCAAACGCGGCGCTGTGCAGCTAGGTCGTCATCATCATCATCAATCATCATAACTCCTGTTTTCCACCACGGATTTCCTGAAAAGCAAATGCAATCAAGATTAGACTGTCGCAGCAGTGCTTCGACAGAGACCCCGGCCGCAACCCACCCACGAACAGCAGGAAGCCCCCCAAAACGCTACATTGAGCAAGATGTCTGAAGAAATGGCAAAAAAAAGGCTGTTCCTTATGGATTTTGTCCAAAACACTTGTATCCGGTATTAGACCTTCCCAGGAATGCCCCAGGCAAGACCCGCCGGCGCCAACCCACCCGCAAAAAAACACGCGACACAACACCACCAAACAGCGAAAAAGCTAAATCTCATACTTACAATGTCTCTCGGCCTTCGGTCCAAACGCGGCGCTGTGCAGCTAGGTCGTCATCATCATCAATCATCATAACTCCTGTTTTCCACCACGGATTTCCTGAAAAGCAAATGCAATCAAGATTAGACTGTCGCAGCAGTGCTTCGACAGAGACCCCGGCCGCAACCCACCCACGAACAGCAGGAAGCCCCCCAAAAGGCTACATTGAGCAAGATGTCTGAAGAAATGGCAAAAAAAAGGCTGTTCCTTATGGATTTTGTCCAAAACACTTGTATCCGGTATTAGACCTTCCCAGGAATGCCCCAGGCAAGACCCGCCGGCGCCAACCCACCCGCAAAAAAACACCCGACAACACCCCCAAACAGCGAAAAAGCTAAATCTCATACTTACAATATCTCTCGGCCTTCGGTCCAAAGTAACGCGCTGTGCAGCTAGGTCATCATCAATCATCATAACTCCTGTTTTCCACCACGGATTTCCTGAAAAGCAAATGCAATCAAGATTAGACTGTCGCAGCAGTGCTTCGACAGACACCAAAAATTACACACAAACCCCCGGAACCCCGCCAAAGAGCACCTCAAAGGCAAGCAAGTCAGCAAAAACGGCAAGAAATTTCCACCTCATATTTGGTCCAAAACACTTTTGTCCATTATTAGAGCTTCACAGCAATGGGCCCAAAACCGTCAACTCACCCGCAAAGAAGTACAACACCCCCACAAGTGCTGAGTCTTTCTTCATTGTGCGTAATCCAGCACTCTGCTTGGAGGGAAATCGCAGTCTGGAGGAGGAGGATAGAGGAGCATGTTCTTCAGAACTTGTGAACCTGAGGAATGTAGACTGCGGCACCTTCAAATCAATAAGCAAACAAGTGAAGACAGTTCTGATGATGGTCTTGTTTTTGGGATTAGGTGATTAAAGTTTGAATTAAATTAACTGTGCAAAACAAAGAAAGAGAGACACAAAGCACACAGGAATAAAAGTGAATAAGGACGAAAAAGAAAGTTCTTGATTGATTGTCTCATTTTCAGGGCTCGGTGTCAGGGAATAAGAACAAGATTTCGTCATCATACTCTGCGAATTCAGGCTGGATGAGGTCAGTGGCACCGAACAGAGAAAAAATCCCCTCATCTACGTTGCTGTCCTCATCGTCTTCATGTGGCGTGCTTTCTCGCACTTTGTAATCTGGTGGTATGAGGTGCTGATTCATCTTGATCATTGTCAGCCGCTCCACATTTTTGGGCGATAGGCGGCTCCGTTTGGCAGTTACAATGCCACCAGCAGCACTGAAAACACGTTCAGAAGACACACTTGCGAGTGGGCAAGACAAATAGTTTATAGCCAGGTTGTAGAGCTGTGGCCACAATTGTTTTTTGCCATGCCAATACTGCAATGGCTCCTCATTAAGAAAGACCACTGTTGAGTCATTCAGATAGTCCTGCACCATCGACTCAAGGTCATCAACTGTTCCTCCACTTTGCTTACTTTTTGCTGTGCCTGTGACATTTTTTAGAGAACCATACCCCATCAAACTTAGCCAATCCTCCTCCCCAGCCACTGTTAGTGTTGTCATTGTGTGTGGTGCAGATGATCCAGTTGCCGGTGTCTTTAACGGCTGAGAGGTCACTTGTGCCCCAGCCACAGGTGCAGAAGTGGATTCTTGTGACTGCGGATGGCCTGCTGATGCTGATGCTGATGTACTGGCTTCTCCTTCAATAACCTGCCGTTCTTTTTCAAACCTCTTGGCTGACCAGGCTAACCAATGTTTGTACTTTTGAACATCTGCATCAGCGAAAGGAAAGAATGCGTTGTCTGCCAGCGCCTTTTTGTAGCGTGGATCCAGAATAGTAGCACAAATGTAATGCTGATCTGAGTTGATGTTTTTAAGACGTTCATCACCACGTAGGCGATGTAATAATTTCTCAGACAAAATGAAATGTTTTTTTTTTTTTCATCTTTTTCAAACTCAGAAGAAACCGCCATCAGTTGGTGCTCCAGTATGCACAACAATGGGATAGCTTTTCCCAAATTACAGTCCTCCTGGCTGACTGCACGCGTGAAGAACTCAAAAGGACGAAGCATGTCTGTCAGGCTTTTAACTATGGCCCATTGCGCCTTACTCATCCGCAGGTCCTCCTTCTGAGATGTAGCCTCTGTCAAGAAATAGTGATCGAGTACCGTATACTGCTCATGCAGACGCTCAAGCATGTAGAAGGTTGAGTTCCAACGTGTTGCCACCTCCTGGATGAGTGCTTTCACTGGCATTCCACGTTGAAGTAGCAGTCTCCGCAGATGCTTCCGGGCCTTAAAAGAATGGCTGAAATGGTTGCACATTTTGCGGCAGGTGGCCATTACCTCGAACGCTGGACTCTCTTTATCACTCAAGAATTTTTGAACTACCAGGTTGATACAGTGCGCCAAACACGGCACTCTAACATGGTGACCCTGTGACATGGCCTTAACTACATTGGCGCCATTATCCGTGGAAACATAACCAATCTTGCGTTTTAGGGGGGATAGCATTGACAACACCTTTTTGTCAAACTCTTCCAAAAGGTTTTCTGCTGTGTGACTTTTCTCCAAGGCAAACATGGCTAGTGTTGCATGTTTCCGAGCAGCTTTGAAAACTTGGTCCGGGTCAACACCTGCGTTTAGCTTTGCTATAACACCTGAAAAAGAGACCCAGTGTGCAGTGATGCACATGTAATCATCGCCTGGGCCACTGGTCCACATGTCTGTTGTCAGATGTATTGTGTGAACAGCACTCTTCTGCAAAGCTGCCCCAATCGCCTGCAGCACATCTTCATGTAGTGCTGGAACCGCAACTCTGGCAAAATAGAACCGGCTCGGAACCTTCCATTTAGGGCAGAGCGTTGCAACTAATTCAAGAAAACCTACCGCTTCTACAAAAGAAAAAGGTAGAAGGTCCACAGCTAGCATTTTAGCCAGCTTAGTGTTATACAGACGCGTCAGTGGGTGGTTGCGTTCATATGGCACGTCTGAAGTAAGCATTGTTCTAATGTTGGCCTGGACCAAGCATTTACGGGCTGATAATGACTTCGTTGACCCAATTTTGCTCGCTGGTGAACTTTTGTGCGTTGGTGTCTCACTCGCTCCAACACTCTTAGTGTGCCTCACATTGGGTGTGCTGCTGAGAGGGGTACTGGGTGTAAGGGAAGTGTTTGACACGTCTTCTTCCTGCTCGTCAACATCAGATGAAACATCAACGTTTCCTTGATTTTGGCCTTTCTTGATCGCAGCTAGGTGCGCAAACCATTGGACACCGTGCTTTCTGTCAAGATGACCACTCTGGCCGCCGGTACCATAGTTGCTACCTGGCTTACCACGACTAACTGCAAGCTTACAAAGGGTACAAATGGCAAACCTTGGATTTTTGGGACAAACAGTAAAGAAGTCCCAAACTGGGGACTTGAAGTGTCTGTGGGACCTGGAGGAGGCGGCGATACTGGTGGTGGTGGTGGTCATGAAGCTAATGCCAGATGAAGTGGAGGATCTGGATTGGCCAACTTTTGTACGTTTTCCACTTTCACCGCCACTAATTAAGGTCGAGGTTGACGCAGGTCTCTTCTTGCCAGAAAGAAATATGGAAGCGGGACGAGTTGGTGTACTACTTAACTCCAATGATTGTGGTGTTTCCACTGCCTCCTCATCGACAACATCATCATCATCATCATCACGCGCAGCAGCTCTTCGGGCTAGGGTCAAAATGTCTGTTTGCTGCATGCCCGCTGGGGCTGCAGTGACCTTTATGATGACTGGGTCGTCGTTGGCAGAGTCTTCATCAGCAGCAGTATCCGCCACTTCTTGTTGAGCCTCATCACACTCCATAAGTCTGAGACTTTGGACGAGCTTCCTTTTACGCTTAAGTACCTTTGTTGGATCATGGTGTGCCTCACTCTCAGACGGCTGTGGTGCTGGTTCCCAAGTTTGATCCGTATCATCAGAAGGAGGTGTGCTTGAAGAGGATGTAGACACCACCCTTGATCTCTTCCTTGCTAGGGTTGTGGAAGACAATGAAGGATCATCAGAAGGAGTGGCTTCCTCAAATGATACCTCGCCTTGATTGTCGATTTCCTGATGTGCCCCTACTTCGGGAGGAACAACTATTGTGGGCACTTGTTGTGACCCTCCATGCACCTCTGCATGCGCATCTCCTTGCGCTGCCTCTCCTTCCACATGTACTTGGGCTTGTACTTGCACATGTGATTGTTGTTGCCGCTGTGGTTGTTCAACACTCGTCAGATGAGCTACAACAACCTGTGTTGATTGAGGGACATTGCTGCTGCTTTCTTGCGATGAGCCAACATCACTGGTCGATGGTGATTGAAGAAGTATACTGGCTGCCTCTGCAGCACTCAAGGGCTTGGACTTAAGTTGGCGTGGTGGTGGTGGTGGCACTGAGCCCAATGGAGCGGGGGTGCTGCTGCCAGCTTGGTCCCCAGCAGATCCCGCTGCAGCTGCTGCAGGCATACTTTTTTTTTTACTCACAAAAAAAGGGGCGGGCGGCACACCAGTGTCCTTGGTAACTTGCTTCTTCTGCTCCTTACTGGCACCTTTCTTGCTAGAGGAGCTACGGGTTACTTTTTTTGGGGCCATCTTCTTCAGAGCAGGTCAGCAGGCAGCAGTTGCACGAGTTGCAGAGGGTTCTGTGTCCAGACGTGACGTCGCGTGACGTTATGCTGCACACACCGCTGCAGGACTTCTTCCTGGCACTGGTGGTTCTATTGAGTCTTCTTGTGCACCTAAAAGCAATGGAAGACAGAGGAACATCAGTTCAGTTATACACCCCAAAAAATCGACAAAACACAGAAAAATGAGCACAATCCCATGCCATCCATGATGTTTACATTGAAGACACCCCACAGAAAGACTAGGGACATGCAAGTATGCAACACTCACTACCCCTGGGCATAAGGGATGAAAAGTAGGCAAAATAAGTGCAGGCCTCAGACACTGCCTCTCCTCAAAATGGCCCCCTTACACCCCAAGCACATGTTGCCTGTACCAGCCAGCACTCAAGATGGCCACCACCACCACCCACATGGCCAGTCCACATCAACAGTACACCCCCAAAAAACAGAAAAACAGCCAGAAATCACCACAATCCAATGCCATCCATGATGTTTACATCAAAGAGAGTGAGACAACACCACAGGCACACTCAGTCCATGCACCACCACCACCCCTGGGCAAGCAAAAGGCCACACCAGCAGCCCCCCAAAAACGACAAAAAACAATAAAATAAGCACAATCCCAGCCCATCCATGGCCTCAATTATGTTTAAATTCAAGAAGACACCCCACAGAAAGACTAGGCCCATGCAACACTCACCACCCCTGGGCAAAGGGCCACACCAGCAGGCCCAAAAAAACGACAAAAAACAATAAAATCTGCACAATCCCAGCCCATCCATGGCCTCAATGGTGTTTAAATTCAAGAAGACACCCCACAGAAAGACTAGGCCCATGCAACACTCACCACCCCTGGGCAAAGGGCCACACCAGCAGGCCCAAAAAAACGACAAAAACCAATAAAATCTGCACATTCCCAGTCCATCCATGACCTCAATGGTGTTTAAATTCAAGAAGACACCCCTCAGAAACACTAGGCCCATGCAACACTCACTACCCCTGGGCATAAGGGATGAAAAGTAGGCAAAATAAGTGCAGGCCTCAGACACTGCCTCTCCTCAAAATGGCCCCCTTACACCCCAAGCACATGTTGCCTGTACCAGCCAGCACTCAAGATGGCCACCACCACCACCCACATGGCCAGTCCACATCAACAGTACACCCCCAAAAAACAGAAAAACTGCCAGAAATCACCACAATCCAATGCCATCCATGATGTTTACATCAAAAAGAGTGAGACAACACCACAGGCACACTCAGTCCATGCACCACCACCACCCCTGGGCAAGCAAAAGGCCACACCACCAGCCCCCCAAAAACGACAAAAAACAATAAAATAAGCACAATCCCAGCCCATCCATGGCCTCAATTATGTTTAAATTCAAGAAGACACCCCACAGAAAGACTAGGCCCATGCAACACTCACCACCCCTGGGCAAAGGGCCACACCAGCAGGCCCAAAAAAACGACAAAAAACAATAAAATCTGCACAATCCCAGCCCATCCATGGCCTCAATGGTGTTTAAATTCAAGAAGACACCCCACAGAAAGACTAGGCCCATGCAACACTCACCACCCCTGGGCAAAGGGCCACACCAGCAGGCCCAAAAAAACGACAAAAAACAATAAAATCTGCACAATCCCAGCCCATCCATGGCCTCAATGGTGTTTAAATTCAAGAAGACACCCCACAGAAAGACTAGGCCCATGCAACACTCACCACCCCTGGGCAAAGGGCCACACCAGCAGGCCCAAAAAAACGACAAAAAACAATAAAATCTGCACAATCCCAGCCCATCCATGGCCTCAATGGTGTTTAAATTCAAGAAGACACCCCTCAGAAACACTAGGCCCATGCAACACTCACTACCCCTGGGCATAAGGGATGAAAAGTAGGCAAAATAAGTGCAGGCCTCAGACACTGCCTCTCCTCAAAATGGCCCCCTTACACCCCAAGCACATGTTGCCTGTACCAGCCAGCACTCAAGATGGCCACCACCACCACCCACATGGCCAGTCCACATCAACAGTACACCCCCAAAAAACAGAAAAACAGCCAGAAATCACCACAATCCAATGCCATCCATGATGTTTACATCAAAGAGAGTGAGACAACACCACAGGCACACTCAGTCCATGCACCACCACCACCCCTGGGCAAGCAAAAGGCCACACCAGCAGCCCCCCAAAAACGACAAAAAACAATAAAATAAGCACAATCCCAGCCCATCCATGGCCTCAATTATGTTTAAATTCAAGAAGACACCCCACAGAAAGACTAGGCCCATGCAACACTCACCACCCCTGGGCAAAGGGCCACACCAGCAGGCCCAAAAAAACGACAAAAAACAATAAAATCTGCACAATCCCAGCCCATCCATGGCCTCAATGGTGTTTAAATTCAAGAAGACACCCCACAGAAAGACTAGGCCCATGCAACACTCACCACCCCTGGGCAAAGGGCCACACCAGCAGGCCCAAAAAAACGACAAAAAACAATAAAATCTGCACAATCCCAGCCCATCCATGGCCTCAATGGTGTTTAAATTCAAGAAGACACCCCTCAGAAACACTAGGCCCATGCAACACTCACTACCCCTGGGCATAAGGGATGAAAAGTAGGCAAAATAAGTGCAGGCCTCAGACACTGCCTCTCCTCAAAATGGCCCCCTTACACCCCAAGCACATGTTGCCTGTACCAGCCAGCACTCAAGATGGCCACCACCACCACCCACATGGCCAGACCACATCAACAGTACACCCCCAAAAAACAGAAAAACAGCCAGAAATCACCACAATCCAATGCCATCCATGATGTTTACATCAAAGAGAGTGAGACAACACCACAGGCACACTCAGTCCATGCACCACCACCACCCCTGGGCAAGCAAAAGGCCACACCAGCAGCCCCCCAAAAACGACAAAAAACAATAAAATAAGCACAATCCCAGCCCATCCATGGCCTCAATTATGTTTAAATTCAAGAAGACACCCCACAGAAAGACTAGGCCCATGCAACACTCACCACCCCTGGGCAAAGGGCCACACCAGCAGGCCCAAAAAAACGACAAAAAACAATAAAATCTGCACAATCCCAGCCCATCCATGGCCTCAATGGTGTTTAAATTCAACAAAACAGTTGTATCATGCACCCATAACCAACCCTGGTCCTACTGGATACTGTGGCTACCCACAATATAATTTATTTAATTTTCTGAAAAAGTTCCAAAATTGTACTTGCAGCAACTGTAAAGCCCCAAACAAACTTACTTGTGAAAGTTGATTTCTAATCCAAAAGTGATCCAAAGACAGTCAAAAAGGCCTCAAATCCAAATATCCAGCAGCACCCACAAAAAGTAATCCTTCCAGCTCCAGATCCAAATGAAAGTGACCAGGAGATGGACAAAGCACTGGGAGGAGCCTGCTGGACAGGAACAGGAAGTTGGAGACTGTGGGGCACTTCCTTCCTCCCCCCCCCCCCAAAATGGACTCCTTGCAAAAAAAAAGGCCATGCAAATGTCAACCTGAGGAGTGATTCTGATAAAAATCATAATTTTCTGAAGGTTTATCCTGTTTGCTGGTGATTTTCTTGTGCGAAATTGCAAAATCTCTATTTCGCAAGTGCGAGATTGTTCCTTTCCGCCGCAACTACATGTTCGCAATTGCGAACTCTCGCGAGGTGTGCTGTGCAAGGTGGCAAGCCGCGAGTACGTATTCGCGGGCGACAAACTCCCGCGGGAACACGCAGCAAGATCTAAAATGGCGCGTCACTCGCAAAGAAAAACAACTCGGCAAACGCTAAAATGACGGAAAGTGAACGCCGTGCACCACGCCGCGCGCCGCAACCAAGCAAAAAATCCGCCGCGAGCGGATTCACGGATTTTCGACAAATTCGCGAGCGTTCGCGGATTGCGGATTTGCCGAAAATCCGAAAAATCCGCGAGCGGAGCGGATTTTACGCCCATGCTTAGTGCTGACGAAGTCGGCAATGGAGTCGCTGAACTGTGGTCGGGGTCCGGGGGGTCTGTAGATGAGGGTTCCTCTGAGGGTGGTGTTGGGGTCGTGTGGATCTGGAAGTGCAGGTGTTTGGCGGTGCTGAGGTTGTCGTCGTTATTGGTCGAGACTATGAGAGTGTTCCGGTGGTCGATGGCGATTCCTCCTCCTGCTCCATTGGTGCGGTCCCTGCGGGTGATCTTTTAGCCTTTCGGGATGGCTATAGCTATGTCGGGTGCCGGGGCAGGGTTCAGCCAGGTCTCCGTCAGGAAGGCAACGTCTGGGGAGGTTGAGTTGAGTAGGTCCCAGAGTTCAACGATTTGTTTGCGGGCAGGGCTGGTGTTGAGAAGGATGCATCTGGGGTGATTGGGTTCTTTCCTGGTTGACAGCATGGTGTGGCAGATGCTTGTGAAGCTGCAGTTCCAGCAGGTGAAAGGTCAGTGGGTGTGCTTCAGGGCGGCCAGGAAGCAGGTGTGTGATCGTCCGGTGTTGAGTGCGTGGATGGTTCTGCCATCATAGCGGTATCGGGCGTCATGGCGTTCGCGGGGTCTTGCCTTAGGCGCGCATTTGCGCGCCAGCGGCGCGGCCGCCGCGCGACCTCCATATGAGGGGATGTGGGAGGGAGGAGCAGCTGGGAGGCGGGAGCGGGCCGGCGAATGTGATTGCAGGGGGCTGGGCTGCAGGGAAGCAGCAGCGGAAAAACGGGCGGGGGCCACGGGAGATTTGGGCACAGGGAGGAAAAACAAGTTTTGGCACGAAAACAAGTACAGGCACAGAGGAATAAAAACAAGTCTGGGCAAGAAAGCGAGTATAGGCACAGGGAAATAAAAACAAGTCTGGGAAAGAAAGCAAGTTAAGCACAGGGGAAAAATCAAGGCTTTGCAAAAAAGCAAGTACAGGCACAGGGGAAAAAAACAAGTCTGGGCAAGAAAGCAAGTTAGGCACAGGGGAAAAATTCAAGATTAGGCAAAAACAATGCAGGCAGAGCCATGCAGCAGCGTGAGGAGCTACCTGCCTGCGAGCAGGGTCAGAGACCCCTGATCCACAACCCAGTGCAAACAAAAAGGAAGGGGGCCCAACATCCCCCCTGCATGACACAAAAAAGTACTAGGCCATCTGACCATCCATTCAAACACACTTGCCCAACAGAGGCCAGGAGAGCGCGACATAAGTAAATGTAAAGTGCAGATTCACCCAGAAGGGTATAATGGCGATGAAGAACAGATGGGTTTAGAGACCCAAATCTATGGTACTCATTTTATCAACCTCAGAAGGAGGAAAAGCTGAGTGGACCCGTTGAGATTTGAACCAGTGACCATGAGGCCAAACACAGGCCCCAACTGTGGATCCAACAGTCCCCTAAACCACCAGACCCGGTAAGCTTATTGTTGGAGAAGCCACCGATGGAAAGCAGATGCAAAGCACATCACAGGAGAACGCCGTGGGCATCTGTCCACCACATGCCATACATGCGAGATGTGCAAGTGCAAGGCGCACATGCACCCAGAAGGGCACTGTGGTGTGAAAAACAGAAGTGTATCAGAACCTAAGCAAACACAGCCGCAGCAGACTGAGAGGGGCACTACCAGTAGGGTGAAGATTCCAAAAGATGACAGACCCCACGCACCTTCTCTGCAAAGAAAAAGAAGGAAAGACAAACAGCCAGACAAAAAGGTAAGGGGCCGAAGGACAAGATGAAGGGAGACTAACAGTCATCGAGACTTCACAGTAGGCTTTCACATGAGGAGCCAAGGACCCCCCCAGCACCTCTCCCCGACCCTCATCAGGCCAAACACAACCCACAGTGGGATCAAAGAGGGGATACCGAGGATCAAAAAGCTGTTTCTGCTGCAGCCACAGCATGGCCCAAATAACATGCACACACACACTTCGGGGCAAGGGGCACAGAATGACAAAGATGCCACGCGACACAGCACAAAGGACCTTGGCCAACAGACCCCAGAAGGAGGAAATGCTAAAAGGACTAGCAGAGAACTGAAGCGGCGTGCCAAAAACACGAGGTAGCAAAGGCCGCCTCCCATGCCATACCACAAGAAGGCAGCTGAAGAGTCAGACCAAAGCAACATGGGCTGGAGACACCAAACACATCGCTATAACCCAGTATAAGAACACACGGGTGACAGCACCCACCTGCCACGGCCGGTTGCCGCCGGCAGAGGCGATCAAGGAGAAGCAGCGCACAAAAAGCACATGACCCCAGAGGACGCCATACAGCAAGCCCAGCCTGATATAGCTGGGCGAAAGGCACAGTATTCGCAATGCTCCAGCAGAGAGAGGCAATACGTTCCTGTGGTGAAAAAATGCCACACCAGGAGCCCTGGCAGGAAAGGTGCCAGATACCAAACCAACCCGGGTGGACTCCTTACGTTCGAACAATGGTATTTGCTTGTTTTTAAATAGCGCACTGCAGCATGTTCAAAGGTGCTGGCTTCTTAGTGCGGCCCCGCTGGCAGATGAACTTGTGACAAGCCTATCTCAATGTCATCAGAGGGTGCTGTTAACTCTCTGGGCTAGCCTGTCCACCGCGGCTGCAATAAGATCACTGCTGACTCCCAGAGCGGGACTGGAACCCCTGCCCATAAGGAGTCAGAAAGACAAACCAACACTCTGCTGCGGTGGGACTCAAACCCTCGCAAAGGAGGGACCTGGCACACCAAACAAGACACAGTCCCCAGGGCTGCCTCTGAACTACAGCTCCTGGCTGCAGGGGATGAGGACGGACACCAGGATGCTCAGTGCCACCACCCATCGGCAAGAGCAAAGGCACGTTGAGCATGGCATGCATGCCAAAAAGCACAAAAACAGCTGGGCTGCTAAAGCAAACCGTGAAACATACACAAGAAAAAAGAACTTACCCGCCTCAGTTGGCAACCGTTCTGCAGCATGCAGGAAAACTGATGTGTTGATATGGCCAGGGACTACAGAACATCCCCCTCCCCCGTCTTGTGTTTAACCAGCATTTATTAAAGATGGACATGAGAGCGGATTTCTTTGGAGGCGGGGGTCGTACAACCCCCGGCCGTATTTATTAAAACATAAAATTAAATAGAAAATGAAATAAACAATATTTACACATTTTTACGCAGAAAACGTAGCATGACATTTGATTACGATTAATATGTACAGATATCAGATGGCTAACATTAACATCCTTCTAATACAAGGTATTCCTATCCGAGTCTAACATCTAAACCAAAATTATAGATTAATTACTTTTCGGCGTATCCTATTTGAGCCTATGGCAAAGTCGCTAACTGGTGTCAGATCCTTATCAATTAGCCAAGCCCTCCCATAGGAGTGCGCATGCGCAGAGGGCCCGTTTACCAAGAGGGTACTCCCCCCCCTGGTTACCCCCATACGCTCTATGAACTTCATTAAAAGGGGGCCCTTGCACTCTGTGCTGTTTAGTGACATCATTGTGCCCGTGCGGGGTAGCCAACCAGCCTAAAGAAAGCGTGACTCCCCCTCCCCCGCACCCATCCAGCCAACCGGATGTACAGTTCCTGGAGTTCTAGGAGAGACTCCTTGTCCCTCCCCATGGGCGACCCCATTCAAAAATGGCGCTGCCCCTTAAGGACCTTAAATTTACTGCTCACCAATCATGACCCTACCGCCACAGGCCAGCATAGTTGACCGACTATCTGGCCCCCCTATCCTCCTACACTGAAAGGTCATGCCAAGCCCTGACACTCCCTAACCAAGCCATTATATTTTCCAATAGGATTTCGTTACCTAACCTAGTCAGGTGGACCCCATCTTTTAAGAAGCACAGTTCCCCCCGGACACACCAATGCGCTATGTTTTGTAATTGAGGAGACCTGAACAATTTCCCTATTTTGTTGTTGTTCCTCCTTACCGATTGATTCAACGCTTTCACAGAATCTCCCCTCTCCATCTAAACCTGGGTTTCATATGCGACCAAACTATGGTGCAGCCCTGGCATGCCTTAGCGAACCAGCCTACTTCAGAGATTATGTCCTCCATCAAGACCCTTCTACCCAGATTTACCAGATCGTTCCCACCTAAATGCAAGATAACTATCATGGGTGGAGGACTGTGTCTACTCAACAGATCTGTAACAAAAGCCTTAAACTGACTGAGGCAGAGACCCCCTTTACCATGGAAAGAAACCTTGAAACCATCCTGCTCTTTTTCTGTAATTACCTGAAAGAAAAACAGATGTCATACGCCGTATATAAGAATGACCAATGACCCATACAACATGTGCTCCCTTGACCTGTGGATGTGGCCGCCGTTGTGAAGAATCTTGCTGGTAATGAGCCGACGGCAGTTTCCCCCCTGCAAGACAGGTTCAAAAAACTGAAATGCATGCAAAGAAACAGGACAGGCCTCAGTCCACAATTGCCTCATAACAAGTGCAGCCGAACATAGCGCTTGTAACAATTAGAAGACCATCTTCCAATTCTCTTCAAACTGTTGCTATGCAACCCTCTAGCTGTTGCCTCTGTGGCAGCCCCTATTCTGAATGAATGAGTGCCAAAGTCCTTTGGATTCAAACCTGTCCTGTCGATCGCCATGGCCAATACCCTTTTAAATTGGAACCAAGTAAGCGGGGGTACTGTCAACATGCATTAATAATGTCCCCCCACTGCACTATTCCTATGTCGGAGGAAGGCCTCTAGGTGCATCACTGGGCAGCATGGATTGTTTTGTGCCCGGTGAAGTACCATCCCTTCGCCACGGGCTTCCTGATCAGTTTAAATTTTTTTAATGGCTATTAGCATAGTATCACCCTGTATCTTCGCATGCTCTAGCTGGAGCCCACCTTGCACATCCTGTTTGTTGCATGCCACCAGTTCCCCCACCCAACATGCCCCTTAAAAGGCCAGTGCAAAGGCAGCTCTGAATAGTAATGCCTCTCCTATTGAACTGCAAATGCCACCCAGGGCTGTTAGCAGTGATGTCAGCTGCTCTAAGCCAATCAGTTGCCTCGTGTCCGGAGCGGCCCCCAGGAGGTGCCGCCACCCCTTTAGTGCCTTCCTTACAATGAAACTATTCATGGGGTCCCTGGTGTCCTTGATCTGCGCAAAGAAAGAAACCGCTGCCACATGTCGGCTTGCTGTCGCCGCAGTAGAGTGCCCTTCTTTATTCAAAGTGTCTAAATACTGGAGGAATGCCCCTGACTTATGCCAGCTGTCCACCCAATCCTGCCTCAAAAAAGCGCAGTAAGACCAAAACGCCCCTTCGTAAGCCTTCCTGGTCCTGGGCGCTAGGCTGGCTGCTACGAGGTTCTGTAGCTGGGGGCACCAATCTGCCAGAGTGTTGCCTCTGCAGACGGTAGGTGTTCCCTGAAAACCTGCATCTTGAAGCGAGAGAGTGCACCAGCAGCATTATTCAGCACCCCCGGGACATGTTTAGCCTTAAACTTTATGTTCAGCTTCATAAACAACAGCCCTATCTCTTTCAACAGGCGGAGGATCATTTTACACCGAGCAGCCTGCTTGTTGATGCATTCCACCACTGTCATGTTGTCTGACCATAAAATCACTGGTTGATACGGAAATGATGATGCCAAACCGTCAGTGCAACCCAGATGGGAAAGAGTTCCAGGAAACCTATATTTTCTGTCAGACCTCTCTCCACCGACCAAGCCGGCCAATGTTGAGCCACCCATTTGTTCCCGAGCATCAAATCCCACACTGTCCACAGCGTCAGTCCATAAACCTAACTCCGCTGAAGTAGTAGGGGGACCAGGCCACACTACCCTGCCGTTGAAACCCTCCAGAAATGCGATCCAAATCTGCATGTCTTGGCGAACCTCAGACGACAGTCTTGTGTGATGGTGTTTTTCCTGCAGGCCTGTCATGGCCTGAGAGATGGAACGGGAGAACGGCTGTGCCATAGGTATTACCCTTAGTGCAAAGTTCAACTGGCCAACTGTCTGTTGTAACTGATGCAAGGTTACCTTATTTTTGGCCAAACATTGCTGGAGCGCCGCTCTAAATTTCAATATTTTTTCTTTAGGTAACCATAAACACCCCTGTAGAGAGTCCAACTCAATGCCTAAAAATTCTATTGTGGTTGCTGGACCCACCGTCTTCCCTGGCACCAGAGGGACCCCAAAAGCACGCATGAGCATCTAAAATTCCTGCTATACCCAAGCGCATTCCCAGGAGTCCGCCGACCCCAGAAAGAGAAAGTTATCCAGATAATGCATGACATATTAGTGCCCCGTTACCTGTTTAAAAACCCATTCCAAAAATGAACTGAATTTAGGTACAGGAAACAGGAAACAGAACAACCCATGGACATGCACATATCCATGTAGAATTTGCCCTGGAGTGAAAAACCTAGAAGGTGGTGATCTAGAGAAGGTACATGCAGTAGCCGGAAGGCACATTCAATATCTGATTCGGCCAGCAAGGCCCCTGGTCTCAGAACCCTTAGCATATCCACTGCCTGGTCAAAAGAGGCATATTTCATTCTACAGATTTCTTCGTTGATGGCGTCATTTAATGAATTGCCTCCAGGGGCTGACAGATTATGGATCAACCTGAACTCCCCATCCTCTTTCTTCGGGACCACCCCCAGGAGTGAGCAGATAAAGTTGTGCACAGGGATGTGATCAAAAGGACCCACTATTCTGCCCAGGCGCAGTTCTTTTATAATTTCTGCAGCTTCTAACCCCGGATTGGTCCTAACAGACAGCTGATTTTTACACTCTGGTGTCCCTGTGTAATCAACTGCTGGAATCCTAAAGCCATACAAAAAAACATCTTAAAAATTCTAACCGTAGCATGGTGTGGGTACCTGTTTAACCAAGGAGTCATAGCCAGAACGTCAAAGGGCGAATGTGTTACCATTCGTACCTTCTCCTCATTCCTGTTTCTTCCTTCCCCTATTTCCTGAGAATGTGTTACCTTTTTTGAGGCATTTAGATTCTGGGTGGGAAGGGTGATTACATATGGAGCATGCATGTCTGAATTTACAAGTGCCTTGTGCCCTGGTGCATGACCGTCTATTAAAATCCCAGCAGACCCCTTTCTGGCCCCCCACCGCTCCCCGGACTAGGGGCCGTGCCCCCGGTTTGAGGTGGCCAAAAGGGCTGAGGCGCTTGGGAAGTGTGACCCTTGTTCCAGTTTTGTACTGCATTGACAGGCTGTCCTGGGCCAAACTGATCAAACCACGAGATTGAGTCAACCCGGTCCCAGGTAAGTGATGGGTCAAATTCTTTAGCCTTCCTGAAATTCATATCATATTCCTTCCATCCTACGCCCCCATATTTATCATGAGTCATAATGACCCTGCTCTGGTAACATGCCATTTCTACTTACAGATTAGGCGAACGCTCAGCTATTATAGCCATAAATACAGAGAAAGCCCTAATCCAGTTGTTCAAAGTCTCCTCTACCCTGAATCTCAACATTTCAACATGCCATTCACTAGGAAGCATCCAATCCTTCTGCTTCCTGGCTTACTCCATTTCCCTGTTATCCACTAGCAAGGAGAACATATTAATGCAAGCGCCAGACCATACCAATTCCTTCACCTCGCCTGTTACATGCCTATCCAGGTGTTCCCTCCTAGTGGGTAGCACACCCACGCCCAGTAGTGGCAATACCTCTTCCTTACCTGTTGCCCCAACTCCAGCTGGCTCCACCATCTTGTCTTTTCCAGTGCCGCTCTCCTGTACCACTGGTTGGGCCTGAATTGAAGCGCTTGGCCATTCGCCTGGCACCCCGCTTGGGGCAGCAATAATCTTCACCACCATCCTATGTGCCTCTGCTAACGGGTCCTCCCCTACTTCCCTTGCACCCACTGAAGACGGTAACATTCCCCCCTTTGCTAGCCAAGGGAGAACTGCCGCTATCTGAGCCGCTAGCTCGGGCAGTACCTGATTTACCCCTGTTGGTGCCGGGAACGGACTGGGGGCCACTGGATCCAGGACAGGAACCACCGGGAATGATGCGGGGCTAGGTTTGGGCACCACAGGAATTACCGTTGGGACCACTGGTGTAGGCACAAACGGGGTAGGAGCAAGGACTAATGGGGCACTTGCCGGGATCACTGGTATAGGTGTAGGGCTCATCGGTGTCACTGGAACTCCTGAGGGACCCTCCCCCGAAGGAATCTCCCCCAAAGGCTGCCTTGGTGTGGGTTCTTGATTCTTCCCCTTTCTGGGTCTAGCCCGCCTGGGGAGTGGGTCCAATTCCCCCCTGGTTTTGGGGGCACTATGGTTCGCTTGGGCCTGCCTGCTGGGCCACTCTGCCTATCTACTCTTTGTCTAAGCTCCGCAAGGCTCTGACCTATTCACTCTACCTTTCCCCATCTCCTATCCATTGTCGCCATCCTTCGCATCATTGATTCCAACATATGTTCCATGCAGGAACGCCTTGCACCACATTTACTAGCCATAGTTCCTGAGCCAACAATCTCAAGGTAACTTACGCACTGGTAGGAAATAACACTGCAAGCACAATGTCATCTGTTACCTAAATGGGACCTACCCAGGTCCTTACCTGCGCACGTTGGGGGTACACTAACTGGCCGTAAGCACCACGCAACTGGAACCTCGCCACACCAGCTAGCCTGGGTGTTGGGCGAGTAAACTCTAGCCCGGCGGCCCACAGAAGCAGTGAAATGCAGGCCTGTCTGTGTCCCTTTAAAGCGATGTCCTCTGTCTCTCCTCATGCTGACGTAGCGTGAAGAGCACCCCTGTGTGTACTCCTATGATGAAAATCCACAGGTTAGCACATGTTCTTGCCAGCTGATGCTCCTGCTGCTCAATGCACCCTTTAAACACCTATGAAATGCCCCCCTCCTTGCACTCACACGTTATCTTGGCCCTGAGGAGAT
The DNA here is from genome assembly GCF_964261635.1 of Lissotriton helveticus. Classification (NCBI taxonomy): domain Eukaryota; kingdom Metazoa; phylum Chordata; class Amphibia; order Caudata; family Salamandridae; genus Lissotriton; species Lissotriton helveticus. Next base: position 1,230,018,410 of record NC_136063.1, read on the forward strand.
GTAGTGATTTGCCCAGAATCCCAGAATGACAGTGTAAATCCTGAGAATAGAATCCAGCTCTCCCCTATAATCTTCTAAATGGTGAGCCACATCTATTCAGTGCCCCCCTCCTTGCACACACGATTTGTTTTTAGGGACACTGGGGAGATGTAATGCAGGTCATTTCCCTCAGTCCAGGCCCTCAATTCCTCGCTTTTTAAGGGATCTTTCATTCTCGGCGTTCTCGTTTTTTTGTGAGTGTATCTCCGAGATGTGGTTGCAGACTCATCAGCGTGAAATATTAGTGTGAGAAGGAGATTAGTCAGCAAACTAGGGTAACATACTTTGAAAAGTTCAAATAAAAGTAAAGGTTATTGTGCTCTTCATTAAAAGGTTACTGAAGAAAACGAAAGGAGAGGCATTAGACTCTCATTCTTTCGCGAAGAGGTAAAATTCTGTCAACAGGGAAAAGACTAAAAACTGGAAGTAATGAGAAAAGGTTAGCTGTACATTTGTTTGATCAGAATATTTATTTAAAAAATATTTTAGTCAGTTAAAGATTTAGCTGGGATTATAGTTATAATTTCTCAGTGGAAGAAGAGCAGATACATTAGGATTTCATGGTAAGAAATGGCTTTGGGGGTTAGTGGTAGTCATTTAAAAGAATGTATGATGCATGATATTGAAAATGCAATTATATCATGAATACGTTCAGTTGATTCTCAGATGAGAAAGAAGGGAGTTCAAACACAGAGAAAGAGAGGAGATTGCTAAATAAGCAGATAGAGAAGTAGCAAAAAAAGGTTAAACCAATGTCTGGAGCTGTCTTTTCATATACCTTAATTTCTCTAGGAATTTTTGTTGTGTATGAAGGTGATAGAGCGCGCGAGGTCACCCAGCCAATAATTTCGCCGTTTCCGGCTTCAGGGCCCATATACTTTCAATTTACCATATACATTGATCGGGCGACTTCACGGGCTCTACCAATTTGTGTGTGTTTCCCTACTGTTATTACTCAGCGTACCCGACTTACCATCCACCGACACGGGTACCTATGACCTCAACGGATCAGGGAGCTAGCTGTAAAAGGAAAGGCAGCAAAATACCAACCCAAAATGACATTCAATACTGTTTGTAAATGACCACGGACAACTGGAAGTTTTAAAAGCTTTATCTAAAGTTCGTTTTCGTTGAGCATTTAAGTTTACAAGAATAAGGCAATCAATAACCAAGATAATGAAAAGTACATAACTATAGAGAAATAAAGTCAGGGTAATCATGAAAATACTAATATGAGATGCAACAAGAAACGCTATGCTTTCAGGGTAAAGATTCTTTAGACAGTTTAAGTAAGGCCGTTCTAGACCATATCAGAAAATGACAAACTGCAATGCAAAATATGATTTCTAAAAGGTAGGATAACATAGGAACAAGTTAAGAAAATATGCAATTGACTTTACGTTTCAATAGCTGCGGCAAAAAGCATGGAAAAATCAACATGTGCAAAGGTGTCTCTTTATTGAAGCAAAGACAGAAAAATAGAAAGGTGCAAGTTTAAAGAGTTTAGAGCAATATTTACCTAGACTGGTGTGAAAACCAAACCCTGGCCACGGGTCAGTTAAGAACAGGAAACCCTCAAGGAAGGATACCCCTCAATGGACAGCAGGTGCAGAATGGACACCCAGGACAGGACAGGACACCCTCAGATTAGGAATCAGGACAGGACCCTCAGGACAGGACAGCAAACCCTCAGGACAGGACCGCTCAGGACAGGACCACACCCGCAGTTTGGAAGCAACGCCTGCGCTCCACCCTCTCTGCAGCTATCGATCAAGACCCCGATTGGATCAGCGAACTCCCAGCAAAGTGCTTCGCCAGCACTTTAAGGTTCAGTAGAACCTTAGTCTATGGTCAATTTCGGACAGAGTGCTCCGCAGCGCTCTGTATCTTCAGTCACCTATTGAGTATGATGGGTCAGTGACAGGTCAGCTAAACCAGACAAGTCGGACAATTTCCCTAGGTGAACCCAGGGTAGATATACAGTTTGGGGACGGTGTACCACCCCCCAATGTTGCAAAGTGTCAGAATCCCTCAATTTGGATTGGTCCTAAGGTAGGTTTTGGGTAACACACCAATCATAACACACTATTTGGATGCCTAATTTGCATCTCTGGGTACCGCCTAGCAAGATTGGGGTTCCCATGAGAAACTGCAGAGAAATACAATTGACAATTAACATTGTTGCCGAGTAGGGACACATGGCTCCATTTTCCTGGGTTTTCAGGTCAGTTCTCAGGAGCATCTTGCCCATCTCTGCCAGCTGGCCAAGTTCCACCAGTCAAGGCTGTCAGTTCCCCAGATGGAGGAGCATGCGCAGAAAGGCCCTCCAAGATGGCATTCAGTTCAGTCAGACCCCCATTCCCCGCGGTACATGAAAAGTAAGCGAGAACAAATTAATACATAGAAATAACATTATGAAAACACATCACAGGGTTTGTACTTTCAACTTATCACTATAGAATATACTTATGCAACCTAAATGTTAGCTACATATAAACAGACACAAGAGCAGTGGCACGAGCAGTACCACGTTACTGGCAAAGCTATGTATTACGCATGCGCATCTATTTCCCTCCAACTCTGCAAACACATCAGGACACGTGAGTGTGACTGACGCATGCGCAGACACTTACTTCCAAGCAGCGGCCATTTTAAAATACTCGAGTTAATTATTTTAGTAAAACACATAGGCAAGCGTCGGGCAACTTCGTTTAAACACAGAATAAACGTTAGTAAGACGTACAACTTATTACTGGATTACACATAGACGAGGTTCATGAATTCGGCAAGTCGCAAAATATGCGAAGCTTTGCTTCATCAATCCCCTCTTTGATGATATTTACTATCATCACAAAATAAATGGAACCAGATGCCAACTTCTCACACCTTATACATCTCTATCTCTTCCAACAATTTGCTCAACTTTTCTTTCTCATCTTTAGTAGGGTGAGAATTCTTCACCCTTTTGTATATCTGATTATTCATTTCCTCTAATTCAAGCTCATCCACACTTCGTTTCACTCCTCTGGCATTCACTTGATGCTTTCCGGTGTGTTTGCGACATTTGCAACAGGCAAATATGAAAAATAGGATAAGACCTATAATTCCAATTGGCATCAGTATCTTAAACAATAAGCTTTTACCTATGCTAGCAAACCAATGACCTACATTTGAGAGACCATCTACCAGTCTCTTCCAGGCACTGTCAACCTCGAGTGGTTTGAGTTCCCTTTCCAAATTAGTAATGTTTTTCACATATCTTTTGAGCTGCACACTTTTGTCCGGAATATAAGTGCAACAATGTTGCGCCTTCAACATCCGGAAGACTCCGCCCTCTTTTGCTAATAAGGTATCAAGAGCAAGTCTGTTCTGCAAAACCATTGATCTGATCGCAACCATTTCGGTATTGACCAGCAGAAATCCATGAGCTGTGTCAGTAGACAACGCATCCACTATAGTGGACAATTTGCAAATTCTGTGAGTGTTCAGAACCACTCCCACTCCAGGTATCAGTGCACTGAAAATACTACCCATTATTTCACCTATGCTTTCTCTTTTACTACGCACTAAGCCATTAGTATTTTCACTGCTTCCAGCAACTCCATTCACAAGTTATATTTTCGGGAAGACAATGCCAAAATAGCAACTTCCATACCAGTGATCCGGCAATTTGAAATAAGCCTTGTCCCCACAAATATAATAAATTCCAGGAAACACAGGCTCTGACCCATTTTTGAAACCCCAACCTCCAATTACCTTGTAATTATGTTCGCATTCACTGGAACCAATGAACATTTTATTATAATAGCTAGTCTTCTCGCGGTGAAGACATAGCTTGCCTTTCTTTTCAAAATCCAGCAACAGAGCAGGACCCGCCCCACCAGTTGAGGTGCCTTCCATGTTCTCTGCCCACCTTGGTCTTTTCTGACTTTCGTCATTTGCTTTCTTTTGTATTTTAATTTTCCTTTTCTCTGCCATGTTCAGGAACATCTTTTCCTGCTCACGCAAAGAACAAGTCAAGTTATCTCTGTGTGCGTCACCTATGTCAATATCACCAATAGTCAGAAAGTAGTCTCCCATATATCGTATTACGTCGCTTTTGGTATGTACAGGATTCAAGTTCCCACGTATAGGAAGCTCAGAAAAGATCACATCATTATTAGTATTGTAACGGTCCTCTTTTGTAAAATAAACTAGCTAAAATGCTACAGGAGATTCCGTATGTCAGCGGCAAGTGATGGTATGTCACGCCTTCAGCCACAGAGGTAGGTAGCTTCATGCAGACATAGCAATCTTCAATTTCCATAGTCTCTACATAGTGTATTAACAAGTTTGCGAAAACATTTAAGCGCGTCTTATTTTTAATTCCATGATAATGTAGTTCTCCCTCATCTGATGCTTCTAAGTCTTGTTTTGTTTGTCTCAGTGCTCTCTCATGTCTGGCTACACTCTGTGTTGTCAGCTCCTCACTGTCAGTATTTACAATTTCAGTAGGGACAATATTAGTATTTTTGCTCACCGCAAAAGGAATGAAAACTGTTAGTCCTATCCAGAGTAATATCAGTATAACTATACTACATACACATACCTTGCAGCATGTTTTGCAACGACTGCAACTAGGTCTACCATTCACGTTTGAATCAGACATTTTGGCTCAGAAGAAGTTTCTCGACCCCTCTTTGTGTCTTTACACCAGTAGCTTACTTTGTGCAAATTCACGGTGGCTCGTCTTCTTCTTCGGCAGAGTACTCAGGGACGGGTTCTCCGTCGCTCTCGTCAGTTAGATCAAGATCTTCAAATTCTTCCAACACAAGTGTCCATTCAGGTGACTTGTACTTTTTGTTTTGTCTCTTTATTCGATCACTCCTTCTTTTGGAAGTGTCTTCTGGTTGTCCTGCTATGCGAGCACTTCTCCTTTCTTCTGCACGTTTTTCTTCTACCGTTTTTATTCTCAGTCTCAATTTCTTTATGTATCCAGGCTCAATGTGCTTTCTTTTCTTGAGTCTTTTAGTTGGTACTTGGACTTCGTTTTCTTCTCTTGCCCTTTTGTTTTCATTAGTTTGTGGCAATTCTGTTTCAGTTTCTTCCTCTTCTATCTGACTATTTCCAGGGCTAGCATCTATTTCTTCTGCCTGGTTACTATTCTGGCCTTGTTCAGGAGAATTTTGTTTTTGCTTTTCAAATGTCTCTGTTTCTGTTTCCTGAACACGTTCTTCTAATCCTATCTGATCCTGTTCAAGCACTTCGATCTCTGGACTTTCTTCTGCTCGAACTATTACGCTATGTCTAGTTTGTCCCTTCCCTATATCAGGAGTCAGTGGAGGAGTATCAATCACTTGCTCTGTATCCTTCACTTGTTCTGTATCAATCACTTGTTCTGTCCCTGTCTGACCTTCTCTTTCCTCAGTTTTGATGTGAATCTCAAGATTCTGAGGTTCTTCGCCTGTGCCTTGCTTTTCCTCTCTAGTCCACTCTCTACCTTCCCAAAGTCGCTCACTTGTTCGAATGGGGTCTTCAGTGAGATCAATCAATGGTATCCACTCCTCTGGCCATATGCTCGGCAGCTCGTCTTCAGCTACTTCTGGCTCAGCTTCTTGGACCCCTTCAGCAGGCTGGGCTCCTGGTAGTTCGTTATCAACTATTCTTGGGCCAACATCTGCTGATTCTGCAGCTCGACTGGTACTGGGCTGTACGTCGTCAGCTACTTCTGGTCTGGCTCCTGCAGAGTCCTCTGCTGGATGCCCTTCTTCTTCAGGCTCCTCGTCTGGTAATACCTTCTGGGTGTGGCTGGCGTGTACCCAGCGTGGAACCCCTGCACACTTTACTGCTGTGGTAGTTACCAGGATCACCTGACGTTTCTCTCCCCACCTTGGCTCCAGGCAGCTCTTCCGAGTATGTTTCTTTATCTTCACCCAGTCCCCCGGGACCAGTTTGTGGAGGGGAGTCGTTGGATTGAGGATGGCGTCTTCTCCGATCTGGCGAGAGATAGAACGCACTTGGTCACCCAATCTCTTGCAGTATTCAAGCACCAAATCATCAGTAATACTCAACAGTTTGCTTCCTGGCACCCATGCTTGTCTCATCACTCTTCCCATAATGATTTCATGGGGACTTAGGCCTGTCTTGCGGTCAGGAACACTTCTGAGTCCCATCAGGACCAGGGGCAGGGCCTTCACCCAGGTCAATTTAGATGCATCACACAGTTTTGCTAGTCTGTTTTTGATAGTTCCATTTATTTGTTCCACTACTCCAGAAGCCTCTGGACGGTAGGCACAGTGAAGCTTTTGTGAAATTCCAAAGGCCTTACAGAGTTCGTCGATCACTTCATTATGAAAATGTGAGCCTTGGTCTGATTCAATAGTGACTGGAACCCCGAACCTAGGTATCAGTTCTTTCAATAAACACTTAGCTACTGTTTTTGCGTCATTTTGGGGAGTAGGGAAAGCTTCCACCCACTTTGAAAATAAACAGACCATGACAAGGACATATCGCTTCCCTTCACAACGGGGCATGGTGATGAAATCAACCTGTATTCTCACAAAGGGACCCCCGGACCTCCCAATTTTCCCCAGTTCCACCATAGTCTTCTTCCCTGGGTTCATCTTTTGACATGACAGGCACCTCTGGCAGAGGGACTCTGCTACTTTCCTGAACTTTTTACTGTACCAAGTCTGTTGGAACACTAGAATCATGGCGTCCCTACCAATGTGTGATCCTTCATGTATCAATCTCGCCATTGTGCTAAGTAAGTGTCTAGGTAACACAGGCATACCAGTTGGGCCCAAGATGACACCATCCACACGTCTTGGTCTACACCCATCTTCCTTCCACTTCTCTCTCTCTTGCCAAGGTGCCGCCTGCTGCCACTCTTTCACTTCATCCCATGTAGGCACTTCTTCAAACACCTGAAGTTGGCAGCTGGTTCCTGGCCCCCCTCGTTTTGGATTTACAATATACCGATCTCTGGCGCACCATTGGCCACTCGATCAGCAAAATCATTTCCCAGTGATACAGTGTCCATGCTCTTCTTATGAGCAACACACTTCACCACTGCCAGTTCCTTTGGTAACTGGATTGCCTCTAAAAGGTCTTGAACAACTTTTCCATTTCGAATTGGGGTACCTGATGAAGTCAGGAACTCCCTCTGTAGCCACAACTGGCCAAAGTCATGCACAACCCCATAACAGTACTGACTGTCAGTATACACTGTTATGCGTAGGTTCTTCCCAATTTGGCAAGCTTTTATCATAGCAATCAATTCAGCTACTTGTGCAGACTTTATGTGATATAGATAACCTGCTTCTTCAATTTTGGTTAAGGAGACTACCGCATAGGCAGCACTCAGGCCTCCTTGTTCATGTCTCAGACATGAACCATCCACAAATAATTCCTTGTCATGCACAGGCAATGGTGTTTCTTTAATGTCTGGACGTGGCTTGGTATTGAATTCTGTTAAATCAATGCAATCATGCTCATCATCCACCCCACCTTCCATATCCATTGGGTCGGGCAGTAAGGTGGCAGGGTTCAGAATACTGCACCTAACAATGTTTACATTTGCAGCACCCACAAGAATCCTCTCGTATTTAGTCAGCCGACTAGGGGTGAGATACTGAGTTTTTGTTCTGGTCAGTAAAATTACCACTCCATGTGGGACATACACAGTTACCGGATGTCCCATGACAATGGACTCACTCTGCTCTAAACTTGCGCAGGTAGCAGCTACTGCTTTCAGACAACCTGGTAATCCAGCAGCCACTGGATCCAGGGTGGCAGAGAAATATGCCACAGGCCTTCTCGTTGTGCCATGATCTTGTGTCAGGACTGACAACGCACAATTATCACAAGTGTCACAGAATAGGGCAAATTCTTTGGAATAGTCTGGCATTCCCAATGCAGGGGCTGTACACAGACAATCTCGCAGTTTGGTGAAGGCTGTTAAGCTTTCATCATCCCATTCTACAACATCTGGTGTTCCTCTCTTGGTCATTTTTATCAAGGGCCTAGCTAGGACTGCAAATCCCAGAATCCACTGCCTGCAGTATCCTATCACACCCAGGAACATTCTGATCTCTTTCTGAGTACGGGGTAACTGCATCTTTTGTATTATTCTCACTCTTTCTGACGTCACTTTCCTGACCCCTTTCTCTATCTGGTGCCCCAGATATTTCACTGATTTTGCACAGAACTGTAATTTGTCAGGGGCCACTTTATGTCCTTTCTCACTCAGATGATTCAGGAGGGCAATGGTGTCAATCACACAATCCCTATGACTTTTAGACGCCACCAAGAGGTCGTCTATGTATTGCACTAGGACAGAGTTTCCAGGTAAGACCAAAGTTTCCAAACATTTTTTCAAGATCTGATTAAAGATAGAGGGGCTCTCTGTGTACCCTTGAGGGACCCTGTTCCAGACATACACGTGACCATTGAAGGCAAATGAGAAAAGAAATTTGCTATCTGGATGCAAGGGAATGGAAAAGAATGCATGACACAGGTCTATCACAGTGAACCACTCAGCATCCCAGGGAATCTGATACAGAATCACTGCTGGGTTCGGGACAATAGGGCAGCAGGGAACTACTATCTTGTTGACTTTTCGTAGGTCCTGCACTACTCTGTACTTGCCACTAGGCTTCTTGATGCCCATAATCGGTGAGTTACATGGGCTACTCATTACTTCCTGTATGATGTTTCCTTCTAGCAATTTCTGTATTTCCAGAGTGACACCTGCTCTCACTTCTGCATTCATCCTGTAGGGTTTAGTATTGGGGTATACTGCATTGTCCTTGATTGCTATCTGGATGGGGTCCACGTTTTTCACTAACCCTACATCTTTCCCAGTAAAGTCCCATACCTCTGGCTTCACTGCTTCTTGGAGTTCTTTGGGCAAATCTTGCATGGTCATTCGTTTAATTTCTGAGTCAGGTCTGATTAACATTAATTTATAAATGCCGTCTTCATCTGGGGTCTGAATTTCAACACCCTTTGGTGTGCAAAAGATGGTACAGTTCATTTTGCACAGCAAATCACGTCCCAGTAAATTCACTGGACTGGTGTCGCAAACGACAAATCTATGCATTTCCTTAAAGTTTCCAATTGAGATCTCCATGGGCTTGGTAACAGGAGTACTAATCAATTGATTAGATACACCCACTACTTGGATGGCTTCTCCCGAGAGGGGTAGGTTTGGAACGTCCACTGTTCTCACAGTAGAACGGGTAGCGCCAGTGTCCAACAGAAAAGTGATATCATTTCCATCAACCTTTCCTTCAATGTATGGTCCGGACTGGTCTACCGGCAAGGAGGCGCCAAGTACGCACTCCTCGTCCTCCCCTCTCAGGCCCCGTCAGTACTGGTCATCACAAAGGAAGGTATCATTCAACAGATACTGCGAAGTTGCTGCATTTCTGTTCTCATTGCTTTCCCAGACTTCTATCTCATCACCCTCTGCGCCTTTTCCCCTATGTACTTGCTTAGGAGCTCGGGGCACCTGAACCGTTTTTACCTGTGGTTGAGTCTTTCTTGGTCTTTCTTTCTGCGTCTGTGGAGTTAAATCAGGTGTTTTGGGGTTATCGTCAGGTAAATAAGGACACTCGTTACGCCAGTGTCCAATTTCTCCGCACTGGTGACAGGGAAATTTCTTCATAGCCTCCTCCCTGCTCATTTTGGGCCGGGGCTTACTTCCTCCCCCACCCCCAGGACTTTGGTTCTGAGTGTTTTTGACCATGTTACTCAACTGTTTTTCCTGCTGTTCTGTGAGCTTCACCTGAGCCCACATGACCTTTTCCTTGAGAGCCTTTTTCTTTTCTGCCATCTCGTCCTCGCAGTACTTTGCGTACCGCAGAACCTCGTCTACCTTTTTGGTATGCCAACAGATTTTATTATCCTTTATCCACTGACAAATTTCGGGTCTTAAACCGTTTACAAACCTGTAAATGAAATGCGTCATATCCTTCATCTCGATGTTATCTATACCACTGTATGTTTTAAACACCTGCAACAGCCTTTCATAATAGGAGTGCACTGTCTCGTCTCTCTCCTGCGTGGTTCTATCTATCCTGGTCCAATCAGTTTCCTTTGCTGGCACCTTATTTTTCAAATGCAGCATTACTTGTTCGTATTTTTTCATCACTTCAATCGACGGCTCCCCTGTGCTAGAGTCCCTCGGGTACTCCTCACTAGGCCAGCCTATGGCAATTTTACACTCGGTCCGTAGATCTACCGGGACCACAATGTCGAAAAATCCATCCAGGTCTTTCCACAGGCATTTTTGCACTTTTACGAACCTTTCCACTTGCCGGTACCAGTCAACTGGCTTCTCGCGTAATTTCGGGAAATCGTTAGTAAAAGACACAATATCCTGTCTGGACCATGGAACGTGCACATACCTCCCACCTGGCACTTCACGCATGGGGCATAATGTTTCGGGCTTGTCTACTTCTCTCAAAGGGAACTCAGGGGTGGCTTGTCTGGATCGAGCCTCATCTTTCTTTCGTGCCCACCTGCTTCTCCATTTTTCCACATCTCCCCATTTCTGCAAAACTGCAATCAACTCTTTAATCTGCAACTTTTTCCCTGACACATTCAAGTTCTCTATATCTTTGTCTGAGAATTCAGCTCTGTAAGGTTTTTGCAAGGGCTTGGATCTTGAAATATCTACCCCCATACTAGCTGCAGTGTCTGTCAACTTTTCGTGGAGCACCCTAGTACTTCTGGTAAGGCTTTTACACATAAACAGCAACTCTTCTTCAGAATAGGTGTTTAATCTGTCTAATCCCACATTTCCTGCCATCAATTCCTCTATTTTTACCCTCAGCTTGTAGAGGTCTAAAGATTTCGTTTACAGAGTCTGTTTTTCTAATTCACGACTCCAATTCTCAATTTCTTCCGGAGTTACCAAAGAAACACTCCTAGTACCGGACGTTGATTCTAATTTAATTTCTTTCGCATTAAAAGGATTATGCCTCTTCTGCACTCCCTTCCCGGTCTGTTTGTTTAGCAGGTCCAAAAACGCAACTTCGGACTCGCACTCACTGGACTGATCGTCTATCAGTAGGGGCTCCTGCCTCGGCGGGGCCATGATTGGGTTCATAACCGGAGGGTTTGGACTTCCTTGATTATTCCCATACAACGGAACCACTGGTCCGATTGTTACCGGAATAGTCAAAGCCTCAGGACTGGTATTTAACTGGGAGATTTTCTGAATTATTTCTGTCCCCTGTCTAGCTAGGGCCTCTTGCTCCCTTTCATCTAGTACTCTTCCTAATGTCCGGTCAGGTATCATCTGTGGGGTCAGGTGAGGGGTAAGACTCGGGGCAGTAGGATGCGTTTCACTTGGTCCCCCACCATAATTTGGTTTTGGGAACAAAGTTCCTGTGCCAAATGACCTGCGCTCCTCCCCATATGGAGGCTGCAAAAAGGGCATTCCTGAACTTAATGGCTTTTCTTCGTTTTCATAAAGAGGTCCGGGGAAAAAGGCTCTTTCACGGGAATATTTTTCCTCCGGGCTCACGGGCACTCTAGGATATATATCTCGTACCTCCGCGGGTCCAGGATTCTCAAAATAGGGCAATACTTGACCACCTCCCCCCCTACTTAGGGATCTGTCCTCCTCCTTAATAGATGGACGCTGGGGATTCCCTCCTGTACTAGAAAGTCGGGTTCCCTCATCATAAGGGGGCGGACTTCTCGTAAAGATGTCATCTAACAATTCATCGTCTGACTCTCCAAGCGCTCCCCAATGCTTACTCTTTTCTGTCTTTTTCTCTCCCGCAGAAGGGGTACCTGCTGGCATCATGGGAAACAGACCCTCAACAATCATGCTCTGCCTCCACTGTTTCATCCTTTTATCCCTGGTCTCTTGTTTCAGCCTTGGGTACCACTTGGTCAGACCTTTGTCCATTCGGGGTTTCTCTCTTTCGAAAGCCTCAATCTCCCAATCCTCTAATGCCTCATACTGCGTTAGTCTCGGTCTGGGATGCAATTCATTCATGCGGGTTCTCAAATTAAATAAAATCCTGCCATTGAAAGTACCGTCTAACGGAAAAGCCAATATTCCGTCATCTTTTGTGTACTTTACCCAATTTTCCAACCACACACAGGTATTGTACCCTCGGTCAAACATCATGAACGAGGCGGGAGTATTCGGTGGCGGGACAATAACGCCCTCTCTGGACTTAATTGGTTTGTCCGTTTTGAAATAATTCTTTACCCTATTTACAAGGGACATCTTTCTCTTAGCTCCGTACATAATATCGTATCTATTGGCTTTCCACTGATCCCTTTCAAACCCTTGGTTTCTTGGATCGGGTCTAGTCTCAGGACAATACGAGTGCCACATACGATTTCTACGCTTAACTCTGTTTACAAAGTCACCTTCAATCAGACTGCGCCTTGTAGTTCCGTGCGACCAATGAGGTGCACGCGTTCAAAGAATCTCGGCCAATGGGTGCGCGGCCCCTTCGTGAGACGGTCCTCACACTCCGGCGCTTCACCCCTCCTTTACAATTCCAGCCCCGCTACCCGCCCGCTGCTTCTACCAATCCCAGCGCGGCACGGAGTGACGTCAGAGACGCTTCGCGGCTGACTCCCTCCCTTCACAAGGTAACGGAAACTTTCTTTCTTTCTAAAGTGCTAGTGCTTGGTTATTTAACAACGAATACACATTCGCCACAGTGCTCAAGTGTCTAGACAGGACAGAGTTGTTTTACTGCAGGGAAACTACTTCCATTTACTTTTCACGCGCTGCGGGCAGATCCCTTCCGCCTACCCTTCACTCTAGCATCGGTGAACCTGTTATTCCCCTAAACTCATCCACTCTTCCGGGATATATCCGAGTCTAAGGTTTCCCAGCGGACCCCTCTGCTTTCACCCAAGCTCCGAGGAACCTGATACTCTTCCGATGTGACCCTTACTAGGTTACGCCACTATGGGAATTTTGCCAATGAACCTCGTTACTGACATTTATTCACACACGTTTCCAGAAAAACCCTAGTTAGTGCTTCCCGGTTATCCTAACCTGCACCTAACTTTCCTTAAGCCTGTGACCTCAAGACAATGGATTCTATTCACCACTTGCCTTTTCAATTCCCCGGGGAGTTCGGACAACACTGACTGACACGGTTTACAAACGCATGGATTAATACATATAACAATATAAGAACAAGAATAACAATGATAAAACAATTCATGAGTTTCAGCAGCGTATTCACAAGAGAGTGATCGGGTCCCTCGGAACAGCCGCTCTTATAGCAGCATTAATATACTAGCAGCTACCGACTTAACTAGTCTGACTAATCCTGCCTAACCTTCAACTAGTCCCTAACCATCCTCTGCTAGCCAGAAAAACTGATAGAGCGCGCGAGGTCACCCAGCCAATAATTTCGCCGTTTCCGGCTTCAGGGCCCATATACTTTCAATTTACCATATACATTGATCGGGCGACTTCACGGGCTCTACCAATTTGTGTGTGTTTCCCTACTGTTATTACTCAGCGTACCCGACTTACCATCCACCGACGCGGGTACCTATGACCTCAACGGATCAGGGAGCTAGCTGTAAAAGGAAAGGCAGCAAAATACCAACCCAAAATGACATTCAATACTGTTTGTAAATGACCACGGACAACTGGAAGTTTTAAAAGCTTTATCTAAAGTTCGTTTTCGTTGAGCATTTAAGTTTACAAGAATAAGGCAATCAATAACCAAGATAATGAAAAGTACATAACTATAGAGAAATAAAGTCAGGGTAATCATGAAAATACTAATATGAGATGCAACAAGAAACGCTATGCTTTCAGGGAAAAGATTCTTTAGACAGTTTAAGTAAGGCCGTTCTAGACCATATCAGAAAATGACAAACTGCAATGCAAAATATGATTTCTAAAAGGTAGGATAACATAGGAACATGTTAAGAAAATATGCAATTGACTTTACGTTTCAATAGCTGCGGCAAAAAGCATGGAAAAATCAACATGTGCAAAGGTGTCTCTTTATTGAAGCAAAGACAGCAATATTTACCTAGACTGGTGTGAAAACCAAACCCTGGCCACGGGTCAGTTAAGAACAGGAAACCCTCAAGGAAGGATACCCCTCAATGGACAGCAGGTGCAGAATGGACACCCAGGACAGGACAGGATACCCTCAGATTAGGAATCAGGACAGGACCCTCAGGACAGGACAGCAAACCCTCAGGACAGGACCGCTCAGGACAGGACCACACCCGCAGTTTGGAAGCAACGCCTGCGCTCCACCCTCTCTGCAGCTATCGATCAAGACCCCGATTGGATCAGCGAACTCCCAGCAAAGTGCTTCGCCAGCACTTTAAGGTTCAGTAGAACCTTAGTCTATGGTCAATTTCGGACAGAGTGCTCCGCAGCGCTCTGTATCTTCAGTCACCTATTGAGTATGATGGGTCAGTGACAGGTCAGCTAAACCAGACAAGTCGGACAATTTCCCTAGGTGAACCCAGGGTAGATATACAGTTTGGGGACGGTGTACCACCCCCCAATGTTGCAAAGTGTCAGAATCCCTCAATTTGGATTGGTCCTAAGGTAGGTTTTGGGTAACACACCAATCATAACACACTATTTGGATGCCTAATTTGCATCTCTGGGTACCGCCTAGCAAGATTGGGGTTCCCATGAGAAACTGCAGAGAAATACAATTGACAATTAACATTGTTGCCGAGTAGGGACACATGGCTCCATTTTCCTGGGTTTTCAGGTCAGTTCTCAGGAGCATCTTGCCCATCTCTGCCAGCTGGCCAAGTTCCACCAGTCAAGGCTGTCAGTTCCCCAGATGGAGGAGCATGCGCAGAAAGGCCCTCCAAGATGGCATTCAGTTCAGTCAGACCCCCATTCCCCGCGGTACATGAAAAGTAAGCGAGAACAAATTAATACATAGAAATAACATTATGAAAACACATCACAGGGTTTGTACTTTCAACTTATCACTATAGAATATACGTATGCAACCTAAATGTTAGCTACATATAAACAGACACAAGAGCAGTGGCACGAGCAGTACCACGTTACTGGCAAAGCTATGTATTACGCATGCGCATCTATTTCCCTCCAACTCTGCAAACACATCAGGACACGTGAGTGTGACTGACGCATGCGCAGACACTTACTTCCAAGCAGCGGCCATTTTAAAATACTCAAGTTAATTATTTTAATAAAACACATAGGCAAGCGTCGGGCAACTTCGTTTAAACACAGAATAAACGTTAGTAAGACGTACAACTTATTACTGGATTACACATAGACGAGGTTCATGAATTCGGCAAGTCGCAAAATATGCGAAGCTTTGCTTCATCAAAGGGAAGAAGGAGCATTGTGAAATCTGCCTCTGCTCTTTTGAAAAAATAACCTTAAAATAAGAAACTACTGGTTCAATATTTATATAATTAGTTGGTTCAAGCTTCTGATACTTCATGGTGTGAGGTGAGTAAGGCTTTGATATGTACTTAGGATTTATAGGTTCGAATGTTGTTTCTAACTCAGATTTTTGGTCTCTTGGTTCGACCTGTGATCACAATTTTGGAGATAGAAATGTTAAAGCTAGTAGATGGTCTGACCAGTCCCCTGAGATCGGAGTCTTCTTTTCTGCTCATAGGAGGGATGTTAAAAGATAAATTAACCTAATGGAAAACGACACATGGTTTATGTCTTTATACGACCGTGAAAAAAACCATTATGCAGACAATGTACAACATTAAAAAAGTATGTTCATGTTATTCACAAGGATAACCACAGTTAGCCGCTAGCTATATCTACAAGCCTTTGCATTTGTTAACAGTTTGTTCTATGCTGCAATAAAAAGAAACTATTGAATCCAAATTTAACAATCATACTTTTTGTGGATTAAATACCACCATAGTACGAACAAATAGGCTAAAGTGTGGATTTCTTGGAAAGCTTAATAACCCACTCATCAGTGTCAGAATAACAAATAGCCTTTTATTTCTGAAGAGGCATTTAAATGCCAGTTCCAATAGACGTCTGATTCCATGGTTTTGATGTAATCTATATATATAAAAACGAATGTATGTCTGTCTGTCTGTCTGTTTGTCCTTTATGCATTACAACACCATTCATCCGATCGCCATGAAACTTTGGGAAGTTGTTGAGTACACTCCCGCAAAGGTTTCTGGCATAATTGTTTTTTAAATATCGGCCCCCAGGGCCCTCATAATCTTTCGAACACTGATGTACGCACAAGAAGGAAAAACAAAAAATTGTGTATTCACAAGCACTCGAATAAATAAATTGAATTAAAACGACACTTTGAAATGTTTTCCATATTAAAATGAATACGTTTCAATAAAAATGACCCAATGTAAATTGAATGTTATCATAACGATTTTCCTTGAATTTCCTTTCTTCGGAGATCGCAGCAGCGCGCGACGGGTAAGCTAGTGTTCTATAAAGAAAATGTGGACATGCCATTGAAAAAAAAACGGGCCTCATTTACAACCCCATTGAGCCGCGGGTGCGTCACTTTTTTGATGCACTGGCAGCGCAATTGGCTTGCCCATATTTACAGGGCTACGTAAAGTCACTGTGCGTGGCTTTTCATGGCCTTGTAAATTTGAGCCCCTTTCATGCATTACTTTACGTGAAAGGGGTCCATGGGTGTTGCAGTGGATGTTCCCATGCAGCTTCCCTGGAAGCTGGCATATTCCAAGATTTACACCATTTTGTAAAGCTGGGAATGCATCAGAATCATATGCCTCCATAGAGGAGGCGTAGGAGTGGCGCAGCAAGGAGAAATACTTTTATTTTTCATTGTTTGTTCCACTTTCTGTGTATGGCCTTTCTGTAGCAATCATACAAAGAGGAAAATGATATCAATTATTGTTTTTGTGCAGGAATGTGTCTCTTCCCGCACACAAACAATCATCCCTGCAATGCAAACACCCTTGCAATATGAGGCAAGGATGTCTGCATTGGCACACAGCTGCTGTTTGTGCCCGTCACAGGGAGAAGGACAGGAGTGCGCCCTATCTTGTGGAAACAGTGCATTCTTTACTTTTTTTTTTACCCAAGACAGCACAGCAGAAAGGTTTGCTGCACTGCTGTGCATCAATACATAGTAAATAAGGCCCACAGCTTTTCAAAAATACCTAGGGCATATTTAACAATATTTCATGCAACACAACACAGCAAGATAGTTTGCTTTGCTACCTTGCCTGAAAGGGAGAGAGCAGACATGCATCATATCGACTCACAAATGCCACATTTCTTCTGTCTCCTAGCGCTAACGCACGTGCGCCTTCCTAGTGCTAATGCAGGCACTTTTGCGCCACAGTGCAAGAGTGTCTGCTTTACGTGCAGGATTGTTTTTGTGCAAGAAGGGACACCTTATTACATTTAAAAAATGCTAAAAACATTTTCCTTTGTGTGTGTGTGCTGCTAAATGCAGCATGCATACAAAGAAGTAGTAATGAGGAGAAATAAAGATATTTCCCCTCTTTATAATGAGGTAAGGGACGTGCACCATTATGGTGCAATCCCACGTTTACAAGCCTTTGTAAATCTTTAATTGTGTAAATAGACATGGGTGGAAACATGGAAAAACCCACACTCCAACCATCAACGGTAATGCAAAGTAGCGAAATGCACTTTGATGTGTTCCTTTGGATTTACTAGACCACGCAGAGCCACACAAGGGGGCTTTAAGTGGCTTAATAAATCCCAGTTAAGGGCTTGCATTGCCATGCATCGTCTTGCGTGCTGTGAATACAACGCAATCCCTTAGTGAATCGGCCCCTTATTGTCACACATACTACCAAAATAATCCTTGAACTGGTTGTGAAGAGGAGCATTTTTGAGACACTTGAGTACCATGAATTTATATCCACTACCCGTCGTTCACTCTTCAGGCATAATTCACTATCCTTAAAGTTCAAGTTCTTCATTTAAGGTTAACGAATCAGGTGAACAGACTTAAACTCCTCTTTTTGCCTTTGACATGCTTAAGGAACACAATACGTGTGTGAGACTGTGACCCCCTATTTTCAGCATCTCTAATCCAGATGTATCTGAAAATCTCTCTCTCTAGCTCTCGCACAGTCTATGTCAACTGTGTCACATTTGGGGAAGATCTCTCTACTGTACATCTGAAATATTGGCTAATGCTTAGAATTTATAAAACAAGGGCACTAACATTAAAATTAGTTGTGGACTTTTTTTAAATAATCGTCAGTATGAAAATTAAGCTTGGTTTCTTGTCCCTTTTATTTCTCATTGTTGTGGCACAAATATTGACAAAAAACTCAATACCGCATACCCATATGTAACAACTTCGATATTGAATACATTATTGTTTTTCCAAGTATAATTTTGAGGAAGTCTATTAATTTTCTTAATCTAATACTATCTCAGGAAAGAAAGTGAAAACGTGTTGATCATTTGTTTAATGTACCCCTCAATGTAGTGCAGTCCATATTCAAATGGAAACTACTCTCTATACGTATGGGGATTAGAATCAGGTGTCGTTAATAATTGTTTGAACTGCAACGTTAAACATTGTCTAAAATTAAGCATTTTGACAAAGGGGGGGTGCCGGATTAGGATAGTTAATGGTTAATATCTGGTGTTTATTGCTGTACCGAAGACACCGGGAAGAGGGTGGAACAGTGGGGTTTTTAGCCCCCCCCCTCCCCATCTACCAGCTTAAGCACCTACTGAATCGTCTATGCCAATGGTTTTTAACCGATGGTCCAGGGATACCCAGAACTCCGTGAGCCCTGTTCAGAGGGTCTGTGAAGCCTTTTCAGGGGCCTGCGGATGTTTTACAAAATTAAATAACATTTAAATGAATCGATCAAATTTACAAAATATATACAAATATAGATGCAACAAGGAAAACATTAGAAAACATTTCAAAATTTGATTGTGAATTGGACTAAATACTCCAATATTTGGGCATGTGTTTGGTATATACATGTTTTTGTATATTTGTGTATTGTTTTGAGGTGCAAATCATAGAAGTTGCTCAGGCAGAGGAGTTTGCGTCTTCCAATAATGACTCAGCGGGCGTCCCCAGCCTCCGGTAAAGATTCGGGGGGTGGAGGGGGGTGGGGGGGGGGAGGTCCACACCAGTCAAAAGGTTAAGACCTGCTGTTCTAGGCTTGTGACTTACAGAGAGGACTAAGAACAGAGCTGTGCTGTCCAAGTGACAGGCAGCACCGTTAGCTTTGCCCGTTGCGGTCCAAAGGCCGATTCCTCTTGCAAGAAGCCAAGCCTTCCTGTTTGTAATGACAACCTGCTGGTGACCTTTTATAACTACTTTTATGAGTGAGTTCCACTGACTATAATTTGTTGTCCAAAATCAAAAGCACAGTGTGAGCATTATGACAGATGATTAATTCTCATGCGGCACTGGAGAGTACAGTAGGGCTCCGTTTAGTTACCATGTTTCAGGCAGTTGACATGGGAGCTGAGTGAACTTGTTTGTCCAATGTTTTCTGTCTGGTTTGTACTAAAATGAATCCTTAATTATTGATATGCCTAGGTACTACTGAAAACTCCCTTTCCCTCAGATATAAGTCAGAGTTACAATGATGTGTTTGTTTCCCTTTTATCCGATTTTTTAGTTGAATACCATCAACATATGCCCTGCTTGACCCTTGCTGTACAATCTTGTTACCTGAGAGCAAAATAGTTTTCGAGTGCCAGAATTGGCCTTGGGTAGTTAGCCCTCTGGAACAATGACCAAATGGGAGATGTGTATCTCCATAGAGATAGAGCTTTTATTACCTAGGGTATTTAGTTACAGATATGTAATGAATACTAATTTTATATACGATGGTTGCTGCATTTGGAACGTAGAAAATTAAGGATGATGGAAAATCAGAAGTATACTCAGTGCAATCTGGTCAAGTTGGCTTTAAACACCGTTTAGGATGTTATGAAGGCATTGGCACCATTACTTTCTTGGAGAGAACCCCAACAAATTCAGTGGAAGGTTCCCCTCCTCAAGCAAACCACGGGCCTGACTACACATATAGGTGCTGTTTATCATCACTTCTAAATGATGATACCACCAGGTATGCTATTTCTCAGGTGTGATAAATATTATCTTTTATGAGTTTGAGGGGAATAATGTACAGATTTTAGTGCCTAACGCACCAAAATCTGCATGATATTGTAACTACTGTACGCTCTTCCCTTGTTAAATTTCGGCAGAATTGACCTACCAAACTTCCACAAAGGTTGAATTACTTTACGCATCAGACAGTTATTGAATGCGTTAAATACCTTCAAACTCATGATTCCAACCCGTAGGTAAACAATAGTTTATGCATGATTCAGAATTAACCAACCAACTTGTAATCCAGGCCTATTGTTTCTTTGTACACTGTTCAAGGAATACCTGGAAAATGTTAACCTTTATAGCCAATTTTTTTGATAATGATGCTTTATAAAGACTACACCCTTGACCTTTACATACATTTGTTCACTCACCCAAGACCACACCATAGGGAATCATTTATGTTTCTGGAAACTCCTTTGAGGTGGAACATGCATGCACATAACACTTTGGTGTTTTCGGTTCCTTTCTTTACTAGGGACTGTTATGGAAGCTTCAAGAGGAAGCCTACCTATTTTTATGTTGTAACAAGACACTTAGGGGCTGATTTAGAGATGTTGCATCTTCCAGCCTTGCACTTGCCCTTTATTATTTAGAATCATGTTAACAGCAGGTTTAATACGGTGGAGCCTCCATTGACTAAATTGGGGTAAACATTTGACCAACTGCTCAATTGCTATTGGGCCATCTTTCAATGTACTACAGATAGATGATTCTTTTGACAACAAATGTTCCAAAGTGCGCTTAATATATGGGGCAGAGTCAGTCATATGTTTTGTTGGTCTCTCTGAGAGGCTTTCATTCTGTATTATTACTGATAAAATTGCAGGCTGATGTCCAACACTATATTGTCATGCTGGTTAATATCTCTAAAATATTTAATTACCATCCAGCATTAGGCCTCTGGGTGGCTAGTACATATGGGGTGCATTTGGTTTAATGTAACACATGTGACATTTTAGGTGTATGTGTCAATGTGGACTGCAGTAAAATATTTAGCTAATGCTGCTTTGAGGCCGGCATAGCTGAGTAGTTAGAGTTATACCAGTATAATGCAGATGGGGCTGAATGTTCTAGCATGTTCCAGAGCATTAAGGTAGGGTGAGTGACATATAGAGCTTGTCTTTCTATCTGGAAGGTATGTTGCATCAGTGCTAGGGTACATATTATTTTGATGCCCTCAGTCAGCTTGCAAATGTAAAATCTATAACATTCAAGCCATTGATTCCTGAAGGCCAACTAATAATAGATTGAACCTGTTACCCCATCATATCCATAGCTCTGTAAGTCTGTCAGCATGAGAGTGGAGCCACAGTTCCATGTATTGTTTGAGTTACACAGTTTAGGGTCTAAAAGTATAATGTTCTTCTTCCTACACATCTATTCCTGAATTTAGCAATGCAAAGGAAACTGGTTTAAGATGCACATTAGCACCAGTAAAGCGTGAACTTTGTTGAATATTGACCTAGAAATTCAGGACATACTCCATATCAAGATTTGTGGACAAATCAAGATAAATGTAATTGTGCTCAATTGTCAATCAGCAGCCACTAAAGAGCAGTCAATACAGCAGCATCTGTTATTTGTGAACAACACATGTTAGAATCCTGTCTGATCCTTTTGGGCATAAGTATGCAAAATAAGCGGACATAAGGCAGGCATTGAAATTCACCTACTTGGAGGCCCAGGTACAAACTAGTGCTGTAGACAAAGCATGGAGGCATGGAGGCCTTATGTCTATCAGACTCTCTGGAAATGAGAGTGGAGTAGAGATTCATCAAAGCAGCTTAAATTGGTAGAAACCGGTGCTGATCACAGTGCTTCCTTTTTTATAAAAAAAAAATGTTGCCAGAGTCTACTATGTTCATTCTGCGGCCTCCCAAACAAATTATTAGCACCAACAGAACGTACATTCTGATAATCTTAATGGATGCACTTTACACAGACACTCTCACAGTTTGTCGGTTCAGTTCTTCTAACTTGATGGCCCGTGTAACGGATCCGAGGGGTATGTTTATCTGCAAAAAGGCATAATCATTGGACATATAGGTCACTCTTGTCACAACTTGTCTAGCCAGCCTATTCATGGCAACCAACATTTTTTGTTTCCTTTTCCAATTGACCCTGTCTAGATTTAATGTAAATTTAATCACATTTACCCAGTCTAAGTAGGTCGATGCAGTGCCCTTGAGCCAGCATTTACAAATTTCTCTGCGATCAAGTAAGATTAAATAAAACGACAGCCTACCAACATCTCGAGGTAACAAGTCATAGTTCGGAAAAATACCAAAAAAAAACAAAAATAATGCTCACCTGAATTTTAAAACTAAACATGGCTTCCATACCCTCGCGAACCACACGCCAAAATGTATGTAGCACAAGGCATCTTAAAAACATATGAATATCATCTGCTTTTTCCTGCTGGCACTTCGGACAGCAGGGGATAGAACCCTTCGAAAATTTTGACAGCCTGTCTGGGGACCAATAAACTCTGTGGAGAGAAAAAATATGTTTTTTTTTTAATTGGCAGCAGCCGCTATAGTGTGTAGTATATTATAAGATACTTGCCATAATTCTTCTGTGTCTTCGTCTGGCAAGTATTCTCCCCAGAGCTCATTCGGTAATGTAAAATCTCCATCCGCAATTTCCAGCATCTTCCAATAAAGATTCGCTGTCTCTTTCTTATTCCGATTTGTCTCATACAGCACCTTCTCCAGTTCGTTTGTATCGCCCGCCACTGAGCCTGCTGCCTGGCTCCAGCTACTGATTTAAAGATATTTAAATCTCAATAGTTTCCTTTCGGTAATGTTATTTATCTCGTCCCATGATATCAACAGACCCTCGGGCAATAGCTGAACCCAATGTTCTATCCCCGCATCTTTCAATGGCATTGCAAGAGCATGTTTAGTCCATTCTGGAGATCCTGGCGAATCCCATATAGGTGCCAAGGCGCTATAATAACCAATTTTCAAAACTTTTCTAATTTTTGACCCAATAGACACTATGTCTTTCAATAGCTTTAAGCAAACCTTCTTAAAGAATTGCGGATCTCCAAACTTATACATAAAGCCTTGGTCTCCCCCTTTGTCCCATAGTATTTCTTTAAACATTGTCCCTGTATCTGAGTCATCAGGCTGATATAGGAGAATCTTTCCTGCCCTTAGTAAGAACAACCAGGCGTAAAGCTTTATATCAGGTGCACACAACCCCCCTTTATTCTTTTTCCTTCGCAGCTTTTTCCACGAAATCCTTATGCCCTTGGAGGCCCAAACAAAATAATTCATTCTGCCTTGTATTTTCCTTAGCTTCTTTTCTTTAAATGCTAAGAGTATATTCTGGAATAGGAATATAAGTTTAGGTAGAAGCATAATTTTCAATATATTAACTCTTCTTATCAATGTCAAAGGAAGAAACGCACAGATTTTCAAAGAATCAGCTATTTCTTTATCCATCCTAGCTATATTTCTATCAGTGATCTGGTCAATATCCTGTCTGATTCTGATACCCAAGTACCTTATCTCTCTTTTCCGTATGGGAAATTGGACATTGATATTCCAGACCATACAATCTGATTTGGACTGGTTGATCTCGTAACCAGAGATCTGCCCAAACTGCGAGGCTATATTGTATATTATTGGAATCGCCTCTACTGGGTCAGAAGTGTAGATCATCGTATCATCTGAATATAATGATACTTTTTTTCCCAGCTTCAGAACTTGAAGGGAGCTATGTTGGCCTCCTGCCTAAGTTTCTCTGCCAGCGGCTCGATATAGAGATTAACAAGTAAGGGTGACAAGGGACATCCCTGCCTTGTGCCTCTTTTGATTTCTAACTGGTGCCGAAAGGTTACCCTTTACTAATATTCTGGCTGTGGGATTTTGATAAAAAGATAGGATAGTTCTACAAAAGTTGTCACCCAAATTACACCTGGGAAGCACTTGTGCTAAATAAGCCCAGTTCACACGATCAAACGCCTTTGTGGCGTCAAGTGTGATGATGGCTAATGGCAATTTGTGCAGAGTTGCTATATCTATTGCACCCACCAAGCTATGCGTCAAATCCTGAATGCTCCGCCCTTTAACAAAGCCTTTTTAATCCTTATGAAGCAGCTTTCCTACTACCCCATTTAATCTCTCTGCTAAAATCTTTGCAAGGATCTTACAGTCAAGATTCAGCAGAGAGATTGGCCTATACGAATCGCATTGGCTCAATGGCTTTGAAGGTTTTAAAACCAGAACCACAGTTGCTTCATTCCATGATGGGGTGCCTTCCCTCCATCCTCAAAGATATGTGCAAATAGCCTTTGCAAGACAGGAACAAGGGCTGGCACTAGAACTCTGTACAATTAGGCTGGCAGCCCATCCGGGCCCGGCGCATTGCCTTTCTTTCCTGTCTCAATTGCGTTGGCTACCTCACTTGAGCTGATGCTTTTATTGAGATTGTTAGAATTGACCTCGTCAATTTTTGCCAAGGAGTATTGATCAAGCCATGATTGTATCAGGTTATCTTGTGGGGTTAAGTCTTCCTTATAAACCTGCTCAAAGTGCTTATAGAAAGCTTCTTCAATTTCTCTGGGATTCTCCAATATTTTCCCAGAGGTCTCGCAGTGAACTCCTTTAATCCTATTTTTACATTGATCCTTTTTAGTTTTCCAGGCTAGGAGCTTCCCACTCGATTCTCCATATTCAAAATGTGCCAAATTACTGGCCTCCCACCTTTTCCTCACCCTAGCGTTGAGCACTCCCGCTAGTTCTGATTTATGTGCTAAAAGCTCCTCCTGGATATAACCCTGGAGCCTGGGCCTCTGGGCTAGGAGATCGAGGTCTAAGTTACACATTTTTTCCTCTTTACCTGCTATCTCGACCCTGAACTTTCTTGGTCGAGCTATTTGTATAAATGTAATCAGACCCCTCAAAAATACTTTATACGCAACCCATACCATTTCAATTGAAGAAGTTTCTAGATTAATCTCAAAATACCTCTCTGTCTCTTCTATTAGCTTTTGTACAACTTCATCCTCTGACAGAAAGGTTCGATCCAGGGACAATCTCTTAATGCCCTGAATGGTGGGCCGTTTTAATACTAGCGAGACCGCTGAATGATCTGATAAATGACCATCTAGATGTTTACAATCAGTCATCCATCCTAGCAGCTCCATACTAATCAAGAAGACATCTAACCTAGATTTGTGGCCGTATTTTTTGTAATGGAATGTAAACCCCCTTTTAATCCCCATCCTTATTCTCCATACATCTGCCCAACCCATTTGATGCATTGCATTTGTTAGGAGTGATCTCATCTTACAGTGGTGTGGGGATCTATTCTTATAAATTCTGTCCATTAGGGGGTCCAGAACCAGGTTAAAATCTCCCGCCAGAATTAATGGATCCTGATACACTAACAACTCTGCAAACATCTCCTGGAGTGGAACTGGCTCATCCAGGTTGGATCCATAGTAACCTACCACTGTAAATTTATGAATATGGTACCTAATTTTGCAATGGCCCACCTGCCCTTCTTATCTACCTTGACCCCTTCCACTGTGAGAGCTGCATTAGTTTTAATGATAATAGCAACTCCCTTTGTGGTCAGTTGCTGTGTAGTGCATATCACTTCCTGGACCCATTTTTTTTGTTTTACACATATCTCTCATCTCTTTTTCTATAAGGTGAGTTTCTTGAAGAATAAGGATTTGTTCAGGCGTATCTTTGAGGTATTGTAGAATTCTCTCCATTGTATATTTTACCCTCAGCCCATTCACATTCCAGGATAAAACCTTCATATATGTTTCCTGAACAGACCTAGCTTGTGACATTTCTCTCTGTAAGGATAGTGACTTTCTTAAGTGACCTATTTTGGCGCTTCAGACTTATTTTTTTTGTTTTTTTTCCAGCATGCTCCCCACCCGGTGACTGCCCCCCACCCGTCCCCCAGTGCTCCCCTGAAAAAACCCAGATCTTCCTCTTATTGCCCTACTCTGGCCTTGAGGCATCCCTCCCTGGTTATGGGATGGTGAGACGGTGATTACTAAATGGTAGATGGTCTAAGTAAGACAAAAACAAGAGGAATATATGATTTAAAAATATTAACACAATGAGCTAAGCAAAAAAAAAAACGGAAAAGAGTGGTAGGAGATCTAACAGAATTAGTACGAAAGAAAAAGAAGAAAAGGTTATCCGACTGCTACCTCCCTTTCCAGAAATTGATTTTAGGAAGGATTCTGCTTCATTCACTCTCTTAAACACACACATTTTGTTATTGTGCATTATTTTTAAAGTTACAGGGAATTTTCGCTGCGCTGTCGCACCTAACTGTCTAAAGGGGTCGAGGAGTATTCCTAATTCCCACTGTCTAGATGCAGTTATCAAAGAAACATCCGACCGTATCTGAAACGTGATGACCTCTGCAATTAAGGTGCTCTTTTTTGATGCCTTGTTAAGTATTTCATCCTTAAGACTGTAGGTTAGGAAGTGATCCAAAATCTTCCTTGGTCTAGTTTTATTTGGGTTTAATCTAAATGAGTCCCTGTGGACTCTCTGGATATCCTTGATGGGATCTTGTTCCGTGGACTCAATTAAAGTCGCTTGTTTTATCAGTTTGACCACGAATTCTTTAATGTTGCTCCCTTCCGCCCCTTCTGGAACTTTAAGCAGACGTAGGTTGGTTCTCCTCTGGGAGTTCTCAATAGATTCCAGTTTCTCCTGAAGCCCCTGTTCACGTTCTTTTAATCTATCGATTTTCTTTGAGTTTTCCGAGGATTGAGTTGTCAATTCAGCAACTGTCGAATCTAGAACTGTGGTCCTTGCAGCTAGGGAATCAAGCTTATCCTCCAGTTTTTCACAATACGTCTTGATTTCACCTTGATTCTACTCAGAACCCGTTTTTCATTTCCTGACTTAGGGAATGAAGAATTTGCGAGACAGAATGGTGTGTAGGAGAATCCCCACTACTTTTGTTGATGAAAGATGTACTCCCCAGACATTTATCTAAGTCCTGGTCCTGGTCCGGATGGGCCTTTTGTTCATCCCCGCCTATAGGAAGAATAGCAATGATCGAATCCGGAGCAGAGTCTCTATCTTTAACATCTACTCTTGCGTCTGCCATGGCGGGTCTTTCAACTCCTACCGGCTCTATCTGCCCCCCATAACAGTGCTTCCTTGTGGGAGACACAAATCTGACTCATTGTTGAAATACCAACCTTTCAAGGACGCAATTGGGAAGGGCAAGTTGTCCACACAGGAGTCTACAGACAGTCACCTTAGAGTTGTAGGCGTAGGAATGAAGCGGACCTCTTCTTTGAGGGCTTGGGTTTCAGAGAGCTATAGTATATCTAGATGTTTAATGTCTGAGGACAGCAATTTAGGTTGCATTTGGCCGGGTTTTCTATCAAGCCACAGCAGACCTGGGGGTCACCAATACACATCCAATATCTGAATATGAAGTAGTAAAATATGTTGCCAGAGTGAGGATCTAAAATTGATTTAGTTGGGATAAAGCATATCCCTATGGAACTCTAGATAAATGCAAGGGAGGAGAGAAGAATGGGGTTCCATTTTTTAGGAATGAGGAGAGATTTCCCAAGGCATACCCTGATGTCCAGCTACTGTCTGTGAGGATTTCAGCAGAAACTAATGGCAGACCAGAGGTCAAGGCAGATGAGAGTGCTAGCACTGTCAATGTCATCCGTTTTCCCATGGTCTTCTAGCTAGAACACTGGATGTACTTGGCTCTACATTCAGATTGGAACTCTGACAATAGTCAGTCCTTTTGGTATTATTCCCCCCAAAATATTACATTCTTGGTAAAGTCACTGCAAAGAAAGTTCAGTTTGTATGATGGTCTGTTTGCATGTTGGACAGATGAGCTTTGTTCCAATTGAATTCTCTGAGCCGAAATTTCATACGGTCATGCTGTATTTGTATTTCTTTACTGCTCTTTTTTTTAAACTGTTTTTATTTGTATTTCAAAAACATTAGACATGATGTAGGCATAAAGCATATCAACATCAAAATAATGATGAAATGTCAATGATCATTCTTTTGAGAATATGCAGATGCAATGAAGAGGGATACGGTTTATCCAATGTATTAATCTGTTTTGCAACAAGTAATCAACAACAACAAAATATTAATAGAAATCAGCAGGTTCCTCAATTTACAGAAGAAGAAGATGGCTGATGCCATATCTTCCATAGAAAAACATAAATGAAGGGATTACTCCCACGCTCTGCTGAGGAACACCATATAAGGGGGGAGAAATGTGAACTGATGTGAACTGGGCAAGAGATGGGTCAGTGAGCACTGTCCATCTGATCTATCTCAGGCGAAGGGTGTGTAAGTAGGTGTCATGGTAGAAGAGAGGGGGGTACAAAGGATCACAAACCTACAGAGTAGGAGGGGGTAGTTCCAATGCATCTGAGCTGGATTTGGGGGACTGAGCTGCTAGTAACAGTAAGTAGGTGCATAGTGGTTGCCAAATGTCTTTCAATCTAGAGGTCGAGGGTTGAAAAGATGTGAATGTAGTTCACTTGTGATGTTGCAGTGTATGACAAATACTGGTGAGCCAGTAGGCAGCAGTGGGGGCAGGGGTTATTGCATTAGATTGCAACTTTGTGTTTGGTCAAGAGGAGAGCAATAGCAGTAAATCGTCCTGTGTTTTTTGGAAGATCTAGGACATAGCCTAGAAGGGCGAGTTGTGAGTCTGTACCCAGATTAATCTCCAGCATTCGGTTTAATCTGCAGAAAATCTCTCCCCAATAGTGTGCTATATGGCTGCATGACCAGACCATCTGGAGAAAATTTGCATTAGGAGTGTGGCATTTAGGACAGTCGTCCAAGCGTGATTGATCATATCTGTGTTGATCAGAGGGGTTCCTGCATGTGTGCTGCAAAAACTTTAAATACAGAAGTTTGTGCCAATAGATAGGTGACATCAGTCAAGCTTGGGCACAGCACACAACCCATATTTTATCCGTAATGGGCCTCCCAAAGTCCCGCTCCCAGTATGACCTGAATTTCTCACCACGAGCTGGGAGCAGTGGCAAACTAGCACAATACAGTTTTGATTCGACTCATACCCCATCAGGATCGCTAATTAGTAGCGTGGTGGGGGGACTAATCTGGATCTAGTAGATAGGTAGATATGGTGGATTGCAACGCTTTGTGGATGTAGTGCATTATAAAATGGTCCATGAGTGAGGCAGCACTGAAGCGTGGGTCTGTGGAGTTTGTTAGAGCATGCCCATCTGGAAAGAGGTCACTAAACGTGTGGAGGACGTATCTTGACCCAGTGTGCATCACCAAAGCTTTGCAGGTGGTATAGAGCCATGGGTTGTCCGCCAGTGTCAAGGCTGGTGAGTATAGGAGAGAGACACCTAGGAGACGCTGAACTTTCCTCCATGCCTAGCAGGTGGGAGTTAGGGTTTGAACATCCATGGCGTCCAAGGGCAGACCTTTTGGTAGGATGGAAGCAAGTGGAGAGGGGTCAGAGAGACCCATCTCAGGTTATGTGTATAGTTGCTGGGTATCCGCATGTTGACAGTGGTGGGTTTAGTGGCATTGTGCAACTAAATAATGAAGCTGCAGATGGGGTACTTCAATCCCCCCTCTCTCATAGGGGAGCATTAATGTGTCCTAACTGACACAAGACCTCTGACCAGATCAGATGCATCTATGAAGTAAACCAGGTGTGGTAAAGAACAAGTTCCTGAGTGTTATGGGATTGTTGTTGAACAGTAACAGAAATGAGGAACAATCACTATTTTTATAATCGCACTCCTGCCAACCATTGAAAGAGGCAACTAAATCTGCCTATAGATTTGTGTTGACAGTGTGCCAACTGCAGGGACATAGTTAAGCCTTATCGCCTGGTCTTTATTCAGATCGATTATAACACCAAAATATTTAACCAGCCCATCGAGTCAGGGGTAATCACATGTGATCCACTTTGTAGCAGGGGTTACAGGAAAAAGTTCAGCTGATTCGGAGACTATATAGGGTCCGAAAGCGTGTCAGTTTGTTCAAAATTGGGGGTAAATTCTCCTCCAGGTGAAGGATTAAGAGTAAGATGTCATCTGTGTAGAATGAGATGAGGAGGGGGCCTGTCTTGAATCGGAAGGAGTGATGTATGGGGCTCATATGGAGGTGTAGGAGTCTAGAGGGTATAGTCCAATTTTGAAAAGTAAAAGCGGGCAGTGTGCATCCCTGATGGGTGCCCTACTTTATAGGGAAAGGAGCACTGAGTGAGACATTGACTCTAAGATGTACAGTTGGTTGTGCATCCAGGAGTTTTATCAAAAAAGAGAAACCAAGGGGTGCGCCCTGTTTGCAAATGAGCTGTGTTCAAAGAAACAAGAGTAACCCTACTCACATGGTACCAGGGTGTACATTATATCAAAGAACAGAAGTCCCTGTGTGAAAGATAATTAGGTAATGAAATGAAATGAAATGAATGAAATGAAATGAAATTGGATTTATAAAGCGCATGGCTGCCCGTAAGCGTCCCATCGCTGCCTAACCAATAACAGAAAACTCAAAAGGAACAGAAAATTAATTTATCTTTAAGGAATTTTGGGGAAAAGAAAAGATTTAAGAAGCTTTCGAAATTTGAAGAGGGAAGGTTCAATGCGAATGTGCCTCGGGAGGGTGTTCCAGTTCTTTGCCGCATTTACAGAGAAGCGGCGGCCTCCCGTGCGGGCTTTTCTAACTCTGGGAACTATAGCAAAGTTTTCAAGATCCGATCGGAGAACACGCGGGGGTCTATAAGGACAAATCAGGCTCCTTAGAGCCTGGGGGCCTTTGCCTTGGAGTGCTTTGTGGACCATACAGGATGATTTAAAGAGTATTCGCTCACGTACTGGGAGCCAATGGAGGGCTTTCAACAATGGTTTGGCGGATGCTCTTCTTGGGGCGCCCATAAGCATCCTGGCAGCAGCATTTTGTACCCGTTGTAAGGTGTTAATGGTGGCTTCTGGTGCTGCCAGGAGTAGCGCATTGCTGTAATCCAGTCTGGACAAAATCAATCCCTGGATCAATAATTTCCTGGACTGAAAAGGTAACAGGGGGAGAACATTCCGCAGTGTTCGAAGCAGGCCGAAGCATACGCCCGCCACTTTCTGGGCATGTGACCTAAAGGTAAGTTCGGGCTCAAACCATACCCCTAGGCTTTTGATTTTCTCTTTCGGTGGGGGCACCTCGCCCATACAGGGCGAGGGCAGCCAGAATGTTTTAGGCAGGGAAGTAAATTGGTGGCCCAGAATAAGAATCTCGGTTTTTGCTCCGTTCAATTTGAGCTTAGAATTAGTCATCCAGGAAAAAATTCCAGAGAGACAGGCCGAGAGATTATCTGTAACTATAAAGCAATACAACTGCCAGTACTGGGAAAAGATTTTTTTCCTTTTTAAGGAACAGCTACGAGTTAAACATAGCAGTCTGTTCTTATTTTTAAATCTTTATTTATTATAATCATTTTTTGGATTCAGAAAGCTTTTTCATTTTTTTCAAAAAACATTTCTGTGCATATACACATTTGAATATACAAAATATACAACTTTATACAACATTTTTACAAACTCACATAAACAAGACAAATTTTGAATTATAGAACACAGCCACACAAACCTTTCGCTCTTCAGTCACTCAATTCGTAATAACGAACATGAAAAAATTAAACACAAACAAAACAATGAACACAATAGTACATATGAGGTATAGGTCAATGTCAACAAAAATTATTTACATTTGAAAAATTTGAAAACAAGAAATAAATTCCAGATTCACAAAAGTTCAAATAGTTAAAATATTTAAATTCAGTATTAATCCAATTATTGACCATCTAATACTTCGGTTGACCATTGGCCTTGAAAGATCGACGCGTTTCGAACTCCCTAACTTTTGGGGTTCTCCTCAGGATCAGTACGGTTTCTACAACATAGAGAATAATGACTAATTAGGTACACTCTTCTGATAAGTCAGACAACAACTAGCTAGAGCAGCCACCAGTCGGCTTAAGTCCACGTACCTTGAGAATCATCCCAGAAAAACGTCTCACAGGACTGGTTTAATTCACAATAAAAATAGACTATGTAACATAAACGATAGACCCACATGAAACATGCCATTCTGAGGTCACTTCAACCAACCAAATTCAAGTAAACAAATGCCCGTTCGCTCACTCACCTCGTCTGCTGATGGTATCGTTTTGTGTGTCTGAAAGGGTGATGAAAAAACGAGATCAGTTGTCTGGGCAGGCTTTTTGTTTTAAAAGAAGAAAGGGGCGTCTGTCACTTACCCGGTGTGGGCGCTGGCACCCGTTCACCCGGGGACCGGCTGTGTTTTGATGGGGACTGAGTTGTTTACCGCTGCAGTCAATGCGCTTGGACCTGCAAGCAAGGGAAATAAAAGAACCGAGTCTATCGGGGTCTTTGGAGTTTGCACGTCTTAATGCGCCTTACTAATCAGCTGGTATAGGTAAAGGGCTGCTGGTTGAAACACTCACTTGGAAGTCTCTTCAGGGTGCGGCGTCTCCCGGCAAAGCTTTCTTTGCTCGGCTTACTTCCTGGTCATGTGACCTCGTGTATTTTAAAGGGGAAATGCTCATTTTTTATGTAAATTGGTTTGAATTGAAAAAACTCCTTGCGTTTGTGGTGATCCCATTCGAAAACGGCTGGGTGATGCAGATTCTAAATATGTTGAGTTAAAGACACATAAAACTTGTGGGATAATGGGATTACGCCCCATTTCCATGTTATGCACAGAACAATGCATCATGGTCCATATAGTTGGATTATGGCATGGAAAGGTCTTGGGGGCATGTTACAATGGACGAATAGTCAGCGTGTGTCCAGTCGAAATGGCTTTCCTGCAAACTGGCAATATAGTCCTTCTAGTGTGAACTGAACAGGTAAGAAATACATATCCCAGTTCATTATAGTTAGTCAAGTGAAACTGTGCTCACGCAGTAGTCAATTATTGGTTCCCTCTGAATATTTCTGAGATCTCGTTCAGCCCTGTGGTGGCTGTATTAAATTTCATTATCAAGAAAGCCTCACGCTGTGACAGTTTTAATTCTAAATTGCCACCGCGTGCATCCCTTTCGATTTTTGAAATGATTGTCCATCGAAGTTCGTCTTCTCTATGCCCATGGGCAACCCAGTGTTGAACTAATGGTGCGTTGGGGACCTGACATCTTATTCTTGATTTGTGTTCAGTTATTCGTTGTCTTTCCTCCCGAGTGGTCTTGCCAATGTATAGTTTTGGACATGGGCACCAAATCCCATACACTATGTTCTTGGTCAGGCAATTCGTGAAGGTTAAGTGCTTCCAAAATATTCTCTCGAAAGTAAACACTGACCCTTCCTCTGTTGAGGTACAGCAGGTACAATTGCCGCACTTATGATGTCCCACTATTGGAGGTAGTCCCAGCATGCCTCTTAGTGTTGATTTGAGTTCTCGGGGTAGGGCTGCTCCCACAATATGATTTGCCACCCTTTTTTCTTTTTTGTAGGCAAACAAGGTTGGTTCTTGCAGGTCACCGTGTAAATCTTTAATTAGATGCCAGTTCTGCATTACAATCTTTCGTAGATTGTGTGTGTTGGGATTAAAAGTGGTGACACAAACAATCCGTTTTTGTTCCTCACGTGTTTTCTTTTTTAACAATGTTTCTCTCGGGACCCACCAAGCTCTTTTTAGTGAATGCTTTAGTAATTTTTTGGGGTATCCTCTAAGGAGCAGCCGGTCTCGCAATGCATAAGCATGTAAAAAATACTCATCTCTGTTTGAACAATTTCTCCTTATTCTTAAAAACTATCCAAATGGCAGATTCTGCTTAAGGCTTCTTGGGTGGTGGCTTGTGTAATGCAGGGCTTTGTTCCTGTCCGTTGGTTTTCGGAATAAAGTTGTCCCTAATGTACCCTCCGTAGTGAAAACTTGGACATCTAGAAAATTGATCGATTTGTTGCTTGCAATGTGGCTGAATTTGATGTCTTCAGTGCGCATATTCAACCATGTTATAAATTCATTTAGTTTCTCATATGATTCAGACCATAAAAAGAAAACATCATCAATATAACGCATATATTTTGTTATATGCTCTGCATACGGATTGTTATTGTAAATGAAATGATTCTCATAAAGTCCCATAAATAGAACGGCTAGCTCCGGTGCGAAGGGGCAGCCCATGGCTACCCCTTTGATTTGAAAGAAAAATTCTGTATCAAATTCAAAGTAATTTTTCTGCAAGGCAAACTTTGCTAGTCTCATGATAAAATCCGTAGGAACTCTACTGGGTTGATCTCTTTGATTTAGAAAAAATTCTAAGGTTTCTAATGCCTGTTCTTGTGGTATCTGTGTGTATAAGGACACTACATCCATAGTCACCATTAATTGTTTATTCACATCAAAATCAACAGAATTTATTTGATTTATAAAGGCAGTTGTGTCTTTAAGATGTGCCTGCACATTACAGACCAGGGGCTTCAAAAAATAGTTAATATATTTAGAGATTGGTTCGGTAAGTGAATCACATCCTGAGATTATTGGGTGACCTGGGGGCTTTTTAGGATCTTTATGTATCTTTGGTAAGATATAGAATACCGGTGTTCTTGGGTTCTTGTTTTGTAAGAAAGATAATTCCTTTGGCCCAATAATCCCTAGCTCATGTCCATCTTGGAGGATTTTGAAAAGCTCATTTTGAAGTTCTTTTACTGGGTTATAGGAAATCCTTTTGTAACAGGTGGGGTCTTCTAGTTGACGTCTGACCTCTTCCTTGTATTTGTTAATATCCCAGAGGACTACTGCGCCCCCCTTATCTGCTTGTTTTATTACCAGGGTTTTATCATTTTTCAATGCGAGAATGGCGTCATGTTCCGCCTTACTCAAATTAAAATTGACATAATGTTTCCTTTTTTCCAGAGCTGTAATACCTGATAGAATAGCCCTTTCAAAAGTCAGTACCTCCTTTGGGGTTTTATGAGCTGGTGGGCAGAACGAAGATTTTGGTCGAAAACCCATAGTTTCCGTATTGTTTGCCTCAGGTATGTCCATAAAGAATGTTTTCAAACGCAATTTCCTGCAAAACGCTATAGTTTCTAGTTTCATTTTAACGAAGTCCGTTGGTCTGACCGGGACAAATGAAAGACCCTTTTCCAGAATAGTAATTTCCGACGGTGTCAATTCTCTGTCTGTTAGGTTAAAGAGGGATGATGTTGCTACTAGTTCCTGTAATACTGGCGTCTGGTCCTCATCTCCCATGGTTGTTTCCCGACACGTGACCTGCCTCTTCCTCACTGCTGGCCTCTGCCTAAAAAAGATTGAGTGTTCTGTTGTGGATTCTGTTGGTTACCCCTGGTGGTTGAATTACTCCTCGAATCGCTAGTGTCAGTTTCTCCTCCAGATGACGATGAAGAAGTATCTGAGAATGTTAGGAACTTATTCCTAGATCTTCCTTGATTGTCTTGGAAGAACCTTCTTTGAGTTGGTCTTGTGTAGAAATCTGGTTGCAAATACGGGAAAACAGTTTCCAAGGTAACGTTCTTTTTGTCAAGTTCAAATGTATTACTTTTCTGAGTGACTGTGTAGTCCTTAAATTCCATAATTTCTTTTTCTATTTTTTCTAGGAGTCCCTTTGCGTCCGTAATCAATTGATTATTCTGTATTTCCGTTTCGAGGTCCGAAATCTCTTGGAGTTGTTTGAGTGAAATCCTGTGAGAGATTATCTGAGCATCCCACTTGTTGCGTCAGCGAGATGGGTGTCATCTGCGTAGGTGACGCGTTGATCCCGAACGGGGCTACTACCTCCTCTAGTGGGGCCATATAAACATTAAACAGGGTAGGGCTCAGTGATGAGCCCTGGGGAACTCCACACTGGAGGGGAGTAGATTTGGACATAACGCCATTCTCCCAGATCCTGAATGCTCGTTTGTCCAAAAAGGATTCCATCCATTCCAGGGCCGTTCCTGCGATCCCTAGTCTAGCAAGACGGTGGACTAGTATTTTGTGGTCCACCGTGTCAAATGCGGCGCTTAGATCCAGGAGGATCAGAACTGCCGACCCCCCTGAATCTAAGATGCACCTCGCCTCCTCAGCCACAACTATAAGGGCTGTGTCAGTGCCCTGTCCTGGGCGAAAGCCCATTTGCGAGCAACTCAAGAGGCCATTACATTCTAAAAACCCAGAGAGCTGCTGGTTAACAATTTTTTCGGCAATTTTTCCCAGACCGGGTAGCAAGGAGATCGGGCGAAAGTTGGCTAGGTAATAATAGGTAATAATAATGGTAATACTGATAAAGACTAGTTTTTATGCTAAATGCAATATTTATGGGAGGAGATGTACACACACCACAGAAAGAATTGAATACAGCTTAATGAGTTGAAAGACATTGTTGTTTATACTAACAAATTAAAATACAATTTTTATTCTAAAAGAGTGTAGAGTGACCCAAGTGAAAAGCTAACCTATACATATAAGTGATAAATTGTGATGTGCATTAAGGTTTCAGAAGAGAACAAAAACAACCTTTTTATTAATACACATTAATTATTCAGACCCTTCAGTGACAATTATGAAGGCTAAGTACAGTGGTTTGTTTTTAAACATGTCTACGGCGTTTAGACCACTCATAGAATCGGAGGTATCATCAGGACCTATCAAATGAGGGACACCTGAGAACAGATAATATGAAAGAGCAAATTAGAAATTTTGAGTGAATGCGATGGGTGTAGAAGAAAGCACTGAAAAAAGATGTAATCCATTAACTGGATTTGAAGGGATATTCTGTCGGAACAGAAAAGGTGGGGCGGAGTTGCACACCAACAACAGTTGTGACTCAATGTGATTTTAAACAGGGAAATTTCTCACATGGTGCCCAGCCAGGCACTGTATTGGAGAAGACAAACATAAACATAAAATACTTTTTATTACTGAGCAGGTTGCTTTTGCTGGATTGTAAATGAAAAGAGATAACTCACCCCTGTAAGTGGGTGAGGATCTGACAGCCTTATCAGCGTGTATCCAGTCACACGTCTTATATAGAGAAGGTCGGTGTGGATAACCAAACCTTGGTCGGTAGGATGATTCTGGGGATTCAGGAAAAATAGTCAACATAACAGCATGGTGGGTATCACGAAGTAGAAGGGTTATTAACAATTAACAATCTTACCCCGTAGTAGAATGTCATAAATGTTGTATGAAATCTTTTAAATAGGCGGGAGGTTTGAGGGTATCTGCTGGTCGATGTGGGGATATGTGTACTTCTGCGAAGGGGACTTCCACCTGCCTCCATCGGATATCGTGTGTGTGTTCCTGCACGCAGCCCAGTATATACAGCTGATCGCGTGTTGGAGCCAGACAGTACTAGCCAGTGCTTTAAATGGGAAAAATAAGAGCAAGTACTCATTAAAATGAGCTAGAGGTGTAGTTAGGGGGCGGGACTAGGGGCGGGGCTAAGGGCAAGACATGATGATACCTAACAACATCTATATTAGTTGCAGCACATTCCAAAAACATGAGAAATGTGTTATATAAACAAAACAGGTTAAATCATTACACAAAATTAAATAGAAATGCGATAATATGTTAACATTTCCTTTTTTTGCAATAGTTGCACCTTCTTAATTGCTGTTTGGCACAATACTATATATTTTTGAGCACCAGGGACGAACTGGCCGTAGCCTGATTGCCACTGCCAGGGGACTGACAAGATTCCTGTGCTTACAGGAATGCACAGGATAGTGTGAATGTGATTGACAGCACAGACCCTGAATGGACCCTGCTGTCAAGCACAGCATGATGCGGAGCACCCAGGCATTATTCCAATGAGCCCTGCTGAATAGCTCAGCTAGGGCTCAAATCGGGGTTGCAGAAGCGGCGCCTTGGCTGCCAGAGACACGTTCTACCCCTGCTCACCAGCACAGCCAATGAGCCTACCTCTTCACGAGTACCGGTACTCTCCAGGACAGTAGAGAATTGCGGGTACTCACAGCGATAAATCTAAGAAGTGCCGGTACTCAGTACTGGCGAGTACCAGCCCATTTAAAGCACTGGTACTAGCGATCGGGACTACAGATGCGCTAGAATGAGCTCCAATTTGAGAAGGCAATCACATGCCTGACCTGCTCTGTAGAACAACCAGGGAAGTTTGGGGAGAGCCTGCATGAGGAGAGATAATGTAGGGAAACCCTCTTGCATTCCATCACTTGGGCTTGTGGAATTAGAGGGTGAGGGACATTAAGAGTTTACTCTCCAGATAGCAGCAATAGGTTGTCAGAGGACCTGTGTGCTTGATGAATTGTGCACACTCGTACAGTTCTAGACTGAAAAGAGAAATGTGTAGTGAGTCCAGTTTACAATTAAGGATTAAACAGAAGTTCCTATGTTCTGTTGGAAAAATAACATGTGAGTACACAGATAGCATTCGACCTGAATAGAAAAGTCATACAATCAACATATCTAGGGGAATATTAGAGCAAGGACTGATGTTCATGATGGTGTCAATATTAACAATTTTGAAGTATATGGCATTGTAACTTTGCTCTAATGATAAAGAAAAAAATATTTACATAGAGCTTCTTATATTTTGTTGTCAACATCAGTTTACAAAATAACATTCATCATGAATGAAGTGGGTATACGGACAACATATTCAGTGGTGCATTAGAGCAAAGACATGTGATCATGATGGTGTCCATATTAAAAATCTATTACAAATGGCATTTTAATTATGCTCTAACGATTATTAAAGCAAAATAGGGAGAAAAGAGATATTGACGCATAGAGCAATGTCCCCAGAATGGGGGATCAGCGGAAAAGGTTAGGTCTGAATATCCAATATGGTAATGAGTAGCTCACCCCTTAGTAAGTGTCAGACGCCAAAGCCCTAGAGCAACATTATGCATAGGCAGTTGCCAAATTACTTTGTTAATGTGGACACAAAGCCATGCCACTCCTCAGTGGTGTTAAGATCCTGGGTAATCGTTCTATCCATTTACATTCCATCCTTTGTAAACTCTGAGCCATGTCAACTCCTCTTTCTGGGACAGTGGCCATTTCACTAACCTGCCATTTTTTGTTGTCAGCTGTATGATGTTTTTCTCCATAGTGGGTGACCTAGGGAGTGTTGGACTTAGTCGTTTTGGCAGGTTCACCGCGAACCTTTTTGCATTTGCCTAGCCTGTTTCTGTAACCTGGTGTTGATGATTTTAAGCCTCTGCGCACTCTTTCACTGTGGTCCAGAGTAAAGTGCGTGCGCTCTCTGTGTATGTGTGGTGAGAGTGGCCTGCCCTCCCATAGTAATGCATGGGTATATGTGTGTCCATGGTAGTTCCTGATGTGTGGGGAGTGCAGGGTCAAGTTTGGTATGTGCGAACTCGCGAGATTAAATGCTGCGCGATGATGTGTGTGGATTTAACATGTCTAGTGTGTAAGTGCCACTTCTAGAATTTGACATGTCTGTGTAGTAAATGTGAATTGACTGTCTGGCTTGTGATTGACTGGAGCTGGCTGGTGTGCCTGGCTCAAGGAGTCAGGATGGGTCTGCCCCGGTGGTGAATGGAGAGATCTGCATGTTGATGGGAGGGAGGAGTGCACCTGGGACCTGAATAGGGCTGGGCCTTCCCTCCACAATGCTGGCTCCACCCCCTGTGGTGTGTCTGATGTCCCTGACCCATCCTGTGAATAGGCAGAGGGGCTGAGCAAAACAAAGTGCTCAAGAACCAGTTGCATCTGGTTCGCCCCTTGCCTGCACCTTTGGAAACAAAGGAAATGGTGTATAAAAGAGGGGTTGTGACCCCATGGAAATCATCTTGTGCTCAACTCGAATCTACCAGGGGCGTGCTGCTGCTGGGGCCCAGGGGAAGGTTTGCCTCCCTGGGCCATGCCCAGCACCTGGATGCCCTACCCCTGGATGCTGGAGGACTTCTGGGGACCCTGTTACTTGCTTAATTATTTCCTGGACCTTGGAGAGACTTTGGGGCTGGCTTCATTTCTTTTGATGCCCCTAGTTCTTCCTTTGCTGCATTTCCTTCTGGGAAAGCTTTTAGCCATGGCAGCGCTGGTCTGCAGCTAGTGTGAGGGAATCCTTACGTGGGGATCCCCTTCCTACCGCTATAGAGAGCAGGTGCCCACCCTGCATTGTGGCTTGCTGTCGTATTCTGAACGCGGGTTCCATCCCACTTATTGGAGCCTGTTTTATGGGTGCCACCCCACTTATTTAATTAATTATGTGCGCAGGTGCCCACCAAGCGACTTTGCCCGGATGAGTTATTTAAATCACTGCGGGTGCCCACCCCGTGTCTCACTGCTGCAGCCCGAGCCGCTTTTCAACCGTTGCCGGGCCGCTGCAAATGCGACCCGGAAGTCAGGCACCCTTGCTGGGACATGGGTGTGGCCTCGGAGGCCTGAGGGAAGTCCCGAGGAAGCCATGCCACGAGGAGGGAGGCAGGGCTCCCGTGAGCAGAGGGAGCCCTGCGGCATCTAGAGGAGTTCCCGGTGTAGCGCGGTGCAGCGGATCCCCGCGAGCATCTCAGGAGTGAGAGAGCCCCGCCCGCTGCCACCGCCGAGTGATGCCCGGCTGCTGCCTGGAGATTTCCGGTGAGAAGAGGCCACCCCCCGGCCAGAACTGGTGAGTGGGACTCCATGGGGGCAACAAGTCTCGAGTAGTGCCCGTGGGGCACAGAGTCAGGGTGGCCCCGGTTGCACAGTGGGCCGCCCCAACGTGACCAGATTGGCTCTAGAGGGCCCCAGGGTATCTCGAGGCCCCGTGACAGTCAAGAGCGCCCCCGTCTAGCAGCGGGCCGCTCCAACGTTGGGGCACACTTTGTTTAAGGGCCCCAGTGGGGGTTCGCACGGCCAGTGGTGCCCTTGCAGCCACGTGAGGGGGCATAGTTAGTTCCTGAGCCTGCGGGCTCCAACAACAGCCAAACCTGGTTACCTGGGCCCAGAGGGGCCAATGCTTATTATTTGAGGAGGCAGTGTGCTCCAGGAGACCTGTTTATTTCCAGAGCCCCGTGGCTCCATCAATTGGGGCCATGACTATTTGCAGAGCCAGTGCCCTCCATGGGCGCAGAGTATTTCCAGAGCCTGAGCGGCTCCTAGGGGGCCCAGTTCTGTTAAAGCACCAGTGTTTGGGGGCATGGTTATTTTAGGAGCCAGAGTGCTCCAATGGGCATATTTGTTTTCAGAGCCTAGGGGCTCTAATGTGCGCAGTATTTATTTTTAGAGCCTAGAGGGCTCCAACGTGTGGCACATTTGTTCAAGGGCCAGTGAGGGCCCATGCCCCAGTTTTGCATCCACAGCTGCCCAGCAAGTAGTGGGCAGCTGCACCGTTTAGGTTCTTTTTTTCTAGGGGACATGTTCTTGGTGAACCCAGGAGTGAGACGCACTCTCTTCGCCCCTACTTTGGCCTCCACAGCTGCGCAGCACTTAGTGCCAGCTGCAGCGTTTAGGCCCTGTTCTTGTTCTCAGCTTCCCAGCAAGTAGTGGGCATCTGCAACGTTTAGGTTTGCGCAGAAGGCGCACCCTTGACTGGCGCTGAATTGGCAGTGCGCCCTGACATTCTGGACACAGGGCATTTGAACCGCTTCCTGATGGCCAGTTGGCCAGGGGGGCTGGTATGTGTATAGGGCGAAAGGCCCTAATGTGATTTATGTGCTCTAAATGTGATAGGAAATGTAATGCATTTAGTAAGTATGGGCGAAATTTGCGAATTCGCGGTCCGCGAATTCACGCGCAATGGCAAAAAAATCCACGAGTTCGCGAATTTTCCTGCGAACTCGCGAATTTTTTTGCCATTTGCACAAATATGTGACCACGTGTGCCTGTAACTTTGCCAGCGCGCCAAAAGGCGCCGAGGTCCCTTGAGTGAGCTGGCCATTATAGTGGGGACAGGCGGGAAGACGTTTCATACCGCTAGTGTGTGGTGGACGGGGCCAAACGGGCGGGTCTTCTATGCGTGTTCACATGCATCTTGTTTATAAAGGGTCAGAAACCGAGCAGAGCAGCAGATGAGGAGAAAGCAGCCACCTGGTCACAGGAGCTACACGGGGATGGCACTCGGGAAACTCATGGATGCATAAATACGTTTGGCACAGGACCCCAGAATCCTTCAGATGTCCAAGATAGCTCTGCTGCGCATTTTGGTACAAAGCCATTCTGATCCTGCTCAGTGGGTTCAGGCGCATGCAGCTGCTGCTGTTGAACAATGTCCCATCTCATACAAACCTGCCCCGTACCGGCATATGCTAGCGCTGGGTAGTAGGGTGCAGTGGCATGCGGGTGCTGCACGCCTAGTACATGTGCATACTGGTGCCAGGGGGGGACACGTGTTTATTGGTGCTGTGTAGCAAGTTATGACTTTACATTTTGACTGCACCAGATGGTGGCACCACCTACACGGATCGAGAGCATCCAGGCACCATGGTGCAAGAGCATAATGGTGCTGTGCGGTACGGGTATATATGTACTGGGGGCAGG
This sequence comes from Lissotriton helveticus, assembly GCF_964261635.1. Classification (NCBI taxonomy): domain Eukaryota; kingdom Metazoa; phylum Chordata; class Amphibia; order Caudata; family Salamandridae; genus Lissotriton; species Lissotriton helveticus. The sequence goes on from NC_136063.1 coordinate 1,230,061,014, forward strand.
GGGGCACTTAGCACAATGTGTGCTCACACCCAGAGGGCTCCCAGGCAATTGAGCATGAACGGTTCTCACACTGAGAGGGCTCCGGGGCAGTTCAACAGCGCGGGGGCTCACACCCACTGGGCCCCGGGGCAGTTCAGTAGCGTGGGGTCTCACAACCCCTGGGCAGCTCAGCAGCACGGGGGCTCACACCCACAGGGCTCCCGGGCAGTTTAGCAGCGCCACCCTCTGGTTCATCACTTCCACCCTCTGGTTCACCACTGCCACCCTCTTGTTGACCACTGTCGCCCTCTGGTTCATCACTGCCACCCTCTGGTTCATAACAGCACCCTCTAGTTCACCACTGCCATCCTCTGGTTCACCACTGCCACCCTCTGGTTCATCACTGCCACCCTCTGGTTCATCACAGCACCCTCTGGTTCATCACAGCACCCTCTGGTTCACCACTGCCACCCTCTGGTTCACCACTGTCACCCACTGGTTCACGACTGCCACCCTCTGGTTCATAACTGTCACCCTCTGGTTCACCACTGCGACGCCTCTGGAACATCACTGCTACCCTCTGGTTCACCTCTGCACCTACTGGTCATCACAGCACCCTCTGGTTCATCACTGCCACCCTCTGGTTCATCACTGCCACCCTCTGATTCACCACTGCCACCCTCTTGTTCACCACTGCCACCCCCTTGTTCACCACTGCCACCCTCTGGTTCACCACTGTCACCCTCCGGTTCACCACTGCCACCTTCTGGTTCATCACTGCCACCCTCTGGTTCATCACAGCACCCTCTGGTCCATCACAGCACCCTCTGGTTCACCACTGCCACCCTCTGGTTTACCACTGTCACCCTCTGGTTCACCACTGTCACCCGCTGGTTCATCACTGCCACCCTCTGGTTCATCACAGCACCCTCTGGTTCATCACAGCACCCTCTGGTTCACCACTGCCACCCTCTGGTTCATCACTGCCACCCTCTGATTCATCACTGCCACCCTCTGGTTCACCATGGCACCTTCTGGTTCATCACAGCACCCTCTGGTTCATCACTGCCACCCTCTGGTTCATCACAGCACCCTCTGGTTCACCACTGCCACCCTCTGGTTCACCACTGCCACCCTCTGGTTCATCACTGCCGCCCTCTGGCTCACCACTGCCACCCTCTGGTTCATCACTGCCACGCTCTGGTTCATCACTGCCACCCTCGGGTTCATCACAGCACCCTCTGGTTCATCACAACACCCTCTAGTTCACCACTGCCACCCTCTGGTTCACTACTGTCACCCACTGGTTCACCACTGCCACCCTCTGGTTCGTCACTGCCACCTTCTGGTTCACCACTTCCACCCTCTGGTTCACCACTGCCACCCTCTGGTTCACCACTGTCACCCTCTGGTTCACCACTGCCACCCTCTTGTTCAGCACTGTCACCCTCTGGTTCACCACTGCTACCCTCTGGTTCATCACTTCCAACCTCTGGTTCATCACTGCACCCTCTGGTTCATCATAGCACCCTCTGGTTCACCACTGCCACCCTCTGGTTCACCACTGTCACCCTCTGGTTCATCACAGCACCCTCTGGTTCATCACTGCACCCTCTGGTTCATCACAGCACCCTCTGGTTCACTGCTACCACCCTCTGGTTCACCACTGTCACCCTCTGGTTCACCACTGCCACCCTCTGGTTCAGCACTGTCACCCTCTGGTTCATCACTGCCACCCTCTGGTTCATCACAGCACCCTCTGGTTCATCGCAGCACCCTCTGGTTCATCACTGCCACTCTCTGGTTCACCACTGTCACCCACTGGTTCACCACTGCCACCCTCTGGTTCATCACTGCCACCCTCTGGTTCATCACTGCCACCCTCTGGTTCATCACGGCACCCTCTGGTTCATCACAACACCCTCTGGTTCACCACTGCCACCCTCTGGTTCACCACTGTCACCACTGGTTCACCACTGCCACCCTCTGGTTCATCATTGCCACCCTCTGGTTCACCACTGCCATCCTCTCGTTCATCACTGCCACCCTCTGGTTCACCACTGCCACCCTCTCGTTCACCATGGCACCTTCTGGTTCATCACAGCACCCTCTGGTTCATCACTGCCACCCTCTGGTTCATCACAGCACCCTCTGGTTCACCACTTCCACCCTCTGGTTCACCACTGCCACCCTCTGGTTCATCACTGCCACGCTCTGGTTCATCACTGCCACCCTCGGGTTCATCACAGCACCCTCTGGTTCATCACAACACCCTCTAGTTCACCACTGCCACCCTCTGGTTCACTACTGTCACCCACTGGTTCACCACTGCCACCCTCTGGTTCGTCACTGCCACCTTCTGGTTCACCACTGCCACCCTCTGGTTCACCACTGCCACCCTCTGGTTCACCACTGCCATCCTCTCGTTCATCACTGCCACCCTCTGGTTCACCACTGCCACCCTCTCGTTCACCATGGCACCTTCTGGTTCATCACAGCACCCTCTGGTTCATCACTGCCACCCTCTGGTTCATCACAGCACCCTCTGGTTCACCACTGCCACCCTCTGGTTCACCACTGCCACCCTCTGGTTCATCACTGCCACCCTCTGGTTCACCACTGCCACCCTCTCGTTCACCATGGCACCTTCTGGTTCATCACAGCACCCTCTGGTTCATCACTGCCACCCTCTGGTTCATCACAGCACCCTCTGGTTCACCACTGCCACCCTCTGGTTCACCACTGCCACCCTCTGGTTCATCACTGCCACGCTCTGGTTCATCACTGCCACCCTCGGGTTCATCACAGCACCCTCTGGTTCATCACAACACCCTCTAGTTCACCACTGCCACCCTCTGGTTCACTACTGTCACCCACTGGTTCACCACTGCCACCCTCTGGTTCGTCACTGCCACCTTCTGGTTCACCACTGCCACCCTCTGGTTCACCACTGCCACCCTCTGGTTCACCACTGTCACCCTCTGGTTCACCACTGCCACCCTCTTGTTCAGCACTGTCACCCTCTGGTTCACCACTGCTACCCTCTGGTTCATCACTTCCACCCTCTGGTTCATCACTGCACCCTCTGGTTCATCACAGCACCCTCTGGTTCACCACTGCCACCCTCTGGTTCACCACTGTCACCCTCTGGTTCATCACAGCACCCTCTGGTTCATCACTGCACCCTCTGGTTCATCACAGCACCCTCTGGTTCACTGCTGCCACCCTCTGGTTCACCACTGTCACCCTCTGGTTCACCACTGCCACCCTCTGGTTCAGCACTGTCACCCTCTGGTTCATCACTGCCACCCTCTGGTTCATCACAGCACCCTCTGGTTCATCGCAGCACCCTCTGGTTCACCACTGCCACTCTCTGGTTCACCACTGTCACCCACTGGTTCACCACTGCCACCCTCTGGTTCATCACTGCCACCCTCTGGTTCATCACTGCCACCCTCTGGTTCATCACGGCACCCTCTGGTTCATCACAACACCCTCTGGTTCACCACTGCCACCCTCTGGTTCACCACTGTCACCCACTGGTTCACCACTGCCACCCTCTGGTTCATCACTGCCACCCTCTGGTTCACCACTGCCACCCTCTCGTTCATCACTGCCACCCTCTGGTTCACCACTGCCACCCTCTCGTTCACCACTGTCACCCTCTGGTTCACCACTGCCACCCTCTGGTTCATCACTGCCACCCTCTGGTTCATCACAGCACCCTCTGGTTCAACACAGCACCCTCTGGTTCACCACTGACACCTTCTGGTTCATCACTGTCACCCACTGGTTCACCACTAACACCCTCTGGTTCATCACTGCCACCCTCTGGGTCACCACTGCACCTTCTGGTTCATCACAGCACCCTCTGGTTCATCACTGCCACCCTCTGGTTCATCACAGCACCCTCTGGTTCATCACAGCACCCTCTGGTTCACCACTGCCACCCTCTGGTTCACCACTGTCACCCTCTGGTTCACCACTGCCACCCTCTGGTTCATCACTGCCACCCTCTGGTTCGTCAAAGCACCCTCTTGTTCATCACAGCACCCTCTGGTTCACGACTACCACCCTCTTGTTCACCACTGCCACCCTCCGGTTCATCACTGCGACCCTCTGGTTCACCACTGCCACCCTCTGGTTCACCTCTATCACTCTCTGGTTCACCACTGCCACCCTCTCGTTCATCACTGCCACCCTCTAGTTCATCACAGCATCCTCTGGTACATCACAGCACCCTGTGGTTCACCACTGCCACCCTCTGCTTCACCACTGCCACCCTCTGGTTTACCACTGTCACCCTCTGGTTCACCACAGCCACCCTCTGGTGTATCACTGCCACCCTCTGGTTCATCACAGCACCCTCTGGTTCATCACATCGCCCTCTGGTTCACCACTGCCACTCTCTGATTCACCACTGCCACCCTCTGGTTCATCACTGCCACCCTCTGGTTCACCACTGCCACCCTCTGGTTTACCACTGCACCTTCTGGTCCATCACAGCACCCTCTGGTTCATCACTGCCACCCTCTGGTTCATCACAGCATCCTCTGGTTAATCACAGCACCCTCTGGTTGACCACTGCCACCCTCAGGTTCACCACTGTCACCCACTGGTTCACCACTGCCACCCTCTGGTTCATCACTGCCACCCTCTGGTTCACCACTGCCACCCTCTGGTTCATCACTGCACCCTCTGGTTCACCACTGCCACCCTCTGGTTCATCACTGCCACCCTCTGGTTCCCCACTGCCACCCTCTGGTTCACCACTGCCACCCTCTGGTTCACCACTGTCACCCTCTGGTTCATCACAGCAGCCTCTGGTTCACCACTGCCACCCTCTGGTTCACCACTGCCACCCTCTGGTACACCACTGTCGCCCTCTGGTTCATAACAGCACCCTCTGGTTCACCACTGTAGATTATGGGGAGAAAGCACACCTGCCCAGCCTCAACCGAGACAAATTAAATTGAGGCTGGTTAATGTGTTACTGAATTTGAGCTTCAAGTCCAGCACCTGCTTCCTTATCTGTAAGTGCTTCCTGTTGTGGTTTAATTTTTGTGACAGGAGCATTGTGCCATACTTGTAACTATTCTCTGACCCTGCTTCGAGGGTCAGAGAATAGTTGCAAGTAGGCAACGAACTCTGGAGGCGCCGCTCAGGAAACACTTACAGGGTTACAGCAGGTGACCAAGTTGAAGTTAATTTCTTTGTAACTGTTTTGTAAATGGTCACAAAGAAATTAGCTTCAACTTTGGCACCTGCTGTAACCCTGTAAGTGCTTCATGTCCTTCAGTTTTACAAAATCCGTTCCGCTTGCGATTTCCTGGAGTTTTCTGCAATTTCGCGAGATTCGCGGTTTGCGAAATTGCAGAAAATCCGCGAATTCCGCCAGCGTAACAAATTTTCCACCCATACTTAGCATTTAGTATGTTTTACGCACCCTTTTTTGATACCTCTAAACTGTGGTTTATGATTATGAGGTTATTTTGCATTCCATCCGGTTATGCTAGTGAGGCTATGTTTCGCTCTGTGATTTACGCCCCTAATGTGAGTTATACTTAGGAGGTAGGGTCTAATGTGTTTAGACTAGTGGGAGATTGCATAATGTGTTTATGCTGGTGAGGTTGGCGCAGGATATAATTCGCGCCTGATGTGACTGTGCATAATGTAGTTTATGTTACAGGTTGAGGTGGAATACAGTGATATTCAGTGGTTACAGGTTGTAGGTTTATGATCTATTTTCACTTGTACCAATTTCCGCTAAGTGTTGATCCTGACAGTGGCCCCGGTGGACCTGTCCTGTGTAAATAATCCCTTGTGAATATTGCCCGTGCCAGTTGGCACAATGTATATTGTGTGATGACTATCTGATGTGTTTTGAGAATACAAAAGTTATATTTATATAACATTGTGTGGAGTTCCTTTTGTTGTGGCCCTGGGATGTTGTTGCTGTGTGCGTGCGCAAATGCTTTACACATTGCCTCCGGGATAAGCCTGACTGCTCATGCCAAGCTACCAAGGGGGTGAGCAGGGGTTATCTTTGGCGTGTAACTCTCTTGCCCTGACTAGATTGGTGGTTTCTGCCTGGCTTTGGCTAAGATGCAGGCTGATGCGTGTCTTGATGGGTTGAGATGTCTGTCTAAAGTATGCAAAGTTATAAGGACACCAGATACAATACAACACATTCTGTGAATTGCAATTTGAAAAAAGAAATCAGTTCATGTTTAATGTTGTTATGCTCAAACCACTTTGTGTTAGAAGCAAAATTACAGGCAATTCAGTTTTTGCAGCGATAATGACCTTTAACAGGTGGACGCTTCCAGATGTTATCTAGAGTTCTGGGTTTGTGGACGTACTCCAATAGTATGGAGGAATAAACTAAATGATCTTTGATGGTATGCCTTGCTTATATGCGAACATTGGAGTCTCTATAGTTAGGTCAACACTCCTGATCAAATGACAATTTTTTAGAATCAGTTTTTGAATCTGGTTTCTGTGTGTGCCAACCCTGGTTACACAGATCAAATTTTAAAGTGGCGTTTTGTTTTTGACAACCAATAGTTCTTCTCTTGGATAATATCATGCTCTCTTTATAGAATTCCTTACTATTTTTCAGGAGAGCCTCTGGTAATCAATTTATTTTTGAGGATCTCAGCTTCTTTGATGTAGTCTTCCTTGCAAAAGCAATTCCTATGGAGATGCAAGAATTGGCCGTGTCAGTCCGTCCCTTAGTGCTCTTGGGTGATTGCTATTGTAAGCCAGAAGTGTGTTCCTTTCAGTGGACTTCTTATGAAGACCTGTGTATAGTGTGCCTTCGTCATGTTTTATGGTATAGTCTAAGAAAGCTATTTCTGTTGTATGTATGGTGGAGGTACAAACAAGGTGCCTTTGAATTTCGTTTAGATACTTGACAAAGTCATGAAAATCGATCTCTGAGCCAGACTAGATTAGGAAAATATTATCGATATATCATTTCCAATAAGTAATGTTGGAGCAATATCAATTTTGCAGTAAAAGGGCATATGTTTGTTCTATGTGGTCCATATAGATGTTGGCCAGATTGGGAGCAAAAACTGCTCTCATCGAAGTACTTGAACACTGCTGGAAATATTCACCTTTGACATGAAGTAGTTGTGCTGTAATGCAATCCTGAGAAGAGAAATGATAAAGTTGGTGGGAACCTGGACCGGACGTGTGCGTATGTCCAGAAGATTTTTTTTCAATAGGATGTTTTCCTCCTGCGGAATCTTGGTGTAAAATAATGGTATGTCTAGAGTGGCTAGCCAATCTGTGGCAGTATTAAAAGGCATGTTTTCAATGGTGTTAATCGTGAAAATGCTGTCCTTGATATAGGTCTCTTGGATGGCTATGAAATCCTATATGAAAAACTCAATTGCACTGTTTGCAAATGAGGACACGAAGAAAGGGCCACTCAAAGGCCTTCCTGGCATTTAAGAGAGTGATTGTGGCAGTGTATCTGGAACAGTTGTGTGGAGAATACTGCCCTCAGATTCAGTGAGGTTGAGCGATGGGGGACAATAGAGTGCAATTATGGGGGTGTATCTTGTCAAATTATGTGGAGTATTGAGAATACTGCCCTCAGATTCAGTGATGTTGAGCGATGGGGGTCAAATCTCTATTGCACAAGGGAGATGATCTTTTCCATCAGTAACAAAAGATGATTGGAGAGAACCTTTGCCAATACTTTATTGTCCAGGTTGAGGATGGAAAGTGGTCTGCAAGAGCCACAGTGTACGGAGTCCTTGCCGGGTTTAGTGAGGAGGATTATGTCAGCCTCACACATAGATGGGGAATGCACCCATTTAGAAGGAATTATTCAGAGACAGTGAGGATTTTCCGTGCCAATATATGTTCAAATTGTTACAGAACTCTTTCGTGTAGCCACGGAGTCCAAGGGCCTTGGAGCCAAAGAGGGAGTCTATTGCCTCTATTATTTCTAGGCCTGGGTGGTGAACTCAGTTCTGTTCACAGAGTTTTCTGCACTCTGCACTTCGCGGAATGCAGAAAACTCTGCTCTGCCTAGTGCAGCAGAGTTTTTCCCCACTCACACTCGTGAACAGTAAGTTGGTGTGCGCGAGCTACAGCTTGGGTAGAATTTCTACCCGAGCGGCAGGAAGATCAGCGTGACCGACAGTTCGCACTGCACTCCGCCACTTGCAGAACTCTGCTGAGTTTTTGTGTCATTTTGCGGAGCAAAACTCTGCGAACTACACCCAGGCCTGATTATTTCCTCACAAGATGAATGTTCGCTGAGGAATTCCTATTGGGGATTAGAGAGCAAAACCAGGGCCAACTCCTCCAGGTATGTTTGCTGGGCTGAAGTGTCACCTGCAAGGCAGGAGGTGTAAAGATAAATGTAGTACTGGATCAGGATGTCCAATGTACATACATTGATTGATTAGATTTTTGATTTTGTAAAGCGCTCTATTGCCCTAAGGCATCTTGGTGCTGATCTGCGCAAGAAAGCAAGATGAGCTATTATCCGAGTAGGGTTATTTATTTACAGTAGAGCCACATTTTTTTTCCTAAAAATAAGAAGAGTAGGGGCTGTTTTAAGATCAAGAGGAAGTTTGTTTCAGAGGAATGTGGTGCTTTTCACAAAGCCTCTACCACCCCAAGGAGCCAATTTGTGACAAGGTACAACAACTGTTTTAGCCAGGCTGTATCGGAGGGTCTTTTGGGAATATACCAGCAGAATTTCTTTCACAATTATTCGGGACCTGCCCCTTAAAGGCAGTACAGAAAGATTTAAAAGCAGCTCACTTTCTCACTGGAAGCCAGTGGAGATCATTCAAGGCTGGGGTAGCAGATTGGAATTAAGTAGGCCTGGGCGGTAAATTTCCTTCCGGTTGAGGAATTTGGGTAATTTCGCGTTCCACGGAGAATGAGGAATTGGCAAAAATTCTGCGATTCGCGGCTTCGCGGAATTTTTTGCTTGTTCGTGCTTTCAAAAATGCATGCTGTTCGGAAGATATTTCTGTCCGAGCACGCAAAAAGAGTTCGCGAACAGGAAAAAAGCATCGCTAACTGGCTGAACAAGCAATTCCTCGTGTTCGCTGAACTTTTGCGTGCTGATGGAGATTTTTTGTCGTTTCGCAGAGTTTTGCGTAGCGCGACTATGCAAATTCCGCCCACCCCTAGAATTTAGGTAGATTTCTAAGCATTCTGGCTGGGGAGTTTTGTACAGTCTGCAGTTTCCGCATAGTGTTCACTTACATGCTGAGATAGAGGCCATGGCAGTAGTCAATATGTGAAAGTACTAAAGCAATGAACGCTGATTTCAGAAGGTTATGCGGAACTAGGTTTTTAATTTTCATTAATGTGAAAAAAGATGAAAAGATCACTACATTGACCTAATTTTTGTAATTTGTTGTACAGAAGGACTCCTAGATTCCTGACTTTATGCTTAGGGTTGGGGAAAGTCCCCATATCTTTGGGCCAACATGATGGGGTCCAGAAGGATGTGTTATGGCCAAATAACACCAATTCCATCTTAGCTGACTTTAGTTTAGGACAGTTTTTCCCATCCAGTTGCTAACTGCGGACTTACAGTTGTGAAAGGATTCATCAATACCTTGACTCAAATTGGAAAGGGATACAATTATCTGGGTATCATTAGCATATAAGACCAGTGAAAACCAAAAGGATCTGATGAGTGCTGCCAGTGGACTAACATCAATGTTGAACAAAGAAGGGCTCAAACATGAGCCCTAGGGAACTCTACATGGTAACATGTAGGATTGAGAGGTGGATTCACCGAGCTCAGTTGATTGAACTCTAGAGGATAGGAAGGATTTGAGTAAGGCAATAACTCTGCCCTTAACTCCTACAGCACTAGGGGCCAGATTCATCAAACAAAAATCCGCTCGCAAAGCGGCAGATTCTCAGAATCTGCCCCTTTGCGAGCGGCATTTTTGCATTTGGGATGCATCATCCCAAATGCAAAAATTGCAACTTTAGAAATCGCTAAATTGCGATTTTTTGCATTTAAGGAATCTCAAATTGAGATTCCTTAAATGCAATGCATGAAAGTATTTAAAATTGCGAATTCGCTAATAGGGCACGCAAATTACCGTGAAGTACAACTTCATGGTAATTTGCAAAAACTTTGAAAAATGCACTAAAGTGCAGTTTTTGAAAGTTTCATGTTGTGCACACACATGCCCTAAGGGCATGTTGTGCACACACATGCCCTAAGGGCATGTGTGTGCGCAACATATGTGCACATATCAATTTCAGGGGTGCAACAGGGTGTCCTTTGGACAACCCTGCACCCTTGAAATCGCGAACTCAATTTGCAAATCGCTAATTGCGATTCGCAAATTTAGATTGTCTTCCCATTCATTCCTATGGGCCTCAAGGCCCATAGGAATGAATGGGGAGGTATTCCTTAATTGCGAGTCGCAATTTGTGAGTCGCAATTAAGGAAGTCTAAGAAATCACTATTTTTAAAGTGATTTCTTGATGCATTCCATTTTGCAATTCCTTAATAGCGAATCAGTATTTTTCGCTATTAAGGAATCGCAAAGTGGGTTGTTGATGCATCTGGGGGTTAATCGTTCGAACATGCGAGCGTGGTTGACCATATCTAACACAGCACAGAGGTCAGGTAAGACCAAGGCCACTCTTCAACCGCTATCCAGAGTTGCCCGGATCTCCTCAGAATCAACTATAAGGGCCATCTCCGTACCATGTCCGCCAAGGAATCCAAGTTAGGAAGAGCCCAAATGGAGTGATTCACTCGTCCCCATCAACACTCCGCTTGGTGATGTACGAGCTGCCCCTGGGAGGATGACGTAGGCAGGCCAATGTTCACCTGAGTTGCTCACATTCCCAAAATCTGAGCGCCAAAGTGTGTTTACTCAAATAAAGAATTTCCCATTCAGCGAGGTCATGTTACTCAGTTAAGTGGGCCACACTGGCCAGTGGCTGTGCCACATAGAAAAGGTGGTGGGGAAGGGGAGGGGGGGCACATGGTCGGGGGAGCACAGGAGAGAGGGTACATTTAATAACAGAAAAGGAAAAAACGTACCTTAAGTTGACGGCCGCATCCCGTGTTGCACCTGGTGTTTCCACTTGCTTGTCCCAGTAGGCACTAGGGCTGCATCAGACTCCCTGTCCAATCCCTGCACTGCAGAGCAGCACGGGGAATGGCTTCAGCAGGCTGGAAAGATGCTCTGCTCAGGGAGTCTGTGGGGTTTTCAATGCAGCCAGTTTTAGTAAACTTAAGTGCACATGTGTGTTTTGGTCAGTCTGAGATGGTCGGCCAAACATATATACACGTAGAGAGTGCACAAAGTACTCCTCATACCCACTCCGATGCCCCAGCCCCACCCCTCCCCTCCCTGTACACGCTGGCTGAGCAGCTGCTTAAAAATAAGAAGATAATGTAATGTAAGCCCCTGGCTTGATTATCAGGTGGTGTGGTGTCACACGAGCTTCAGAGATTATGGTCAGCCAGTTCCTCCTTGAGTCGTTCAAGGCTCATACGTAAGTCCCTGAGGACCCCAGAATGCTTCAAGATGCAGAGGCCCCTGATATACGCTTAGAGAGCCTCCCAAAGGGTGAAATGAGATGCAACCGTACCCTCGCAAGTGGAGAACAACACTTCATCCTGTAATGCCAAAGCAGGGAATACCTACAGTCATTCCTGACCACCATCAAAAGGAATATTAAGAAGATCCTAAACTTGATAATGATCAGAGAGTGCGTGAGAGAGATGTTGAGTGGAAAGCAGCAATGTAGAGCGGGTAGCAGAGAGAAGACAGTAACTGACGCATGACCAAGTATTATATGAGGCCAAGTAGTGAGTGAATCCCACTTTTGATGTGTGTTTTAGGGTCCAGGCTTTATGCAATAGGTGTGTATCACAGATGTCATGGAGTACATTGAGTGATCTGGCTTTAGTGGCTGGTGTTGGAGCTTTGGAGTCAGTGTCAGTGTCCTTGAGGAGATTGAAATCTCTGACTACTATAAGATGGTTGAAATCCGTCTGTCAAATTTGGGCAGAGAGGGACAAGAAAAACTGTGGGGAATCTACAGTAGGAGCATAGATGCTGGCCAGTAGGACTGAGAGGCCTGTCAGAACACCAGCAACTAGGACATAGCAGCCTCTGTCATCTGCGACGGTGGTAATGTGCCTGAATGGTATATTTTTATGAATGAGATTACACACCCCTCTAGCGTAGGAGCTATAGTTGGAAAAGAAGCGGTGTGAGCCCCAACTAGCTGCATAAGAGGGTTCCCTCCCTGGGGAAAGGTTCAGTTTCTGAAGGTTAAAAATTGTCATTCGAAAGTGCACAGCCTTAGGATAAATGAGTTGTATACAATGATTAACTTGTTTTTAAGGTGCTCATCAGGAGGCGTCTCCCTTCCTGCATGAAGTCAAATACCTAAAGTATAAGTCGTGCTTCCAATTGATAATTGGTTACAGCGCATCGGGCACACTTATGTGGTTCCCACGTGGGATTCCTCTACAATTCAACATTAAAGTTGACTAAATTGTTCTACAAGAATAATTTATTCATTTTCTTGATGTTTGGTTCATTCAGTAATTCATTTCATTCCTTTTATAATGTTCCATCAACAGAAAAACATATCTGTACATCAAGTTCAATTTGTGCTCCAATGCATTTCGGGCATTGTGCCCTTCATCTGGGAGCGTGTCTAAAGAGTGAAAACAACATAGCTCAATGTTAGACTACATGAACACCTATCATATTTTGTCTGTAGTCACAGCATAGCAGTATCATAATGTACACAATACTTAATGAAATGGAGCCAAATGTGCAGTTATAGCGTAGCCGTTTGATGATGTGAACGGATCTTTGTGTAGTGTGCATTCTGTGCTCTCGAGTGATCGTAAATACAAAATGTGAGTCAGTGTAGCCACATGCTCAAGGTACGGCGCGGTGGGTGAGTAGTGGTGAACCCATAGTAACATGCTCGGAAAGAAAACGAAATGAAATGTGAAAATGCGGTCGAGCTTACTTGAAGCTCTTCCTGTGATGACGTATTCAAATCTAAAAACGTGACAGAACGGTACATTTTTGCCAGCATAGGTGCTTAGTATCAAAGTGCACCTCTAAGGCAGTACCGCAGTGGCCTTAATACTCACTTGATTTCACGGATATACCGGAGCCAGCTTTCGCGTGATGCTCGTCCGACCGGTGTCAGTACTTCCTGGTATCTGTGATGTATATGTACGCTCATAGGATGAGTGTTGTACATGTGATTGGAATGGAGGGATGAGGAAAGTGAGAACGGACTAACTAGGAAGGTGTTGAAGATCAGCGTATGCTCATTGGATGAGCATCCTGTCACGTGATCGGGCGTGGGAAGGAAAGGGAAAATAGACAGATGGGATTGCTATGGAAACCAAATGGTGTCCCAACATATCCGTGAGAAGTATACACGTGGTAAAAATGTGTGACGGCCGTCGTATGTATAAACAGCGTACAGTCAAAATGTGAACGCAGTGGTGTATTCGATGATAAAGGTGATAAAAGTGATAAACATGAATAAAACAATTCCCAAAAATAAAAATATGTCGCCTATTAAGGCTGATGTTGCTATGTGGCTATGAGAATCTGCTTTCAGGTCTGGTGTTACCCATAATGTGTATGGGTATGTGGTGTAGATGTAGTGGATAGTACCACCCATAGAACATAGTGTGCAGAACAATGGGTCATAAACAACCCTGTATATCACAGAAAACAAGCCAATTCAACCTGTCATTCAGCCCACAGGGTTTGGATGCATTTAATTTACAGATCCAAAAGTTCTCACAACGAGGTAAGAGTTTGTTGTTATCTCGTCCTTCCATCTTTGGTATGACCTCTGAGATCATGAATTTGAGTTGCGAAATGGTGTGGTTGTGCTCTAAGAAATGTGTTGCTACTGAAGATTTGAGATTAGGTGTCCTGATATTGGATTTGTGTTCATTCAGACGCACTTTAATTTTTCGTTCGGTTTTACCTACGTAAACTTTCTCGCAGGGACATTGTAGGAGGTAAATTACGTTTGGAGTGTCACATGTCGCTGTGACTGACAGTTTAATTTTGTAGCCTTTCATGGGATGCATTACACTGGTGCCTGGTATAATGTTGTTGCAATTGTTGCAATTTGCACAAGGTCTTGTTCCTTTTGCCTCCAAATTTAATGCTCTAGGTGACTTAAGAATTTCACCAATGTTATTGCCTCTGGTATATGCAAACAACGGTCTGTGGTCAAATATGGCATTAAAATCCGGTTCTAAGCTCAGAATCTGCCAATGTTTGTTGATGATTTTCTTAAATTCGGTACTGAGGTTTGAAAATTTGGAAACAATCACTGTTCTTTTGTTGGGTGGTTTCACAGTTGTCTTCAGTAATGATGTTCTTTGCAAAGCGTGTGTTTTTGTTTTTGCTTCTTCTATGATTTTAGTGGGGTATCCTCTTTCTAAGAACCGATTTCCCATTTCTTCAATTCTCTTAGTCGCCATTTTTGAATCAGAAGTTATTCTTTTCACCCTAATCATCTGTGATGTGGGAAGATGTTGTTTGAGTGTCATCTGGTGAAAGCTAGTATAATGTAGTATGTTGTTTCTGTCTGTTGGTTTTCTATGAATGTCAGTAGATAACTGGTTCTGTTCAAGTCTAACTTCCACATCCAGAAATGTGATTTTCTCTGTGTTGATATCCCAAGTGAATTGAATGCGTTGGTCAATTTCATTCAAGGCTGTAAGAGCTTGTTGTAATGTCTCTTTGGTGTTTCTCCAAATGATGAAGATATCATCAATGTATCGTGGGGGCCTACATGAACCCGTAGGTCAGTTTATCGACAAATATCTACAACCAGCAGTAAAGTCAATGAGAAGCTATATAAAAGACACCACGGAGTTCCTACTGAAATTACAAGAGACACAGATTGATCGGGAAGAGAATCTATTACTATGCACAGATGATGTCAAATCGCTATATACATCCATTCCACATCGTGAGGGAATCGAAGCGATGGAACAAGCAATTTTGAACCTCAACATTGACCATTCTATGCAACTGTTCCTTATGGAATTGGTATTGTTTACCCTTTACCAGAGTTATTTCAAACACAAAGATGAATGGTATCTCCAACTCGTAGGTACCTCTATGGGGAATCGCGCGGCTCCTGTATATGCCAACCTTTTCAGGAATCAATACGAAGAGGCACACATTTGAACCAAAACAGAATGGAGTGACAATATCAAGCTATACGTCAGATACATTGATGATATCTTCATCATTTGGAGAAACACCAAAGAGACATTACAACAAGCTCTTACAGCCTTGAATGAAATTGACCAACGCATACAATTCACTTGGGATATCAACACAGAGAAAATCACGTTTCTGGATTTGGAAGTTAGACTTGAACAGAACCAGTTATCTACTGACATTTATAGAAAACCAACAGACAGAAACAACATGCTACATTATACTAGCTTTCACCAGATGACACTCAAACAACATCTTCCCACATCACAGATGATTAGGGTGAAAAGAATAACTTCTGATTCAAAAATGGTGACCAAGAGAATTGAAGAAATGGGAAATCGGTTCTTAGAAAATCATCAACAAACATTGGCCGATTCGAAGATTAGAACCAGATTTTTTTAATGCCATATTTGACCACAGACCGTTGTTTGCATATACCAGAGGCAAAAACATTGGTGAAATTCTTAAGTCACCTAGAGCACTTAATTTGGAGGCAAAAAAAAACCAAGACCTTGTGCAAATTGCAACAATTGCAACAACATTATACCAGGCACCAGTGTAATGCATCCCATGAAAGGCTACAAAATTAAACTGTCAGTCACAGCAACATGTGACACTTCAAACGTAATTTACCTCCTAAAATGTCCCTGCAGGAAAGTTTACATAGGGAAAACCGAACGAAAAGTTAAAGTGCGTCTGAATGAACACAAATCCAATATCAGGAGACGTAATCTCAAATCCTCAGTAGCAACACATTTCTTAGAGCACAACCACAACGTTTCGCAACTCAAATTCCTGATCTTAGAGGTCATACCAAAGAGGGAAGGACGAGATAACAACAAACACCTACTTCGTCGTGAGAACTTTTGGATCTGAAAATTAAATGCATCCAAACCCTGTGGGCTGAATGACCTGAATGAATTGGCTTGTTTTCTGTGATATACAGGGTCGTTTATGACCCATTGTTTTGCACACTATGTTCTATGGGTGGTACTATCCACTACATCTACACCACATACCCATACACATTATGGGTAATACCAGACCTGAAAGCAGATTCTCATAGCCACATAGCAACATCCGCCTTAATAGGCGACATATTTTTTTTTGTGGATATTTTTTATTCATGTTTATCACTTTTATCACCTTTATCATCAAATACACCACTGCGTTCACATTTTGACTGTACGCTGTTTATACATACGATGGCCGTCACACATTCTTACGACGTGTATACTTCTCACGGATATGTTGGGACACCATTTGGTTTCCATAGCTATCCCATCAGTCTATTTTCCCTTTCCTCCCCACGCCCCATCAAGTGACAGGATGCTCATCCTATGAGCATACGCTTATCTTCAACACCTTCCTAGTTAGTCCGTTCTCACTTACCTCATCCCTCCAATCCGATCACATGTACAACGCTCATCCTATGAGCGTACATATACATCACAGATACCTGGAAGTACCGACACCGGTCGGACGAGCATCACGCGAAAGCTGGCTCCGGTATATCCCTGAAATCCAGTGAGTATTATGGCCACTGTGCTACTGCCTTAGAGGTGCACTTTGATACCAAGCACCTATGCTGACAAAGATTTACCATTCTGTCACGTTTTTGGATTTGAATACTCCATCACAGGAAGAGCTTCAAGTAAGCCCGGCTGCATTTTCACAGTTCATTTTCTTTCTGAGCATGTTACTATGGGTTCACCACTTCTCACCCACCGCGCCGTACCATGAGCATGTGGCTACACTGACTTACATTTTGTATTTATGATCACTCGAGAGCACAGAATGCACACTACACAAAGATCCGTTCACATCATCATACGGCTACGCTATAACTGCACTTTTGGCTCCATTTCATTAAGTATTGTGTACATTATGATACTGCTATGCTGTGACTACAGACAAAATATGGTGGTGTTCATGTAGTCTAACATTGAGCTATGTTGTTTTCACTCTTTAAACATGCTCCCAGATGAAGGGCACAATGTCGAAATTCATTGGAGCTCAAATTGAAGTCGATGTACAAATATGTTTTTCTGTTGATGGAACATTATAAAAGGAATGAAATGAATTTCTGAATGAACCAAACATCAAGAAAATGAATAAATTATTCTTGTTGAACAATTTAGTGAACTTTGTTGTTGAATTGTAGAGGAATCCCACGTGGGAGCCACATAAGTGTGCCCGAAGGGCTGTAATCAATTATCAATTGGAAGCACGACTTATACTTCAGTTTCTGAAGGTGCCATGATGGGCAATGTACTTCAAGACCTATTTGCCCTGGCCTTCATCATTAAGACCCTAATGTTACAGGACAGGAGTGTAAGAGTTAGGTAGTTGGACTCCGGGGGTGGTTCAGCAGGAAATTTAGCAGTACCCAAATGTAAAAGATTTAAGTGGGGGGAGGGCAAGAGCTTCATCACCTGTACTGCTAAGCTTTGGAATATGATGCCCTCAGATCTTATGAAAAAACTGAACTGTTTTCTTACCAGAAAGCTCTTAAAGCATAGCGTTTCAACCGTTAGACCTCTTTTCCTTCTCATCTCTAAGTTGTCCGCCCAGGCTGTGATCTGTTTCCCAAAGCTATAGCACCTAGACTCCCCAGGGTAGCCGAGAGCTGAATAAATGTAATTTCATTTTCATTTAATTTAGTTCAAAATTATAAAATTTGATGAGTATTTTGAATATAAACATTTGTATATTTGTATAAGCCCTACCTGTGCCAACCCTTAGAAAATCCAGCAACCCAAACAAATTACATTTATCAATCTAACGAAAATAAAAAGAATATTAAACAAAAACATTTAAATAACACTCCAATGAAAACATTGTAAAAAATAAAACAATATTTAAGAGACAATAATAAAATAATAGCAAAAGATTAGCAAAAAAACATTAAATGAATATTAAAAAATATATATTTAATACTCAATTCTTCAGTACTATGCTACCTACAATAATAGCAGATTATTATATGAAGGGTTATTGATATTCTGCCATCGATATTTAAGATCCACATCCAAACTGGCACATTTAGCACCGAGGCATATCTACCACATGTCATGTGGCGATGATGACATCACTGATACTTACGAAAATAAAGCAGTGCTCTCTTGTGAGAAAATGTGGCCTAGCATTGTGCCACCCGTCAAAGTCTTTCAAGCGGTACCTTGCATTTCATGTGTACGAGAGTCATAACCTAAAGTACACTTATCTTTAATGGGGCCGCCCGACGCCGCGGTGGGTGTGTTCGTCGGACGTCCGGGAGCCGTCAGATCTGCGCACGTGTGGAATTTTGCTGCACCGCAGCAAAATTCCGGCTGTACCCAAGGGGTTAAACAGGTGACTGCACTAGCGTATATTTCGTGGTGTCTATACTTTTCACAGGGATTGCACGCATTTCAAAGAGAAAAGTCGTGCCAAGTTCAATAACCCAACTTTTGACCATTGTTTGCGCCTGTTCTATCTTGCATTCCTATTCAAGGCATTGGGTGATGCTACATTGCTGCTGTGCGTTGACGCATATTGTTTTATTTTTAGTTCACCCAATGTAATGTCCACCATGCACAGTTTATCAGAGATTTTGTGCTACACAATGCAATTCTATTGTACTGGCAGAGACCTGAACAAAAGCAGATTGTTATCTTTCACATTGCTTTGCACAGACAAGCGACTTCGAAAACATTTAGTAAATTTGGACCAGAATAATAAAAGAATGTAAAAACTGTTCCATTTTCTACAATTTGTTTTTATGGACACAGGCTAGCATTATTACCATACTTGCTTCATCACTGTGTTGCTGGAGGTGAATAGCTGAACGGTTCATTATATTTTCTAATCATCAACTATTTGCTGACTTGACATTTTGATTTAATGACCTCTATCCTAATCACGTTGATGGTAAATGATGTGATTTATCATAAATCATTTTTTTTGTTGTTTCCAAAAATGGGCACACATTTCTGTCAGTAGCAGTTAACAAATTATCGTGACCGTGCTTTATATTTTATAGCCATTACTCGAATATGTTTTAATTAGAAATAAATTGCCCTAGTCATGTTTGTAGGCACAGATTTTGGGTCTGCAGTTATGGACCGCAGCTGAATGTTAAATTGTCCAGTGCAAATAAGTCAATACCTTTTCGTGAATAGAACCAGTATTATTAATTCGACGTTTCATCACAGGACGGACCTAAGAAGCACATACTCTGAATTAGAAATACGCCAGATTAATTCATGATGAGCCCTTTGTGTTGCATGTTCATCTTTAACTTAGATATGAACTTAAACAAGGTGGTTTTGTGGTCGCAGCGTTCTCCGAATAATTATAGTTTTATCACATTTGCAACTTAGTCCATCATCTGTTGAGTAATCAGCTGATTTCAGCAAAAGAAAGATTAGTTCTGATGGATCAAAAGGTACTAAAACTGCAGCAAAACATGCTGCTGTGCTGTGAAAGGCCCTTAGCAAATGTTGACTGATCACCTTTCTGGGCCTTATGACGATGTCGAGTGGGTTGTGGAAAGGAACCGCCCGACCTCAGGTCGGAAGTTCCAACTGCAGTATTTTAATGCAACCGCCCATTGGGTGGTCGCAAACCTCTATTACTCATTGGAAGCTTGTGCGACGTGCGGAAAAGGCCCGCAGCACAAGCTTCCATTGAGAAATGGAGGTTTTGAAACTTCCCTGCACCATGTGGCAGACATCATGCGGTGCCTACCACACGGTGAAGGGATGTTGAGGGGTAACCAAGGTGCCCACCCAGGCCCCATAGCCGAGGGCCAGGGGGAAAATGATCTTTGCAAGGGGCCCCCAAAGTCAGTTTCTAACAGCCAATCCACATTGGAAATGCCAACAGAGATTGGCTGTCGGAATCCGACATCGTAATCCTGACGGCAGAGCCAAGACTGGGTCCACAGTCATTATAGCAATTACTATCCCACTCCTGTTCTGACGGGCTCACAGAGCCCGTCGGAGGAGAAGCGGAATCTCCCCACGGCTTTCCTTCTGACCGCCTTCATACGGCGGTCGGAGGGAAACCCAGGATGTTGGACGGAGAGCCTCCGACAGCTGGTTGGAGGCTTTCGGCCCGACATCGTAATCGTGCCCTTTGTTGCTTATTTCTGTATTATTTCTCTATTTGGATGTCAAAGTGCTACTAATGAGGTGAAACCTTTGCCAAGAAAGTATAAATGTGTAAAATCCCCAAAAAATGAGGCATGGCTAATACAACATGTGGCACGGTACGCCACATAATTTGTCTTCTCTTGCCATATAATTCAGTCAACCGAGAGTGCATAATGTTGTTTTCCCTATGCAACAGAATTCCACACAATTCCAGTGGCCCTGACAGAAACCATCCTTTATGAGTGATTTGCATAAAAAACATTTAGGCAACCACTCGCCATGTTATTTGTCTTCAACATCAAGGAAGAGTTCAAGGTATTATTTCTGTAGTAATAACTGTAACTGGGTCTGGCAGTTCAAAGACCTAATGAATTCTCTGCAAGAATCTGTATTTGACCTTGTGTTCAGAGGTTTGAATCCAGCGGGTGCGTTGAGCCTTTGTCCATCCAAGCTCGATACATGAGTTTTTATGTAGTGCCAAGATGCCTCATGGGGTAAATGTGTGCTTTAGAAATGCACATATTATGCCACTGACCCCACAAAAAGTAGAATGATAAAGTCAGCGGAGCCCCTGAAGAAGGATAACAGTGCTTGGAGCATCTCTAGTTTGTTTACCAAGGCCCTCATGAGGTCCCTGTAATTCCCAGTGGGCCTGGTAATGGCTACCGGATCATTGACGTTATGAGTAACTCAGAAAGACTGCTGGCCTGCAGTTTCACCCGAGGACTCTGGATGTTGAAAGCACTATGGCTATGCTCATGAAATTCCTGATCAGTGGCTGAGGTGTCAGAGTGAAGCCACTTCCTTTTTGCTGTGGCTGACCCATTTGGCTGCTAGTCCTGGTGCGGTGCAAAAGCTATCCACTCTTATACACTTCATGAAACATGATAAACTACATGAGAAAATATTCACAGAGAGATGACATGAACGTGCACTTTGCAATCATTCCCTTCTTAAAGCAATGGTTTATGAGAGCCGGTATACACAATAAAACTTAAGAATGCAGTCATTATACAGAATTAGAGAATTTGCTCACAAGAATATGTATATCCATGCTGATTAAGATGATTTAATAAAGTTTGATTAAAGTAGGAACCATCCTCTTATAAAACTAATGCACTTGTACTGATCAAGGGACCAGACTTTCTTAAACTTATGCTATAATGCCTGTGTACCCTCTAGTAACCTAATTTCAATACATGATTATCCTCATATTTGTAGAAACTTAGTGAGACCCAAACAATAGTAGAAATGTAATGTATGCATTTAAGATACATATGAACTTTCAAATGTAGTTGCCGTTTATTCTTGTCTTTGACTAATGTAATGATCTGCAGTATGATTTATGCAATGAGAACTAAAATGCATTTATGAATTCATATTAATTTATGTTAATTTCTGCACACGCATATTAAATGTGCATCATTGAATTTAATGATTAACTTAACTCCAAAGGCCTATATTTCACCATGCTACATTTCATAAATTACTGTTTTGCTAACTCGACAATTCTAGCAAGTATTCACACACAATGTTAGTTTTTGAATAGATACATTTTGTACCAGCGATAGATACATGGCCTGAGAAACAGACGTTGACGATGAACGCATGAGAAACTTCCTACTGAATAAATGACTATTATGTTTTAACCTGAGTGTGTGAACAAGATGCCATTCCCATGTCTGGTGTGGGATTTTGCCTGGATGTTGCAGTATTTCTATTGACGATGACGACCAAGTGGGTGTTGCCTGCGGACTTTATGGATTATAACTTACTGCCAACCCCGATGGAATTCAGAACTGCCCCGAAACCCCTGGAGTTCACTCTCGACTTTTGTGAGGACTTCTTTGCTGAACCCCTTTCTGCATACTCTATGCAGAACCTTCCTTGGACTCCTACCCGAACCCTTCCATGATTTCACTGCCCCTTGAATGGACTTTGCAAGGCTTTACCACTATGCCCCATTGACTCTCTCCCTGAGTGTGGCTAAGGCTGGCACTTATTCCCAACCAACTGAAGACTCTTGACCGAGCTTGTGCAATGCAAATGCTTGTCTTACCTATATTCAGGTGCTGTGTCCCTATCTCTGAAATGGAACTCTTTGATTTTATAAAACTTTTAGATACTCAAACTATTTTTGTCCTTGGACTGTGCTTGGAAGACTTAGATTACTAATGTATAAAAATGACCTTTTGAGATTGTTTTCCGAGCACCAGGTCCTTATCCTGTTTTTTTTTAATAGCAGCAACTGAGCTACTTGTTTGTTTAATTCATGTTTGTCTAAACTTCTTCAGGAAGCTTGGACTCCCTTTTGGTATTTTGAATCTTTACAGAAAGGTCTTAAAAGTGATCTGTTTGAACTTGATTACTAATTTGTAATAGACATCCTTGAACTTGGCTACCAATTCCTGGTCCTCATTGTGTAGCCAAACTGGTTGCACTGGTATTTATACTTGAATTGATCCCTTATAGAATGCCAACTCTCTCTCCCATCAGTGTGTCAAAGAAATAATCAGTTTGAGAACCAGGATAAAAAATCTGGAAGATAGAGAAGATAAAACATTGGGGGTCCAGAAAAGCTGAACCAGTCCCTATGGGGACACCTTAACACTTTTGAGGTGCCGTTTTATTATGTTTGAAAGAAAAAACATCAGAAACATAAATTGACTAAGTCATTATACATTTCTCTGAAGAGCTGTAGAAGTTGTTCCTCTCTGCCTATGATATTTGAGATATTTCTTCATTATTGTGTAATGTATGGACAGTATGTGCTGGAGACCATGAAGGAATCTCAGTTAATAGGAGCAGCACCGCATACCTTGTTTAACTGTCACTCCATATTAAGTTTATGATCCAAAGTGACTCTTGGTCCCCAATTAGGAGTTGAGTGAAGCAACATTCTTGTATGGAATTCCGCTTCACACAACTAAATGTGGCTGGCTTTCCCCCATCAGAAAGACTGTACCCGATTTTATTAACTAGCAATTCCAGCCATAGAATCGCTTGGAAAAAGGCTGTATTGCTACCAGAACCAATTCCTTGGATTAACTGGATCCTTAGCCAATGCATAGGGGAGCACATAATGCTCCTCCAGACATACAATTGCTTCTCCTACTCTTCGCCACCCTCCCCTTCCACTTGTACCCCACATAGGAGCATTCACAGACATTCACCTCCAGGTTGTAGTAGGTGGTAAACCTCTGCAGTAAGCACAACAAAATTCAAAATTCCATGTGAATAATGGCTGGAAAAAACAGGTCCACAGACCTATTCCCCATGCTGATGGGGTTTCACTTGTAATTGCAGGAAGTCCTTGCAGAGATTCCAGCCAGTCCAGACATTTTAGTATCCCAGAACCCTTGCAGGAAATTCTGTATTTCATGTATTCAAGTCCTTCCATCTGCAAAGTTGGCATGGCTGTCTACTCCACTCATAAACATTTCTAAGTGTATAGTTTTGAAAATATTTTGTGTGTACCTAATATATTTTATTCTCACCTATCATATTTTGTGTGTACCAAATTAGAAGAGCTGCAATATTGGCAGGTTGTTAAGACTGTGGTTTTATAGAAGTACCTGTATTTTAAAAACAAACTTCATGTAGATCATGGCTTGAATGCACTTCCACAAACACTTCGGAGTAGTTTTAGATTTGTTTGAACAGGATTAGTTTTGGCAGGATGTTGAGCATTATTTCATATAATTAAGCAGCCACATTTCTTGCTGCCATACCTTTCACAACTACTTTACAAATAAATAGCAGTTTATGGAAGGAGGATAAGCGTAATTTGACAGATAATTAAAGCTCTCAACATCAATACACAGTGTAAGATAGGCTGCTTGAATCAACGTGTTTTGAATGGCAGTGGCTGAATGGGAAGGGGTTCAGGGAAGAATGGGAATAGTGGGACATTTACTACTGTAATTCATCATCAACACATCCTTCGACACCGCCACCTTCCCTGAGTGCTGGAAGCACGCCGAACTCAGCGCTCTACTCAAGAAACCCACAGCGGACCCCACCGAACTCAAGAATTACCGCCCCATCTCGCTCCTCCCATTTCCAGCCAAAGTCATCGAGAAGACCGTCAACAAGCAGATGGCCGCCTTCCTCGAGACGAATGGATCCCTCGACCCCTCACAGACCGGCTTCCGAGCCAATCACAGCACCGAGACCGCCCTCATCGCCGCCACCGATGACATCCGAACCCTGATGGACAACGGAGAAACAGCGGCCCTCATCCTCCTAGACCTCTCCGCGGCATTCGACACTGTCTGCCACCGCACCCTAGTACAGCGCCTCAGCAACGTCGGAATCCAGGACAAGGCGCTGGAATGGATCATCTCCTTCCTCGACGGAAGAACACAGAGAGTCCGCCTCCCACCGTACAAGTCAGAGGCATCCGAAGTCATCTGCGGCGTCCCTCAAGGATCCTCTCTGAGCCCCACCCTCGGCCATCGCACGCCAACACAACCTCAGCATAATCTCCTACGCCGACGACACCCAGCTGATCCTCTCCCTGACCAACGACCCAGCCGCCGCCAGAGCCGACCTGCACGAAGGGATGAAAGAGGTAGCCGAGTGGATGACGACCAGCCGCCTGAAACTGAACTCCGACAAGACGGAGGTCCTCATCCTGGGCTCTTCACCCTCCGCCTGGGACGACTCCTGGTGGCCTCCCGCCCTGGGCACCGCACCCAAACCGACAGACCATGCACGCAACCTGGGCTTCATCCTGGACTCCTCCCTCTCCATGACCAGGCAGGTCAACAACGTCTCCTCGGTGTGCTTCAACATCCTACGCATGCTACGGAAGATCTTCTGGTGGATCCCCACCGAGACCAGGAAGACCGTCACCCAGGCCCTCGTCACTAGCCGACTGGACTACGGCAACGCCCTCTACGCTGGTACCACCGCCAAACTCCAGAAAAGACTCCAGCGGATCCAGAACGCCTCTGCCAGACTCATCCTCGACATCCCACGAACCAGCCACATCTCCGGACACCTGAGAGACCTCCACTGGCTCCCCGTCAACAAAAGAATCACCTTCCGCCTCCTCACCCACGCACACAAAGCCCTACACGACCAAGGCCCGAGCTACCTCAACAGCCAAATCAACTTCTACGCTCCCAAACGCCACCTCCGATCAGCCAACCACGCCCTCGCCGCCGTCCCCCGCATCTGAAGAGCGACTACAGGAGGAAGGTCCTTCTCCTAGCTGGCCGCCAAGACCTGGAACTCCCTCCCAACCGACCTGCGCCTGACCCAAGACCACCTCTCCTTCAGGAAGAAGCTGAAGACCTGGCTGTTCGAGCAGTAGCGGCACCCCCCCTCCCCCAGCGCCTTGAGACCCTACGGGTATGTAGTGCACTCTATAAATGTCATTGATTGTTACTGGTGATGATGATGCACTCAATATGTTTAGAACATCTCCTCAAGCAACCACATATGACATGGAAACTTGTGCTGTTAACATTAACACTTTACTGTAGCCAGGTCAATGGCCTCCTGTCTTAATATCAGTTTCTGACAAAATTAAATAATGATGAATTGGAAGCTTGAAATAATGTTGACCACTGGTAAATACTCAGGGCCAGATTCTAATTAATATTTTTTTTTCACTGTGATTATGCTCATGGTGATTAACCATTAACAAATGATATGCAATCTTCTGCAAAAAGGGAAGGTTCAATTCAAACTGCCAGGCTACATGCCCTGTAACATCAAAGTCTGGCTCTCGTGGAAATGTACATCAACACTATGGCCATCATTACGATGTTGGCCGGAAACTAAACCGCCTGAGTCCTTGTCGGATTCGGTTCTGACCGACTTATGGTCGGCGTCTCCTTACGACCGATTATGATGCTTCCAAACACTGTTCGGAAGGACTCCAATTGACTTCAATGGGAGCCTATGTTCTGGCTGAAAACACAGGCTCCTATGGGGAAAATGGGTGTCTGCGAAAAAAAGACCCCCTCGACCCCAAACAAGAAGACTCAGGATGAAGGGGGCCTGCTAGGGGCCCGGTAAGTCAGTTTCCGACAGCCTTTTCGTGTCAGATAGACGAGTCGGAAAGGCTGTAGGAAATCAGACATCATAATTGGTCGGTCAGGTCTGGGTAAACCAGTTGCTATTGCTCTATGGATACACCTGTCCTCTTCTCGCTCTCTCTCGCCTTTTATCTCCTCTCTTCCCTCTTTCTCTCTCCCCCCTTTTCTTCTTATCCTTTTCTTTTTGATTTGCTTTTGATTAGTGTAAGCGTCCTTATGCCAACATTTTTGCCCATTTGTATATTGTAAGACTTCTTGTATTGTCTTTATTTTCTTCTTATTCTTCAATAAAAAAGATTTGAATAAAAAAAAAAAAAAATTGGTCGGTCAGAAACTCTGTCCGTTGAGCTGTATAAATCATCTCCGACCGACTCGGATTCTCCAAATGCCAGTCCTAACCGATTCGGAATGACCAAAGAGTTCCCCTTTCGACCACGAGCATCGTAATCGGTTGATCGAAAATGTTTCTGACTGAGTGAGGCAGATGGGTTCTGACACAATCTAGAAGAATCCGACTGTCATTGGGAGGCTTTCCGACCAACATCATAAGAAGTCCTTAAGTGTTGTAAACGGTTTCAGTTCCTACTCGAGTGTGGCTAGGTTCTGGTCAGTTCCGAAACACACTTCAGTCCCCAAATCAGCGGCAGTCCTCAAAAAGATTTGCACGGTAGAATGTTTTGAGTGCTTTTTAGTAACAATTCTGAGGAACAGATCAAAGATCAAGGATCAAGACCAGGAAGACATGTCATCCTAAGGGTTTGGGATAATGATGACAATCATGATAACATTGATGAAGTTCCTCCTGAACATTGGCAGAGGTCTTTCAGTGCAGCATCAGCACTAAGGGGCAGATTTACTAATGTTTTATGCTGTGTTTGAATTACAAAAATGATGCAACTTGACACAAAATCTTTTGTATAAGTTCCTTCCCAGAGCAAAGTTTGTTTGGTGCTGGAAATAACGTGAAAGTAATGTGAAGAAAAATATAGAGCTGCTTTGCATTACTTAGCACCAAGGGGGCATACCATGGGTGGGGTATGGGAGGTCCAATGCAACCACCCTAGGTTTCTGACACTAAACCCAATTTATTGAATGAAGTAGATAGGGTTTAGTGTCAGAAAGTAGAGCACCTTTCAACTAGGCGCTATGAAGGAGAAATGCTTCTTTTTTCCTTTATTGTCCGACCGCATGTGTGCTCCACTGTTCAGCACACGTACAAAGTGGGAACATGTTTAAAATCAGTTTAAGCATAGTATTTTGTACTAGAAGGGTATCCTCCCAGTACAAAACCTATGGTTGACTCACAGAAACACCCTTGCACTATGGCACAAAGGTGTCTTCATGGTGCATGGCAGCTAGTTTCAGCGGCATTTCAAAGGAGAGGGGAGAAGAATGCCATATCTCAGTAAATTTGGCACTCTCCTGGTCTCTCCTTTTTACACAGTGCACGATTTGCGGCCGTTGCACTGCGCTGCGTGAGAAATCGGTAAATCTGGCCCTAAGTCTAAACCCAGTTATGTAACGCTTAAATGAGTTGTGAAATGCCAGCCCCAATACCCTCATGAGATCAGGTGTATAATATTTATTCTGTCACCAGTCTGCTTGGAAAACATCAAAGATCACTATTTGCCAGTGCAGCACCTGACCCTGTTGAAGCATCAGGCATGAGGATGTCATCACAATCACTTTACATCACACCTTGTGCACTTGTAGGTAATGCAGAAAACAAAACTAATGTGTTTACTTCATTGTATCCTGATCATCATTTCAGTGAATAATGCTTCAATGTTATACTAGGTGGACCTAGATTTCCCCTTTTACTTCTATCTCTCTTCTTCTCATCTCGGTATGCTATACAGACATCCCTACCTCAGTCTACTATTCCAGGCTAGAGCTTCAAAGTTTTGCCCCACCTCCGTCTCAATCCACCTTTGGAAGCTATTGAGACTCTTGGACTTCAATGCCCACAGCTAATACTTTGGCCTTACCCGTATTAAAATCAAATCCATACATCCACAGAATGATGATTTGATCTCGTTTGCCATTTTCTCTTTTGGAAGAAACATTCACCTGTTCTGAAAAGGTTTGTTCCATTAAGCTGTCTATTATTTGGTCATATTATCTTGAGTGGAAAAAGAACAATTGATGGACAGAATGCAGAACAATGTCATACATTCACCCCAGTACAGAGATCTGGGACTAAATCCATCATTTTTTTGCTGACCATGCCATTCCAATTTGTACCCAGCCATATGCAAATCAGTCTTGACTCTGCACCCAATGAGAACAGTCCAGCCCGATCTGCCAGGCCAGGTCCTCCCTGGAATGGAAACAAGCATCCTAGGACCTGCCAGTGCAGAAGGATAGCAATCATACAGAGAGGTTTCCTCAATGGCATTCCTTTCTGTTTCATGATGACTGCTGTAACAGCTTCAGCATTAAAACCTATTTTCTTCTGACATGCTTGACAAAGGCCAGACACTTGACCTGATTATAGAAAAAGAGTTTGTTAGGTTGAGCTGTATGGTAACCTCGATAAGGCATGGTCAGATCACTTCTACTACACTTCTGCATTAACTCAACCATCCTATGTAAAATTACTTGAATCAAATCAGAGTGTCATTATGATACATAAAAGAGCAAGATGAACTCCCACCAAGGCCTCCCACCTGCCTGTCCGGCATCTGTGGACTCCTAGATATGCTAACCTTTTCATCAACCAAACTGTTGAATCCCATTTAGTAGAGTGCTATGAAGAGTTGGTCCCAGAAAGGAGGAATAGCTGCAAAAATATACTATTTCAATAGTTCTTCCAGCAGCTGAAAAAATTGAGGAGAAAGATCAGATTTGTGGAATGCAGTTGGAGGTAGTGCATGATAGTTCAGTTAATGCTACCAATAAAAGACCTCATCGAGTGAATCACTAGTCTATCATCGATGTCAAACAAACGTATTATAACAACTTGACAATAGAAAAAATTCAACCTGATGAATACAGTTTTGCTGTAGGTAATAATACACTGTGCTATTATCAAGATTCCCAGTTTTAGGAGCCTGAAAACTGGATGCTATCTTTAACTTGTATTCTGCAACACATCAGAACAATAACAGGTTGATGATCTACTCACCACACTCTGGGGGAAATTCACATGACCGTGTGATAATCATCACAAAATAAGCTCAATGCAACTCTTCAAATCGCAGTCTATTGCAGGAAAATAACGCTGTGTTAATGTTGTATTCCCAACATGGTGGTACCATGCGATAGTCTCACGATAACGCGTCAAATGTCCGCAATAAAGTCACCAGGATGGCGATAAAAAAGCAAACCCCAATGCAAAAAAAGTTGCAATGGGCCCAACTGTGATGAAAAAATCTGTGACAATCTTTGCAAGGCCTGCAATTCACATACATCAGGCGGGAAAAATCACTATAAAAGTAAAAAAGAAAAGAAAAAAGCAAAACAACAGTGAAGCACATTGGAAGTAGCCAGAGCAAGTACAGAGGACAACCAGAACCCCACAAGCCCCGCAGAGGACCAGCCTGGGACCTAGGGGTCAGGGAAGGACAAGGACAAGAAGAGTAGGAAGAAGCGGTTCAGTCTGCAGGAAAACAGGATCCTGATAACGGACGTGGTAGAAGACCATCAATAACTGTTTGTCACCTCTGCTGTGTCATTGGCAACAACAAATGGAATATGGCAGCTCATCGTGGACCAGGTGAATGCAATTGGAGTGCTGAAGAGGACAATGGAAGAGGTCAAGAGGCGCTGGAATGATGTGAAGCGCAAAACCAAGCACAAACTCCCCATCAACCATAAAGCAGCAATGCAGACTGGAGGTGGGAGTCCAGCGCCACAGGAGGAGCTGGACGATATGGAGGAAATGGTGTCCACAGTCATCAGTGTGGAGACGGTGGCAGAAGTTGGGGGACCGGACACTGCTCAACATGACTGTACGCAACAGCATCAGGGTGAGTAACGACCAGGGACTGGGGGGACGCGGAAAGATGGGCACAATGACACACTTGCACAATTAAGTAGAGCATATCTACCGATAAACCACGCCCCAGATCCCCAACTCTCACCAAGAGACCAATGTACCCAAGTATGCAACATCTCAGCACTGTATAAGCACAGAAGTCAAAGCCACACAGCATGTAAGGGGAAAGGGGCGGGAAAATGAGAGCTGCAGCCCCCAAAATGCAGCACACACACATAACATGCAGAGCACATCAACATTGACAACAATGTGGTACAAACCACAACTCGTCCTCAACAGAACAGAGGACACAACTGGTGCTGCTTGTGCATAGAAACTGGCCAATCACATTTGGCATACCAGGGAAATGTGATTTGATAATGTACAAGTACAAACACACATCTGTGATGTTGTCGAAATGTCCACTGTCCTGCATCAAATAGGCAGCTCTTCCCAAACAGCCACAATGTACACTGTCATGCAGTCTGTATGTAAACATGTACAATATGAACACAATGTTAAACTGCATCTCCCCCCCTTCACATTGCAGAGGGAACACCAACACCTCCTGCAGAGCAGCCCAAACCTCTCTTCTCTGATGACAAAGAGGACCACCACACCTACGACACTGATGCCCTCAAAGAGTTCATCCACAGCCTCCGCACCCCACTTCCAGGAGCAGGCCAGCCCAGCTGCATTGATGAGACCCCACCCCCTGCACAGACCACACAGCAGGCAGCACCCATCACCATGGCTGCCTCCCACGAAGACCACATGGCCTTCCAAAACCATGTGTTGGGATGCCAGGAGTAGCTGGTTGAACAGGTGAGGGTGGGGTTCGAACGCATTGCAGCCAAACTAGATGCCATACGTGGGTGTCTAAGTCCCATCAGGGACCACTCTCAGTCCCTAACGGACATCCACAGTCCGCTCCCTGCCCTCCAACGAACCATGGCTGGCATTGCTGGAGTCCTGACTCTGAGACAAGAACAACTGTCTAGTTGGAGTGGCTCCAGCGATGTCACCTGGGATTTGGGACACATGGGGAGGTTAATGGGGACCATGGAGCGGACGCAGGCGGAAAGAGCGGCTTCCACGGCTGCACACCATCGAGTGGTAGATGGGTTCCTCAATGACTGAAAGACCCTCCTCATGGCATTGCTGCCACAAGGCCTGGCGCTGATGAATGCTGCTGCTACCCCTACATCCACATCTCCGCCCCCTGAAGTGTCAGTGCCACACAGTGCGGCAGACCTTTCACCTCCGGCCCCTTAGGTATCACTACCACAGAGTGCAGGAGACAGAAAGCCACCGCCAACATGTGAGGCACATGAAACAGCAGAGGACAAAGATACAGATGAATCTGACTTCCTGGTAAGAAGAAAACTGTAGCATTCATCTCTGCCATTTGGATAGTTTCTGCTTGGTACTGCCCTCTGCATCATCACGTTCCACTGTCCCCCGAAACACTCTGCGACACTCACCTTGGACCTTGACATGGACTGCCATATTCTGATTGGTCACCAATGGCACAGCATTCAGACTGCGGACTGAGCTCTTCCCCTTCTGTTGAACGTGTCATTCCCTGAAGGACTCTGGCTGGCCCTCCATGGGGCAACAATGTAAAGTGGGGTTTGCATGGCCCTGTACTGCTCCAGCTACAACACTCCAATGAATGTGCATTAATCATTCATATTCACACAGATATTTGATGTCTATGATCCGTCAAGTGTGGAAGTATGGATGAATGTAGGGTCAATGACTCCCCCTTATGTCCACGTTGCTCATGTTGTAGGACTTGGGTCACAGGGTGACACATTGCCGATTGCGGTCCAGGTGGCGCCAGCACCACAACAGGGACACAAGCATCAGTTACTTCCTTGCCCAGCACAAGTTGGAACCACGCCCAGAGCCTCGGGGTCATTATTCACACCCTTACGCTGGACTGGCATACGCCAGGCCAGCCCACTCTGCTTACGCATACAGGGGGGTACGACAACGCTACATGTCCCAGGTCTTCCTTGTAGTTATCTGCTAATCACAGGTCTACTTGTCAGCATGCCACAGCCACTCCCTTTCCGCTGGTTTATATCCACGCCACACCCATCCAGCACACGCGTCACAGGACATGTGACCCTGCCAATAAAAAGGCCGGGGACACATGCTGGATTCCATTTCCACTCTCTATCTGGGTGTGTCTGTGTGCTTAATATTTATGCATGAGGGCCTAGGTCCCTACCACAGCACATTCCCCAGGGCCGGAGGTTAAATGATGGTGTCCGCACCACAATACCCCATCATAGAAGGTCCATGAATTGCGGGCCACGGGACGGTGGTTTTCGGTGCACTGAGGTAGGGGTGCCTTAAGTGCTGAGTGGGTGTGCAGCCTGCGATGATGCCCCATCCTGGTGGTCCCGACTGCTAAGGATTTGTATGCCCTGCTGGACCCCAGTGTAGGCCTGAACCAGCCGGCAGCATGGCCTACCACCACATGGCATTGCCTCGTGGATCACAGAGTTAGTGGCACCTAAAGGGCTGAGCGGCTGTGCAGCCTGCGATGATGCCCTGTGCACTGATATGTTCTTGGCCATTGTGATATCAAGACCCAGAATAAAGTGTGTGACCTGGTGGCCCATGGTGCGGGGCTGCATGATATGGGCCCCAGGCTTGGAGCTTGCACCGGTATGTGGTGGGCTCTCTTGGAGACATGCCGGTGGCCGAAGGTGAGCATTGAGGCCTGGGTCCGCAGGGGCTGGCAGTCACCGCTGGGCCGCAGGAGGGGCTGAGGTGCAGCCGTGTGTGTGGGAAGAGGCGGGCATGCAATGATGACGTGTGCAATTGTATGTACCCTGCCATTCCTAAATCTGGACTCTGTTTCAGATAAGGGACCTGGTGGACTGCAGTGTGTACCGGCCCGTGGTTGGAGACACACCGGTGGCAGTAGGTGAACAGTGAAGCCTGGGCCCGCAGTGTCGGGCTCTCTCTCCCTCTCTTTTTTTCTCAGTCTCTCTCTTTCTCTCTCACTCTGTTCCTCTCTTTCTCTCTCACTCTCACTCTCCCTCTTCTTCTCTAACTCTTTCTCCCTCTCTTTCTCTCTCACTCTTTTGCTCTCTTTTTCTCTCTTCATGTCCTTTGATGAGCCCATGAAGCACCTTCTTATCTTGAATTTTGCCTTGCAGGCTGTGACTTACAGATTGTCCAGAAATGACCCGCCATGGCTCTTCCAAATAGTTGTTTTAATTTTAATTTGAATAAAATCTTTTGTTTGGTAATTCAAAGATGACTGAGTGATTCTCCTTTTTCCGACCTCACATGCATGTTGAGTGTTGTACTTGTGTGACATCAGGTGAATTGTTTTGTTCATGATTTCGTAAAGTTGATGTCACATATATTTATCGGTGTTTCCGGGGGGGGGGTGTTGGCCTGGGGGAAGTGGGGGTGGGTGTAGTGGCCCTCTTGGGTGTCTGATCTGCAATTTCGTTGGCTCCATGGCATCTGTTGTTCTTCTGGTGTGGCTCTGGGTTAGGCTACCTTTCATGGTGCAGGTTGTCCTCTGACTTTACACCAGGTCAGAGCAGGTGTTAAATTCCTGCTGCTAACGCGCCTTATCGCCTGTTTTGTGTTCTTATTGCCGATCTTGCTGGTCGTTGAGACTGTTTCGAAGTGGTGTGTTTGTTTTTTGCACAGGAACGCCTACTCAGCATCTCATTAGCGATAGTTGCCGGGGTCATCTGTGGCGATGTTTTTTGCTGCTGCTATCGCAGGTAAACTGGTGATATGGGCTGTTAGCACCGGCTTGTGAATGGGGTGATACATTTATTGTCAAATTGGCTGCCATAAAGTGCTGATAACTCGGCGATAAGTCCTTGAGAATGTGCCCCTCTATTTTCTCACTTGAATATGAATTCTGGGTCACTACCCAGTTAAAGTGCAGAAAGCTAATGCATAAATTGGAAGGTAGGGTGCTGAATTCTTAGCTCCTTTAATCTCAAGATTTCTTGGAGAGTGGAATGTTGGCTTCTCTGAGACACCTTTTGAATAATATTCTACTTTCAGCAAAATGTATGAGCCAACAGTCATGATTCCTGGTAAATTATCATCCTGTAACAAACTAACTGTTGCTAGCAAATCTAATTAAAGGGACAATCGTTGTCAACTAACTTCAAAACTCACCATGCTCTTGACATGCAGAAACAAAGCAGTATGCATAGTCAAAGTACTTAAACAGTCCTTTTAAAAAGTAGAGCTCTTACATGGTCAGCACTTCAACTTAGTTTTTTTCCTCTTGCTTCTTACTGTCTCATTTGTCGCAGCTCACTCTAGCCCTTGTTTGGAAAGAATGATTTCTGTGTCATGGCTTTAATTGCTTTTGACCGCGTAGACAGGCAGACACTTTGGAGGATGCTGAGTGTCATGGGAATCTTGGGGGTCTATTGAAACTTATTATTGCCCTTCGTACCGCTACATGGTGTCACGGTATGTTGGGAAGGTAGAGGGGTATGACTCTGAAAACCTCCACCAGAAATGGTCTCTCAAAGTGAAGCCTTCTGAACCCGCTTCTTTTCTCTCTAGATCTTCCTGAAGTGATCAGTTGAATAGCAAGTGATGCCCCAAAGTTAGGCTCATACCCTTTAGGTAACCTGCTATATGCAGAAAATATTGTCTTATTAGACCTGACTCGAAAGGGTCTCCAGATACGTTATCATCATACTCATATACTAATTCCCTGATGGTGAACATAAATAAAAGTAAGGTTATGAGCTTTCGATCAGAGGGGTGCCGGATAAATTCAAAGTATCTGGTTTCTTAATAAATCTGCCATTGAAGTTGAAAAATCTTATTCTTATCTCTGAAGAAGTCTTTCAGCAAATCTGGCTGATAGTGAACATATTGCACATCTATCAAACAAGGTGTTTGCCCAAGGAAATACACTAAGTGCACCTTATGGAGCAACACGACATAGGCACTTTAATTATCTTTTAACAGTGTGCAAAATGAAGGTCACCAACACCTCTAATTGCTATAGAGACAAAAATGCAGTAGGGGGAAGATTCTTTTCACCATACGCACTTTAAATACCACGGTGTCAGTGGAAGCTCTTAGGTTGGAATTAGGGTTGGTGAGCACTTTCATAAGAGGATTGGCAGCTATATTACAGTGCCCTTTGCATGCTAGAGAAAAGACTCTGAAGAGACGTATGACATCAGAAAGCCTTGCTCCAACCATTGAGGCTGGAACACTTTAAACTAAAATTTCAACTAGTTTAGATACCCTGGCA
Source organism: Lissotriton helveticus (assembly GCF_964261635.1). Taxonomy (NCBI): domain Eukaryota; kingdom Metazoa; phylum Chordata; class Amphibia; order Caudata; family Salamandridae; genus Lissotriton; species Lissotriton helveticus. The sequence continues at coordinate 1,230,096,698 of NC_136063.1, forward strand.
AACTGTGATTAATAAGTAAAGGAATAGAATCCCAGGGGCACCATACAAGGGGTTTCGGTTTGTTTCTTAAAGAAGGCGTGGAGATGATCTGATACCTCCTGTCAGATGAACTTGACTTGTTTTTAACTGTTCCTGAGATTCTGGCTGACTTAAGTCTAGAAAAGAGTTGAGATTGATCAATAGAATTGAATAGTATTACATGCAGGGGATAAATCCATTAGCACTAATGCCACAATTTACCCACAATCCTCTAGCTGAGGTAGGTTGTCTAGCAGTATCTCTAATAGAAATGCAGTGTTCCGTATAGATAAACGCAGTTTGAAATGGATGTTAAATGTAATTGTCCTTTATGCTGTTTTGAATCTGATAAAAAAACAATTTTTCCAGGATTTTGGAATAGTGAGGCAGCAGAGATATTGGTCGGAAATTGGTAAAATCAGAGGGATTCAAGAAAGATTTTTCTGGAAAGGATTATTCATAGCAGTTTCCATGCATCAGGGAAAGCACGAGATAGCAAAGATGTATCAAAATAGGTAACAACTTGTCAACCATCAGAAGGTTAAGAGACCAATGCCACTTTGCAAGTGCTGGTTCCAGTGGAATGCTAGGCTCGCTCTTAGTAAACATTTCGACTTCCGTTGCAGATGATTGTAAAGTAAGACAACTTATTGGAATTTGATTCACACATTGTAGAGATTTCAAGGGATACAGCCTAGGAATAAATTTAGTGGCAATGAAATCCGTTCGCCTAACAATTTGTTATAAAAAAAATGCAAGATTTTCATAAAAGCTATCAGAATGAGGACTAAGGAATCCTGTTTGCAGCTGCACCAGGAGCCTTGAGTTTGTTAATATTAGTCATAGCTCCATTGCTTAGTTAGGTGTTCAAAAAATTCTACTAGTATAATACTTTTGTTTTTGCTTTGCTTGTCTGAGAATTATATACTTCTGATTCCTGAAGATGCTGAGATTAAAATTTAGGAAATAAGATTTCCAACAAAGACTTTCAGGTTGGCTGGTTTCTAAGATTAAGCTTGTGAGTTCATGGGAAAACCAAGAGTTTGTTGGATTCTTCAATGATGTTTTACATTCCTTTATATGGATACAAATGTTAAGAGTGTCAAATAAGCAGTGAATAAAGATAATAAGAACATAAAGGATACTGTGTTCATTGAAACTCTCAAAACACTTGTTAAACGTCTGCTCAAATAGAGCTGTAATAGATTTAACTGAGCTATTTCTCTATTGTCTACATCTGGCAGGGAGAACAGGTCAAAGGGAACAGGAACATTCATTGAATGAGCTTGCAAGAAAGGGTTCCCAATTGTAAGATTACCACTCCTGGAGAAGTGGGATCTAACATGTGACCATGTATATGCGTTTAATAGTTAGAAACTAATTTTAAATAAAACATTCTAATGCCTCTTTATACTCCAAAGAAGCACTATGAGGATCATCAAGCCACAGGTTTTAATCATCAAGAATTCTTACATTGTTCTTATACAAATAGTAAGCATCAATATCTTCCGTCAGGTCAAAGATGTTAATCAATAGTTGGACTGTCATTCCTTAGTCACTGATACCCAGCTTTCAGTACATCTATCTGATACAGAAAATCAAATGACTTTTCTGAAGCAATTACTTGGAGACTTACAGTCATCTTCAACTACACCAAAACAAGACCATTTTTGCTACTCAATACTGACAGCAAGAACAACAGTGTCCCCCACCCTAACAGATTCTTTCCCTAAATACTTCTTCACATACTCCAATTCAGAGCATTGACGTCCATTTGAATCCATTTCCGAAATGTATTTTATTGGCGATGGCTGTGACTAGGGCAGCATTATTTCAACTATCACAACTTAAAACGATTCTCCACCTAATCTCTGACAGGACTGACACAGTAGTTGGAGTTCTAATAAAAGTCCTGATCGATTATGCCTTCCCGCAGTATGCCTTTCTCCCCCAGGAACTACTAAAAAAGCTTCTGAATCCAGATATTTTTCCAGAAGAGCACTGTGTTGGTTGCCCTTTGTCAGTTAAGTGAAATTTCAAATCGAGTGCCTACTTCACAAGGTCCTCTTTAATAATAGACCCCTTTGTCTTGGCTGTACTTGACTTTACACCGGCCCTCAAGGGCATTTCATGAGTGATTCAAGAGTGAAACACAAAATGCTATATGAGAGGTTTTAGAAACTGGGTTTCTGGTTGGTAGTGGTAGACACCCTGTCCAAGCAGGAACCAAAATCCTAGTCAGGGTAAGTCAGATACACACTGTAAATTGACCTGTGTTCACTCTCTAGTACCTTGGCGCAGAGCAGGCAGGATTAACTTAGGAGATAAAGTGTAAAGTATTTGTGCGACACTTACAACAGTGAAACAGTAAAAACACTACAAACTAGGGAGCATATTATCAAGCAGGGTGTTAAAATTATCGTCATTTTAGCGGCAGAAAACTGCCGCTAAAGCGGCGATAATGGGCTACATAATATGGCCTTGTGAATTCCAATAAAAACCCCTGTTCTGGTGTGAACATGGGCTTCTATTGGAATTCTCCAGGGCATATTATCAAGCCCATTATCGCCGCTTTAGCAGCAGTTTTCTGCCTCTAAAATGGCGATAATTAAACACCCTGCTTGATAATATGCCCCAAAATGTTTATCACCTGGTTAGAAAAATAGAGCTTGATGTATTGAACAAACAAAACAGGATCAAAACAACAAAAATCCTATAGGTAGAACCGGAGCTGTGAATTTCTAAAGTACATGTTGAAATACAGTGCTTAAAAGCTTAAAGCACCAGCCGAGGATATCTGGATGCTCTTGACTGAGAAAAATCCAAAAGTTTAGGGTGAACATGATGGAACGTGGGTCATATGGAGGGATCTGCCTTGGTCCAGTAAAACAGTACCTTGGTTCAGGGTTGTGTGGACATTGAGGACAAGATGTGAGGAAAAAGGGAGGGGATGGGTAGCCATCAATCCTGGAGATGTAGGCAATGCGTCGGTTTTGAACCACGCAAATCAGAGCTGCATTGTCGTCAAACCCCTCTGATATGAGTGATATGTTGTCATCAAGGTGTGCAGTCAGCGATGTAATGTCCTTGATCCTGCGGTGGGGTTGAAGGAGCCATGCAACTATGGTGGTGCATGGGTTTTTGCAGTTAAAACACTTTAAACCCATTTCCAAGGGCCCAGGACTTGATTGCCATCACTTGGCAGCAAGACTCTGAGAGGGCAGAGTCCAGGTGCTGTTGAGGAGTGGAGTGATGGGTTTGATGTCCCCGAGACTTCCAAAAGTAGTGGAAAGATGTAGGTCCAGGTAAGACGGCAGTAGGCAGCATGCCAACACAGCAGAGCAGGATTCCACCAGCGTTCAGCAGAGTGACAGTCCTTTCAGTAGCACAACAGTCCTTCTTCATGGCAGAGTATCTACATCTCCAGAAGTGTTCTGAGTTGGTGGTGTCGGTTATCCAGTACTTATGCCCAGTTACGCCATTGAAGTGGGGGATACTTCAAAGATAGGCCTTTGAAGTACACAGAGACCCTGCCCTTCCTCTCCTGGCTCCAGACTCACTACAGGGTATGCAGCTCTTTGTGTGGGGACATGACACAGCCCTTTCAGGTGTAAGAGTCAGCTCCTCCCTCCCATCCTTCCAGGACATCCTAACCGGATGTGATTGGTCCACCAGTCACACCTAAGCTCCCTTTGTGTGGCTGTCTGGAGGGAATGACCAAAGCCCAGCTGTCACCCACCCCAGGCGTGTATTGTATTGTATTGTATTGTAAGTATTCTTATATAGCGCTGCTGCCACCCTACACGGGTATCCTGGCGCTCCGATAAAGGAACACACAGCCATCATAGTGAGCAAATCAGAAAGAGAGAACACGGAGGATCAAGCTTTCGGAAAGAGCCATGTTTTTAAGCTTTTTCTGAATTCAATTAGCGAATCAATCTGTCTAATACTCTGTGGTATCTCATTCCACAGATGAGCACCAACCACGCTGAAAGCCCTCCTCCCCAACCTAGAGCGTTTAAATCTCGGAATTACCAGCAAACTGGTGCCAGAGGAGCGAAGCTGCCTCCAAGGGAGATACCAGGCAAACCTTTCCTGTAGTGGGACTGGGCCCAATTCGTGTATCGCTCTGTACTCCAGGCAGAGAGACTTAAAAAGGACCCTTTCCTTGATTGGCAACCAGTGGAGTTCTCTCAGGGCGTAAGTAGATGACGAATTACGTTGCAAGTTCAGCACCAGTTTTGCCATGGCAGACTGGACTCTCTGCAGAACCTGAAAGATGAAGTGAGCAGCCCCCAGATAGAAGGAGTTACAATAGTCCAGTCTGCTCATCACTGTGCTGCTTACTACCAGGGAACGCAAGTCCTTCAGTAGAATTGGAAGTATCCGACGCAGCAAATGCAACAGGCCAAGGCACACGCTGGCTATCTTGTTTCCCTGCGGCTCCATTTGGAGGTTCTTATCTATTAGGACCCCCAAATTGCGTATCGTACTGGCTAGAACCAACGGATCCTCCTCCTCCTAAACTCCACTGGTATATGCGTAGTCAGCTTCGCCGATGAGCAGTACAACACCTCAGTCTTTCCTCTGTTGAACTGCAGGGAGTTCCTCCACAGCCAATCTTCGGTCTGGAGACTGCCTGTTTTCTTTCCATGGAGAACGTCAATTGCGTATCGTCCGCGTAGTTGACCAACTCAACCCCGAACCATTTAATAATGGGAAATAGCGGCTGCAAATAAATGGTAAAGAGGATAGGTCTGATAGCAGAGCACTGCGGTACCCCATAGACTATAGGTGATTTGCAGGAAGCAAACGGTGCCAAGGTTACCATCTGCTGTCTCCCTTTCAAATAAGACCGCAGCCACTGCAAGGCCCGTCCATTCACCCCTATTTTCTCCAGTCTCTCCAGCAGGATTTAGTGGCTCACTGTGTCGAACGCAGCCGACATATCGAGAAGCACTAAGCCATTGGCATTCCCGTTGTCGGGCCGCATCCGCAAATTATCCATCATAGTGGACAGAGCTGACTCTGTCCCATGCCCGGGCCGGAATCCGAAGTGGTCCTTATCCAACAGATGATGTTCCTCCAAGAAGCAGGATAAAGACCTGCTTAAGGCCTTTTCCAGGATTTTGATTGGAAAGAGAAGAAGTGAAATTGGTCGGAAATTTGCAGAATTTGTCGGATCCAAGGAGGGCTTCTAAATCAGGGGCGTCACCACCGCCTGCTTCCATCACTCCGGGACGGTGCCTTCTTCCAGGGACTAATTGCATATCTGTCGTAACCAGGGAAAGGTCATATGGCCATAGGTCTTCCACACATTCTGAGGCAGGGGGTCAAAGGGAGATCCTGAGGATACGCTTTGCACCGGGGTGTTAAAAGTGAGATTGGTAAAGATCGGAAAGCTATCCAGGGTACACAACTTACCCAGATCCCCTTCCGCCGCCTGAAGATCAGAGACATGGACAACAGTTTTGTTATCCACAAAGGAGCCAACAATCTTAGCCACTTTATCCAAGTAGTGAGAAGCAATCTCGTCACACAGTTTCTCTGAGGCCACCACTTTGTTGCCCAAGCAGGCTGGAGCGGAGATGTCCCTGACTATCTTAAAAAGTCCATTAGTCCCATTAGAGGCTTGTAGGATAGAGTTGGCGTAAAAGTTTGCTTTACACTCCAGGATGAGCACCTTGTATTTAGTCTGTGCCGCCCTCAACTCTAGCTTGTCCACCTCTAGGTACCTCTTCCTCCATTTTCTCTCGGCCTTTTTACATAGTAAGCGTAACTGTTACAGTTCGTCATTATACCATGGTGCTGAGATTTTATTTCTAGTTCATAGTTTTTTTATTGGGAATAATTGATCCAAAGCATCCGTGATGTATTTGAGGTAGATGTTATAATTCTCCTCTACTGTAGCAGTGGCACAGAAGAGATTAGCATTGGGTGGTGTTAAAAGGTCACCGGTCCTACCTGATTTCGCCCATTCCCTGCCTTTCCGGTAGGCCGCTGGAGATATAGAATTGCCCCCAGACCAGGTAGCATGATTTTAAAATGTATTAAATAGTGGTCTGCCCAATTTTGAGGTATAATGTTCAATACCTCGGTTTCCAGAATGCTAGCAAACAGCAGGTCAAGAGTGTGTCCTCCCTGATTGGTCGGGGATTTAACCAGTTGTTGAAGGCTAACATTAGCACAGGTATAATTCAAATCTCTCAAATAATTTCCCAGGTTGGCGTTCTCCCACAGATTAAAATCTCCCAGGATAATCATTCTGGAGTGTGCTAGGGATAGATTAATGATGGTGTGTAAAAATGATTGATACTGGATGGCACTCCCTGGGGGTCTATAACAGACCAGTCCCGTCAAAAGGCTGCCTCTAGGTTCCTGCAGCGAAAATCCCATGAGTTCAATCCTGTCTACCTCATCAACCTTCAGGGGAGCAAATTTCATCTCTTTCCTGAAAATCACTCCAACACCTCCTCCTCTGCCCTCTGTTCTTGGGTTGTGCAAGATTTTAAACCCGGTGGGACAGGCAAATCCTATTTCTACCGCGGACTCAGCTCTGATCCAAGTTTCTGTTAAAAACAGTACGTCAAGATTCATATCTTCAATCAGCACTGAAATTTCCACATAGTGCTTAACTAGCGACCGACTATTAATCAGACCACATATCAAGGTGTTTTTCAGAGTAATAATCACATCATTCATAGAGGGTCCCTGATAGACGGAGCCAGTATGTACCCTCTTGCCTAGTTCCACTAGCTGTTCTCTTGTGTAGGTAACGCGGCGCTCCTCTCTGCCTAAATGGGCAGCATAACTAGCACTAGGCACGTCAGAGGCGTGGACGGGCACAGACGGGCTTGCCTCTGGTGCTGCTTGCATTGCCCAAGATTAAATAGGCAAGCAAGTGTGGCCCGCCTTGCCACTAATGCGCTCACCAAAATGGCACCCCAAAGTGGCAAATCCTCACCCAAGATGGCGCTTGAGAAGAAAGTGCAAAAGTACACCCCAATCGAGCAGCAGGTGAGCAAAGTTCTTTTTTTACTGGGCGGGTATGCGGAAATTATGTAACCAAGTAACTTTAATAAAAGCAAGTTTAAAAATCTCAATCTACGAGATTAAAAGTTTTCGTGCTACAAATGATTCACGACAGCTAAGCAGTCTAACTCAAACTGGACAACCGGACCAGTCAGTACCTTATCTTAGTTCAAAGATGTGCAGGCGGCACCAATTGGCTAAATTAAGAAAATGCCAACTTTCTAAAAGTAAGAATAACAAATGAAAAATGAAATGCTGAAAAATACACACATTCCCCCTCAGCCACAGATTTGGGTTAAATCCATTGATTCTTTGCTTATCACGCCACCCCAGTTTGGACTCAGTCATATACAAATCAGTCTTGACCCTGCTCCTCATGGAAACAATCCAGTCCACACTGCCAAGTCAGGTCCTCCCTGTATCGGAAACAATCATTCTGGGACTGGTTTCGGGTTATCAATCCTCATCAGCTAGGCTAGTTTAAATCCAGTGGCACAATGAGCGCTGGACCCATGTTTGGACAGGCCCTTCCCACTTAGGGCAACAAAAGCAAAAAGAACAGATGATGGACAGAATGCTGAACAATGCAAACATTCACCTCCAGTCACAGATCTGGGTTTTTATCCATCTGGTTTTTTGCTCACCATGCCACCCCAGTTTGGACCCATTCATTAGCAAATTAGTCTTGACCCTGCTTCTCATGGGAACAGTCCAGCTTGATGTGCTAAGCCATGTCCTCCATGGATGGGAAACAAACATTCTGGGACCAGATTTGGGGTATCACTCATCATCAGTCAGGCTAGCTGGAATCTAGTTCAAAGGTGGGTTCGGGACCCATGTCTGGGCATACCCTTCCCTACTTAAAGCAACAAAAGCAAAGAGAACAGATGATGGATGGAATGATTAACAATGCAAGCATACACCCTCACTCACAGATCTGGATTTAATTCATAATTATTTTTTTTGCTCAACCAGGCATTTCAGTTTTGATCCAGCCATATGCAAGAGAGTTAATTTGCCATTTCGACATGGCATTTTAACCCCTCCCATGCTCATGACGAGCTGAGCTCGAGCTGAGCCCGTCATGAGCCACGGCACTCTGGTGCTAATGACGAGCTCAGCTCATCATGGCCCGTGGAACGCTCAGGTGCGGGGAGAATTCCCCTCCTGTGCTGAACGTTCCACGGGAGCCAATGCACCTGTGACGAGCTCAGCTCGTCATGAGCACAAGAGCGCCGTGCCTCATGACGAAATGAGCTTGTCATGAGCATGCGGGCGCTGTGCGTGCCCCCCTCCCCCAGCACAGCAGGTAAATAATCCCCGCAGAGAAGGGGTTAAACTGCGCACACTGGCTCTGCAATGGCAGGCGTAAGGCACGTTCAAAGGGACTACGGAAGCAAGTGGAACAATCAGTGCTGCTGGCCCACTAATAGCATTTAATTTTCAGGCTCTGGGCACATGTAGTGTACTTTACTAGGGACTTAAATGTAAATTAAATATGTCAATTGTGAAGAAGGCAGTGTTACCATGTTCAAAGTAGGGAGCACGTGCACTTTAGCCCTTGGGTAGCAGTGGTCAAGTGTCCAGAGTCCTAAAGCCAGAAAAAACAAAGTCAGCAAAACAGGAATACAGAAGGCAAATAAGCCAGGGGAAATCACTCCAAAGATGCCAGGTCTAACACAAGGCTATACTATGACTAAAGAACCCAATTCTGGGAGACCCCGGAAGACCTTAATAGGGGTTTAAATACAATGAGCAGCTCATTTTAAATTTAGGATGCCCCTTAAAGCTTTCTTTTTTTAATAATTATTTTTAAACATGTTGGATACGCAGGGGCGATCAATGCTGAGACATGATTTTTCCACCATTTAATTCTCAACATAGGACACTATTTAGAAATCTGTTTGTAAAACCTTGTATGAAAGCTACAAAACTGCATAATGATGTCTCCACCATGATAGCTCATCTCTGCATTCCATTATGACGTGACAAAATAAACACACAGGAGAACAATATGCTATAACATTTCAAAATTCAATAAATCATCAGCCGCGTGGTGGCACATGCTTGTACAGGCACTCCCAAAAGAAAAGTGCTCAGCAAGGGCATGCACAGGTAGGGTTGGACAGAGACAAATAAATGGCTTAGGCACCAAAATAAAAGTGGCCCCCATAAGTTTATTTGAAAGCTAAAACTGGTCCGCATTTGTAAATTGGGGTTGAGGGGGCTGAACTTGTAAAAACGCTGTATAAGTGTTTTGCTAGGTATGGGAGGTTGTATGGACTTAAACTTGCTACTGGCAATGTTTGTTTTAATATTAGGAATATAAAAAGAAAAAACTGGCCCAGCAGACCATAACAAAGGCCACAGACAGCCAAACAAAATGTCCAAGCACTGATTTGTCACAACAGCCCTTCAGGAACTGCCAGTTTGCCCAATAGGTCAGTCCGACCCTGTGCACTTGTCATTACCACCAGTTCAAGATAGAATGCCATCAGATAGTATGTCGGTTCAGTGTCAACATGACAATAGTGCACGCTGTAGACTTTCTACAATAAGAATCCTTTTGGGTAAACAATGGCTGTAGGATGCTAATGCAACCACTGATCGCCACTGGGAGACTGCACATGTGCAATATGTTTCAATTAAGACTGTGATGCAGTTATATGAACAAATAGTTGTTGAGACATGAATAGCATTGGAGTGCTCAGAGGGTAGACGTTTCAACTGCACCATTAACATATGATGTACGGATTCATTGGGCCCAATTCACAGAACTAACTTAAGACAAAATCCTAAACTCACTACTATTTTGGTATTCACAGAAGGCACTTACTCATTTTGGTATTCACAGTTGGCCATGTCTGAACTGGGGTGGTGTGGAGTGCAAAAAAACGATGGATTTAGGCCCAGATCTCTGTACTGGGGTGAATGTATGACATTGTTCTGCATTCTGTCCATCAACTGTTGTTTTGCATTTGTCACCCAGAGTGGATGGGTATGCTCAGACGTGAGTCCCATGCTCTCCACACCACTGGAGTTAAGCTATCCTGGCTGAAGACGGCTGATAGCCAGAAACCGGTCCTAGGATGCTTGATTCCAGTCCAGGAAAGACATGGCTGGCAGTTTGGGCTGGACTGTTCCCATGAGGCACAGGGTCAAGGCTGATTTGCATATGGCCATGTCTGAAATGGGGTGGTGTGGAGTGCAAAAAGCGATGGATTTAGGCCCAGATCTCTGTACTGGGGTGAATGTATGACATTGTTCTGCATTCTGTCCATCAACTGTTGTTTTGCATTTGTCACCCCGAGAGGGATGGTTATGCTCAGACGTGAGTCCCATGCTCTCCACACCACTGGAGTTAAGCTATCCTGTCTGAAGACGGCTGATAGCCAGAAACCGGTCCTAGGATGCTTGATTCCGGTCCAGGAAAGACATGGCTTGGCAGTTCGGGCTGGACTGTTCCCATGAGGCACAGGGTAAAGGCTGATTTGCATATGGCCATGTCTGAACTGGGGTGGTGTGGAGTGCAAAAAAACGATGGATTTAGGCCCAGATCTCTGTACTGGGGTGAATGTATGACATTGTTCTGCATTCTGTCCATCAACTGTTGTTTTGCATTCGTCACCCCGAGTGGGATGGGTGTGCTCAGACGTGAGTCCCACTCTCCACACCACTGGAGTTAAGCTATCCTGGCTGAAGACGGCTGATAGCCAGAAACCGGTCCTAGGATGCTTGATTCCGGTCCAGGGAAGACATGGCTTGGCAGTTCGGGCTGGACTGTTCCCATGAGGCACAGGGTCAAGGCTGATTTGCATATGGCCATGTCTGAACTGGGGTGGTGTGGAGTGCAAAAAAAGATGGATTTAGGCCCAGATCTCTGTACTGGGGTGAATATATGACATTGTTCTGCATTCTGTCCATCAACTGTTGTTTTGCATTCACCCATGTTCTATGACATCAATGATAAGATCACCTGTTGGCATTTGAAATTACATAATTGATGACAACACTATGCAATATAGCGGCGCATGTTACAAAGTCTCCTTTCCAATTGTGTTCTGATTTTCTCCTTCAGAACCAGTCGTGCCATTCTCTGGTCAGAACGTTTATCCTCAAAAGCTCAAAGTATACTTAATGGGTATTCAGTAGACCCTTCTTACGTTTGACACAAGAACAAGAAAACAAGAAAAAAGTCTGTCCACCCTTGCCATATATCCACATCTCCACAAAACAACAAGGTACTGGCAATTGCTTAAGACACATTCCAGTCCATCATTTTTCATCGATCATGCCACCTTAGACTGAGGCATACTTTATGCGAGTCAGTACTGCCCCTGCTGTTCACAGGAACTGTTCATCCTGAACTTCCAGATGAGGGAGGACAAGCAACTCTAAACCTGTTTCAGACTATTTGGGCGTCTTCAATAGCTACCTATATCTGACTCACTGACTCTGTGTTGCTCTTACAATGTATTTTCATCACTCCCACAACTCATTGTCTTATGTTAAACAGCCGCAGTCAGTCATCAAATGTCATATCTGCATTCTGTCAATTAGGATCAAACAATGGGCCTTGTTACAATGCCAATGTCTAGTGTAGCAAATAAGTATCGGTCCATGTGATCATTAATTTGTATGTTACAAGAAACATAAATAGAACAAGGCTTCGGCAAAGACAATAGGTCTAGAGTTGGCTGCCAACCATTCGTTTTTGGCAATGCTTTCACATTATGTATTGGTTTTGGTAAAAGTTTATAACAAAACCACTTTTTGTATCAACAAGAGTGCATAATTGGCCAGTGTGCCAGAGGACTAATTGAGACTACTTTTTTCTATGTAAGTGTACATTTTCCAAGAGCAAAATTCCGCCACTCAGAGTGAATTGAGCCAATTACTGAAATTGACTGACCCAATGCCCAATGCTATATTGGGTGGAAGAAGAATGAGAATAACACAACCACAGACCAATGGATGAAGACGTTGATTGGAAGCCCCCATAAGTAAGTGTATTACATATATAACTACTACAATCAAAGGGTCTTGGCTAAAATGAGGTCCACGATGATTAAACACTTCAATAACATAAAGTCGGGCATTAATTAGCCCCTGTAGATGAATAACTATGAAGAATGAAGGCACTATAAGCCACGGGCAGAAGAAACATATTTATTGCGATAATAAGACAATAAAATGCCAATTGCCAACTTTAGCAGTAAAAACAGAAAGCATGTTTTTAGTAGAACTATGATTCATATTTAAAGTGCCATGAGCAATTATTGTTTTGCTTTTGTTGCAGTAAAGAGTCACCAGAAACCTGCTTATTTGCGTCAGTTTTATATTTATTTTAAAAGTGAGTGTTTACTAGGTTGACACACGACATACGACTTAAGGTTGCATTAGAAAATTACTTGTTACCAAACAACGTAGGAGACACGTTAGACAAAAGAGATTCTAAAATATGTTATTTTGAAGGATCCAATGACAACAACTTTAAATGACTTCATATTCTTAGAAAAGGGCTATGAAGTAGCAGTCCAACTGAGGCAACAGGAAAATATCAGACTGTAGAAGAGTGACTCACGCTTTCATATAAAGAGCAAATTTTCCTGTGGGATTCTCTGTTCTCCCAATTCAAGAGAAAATCTTCTAGGAAAATGCTTGTCTTGTAGATGCGTTTCGAGCTCAGTGATGATGGAGCATTCGATATCTTTGACGGAGTATTTGTCCTAACAAGGTCTTCATCAGGACGATGGATTGTTAAATAAATTATAGTCAGACTTCACATGAAATTGCTCAATCCTGATGATTGAGGCCATAATGCCTGGTGCTGACTCCCAATAATCCTGATTCCTTACGATTGACATTGATGACTATTTACTTGTTTCATAGAGCCCTAGGATCCATCAGCTGTGACGAATTTTCATGTGACGAATTCTTTGTGCCTGGACATTAACAGTCTAAATACAATTTCTAAAATGTGTATTTCTTGCATAGATGTGACTATAACATGTGCCCTTTAATTATTAATAAAATAACACGTTTTCAGTGTGGTTTACCATTCACATATAGTGCAGGCATGGTAGGTTGTATGCTTCAGTCTATTTTAGTGCTGAATGTAAATAGCCTGATATTGTTTTTTGACATTTATTGCATTCTCTGTGACTTTTGTTTACCTTTACGAAGCAGATGCAAATAGGCAAAGGCAAAAACTCTTTAATCAGAATTTTCAAAGGGAACACACACATAAATACTTGTGGTAGTGTGCACTCTACTTGTATAAATATATAGCATAAACATTGGACAGAGGCAGATTTTTCTTTAATCTCAAAGTATTTACAATAAATTCGATCATGATAAAATACTTTGAGACTGAAACTGGAGAGTCATTGATTGGCCTGTGACAATAAGAAGTGAACAAGAGCAGTGTCTAGACTTTCTGGAGCCAATCAGATAGGAAAATGTCAGCCATAAACAGAATGGACTGTGTTAGAACATAGATCTGTAAGTACCAAAAAAATGAAAAAAAGACTCACACAAATGCAGTGCAGTAACAGAAAAGGTAATGAACATTTGGACAGTCTTCCAAAGACCACTAACAAAATGGTCAATCTGATACTTTAATCTGTACATGCAGAAACCTCAGCGGGGACTTCCTATGAGAGAACTCAGAGCCAATGGCGGCTCGCACAGGTAAACGCTGTGGTGCGGTGAGACGGGGTGGTGGCGGTGGAATTCGGTGAGCACAAGGTAAGTGGTTTTATTTATTTGTTTATTTATGTTTAACTATCCCGTCGTATGTCGATTTCCAATAATCCTCCCCCAGCCCTGCCCCGGACCCACATCACCACCCACAGCGTTTACCTGGGCGAGCCGCCACTGCTCAGAGCTACCCTCACAGGCCGGGATGCGCCTGACATGTCTGTTGACAGTATGAAATAGCACAACCTAGGGTCCCTGTGAGGGAGAATGATGAACGTATTCAGGCAAAATCGCCTATAACCCTGAAAAAAAATCATGTATGTCAATATATATTATTAACTTCAGCAAAGCTTAAACAATAAACAGTAGCCAACGCCAAAAGAAGCTAAGGAAAAAGTGACAACTGATGAGCAGTGAAGAAAGAGGAACAGGAAGGAACTTTATTGATATATACAAGGGACTGTACAGTGATTGGCTGACTGTTACTATGGATACTTAAGCCCCAATGGATCAGTGTTTGTTTTTTTACTAATAATGTTCTTTGAATGTAATTTCTGTGTACAAAAGTGAAAAAATGCCTAATCCTCGCCTAAAGAGCTAAAGAGAGTCTAGATCAGGTAGCGTAGTGGCAGAAACAAACTTGGAATTCTAACAGAATTTGGTCTCCGTAAATGGAATTAGCATAGCATTCTGGGCCTTGCATTCTAAGCAGGGACAGAATTAACTGCAACGATATCAACACGCAGAGGGTGGCAGATTGGAGTGATTTTCATAGGGTTGCTTGATTAGGCATGGGAGATGCGTTGGCAGCGGGAAGGCTAGGCAGTCGGAATGGAAAGACACAACAAGGAACCTAATCACTGAGAAAACAGACAGGAACATGCGAGCTGCAAACAAAGTTCAAAGCAGGTAACCAGGGACGAGAGACATAAGTGATACACTAGTCAAGCCAATTTGTCTTATAAAAGCAAAACCAACAGAGAGCATAGACTGTCGGAAGGCAAGTCACCCAGTGATGAGCTCACTTTTCACACATGCACACACAACATGTCATCGAGAAACATACAGTGAGCCTTCCGGCAAAATTTAGATGCACTGCTTAGTAAAGAAATGCCAACTTCTTTTGATACGCAGATTGATAGATAAGCAGCTTGATGTGGGTGATTTTAGGCCAGTGCTGAACGGGTTTTCACTCGTGACTGCTTCAAAACAAATATACAGTGGTTCCAAACAGACAGCCTGACACAAAGACGGGGAATGGAATGTGGCAGAAAACAGAGCCTGTATCGGCTAACAAGGTTACGACATCATTTAGCAAGCCTATGGATGGCAGACTACAGAGGTGCATATTACAACACAGCACTGTCCGCTAGAATCGTAACTTAACCGATCTATGAACAACCAGCAAACATATGTACTGAATGATAGTGGAAGAGTATTCAGAGGAACAAAGCCGTTATAAATATATTGTCAACTAGTTATTCAAACCTGACAGCTGTTATGGTCCTATTAGGCTAACGTGGCCAGGTGAGCTTTAGGAAGGTTCGTAACATCTCTCTCACTGTCTCTCCACTTTCCCCTTCTATCTATCTGTCTCTCTCTCTCTCTCTCTCTCTCTCTCTCTCTCTCTCTATATATATATATATATATATATATATATATTCACTGAAAAAACCATAGGTTATAGACCATATATAGTTAGGAATTAGCATTTACAAAACCTTGAAAATTCACTGAAAAAACCATAGGTTATAGACCATATATCGTTAGGAATTAGCATTTAAAAAACCTTATTTTACTCACACAAAACCATTGAAATTCCATATATAGTTAGTTGCACTAACTATATATCGCGCACCCGCAATCCACTGCTGATGATGTCACATATTACATCATTCATGACATGGTCAGTGACATCACTGATGACATCACTGATGACATCTCAAATGACATCACTGATGACATCACTGATGACAACATCCAGTGACTGTATGTTTCTGTAAAGTTAAAATGTGTCTTACATATTGAAGAATGAGTGGAAGTATAAGTGTCTGGACAAAGGATTTAGTAGGTACATGACTGAATGTATGAGTGAGTGATTAAATGTGTCTCACTGAGTGCATGGGTTAGTGACTAAACTGTCTTAATTTGTGCATCATTATGTCTGTTGTTCTGTAAACTGCTGCATGTGTTGATCAGTAGCTATATGATTAACTATATGGGTTACTGATTGATTGTCCAAGTATTTGTATGGGAGACTGAGTGTGTGTGTGGCTGGCTGGGAGGTGTGTGACTCTGTGCAGATCAATGTGTACTTGTATCAATGATTGTATAAGAAGGTAAGTATGTGTTAGTATATATTTGAAAATGTAAGGTGCTCTATGTTTAACTGTATAGACAAGAAAATGGAAGTGTCATTGATTCTTTACAGGACTGACTAGGTGTGTGAGTAACTCCATGGATGAGTGGCAGACTGTGAGTGTCTGTATAGGTGTATGAGTGCATATGATAGTGTTGTAAAGATGAGTGATTGTATGTATGAATGATTGTATGGGTGAATGAGTGAAGGTGTGTGTAGACGTAGGAATCAGTGAGTGCGTATGTAGTAACTAGTATTGGTGTGTCAATGGTTTCAAAAATTATACTCTGTATTTAACACTGGGTGAAACAGAGGTTATATTAAAATGTGAGGAGATGCATTGTATTGTCACATGAATGATATCATCAGTGATGTGGTCATTGATGTCAAATGAGATGTCATCAGTGATGTCATTTGAGATGTCATCAGTGATGTCATCAGTGATGTCACTGACCATGTAATGAATGATGTAATATGTGACATCATCAGCAGTGGATTGCGGGTGCGCGATATATAGTTAGTGCAACTAACTATATATGGAATTTCAATGGTTTTGTGTGAGTAAAATAAGGTTTTTTAAATGCTAATTCCTAACGATATATGGTCTATAACCTATGGTTTTTTCAGTGAATTTTCAAGGTTTTGTAAATGCTAATTCCTAACTATATATGGTCTATAACCTATGGTTTTTTCAGTGAATTTCAATGGTTTTTTAATAGCAAATATCATAAGCTGTCGAATGTCAAGTACGTGGTAAGTAAAAACATGTTCGTGTTTATGCACACTGATCTGCTTTGAATGCTGCCCCCCCCTCATTTCTATTAGGAGTACTCTCTCTTTGCAGATAGTGAAGGGTAGTTAACGCAGGCCTTTGCCCCCGTTGTAATCCGTCGTGGCTGCTTCTCTCTCCATTTGATTGATTGTTCTCTTTGGTTCATTCTCTATTTACAAACAAGCACAGAGTCGCAATACTCTGTTTAGTCTTTGCAGATAGCAAAAAATCGTGTAAAAAAACAAAAGGAATCGAGCAAAATCAGTAGGCCACTAATGGGATCTCTTTTTGACCTCGCTAAAATACAAACATTAGGAACAACCTGTTGAAAATAGCAATGTGTATGTACATAAGCGGCGTTCATTTGTGTTCACAGTACCCCTTGTTGATTGTTTGAATCGAGCATTGAATTGTTCGAAGTTGGTTCTCTTAAGGATCTTCTCTGCCTGCAAACGAGGAAGAATAGGAATATTCTCTCTCCCTTTGCAGATAGTGAAGGGTAGGTACCGCAAACCTTTAACACGTCGTGCCTATTTCGTTCCTCATTGATTGATTGTTTGCCCAAACATTGACTGTTTGAGAATTGGTTCTTTTTGGAGGTATTCCCTGTTTGCAAATAAACGTAGGAAAATCTTTGCAAGTAGTGAAAGGGTACGTAATGCGGACCTTTCTCCCCCGTTGTAATCTGTCATGCCTATCTACTCCCCACTGATTGATGCACCTGTTTCACCCGGACCATTTACTAGAGATAGGTCATCTGGCCCGACCAGAGAGCACCCCTAGTGAAAAGGACATATGCAATAATAACAAAGTGATCACTGTATCCTGTTAACAGAAACTTTAGCATGAAACAACCTGGAAAGAAAAGAATAGGAAAACGAAAATCAGTAGGCCACTGATGAACTTTTTATTAAATAACAAACAAAGAAACAATAACAATACGTAATGATAAAACCTATTATTGTCCTAGAAACAAGAAACGTTAGAAGTAAGCCCGTAATAAGAAACCTGAAAACATCGCCCCTCACTGCCCCAGAACGTGTCTGTCCCACCGCCTGCCACGGCCAAATAACGGCAAACTGGTAAAGATACAAGTCAGAAGACATCCGCCCCATTCTAGAAACTTCCAAAGTGCAACAGGTTTTCGGCTACGCCCAGCCGGAAGCAACACATATAAGGCGGGTCCTGCTGCCAACCGTCGGCCAGGAGATCATCACGTAGGGTGTAGCCGGAGGAGAGGCCGAGGCCAGCGGGACCCGGCCAGGGGGATTGACAACACTGGAGAGTTTCAGGGGGGGGGAATGTCCGTGTCCTCGACCCTCCCCTCTCTCTCCCAGTCCGGCCGCGGTGGCCCTTGAGAGTTGCAGGTTGTCCCCCCACACTCTCTCCCGGTCCGGCCACCAACGGCCGGGGGCTGGGGCCGACGGGATCCGGCTGCAGCCGATGAGCCAAGGAACCCGTTCATGGGGCCAGAGCAAAGGGCGTCCGGCCGCCATCCACCGGAGGTCCGGCCCAAAGACGGACGGGACATTTCTTCTTTCTTTTATAATGGCTGCGACAGCACTGGGGGGGGATGTCTTGCACATGCCTCCGACCCCCCCCCCTCGTCCTCATCGCCTGGTCCGGCCATAACAAATGTCAAGCGAGACGCCGTGGGGTGCACTGGGAGGGAGAGACGGTGCGAACAGGCCTCTCCCGCCTCCCCAGGTGGAGGCTTCCCAGCTGCACCCTCAGTGCTCCAGGCGCCCGGAAAAGGGTTCTTCCACTGTGGCGATGCTGCAACGTCTCGCCCGGCAGGGTGGAGCCTGTCCGCTCATTTGACCCCGCGATCGCCAGTAGCTACCGAACTCTCAAAATGGCGGTCGACCTGGCAAGAGCGGGCCCAGCATAAAGAAATGGCCCGGTCACTGGTTGACTCCACCACCGTAGTCCTCCACGACCTTGAAGATTCTAGAGGAGCCGCGGGAGTCCCCGACCCCCGCAGACACCCCCGATGGGGAATGACTGCCATGATCGCCCGTGGAGTGACGAAACTGTAGCCGCGGGACGTCGGCGCTCCCATGCTGGCGCCAGCCTCAGTTTGAATGACTAGAATCCTGCAGACCTCAGTTCCGGTGAAAGCACAGTGTGACCCGGTAGGAAAAATTGTTGCACCCCCTCCCCTTTTTGACTGATGGTTCAAACCACCGATCCTTTCCTTTGCCCTTTAAACGGAACTTTGGACTGCCTCCCCCCCCCCCCCGCGGCGCCCCAGGCGGTTATTTGCTGGGCGGCAACTTACTAGACATCACCTTCGTGACATCCAGATTTCAGCGCGTTCTGCTGCCTTGGAACTATTCGCACAACAGACCGCTACTGACAACCCACCCCCCGGGACGCCCCACGCCGGATACCCAAATCAGTGCGGCACCCAGGCAACATCTTCTGAATTTTCATAATTTGAAAGAACTAGTAACATGTCCTCATCAGGAATTTCCTCTTCAATCATCTCATCAGGAATTTCCTCATGAAAAGTCTGCAATGATGATTCTTGTAACTCTATGGTCTCCAAACATTCGATAAATTTGCCATCAAGAGATTGATCAAAAAAATCATTCAAGTCATCTCCTCCTTGTGAGAATATTTCATTATTTGTGCTGTCAATTTCAATAAATGTAGTGGATAATTCAAAAGAAATTGCCACGGTCTCTTCGTTGTTTAAATGTTTTTACTGTTTTTGTTTTGTTGTATATATTTATAAGTTATTAAAGTTTTATATTCCTACTACTTTGTTGGAGTGCTATATATTTTTAATGTGACACATAATTGTAAAAACTTTGATGTACAAAGAGTCATCCCTGGAATCTTCCGCTTCAGGCTCGGTCCCCTCCCCAATCACAATACAGGATGGTTTTCAGATAGTAGGAACACGTGTGGTGTGACGGATCTCATCTGGTGTGGGCCTTGATCTACTATAACTCCTTTGAAGAGGGGTGATTCTTTACAGCTGGGGCCATAAACTACATCTGCAGGGCTAGCTGATAGCCTGGACAATCGGACACAGAGGAAGAGGAGTGTCAGAGGGTGCGGTAGTGAATAGGGCGAAAGGGAGGTGTCGGGCGGGCACAGGGTGTGATTCTCAGGGAAGAGCAGCGCAGATGGGGGTAGGTTTATTGCCCATACATAAGACAGAGAGCGGGGGTGACCAGTGCCTGGGGAAGATGCTTGCGAGGGTGGGGAGCCATGCTACGAATCGACAGCGGGCAGAGAGTGGGTCTGGTCAAGGCATCTAAAATGGCTGCCGTGCACGACAAAAGTGTGGCATTTCAAAAAAGGCAAGATGGCGCAGACAATGTTTTTCAACACTTCCTCATTTCCTTCGAATCGAACGTTAACAGACGTTGGTGCATATTACCAAAGTTAAGCGATATTTATCGCTAACGATGCTTAGCAACGAATTTTTTACCGCTAAGCATCGTCAGAAATTATCGAAGATAAACCTTGCTATTATCAAGGTTTATCGCAAATGCGATAAAAAACGGCCGCAATGCATGAATATCGCTAAAAAGTCAGCGATATTCATGCATTACCGAGCTAATGCTCTTAGCCATGTTATCCACCTCCCATTGGATAACATGGCTAAGAACTGCTCAGGGCAGGTGTTAGTTTTTGGAGATATTCGCGCTTAGCGCGAATATCTCCAAAAGTTGGTAATAGGAGATAGATATCTTGCATGTTGTAATGCAAGTTATTGTGGTATATGGAACTCATACCATAATCTCTCAGGAAAGCAGAAACTGATCCTTTTGGGACCGCCTGAGAAGGCCTAGGGGGTGAGGGGTACTCTACTTTGCCCCCTTTTCACGTTCCGAACTATTTTATTTTACTCTCTTCTGTAATTACACAAAATGGCAGCGATAAGATGCATCAGAGACAGACAGTGAGAGAAAGGAGGCCGGAGATGAAGAAGAGATGTCAAATACACATTGGAGATAATATAGTGGGAGAAGGGAGTAAATATGAGTAAACTTACCATGTAACATAAAAATGTTGCACTCTATACTATAAGTCTCATTTTATACTACAATCACTTCGCTACAACCTCATAAATTAAAAATAAAAATGAATAATGTCTCAAACAATTTTTGATTTCTAAATATAAATTTATTCTTCTGAATTTTCAAAATTTGAAAGAACTAGTAACATGTCCTCATCAGGAATTTCCTCTTCAATCATCTCATCTGGAATCTCCTCATGAAAAGTCTGCAATGATGATTCTTGTAACTCTATGGTCTCCAAACATTCGATAAATTCGCCATCAAGAGATTGATCAAAAAAATCATTCAAGTCATCTCCTCCTTGTGAGAATATTTCATTATTGGTGCTGTCAATTTCAATAAATGTAGTGGATAATTCAAAAGAAATTGCCACGGTCTCTTCATTGTGAGCCATTTTATTTTGAAATTGCTTGCTGTAAATTGCAGAAAAAAATAATCACTTTCATTTATCGTTTTTAGTAATACATAATATAAAACTAACTTTATCAAGTATTTAGTATAACAGAAGGACTGTAAATAAATACCAGAAAACATTTTTCAAATTATCTTCAAGTGTACAACATAGTTCCCCTTACAAATTAACAACTCACCTTTTTAAAAGTAGGAGAAGTGTTAGTACTGTGTAAATCAAACACCAGAAATTGACCACCAAAAATTCCTCACAAATGTACCTCAGACAGTAGTATCACAAAATGGCTGTGGTTTCCTCTCATTTTCGATATATACATAACCAATTAATTTCATCACACACAAATACAAAACCAAAGTAACATTTTAATTGGTTCTAAATTTCAACACTTTCAAATGTGTTTTCCCCATGCAATTTTCCATAGGACATTTAGATACGTCTACAGCCTGAATGGCTGAACGGAATTACACCAAACTTGGCAAAATGGTACATCAAACCTAAGAGGTCAGGGAGGATCTACTATGCCCCCTTATGGTCATTTGCCCCTTCGCTTTGGCCTCCTCTTGTCTCTCGATCCTACCGAGAGACAAGATGGCGGCCGCTACGGACTGTTTGGAATGTTTACAGACGCCGGAGAACCAATCAGCTTCGCAAAGCTCCGTAACGCGAAAAGTACGCGAAGCGGAGCGCTGTTACAGATATATATCTTTTTTTTAACGTTAATTTCTCAAAATCCACTGGAGCACATATATTGAGACCTAGCAAAGGCACATCGGGCTACCAGGCCCTAATATTTTGCCAAGTTTCGTGCAAATCCATTCAGCCGTTCGATTATTGTTATTATTTTTTTTTTTTGCCCCGCGGGGCCCTTTTAAAACCTCCACATCAAACCTAGGGGGTCAGCGAGGATCTACTATGCCCCCTTATGGTCATTTGCCCCTTCGCTTTGGCCTCCTCTTGTCTCTCGATCCTACCGAGAGACAAGATGGCGGCCGCTACGGACTGTTTGGAATGTTTACAGACGCCGGAGAACCAATCAGCTTCGCTTCACAAAGCTCCGTAACGCGAAAAGTACGCGAACTGGAACGCTGCCCGGTCCGCTGTTACAGATATATATCTTTTTTTGAACGTTAATTTCTCAAAATCCACTGGAGCACATATATTGAGACCTAGCAAAGGTACATCGGGCTACCAGTCCCTACAATTTTGCCAAGTTTCGTGCAAATCCATTCAGCCGTTCGGGCTAAAAGTGAGGGCAACCGCCCTATGGAAAACTCAATGTTAAAAACACGTTTTGGGACCCCCCTTTTTTCTCGGCCCCCCCTTGACGAAACCCCCCCCAAATTTTCAGGGGCTGCTCAGAAACGAAATGTTCCATTTTCCTGAAAATTTCAGCCAATTCCGTCCACAAACGCCAAAGTTATTAGACATAGAATTTTCAAAAATCCCATAGAGAAAAAATCCTAACTATATATACCTACTGGCGACCGCCAGTAGGTAATATATATATATATATATATATATATATATATATATATATATATATATATATATATATATATATATATATATATATATATATATATATGACAAACGAAGAAGCACCAGACTTGGAGAGCCCTACGCCAAGTGTTAATGTTCATTTCATGCCAGGCAGTCCCGCTGTCACTCACTTCAAGTTCAGAGATTAATTAGCCAGCATTTCCTAACGCGTTTCAAGCGTCCATGCGCCCTTGTTCACAGGTGTTGGCCGATGGGTGTGAGCAGCAATACGCCTTCAAACATCCCTAAATAGTCCCGCCCAGCTGGGCGTGTCAGCATAGTGCATGCTGGGATATGAAGTCTATTGGCAAGGTATGTACATGTGGCCGCCGTCACTCCATCAAATTCAATACCACAGTGGGTTTCTGTACCTGTTACGAGTGGCTGCAGGGCTGTGATTATCCCTTCGGCAGGAAAACACAAGGCTCCATCTGCGTCTGTAATCACCACGCTGGACCCGCTAGTCAGCGGTGGGGCACCTCCGCGACCCCGGCAGGCCGCAATTATATGACAAACGAAGAAGCACCAGACTTGGAGAGCCCTACGCCAAGTGTTAATGTTCATTTCATGCCAGGCAGTCCCGCTGTCACTCACTTCAAGTTCAGAGATTAATTAGCCAGCATTTCCTAACGCGTTTCAAGCGTCCATGCGCCCTTGTTCACAGGTGTTGGCCGATGGGTGTGAGCAGCAATACGCCTTCAAACATCCCTAAATAGTCCCACCCAGCTGGGCTTGTCAGCATAGTGCATGCTGGGATATGAAGTCTATTGACAAGGTATGTACCTGTGGCCGCCGTCACTCCATCAAATTCAATACCACAGTGGGTTTCTGTACCTGTTACGAGTGGCTGCAGGGCTGTGATTATCCCTTCGGCAGGAAAACACAAGGCTCCATCTGCGTCTGTAATCACCACGCTGGACCCGCTAGTCAGCGGTGGGGCACCTCCGCGACCCCGGCAGGCCGCAATGATATGACAAACGAAGAAGCACCAGACTTGGAGAGCCCTACGCCAAGTGTTAATGTTCATTTCATGCCAGGCAGTCCCGCTGTCACTCACTTCAAGTTCAGAGATTAATTAGCCAGCATTTCCTAACGCGTTTCAAGCGTCCATGCGCCCTTGTTCACAGGTGTTGGCCGATGGGTGTGAGCAGCAATACGCCTTCAAACATCCCTAAATAGTCCCGCCCAGCTGGGCGTGTCAGCATAGTGCATGCTGGGATATGAAGTCTATTGACAAGGTATGTACCTGTGGCCGCCGTCACTCCATCAAATTCAATACCACAGTGGGTTTCTGTACCTGTTACAAGTGGCTGCAGGGCTGTGATTATCCCTTCGGCAGGAAAACACAAGGCTCCATCTGCGTCTGTAATCACCACGCTGGACCCGCTAGTCAGCGGTGGGGCACCTCCGCGACCCCGGCAGGCCGCAATTATATGACAAACGAAGAAGCACCAGACTTGGAGAGCCCTACGCCAAGTGTTAATGTTCATTTCATGCCAGGCAGTCCCGCTGTCACTCACTTCAAGTTCAGAGATTAATTAGCCAGCATTTCCTAACGCGTTTCAAGCGTCCATGTGCCCTTGTTCACAGGTGTTGGCCGATGGGTGTGAGCAGCAATACGCCTTCAAACATCCCTAAATAGTCCCGCCCAGCTGGGCGTGTCAGCATAGTGCATGCTGGGATATGAAGTCTATTGACAAGGTATGTACCTGTGGCCGCCGTCACTCCATCAAATTCAATACCACAGTGGGTTTCTGTACCTGTTACGAGTGGCTGCAGGGCTGTGATTATCCCTTCGGAAGGTACAGAAACCCACTGTGGTATTGAATTTGATGGAGTGACGGCGGCCACAGGTACACACCTTGTCAATAGACTTCATATCCCAGCATGCACTATGCTGACACGCCCAGCTGGGCGGGACTATTTAGGGATGTTTGAAGGCGTATTGCTGCTCACACCCATCGGCCAACACCTGTGAACAAGGGCGCATGGACGCTTGAAACGCGTTAGGAAATGCTGGCTAATTAATCTCTGAACTTGAAGTGAGTGACAGCGGGACTGCCTGGCATGAAATGAACATTAACACTTGGCGTAGGGCTCTCCAAGTCTGGTGCTTCTTCGTTTGTCATATAATTGCGGCCTGCCGGGGTCGCGGAGGTGCCCCACCGCTGACTAGCGGGTCCAGCGTGGTGATCACAGACGCAGATGGAGCCTTGTGTTTTCCTGCCGAAGGGATAATCACAGCCCTGCAGCCACTCGTAACAGGTACAGAAACCCACTGTGGTATTGAATTTGATGGAGTGACGGCGGCCACAGGTACACACCTTGTCAATAGACTTCATATCCCAGCATGCACTATGCTGACACGCCCAGCTGGGCGGGACTATTTAGGGATGTTTGAAGGCGTATTGCTGCTCACACCCATCGGCCAACACCTGTGAACAAGGGCGCATGGACGCTTGAAACGCGTTAGGAAATGCTGGCTAATTAATCTCTGAACTTGAAGTGAGTGACAGCGGGACTGCCTGGCATGAAATGAACATTAACACTTGGCGTAGGGCTCTCCAAGTCTGGTGCTTCTTCGTTTGTCATATAATTGCGGCCTGCCGGGGTCGCGGAGGTGCCCCACCGCTGACTAGCGGGTCCAGCGTGGTGATCACAGACGCAGATGGAGCCTTGTGTTTTCCTGCCGAAGGGATAATCACAGCCCTGCAGCCACTCGTAACAGGTACAGAAACCCACTGTGGTATTGAATTTGATGGAGTGACGGCGGCCACAGGTACACACCTTGTCAATAGACTTCATATCCCAGCATGCACTATGCTGACACGCCCAGCTGGGCGGGACTATTTAGGGATGTTTGAAGGCGTATTGCTGCTCACACCCATCGGCCAACACCTGTGAACAAGGGCGCATGGACGCTTGAAACGCGTTAGGAAATGCTGGCTAATTAATCTCTGAACTTGAAGTGAGTGACAGCGGGACTGCCTGGCATGAAATGAACATTAACACTTGGCGTAGGGCTCTCCAAGTCTGGTGCTTCTTCGTTTGTCATATAATTGCGGCCTGCCGGGGTCGCGGAGGTGCCCCACCGCTGACTAGCGGGTCCAGCGTGGTGATCACAGACGCAGATGGAGCCTTGTGTTTTCCTGCCGAAGGGATAATCACAGCCCTGCAGCCACTCGTAACAGGTACAGAAACCCACTGTGGTATTGAATTTGATGGAGTGACGGCGGCCACAGGTACACACCTTGTCAATAGACTTCATATCCCAGCATGCACTATGCTGACACGCCCAGCTGGGCGGGACTATTTAGGGATGTTTGAAGGCGTATTGCTGCTCACACCCATCGGCCAACACCTGTGAACAAGGGCGCATGGACGCTTGAAACGCGTTAGGAAATGCTGGCTAATTAATCTCTGAACTTGAAGTGAGTGACAGCGGGACTGCCTGGCATGAAATGAACATTAACACTTGGCGTAGGGCTCTCCAAGTCTGGTGCTTCTTCGTTTGTCATATAATTGCGGCCTGCCGGGGTCGCGGAGGTGCCCCACCGCTGACTAGCGGGTCCAGCGTGGTGATCACAGACGCAGATGGAGCCTTGTGTTTTCCTGCCGAAGGGATAATCACAGCCCTGCAGCCACTCGTAACAGGTACAGAAACCCACTGTGGTATTGAATTTGATGGAGTGACGGCGGCCACAGGTACACACCTTGTCAATAGACTTCATATCCCAGCATGCACTATGCTGACACGCCCAGCTGGGCGGGACTATTTAGGGATGTTTGAAGGCGTATTGCTGCTCACACCCATCGGCCAACACCTGTGAACAAGGGCGCATGGACGCTTGAAACGCGTTAGGAAATGCTGGCTAATTAATCTCTGAACTTGAAGTGAGTGACAGCGGGACTGCCTGGCATGAAATGAACATTAACACTTGGCGTAGGGCTCTCCAAGTCTGGTGCTTCTTCGTTTGTCATATAATTGCGGCCTGCCGGGGTCGCGGAGGTGCCCCACCGCTGACTAGCGGGTCCAGCGTGGTGATCACAGACGCAGATGGAGCCTTGTGTTTTCCTGCCGAAGGGATAATCACAGCCCTGCAGCCACTCGTAACAGGTACAGAAACCCACTGTGGTATTGAATTTGATGGAGTGACGGCGGCCACAGGTACACACCTTGTCAATAGACTTCATATCCCAGCATGCACTATGCTGACACGCCCAGCTGGGCGGGACTATTTAGGGATGTTTGAAGGCGTATTGCTGCTCACACCCATCGGCCAACACCTGTGAACAAGGGCGCATGGACGCTTGAAACGCGTTAGGAAATGCTGGCTAATTAATCTCTGAACTTGAAGTGAGTGACAGCGGGACTGCCTGGCATGAAATGAACATTAACACTTGGCGTAGGGCTCTCCAAGTCTGGTGCTTCTTCGTTTGTCATATAATTGCGGCCTGCCGGGGTCGCGGAGGTGCCCCACCGCTGACTAGCGGGTCCAGCGTGGTGATCACAGACGCAGATGGAGCCTTGTGTTTTCCTGCCGAAGGGATAATCACAGCCCTGCAGCCACTCGTAACAGGTACAGAAACCCACTGTGGTATTGAATTTGATGGAGTGACGGCGGCCACAGGTACACACCTTGTCAATAGACTTCATATCCCAGCATGCACTATGCTGACACGCCCAGCTGGGCGGGACTATTTAGGGATGTTTGAAGGCGTATTGCTGCTCACACCCATCGGCCAACACCTGTGAACAAGGGCGCATGGACGCTTGAAACGCGTTAGGAAATGCTGGCTAATTAATCTCTGAACTTGAAGTGAGTGACAGCGGGACTGCCTGGCATGAAATGAACATTAACACTTGGCGTAGGGCTCTCCAAGTCTGGTGCTTCTTCGTTTGTCATATAATTGCGGCCTGCCGGGGTCGCGGAGGTGCCCCACCGCTGACTAGCGGGTCCAGCGTGGTGATCACAGACGCAGATGGAGCCTTGTGTTTTCCTGCCGAAGGGATAATCACAGCCCTGCAGCCACTCGTAACAGGTACAGAAACCCACTGTGGTATTGAATTTGATGGAGTGACGGCGGCCACAGGTACACACCTTGTCAATAGACTTCATATCCCAGCATGCACTATGCTGACACGCCCAGCTGGGCGGGACTATTTAGGGATGTTTGAAGGCGTATTGCTGCTCACACCCATCGGCCAACACCTGTGAACAAGGGCGCATGGACGCTTGAAACGCGTTAGGAAATGCTGGCTAATTAATCTCTGAACTTGAAGTGAGTGACAGCGGGACTGCCTGGCATGAAATGAACATTAACACTTGGCGTAGGGCTCTCCAAGTCTGGTGCTTCTTCGTTTGTCATATATATATATATATATATATATATATATATATATATATATATATATATATATATATATATATGTCAGAACTCCCCGGCCGCTGGTAGATCACTGCCTGCAGCTCGGAACTGTATCGAGCAGGAAAAACTACAATTCCCATGATTCCTCGAGCGTCGCGTAGGAATGACGATATGCGACCAGGAAGGGGATATCTCGGCGTCAGTGGAGAGACGCCTTGCCGATTATTCCTTCCCGGCGAGCAAGGAAGATTGCTCGTAACCTGTTCTTCGTTTTGTCCTGTCTTAGGTGGGCTGCTGTAAGCTCATCGGAGTACATTGTGAACCTGTTGGGAATATTTGGTGGGGCTTAGGAAGCGCCCGCATCGGTATCCGGTGTGCTGATTCCTGAACCCTGGGCACACCGCCTTATTGGATTACTTGGGAGGGGCTTAGGAAGCGCCCACCTTCGAGTTTGGAGACCTGCGACTTAAGGTTTCCCCATTCTGGGGAGGTGCTTGTGTTGCGCTACATTTACTTTACTGTGTGTGTTAAACTCCACGTTTTTTGGATCTGTGTCACGGTTGGATACTGAGGCTAAGTATCCTCGTACTTGTAGCACAGTGTGCTTCCTGCTTTTCCTTGCAGAGACGTATCTGCTGGGGGAATTAAGTTAGTTACACTCCGTGATTCTTGCTGGGCTGTTCTTTCTTTTGTTTTGGTTCGTTGATTGTGGAGAGATACCCTATAGACTCCCATATCAGGTGGTTGAGAGACATAGGGTGCTCAGTGCACTTACTTGAACGATATTTATCTCCACATCGGAGGGGAGGTAGTTTGTCCTTTCTCTGGACTGAGTGACAGAAACGTGACCCCTTACTGGCATTCAGGTCTCCTTCCATTCCCAGTAGGGTAGGTGTTACCGTTACTCTCCACATATTGTACTTTTGAACCCTATCTACAGAGGCGGGCAGGAAGGGGCGTATTGATGGTCTTCTTTCTATATTTAAGCAGGAAAGTCTGGGAATTGAGAAGAAGCCTGTTCTGTCATTCTTCGTTCCGTTATACCTGTATGGTCTATCAGGTGGGTGTAAAGCATAACATATCTGATAGAGAGAATTTAGGCCTAGGGTGCCTCTCCCATTGATTCCATGCTTTATATGTTCACAGGTATCCAGCTCCAGTCGCCCAGCTGTTCCCCTCCGGACTTCCCCATTTTTTCCCCCGCTTGATCTCCTTAATAGTCTGTGTTACATACATCCAGACTTGGGATGATCTAGAGGTGGGCCCCTTTTATTGCATCGATCCAATCCTGAGGAGCAACGGCATCAGGCCTGACAGAATAATCGGCCCACGAGTTCTTCTCCTCCTGGTTGCATCGATAGAAGGTATGGCCACCTTAGACGATGTCCTGGCAGCGCTAGCTTTGGTCCAAACAGAATTAGCCGCCTCACAGCAAGCGACCGCCGCACTGCAGGCGCG
The DNA here is from genome assembly GCF_964261635.1 of Lissotriton helveticus. NCBI lineage: Eukaryota > Metazoa > Chordata > Amphibia > Caudata > Salamandridae > Lissotriton > Lissotriton helveticus. Next base: position 1,230,126,397 of record NC_136063.1, read on the forward strand.
GTTTGATGCCTCACAGCGTAACCCTTTTGATGTAGGGGCCCCTGCCCCTCAACCTGCCTCAGTAGTGGTAGAAATGCCTTCCCCTGTTCCCTTGGCCCCCCCTGAACGATTTTTGGGTGATAGAAAAAAGGTACAAGTATTCATGACCCAGGTGATGTTACACTTCACTTGTAAACCTAAGTGTTTCTTAACCAACCAAGCCAGGGTTTCTTTCCTGATTTCCTATCTGGGTGGAGAGGCGGCTCAGTGGGCGGTACCCATAGTGAAGAATAATGACGCAATTCTCTATGATTGGGATCTGTTTAAAGCAGAGTTTGAAAAGACCTTTGATAGGAGGGCTGAAACGTTTTCAGCAGATAAGGAATTACTTGTTCTTAAACAGGGCTCCTCCGACTTGGTCACTTACCTGAACCATTTTAGGAGGTTGATAGCGGAAACTGAATGGCCTGAGGCAAAGCAAATGGTTCTGTTCTACCAAGGACTCACAGAAAACCTGAAAGATGTCATCGCTCAGGTTGAACCACAACCTACAACGTGTGCTGCCTTTATTGATTTGGCTTTGCGTTTGGACCACAGACTGCGGGAAAGAAAAGGAGAACAAGGAAGAAAGGACAGACCACTTCTTTTGGGTGAAAAACCGGCTACTGGGGACAAGCAGGAGGGAAAAGCAGAACCAATGGACATCGGGGTAGTGCGGGCATCCTTAACCCCAAGTGAAAGAGAACATCGCCGTAAATTCGGGCTCTGCCTTTATTGTGGAAAGAAAGGACACTTCTTAAGAGAATGTCCTGTGAAACCTAAGGGTGGTCGGTACCGGTCAGGACAGACTGCAGTGTCCACAGTAGAAAAGGGGTCGGAAAACTCCAACGCTTGAGTTTACCAGAAGGGAGTAACTCGAGCACGCAATTCATCCCTTTAGTGACAGAAGAGAACTACGGGGGAAACCACCTCTTCTTTCTGGACATGGAGTTGTGGATAGATAACACCCCCAAGAACATCAGAGCTATGATAGACTCAGGAGCCACTGGCTGTTTTATGGATCTCACGGAAGCACGACGTTTGGGGGTGACTCCTGTCACCAAGCCTGTTCCTGAGGTCGTCTTTGCTGTGGATGGACATGAACTGGAATCTGGCCCTATCAAGCAACATACGCCTGATTACGAGATGTGGTATGGGGAATATCATACGGAATACATATCATTCAACCTCATTCATGCCCCTACTTACGGGGTTATATTAGGACTCCCATGGTTGAAAAAACATGAGCCCACCATCGGTTGGACGGATCAGTCTTTGACTTTCCGCTCCGATTATTGCCAAGAACACTGCCTTCGAGAGAATTCACGACCTTCTAGGGTTCTAGCGGTTACCCACCACATCTCCACGGCTGCAAAGAAAGATGTAGAACTACCTCATTGCTACCACGAATATGAAGAGGTGTTCAGTAAAACCAAGGCTGAGGTGCTCCCCCCGCATCGTGAATACGACTGCCGTATAGATTTAAAACCGGGGTCTGTGATTCCCTGTGGCAGGATCTACGCTCTATCCCAACCTGAAACAGAACATCTCCGGGAATACTTGGATGACCTCCTGAAGTTGGGATTCATTCGGCCCTCCAGGTCTCCAGCGGCTTCCCCGCTTTTTTTTATCCCTAAAGCGAATGGGGAATTACGCTGCTGCATCGATTATAGGGCGTTAAATGCCATAACGATAAAAAATCAGTACCCGCTCCCATTGATACCAGTGTTATTGGAGCAAGTTCGATCCGCCACCATCTACACCAAATTGGACCTTCGAGGGGCCTATCATTTAGTGAGAATGCGAAGTGGTGAGGAATGGAAGACCGCATTTAAAACAAGGTACGGGCTTTTTGAATACCTGCTGATGCCCTTTGGGCTCTGTAATGCCCCAGCCTCTTTTCAGTTTTTTCTTAATGAGGTGTTAAGAGACTTTTTAGACGTCTTCGTAGTTGTCTATATTGATGACATCTTGATTTATTCCAACGGGGAAAGAGAACATCAAAGACATGTAAGTCAAGTCCTTCACGCCTTGCAGCAGAATCATCTATACTGCAAATTAACGAAGTGTGAGTTCCATGTCACCACTGTTGAATTCTTAGGAGTCATGCTCACTCCTTCAGGTCAAGTAATGGCGGAACGGAAGATACGTGCTATAGTGGAGTGGCCGAAACCACACAACATCAAAGACATTCAAAGACTCCTTGGTTTTGCGAACTTTTACAGAAGGTTCATCGCCCACTTCTCCGACATGGTAACACCACTTACTAAGCTGACCAGGAAGAACACTCCCTTCGTGTGGGGGGTAGCAGAACAGAATGCTTTTGAACGACTGAAGACTGCTTTCACCACTGCACCGGTGTTAACTCATGCAGATCCGAAACTCCCTTTTGTAGTAGAAGCGGATGCCTCCGAACTGGCTGTCGGAGCAATACTTTCTCAAAGGAATGAGAGTACAGGTCATCTCCATCCCGTCGATTTCATGTCTCGCAAACTGAACACTGCAGAGCGCAACTACACCATTGCGGAAAAAGAACTGCTAGCAATAAAGGATGCCTTCACTGAATGGAGGCATTGGTTGATGGGAGCCTCTCAGCAGATTACGGTGTACACCGACCACCGTAACTTACAATTCATGCGAGCAGCGCGTCACCTTACTCCCAGGCAACTACGCTGGATGCTGTTTTTTGCCGAATTTCATTTCATGGTTACTTTTCGTCCAGGTTGTGACAACCGGAAGGCAGACGCTCTCTCACGTCCAGAAAGCAGCCCAGCAGTAACTGTTGTGCCGGAAAAAAGCATCATTGATCCCAAGAAGGTGGTAGGAGTGATACACTCGGAGGAGTTTCTTCAAAAGGTCAAGAGAGGAATACAAACCTTTGTTTGGAAAACATGGATCCGCCTACATCCCGAATGGAAAATACGACAAGGGTTGCCAAGAAAAGGCAAGCAGCTGCTCCTTCCTACGCAAGCTTTAAGACAACAGGCCTTCCAATGGTGTCACGATCTGCCGTGTGCTGGACACACAGGAGGAAAGAAAACCCTGGAGAAACTGTTACGCACGTACTGGTGGCCTACTATCCGTCCTGATGTTTTTGCTTGGGTGCAGCGATGTGACATTTGTTCTCAGGCCAAGACTGATCATCGTCCAACACAGGGACTGCTGCAAAGTATGCCAACTCCTGTGAGTCCTTGGGAGAGCTTTTCTGTGGACTTTGTAGTCGGTCTCCCTAAAGATCGGGGTATGACAGCTATTGTGGTAGTCGTGGACTATTTAACTAAACTGGGTCACTTTATCGCCTGCAAAGGGGTCCCAACAGCCAGCCAGCTTGCCCAGTTGTTACTGCTCCATATAGTCCGGTTACATGGACTACCATTGGTTATTGTTTCGGACAGGGGAGCCCAGTTCACTGCTAAGTTTTGGAGGGTTTGGTGTGACAAATTAGGTATTGCTTCCTCCTTATCCACCAGTTTCCATCCCCAAACTGACGGTCAAACCGAAAGGCTAAATCAAACACTCAAGCAATACCTGAGATGTTTTGTTGATACCACTACTGAGGCATGGGTTGACTGGTTATGGACTGCAGAAGTGTCATATAATGATGCTATACATTCCTCTACCTCCTACACGCCGTTTTTCTGCACTTACGGTTTTCACCCTAGATTTGCCCCTTTGAGTGTCCCGTCCACAGAAGTTCAGATCCCTCAGTTACAGACTCGTTTGGTACAGTTGAGGGACACGGTACTACAGGCCAGAAAGAACCTTGAGAAAGCGAAAAAGTCCTATAAAGCCCAGGCTGATAAACACCGTAGGTCTTGTCCTCTTTACAACAAAGGAGATTGGGTATGGTTATCCACCAGAAATATCCGCTTCCGCAGGTATAGCGTATTCAACCCTCGGTTTATTGGCCCTTACCAGGTGATTCGACACATCAACCCTGTGGCTGTGAAACTGCGCCTTCCGGTGCATTTTCGGATCCATCCGGTGTTCCATGTGTCGCTGCTCAAACCAGCGATGAGTCCCCGTTCTAAAGCCCCTGCACCTGTGATGGTTCGTCAGGATATTGAGTATGAAGTGAGGAGCATTTTAGATGCCCGCAAGGTGCGGGGCAAACTCCAGTATTTGGTAGCATGGAAAGGGTATGGGCCGGAGGAAGACTCTTGGGAACCGGTTGGCAATGTTCATGCCCCTCGGCTGGTTCGGAAGTTCCATCTGTCCCATCCGGGCAAACCTGGTGGCAGTCAGTGAATCTTGCGGGAGGGGGGGTGTTCTGTCAGAACTCCCCGGCCGCTGGTAGATCACTGCCTGCAGCTCGGAACTGTATCGAGCAGGAAAAACTACAATTCCCATGATTCCTCGAGCGTCGCGTAGGAATGACGATATGCGACCAGGAAGGGGATATCTCGGCGTCAGTGGAGAGACGCCTTGCCGATTATTCCTTCCCGGCGAGCAAGGAAGATTGCTCGTAACCTGTTCTTCGTTTTGTCCTGTCTTAGGTGGGCTGCTGTAAGCTCATCGGAGTACATTGTGAACCTGTTGGGAATATTTGGTGGGGCTTAGGAAGCGCCCGCATCGGTATCCGGTGTGCTGATTCCTGAACCCTGGGCACACCGCCTTATTGGATTACTTGGGTGGGGCTTAGGAAGCGCCCACCTTCGAGTTTGGAGACCTGCGACTTAAGGTTTCCCCATTCTGGGGAGGTGCTTGTGTTGCGCTACATTTACTTTACTGTGTGTGTTAAACTCCACGTTTTTTGGATCTGCGTCACGGTTGGATACTGAGGCTAAGTATCCTTGTACTTGTAGCACAGTGTGCTTCCTGCTTTTCCTTGCAGAGACGTATCTGCTGGGGGAATTAAGTTCGTTACACTCCGTGATTCTTGCTGGGCTGTTCTTTCTTTTGTTTTGGTTCGTTGATTGTGGAGAGATACCCTATAGACTCCCATATCAGGTGGTTGAGAGACATAGGGTGCTCAGTGCACTTACTTGAACGATATTTATCTCCACATCGGAGGGGAGGTAGTTTGTCCTTTCTCTGGACTGAGTGACAGAAACGTGACCCCTTACTGGCATTCAGGTCTCCTTCCATTCCCAGTAGGGTAGGTGTTACCGTTACTCTCCACATATTGTACTTTTGAACCCTATCTACAGAGGCGGGCAGGAAGGGGCGTATTGATGGTCTTCTTTCTATATTTAAGCAGGAAAGTCTGGGAATTGAGAAGAAGCCTGTTCTGTCATTCTTCGTTCCGTTATACCTGTATGGTCTATCAGGTGGGTGTAAAGCATAACATATCTGATAGAGAGAATTTAGGCCTAGGGTGCCTCTCCCATTGATTCCATGCTTTATATGTTCACAGGTATCCAGCTCCAGTCGCCCAGCTGTTCCCCTCCGGACTTCCCTATTTTTTCCCCCGCTTGATCTCCTTAATAGTCTGTGTTACATACATCCAGACTTGGGATGATCTAGAGGTGGGCCCCTTTTATTGCATCGATCCAATCCTGAGGAACAACGACATCAGGCCTGACAATATATATATATATATTCACTGAAAAAAACATAGGTTTCACACTCGTTATAGCTAGGAATTAGCATTTAAAAAACCTTTGAAATTCACTGAAAAAACCATAGGTTTCACACCAGTTATAGTTAGCTGAACAGTTTACTCATACACAACCATTGAAATTCCCACGTTATAGTTAGTTTGACTCACTATAACTCGCGCACCCGCAATCCACTGCTTATGATGTCACATATTACATCATTCATGACATGGTCAGTGACATCACTGATGACATCACTGATGACATCTCAAATGACATCACTGATGACTTCTCAACTGACATCACTGATCTTATCACTGATGACATCATCCAGTGACTGTGTGTTTGTGTAAAGTTTAAATTTGTTTTACATATTGAAGAATGAGTGGATGTATAAGTGTCTGGATGAAGGATTTAGTAGGTACGTGACTGATTGTATGAGTGAGTGATTAAATGTGTCTTACTGAATGCATGGGTTAGTGACTAAACTGTCTGAATGTGTGCATAAGTATGTCTGTTGTTGTGTAAGCTGCTGCATGTGTTGATCAGTAGCTATATAAGTGGCTATATAGGTTATTTATTGGTTGACCAAGTATTTGTATGGGAGACTGAGTGTATGTGTGGGTGGCTGGGAGGTGTGTGACTCTGTGCATAGATGTGTGAGCAGTTGATTCACTAGGTGTATGGGTTTAAGAGTGCATGTGGAAACAGCTGTATGGGCAGTTGACTGTGTGCATGGGTGTGTTGGTGAGTGAATGGATATCTCAGTGCTACATGTCCAAGTAAGTACATATGTAAAACACAGTGCATGTGAGAGTTGGCATATATAAATGAGTATACATAAGAGCCAGTGATTGCTGGGAGGCTAGGAGGCAAGATGGCGGCCGCACGGTCAGTCGAGGCGGACGTGTGAGCAGAACTCTCTCGCTGGCCCACAGGTTGAATGGTGCCGAACTGCTGAGCTGAAATTGCTGAAACCACTGAACAGCAGTTAAATACCTGAAGAAGTATTTTCGCAAGGATGCAGTTGTGATAAAGCTCGGCAACCCATCTGCTTCTCGACACGTAGATGCTGGTGGTTCTTTTCGCGTTCCTGCAGACACGCCGTGCTTGGTGGGCGGTAACACGCTCAGGTGTTGCGGCTTGGCTCAGAGAACGCCGACTTTCCAGCGGGTATACGGAGAGGAGGACGCGGATTGTGAAAAAAAAGAGCCAGTGATTGTGCGAGTGGCTGTATGGATCAATGTGTACTTGTATCAGTGATTGTATAAGAGAGTATGTGTTAGTATATGTTTGAATAAGTAAGGTGTTGTTTGTATAACTGTATAGATGAGGAAATGGGAGTGTGATTGATTCTTTGCATGACTGACTAGGTGTGTGAGTAACTCCATGGATGAGTGGCAGTGTGTGAGTCTCAGTATAGGTGTATGAGTGCATATGATAGTGTTGTATTGATGAGTGACTGTATGTATGAGTGATTGTATGGGTGAATGAGTGGATGTGTGTGTAGACCTAGGAATCAGTGAGTGCGTATGTAGTTACTGCTATTGGTGTGTCATTAATTTCAGGAATAATAGTTTGTATTTAACACTGGGTGTATCAAAGGTTTGATTAGATTGTGAGGAGATGCATCGAATTATCACATGAATGATGTCATCAGTGATGTCATTTGAGATGTCATCAGTGATGTCATCAGTGATGTCACTGACCATGTCATGAATGATGTAATATGTGACATCTTCAGCAGTGGATTGCGGGCGCGCGAGTTATAGTGAGTCAAATTAACTATAACGTGGGAATTTCAATGTTTTTGTATGAGTAAACTGTTCAGCTAACTATAACTGGTGTGAAACCTATGGTTTTTTTCAGTGAATTTCAAAGGTTTTTTAAATGCTAATTCCTAGCTATAACGAGTGTGAAACCTATGGTTTTTTCAGTGAATTTCAAAGGTTTTTTAAAAGCTAATTCCTAACTATAACGATTGTGAAACCTATGTTTTTTTAGTGCATTTGAAAGGTTTTTTAAAAGCTAATTCCTAACTATAACGTTTGTGAAACCTATGTTTTTTTCAGTGAATTTCATAGTTTTTTAAAAGCTAATTCATTTGTATATCGACTTTTTAACCTATGATTATTTTTTTTAGCTGTTTTTTACAACAATTATTTATATATATATTTTTAAAGAAAACATTTGTTAAATGTATATATTTTTTTTTACATTTTTTCCCGGTGCGCTCACGGTGCGCGTACCGGAGAGCGCACCCGGAAGCGCACCCAGCACTTACCCCGCGAATTTGTCAGCGTCCTTCTAGGCCCCCCTCAGAAAACCTCGGGGGTCAGAGGGTGTCTATTCTGCCCCTTTTTAATTACTTCCCCATTTATTTTTCACCTCTTGTGTCTCTGTTCTTCAGAATCACAAGAAGGCGGACTATGCAGACCATTTAGAATGTTTACAAACACTCAAGAGCCAATTAGCTTTTGAAATTTACAACCAATTAAAATGTTTCTTTGGTTTTGAATTTGTGTGTGATGAAGTTTCATTGGTTTTCTACTAATGAAATGGTTCTCTAATGAGAGGGAAACACAGCCGTTTTGTGATAGTATGATTTGAGGTACATTTGTGAGAAATTTCTGGTGTTCTATTTCTGGTGTGAAATTTACACAGTATTATCTCTTCTACTGCTTTCTAAAAGGTGAGTTGTTAATTTGTAAGGGGAATTTAATACTTGATAAAGCTAGTTTAATATTATCTATTACTAAAAACGATAAATTAAAGTGGTTTTTTTCCTGCAATTTACAGCAAGAAATTTGAAAAGAATATGGATTTGAATGAGGATACCGTTGATATTAATTTTGAAATTTCTGCGACTTTTGTTGAGTCGAGTTTAATTGAGGTCTTGAATGATCCTGTTGATAACACTATCCATGATGAAGACCATTTTTTGATAGGAGATGGAATGCAGGATTTTAATGATGAGACTTTGGATGCTGAATTAATTCAATGTTTGGACTATATTGAGTTTCAGGACTCATGTATGGAGACATCTGATGAGGAGATTCCTGATCATTAATGCTGGAAGTACTTCTAAATTATGAAAATTCTGAAGAATAAATTTATATTTATAAATTATAAATTGTTTGAGACATTTTTCTGTTATTTTACTTGAAATTTATGAGATAGTAGTGAAATGATTGTGGAATAAAGTGAGACTTATAGTATAGAGTGCAACAATTCTGTATTACATAGTTAGTTTACTCACAGTTACTTCCCTTCTCCCACTATATTTTCTCCAATGTGCATTTCACATCTCTTTTTCATCTCATGTCTTCTTTTTCTCACTATTTCTCTCTAAAGTACACTATCGCCGTAATTTGTTTAATTTTTAGAAGACAGTGAAATGTAATACTCCACGTCGAGAGGAGGCACCCCCAGAACTATGCCTGTTTTTAATAAGGCTTCCATCAAATACAAAAAATCTAGGTAGAGGCCTCACTTTGTAAAGCCCTGTGCCACATTATATGTGCGTCAGGTGTAATGTATGCAAAGGGGGCGTTTTGACGCAAAGAAGGGTTGTACTTAACAAAAAGAATAATGAATAATGAATTTAAAGAGTCAATCCTCTTTTCTAAATTAGAAAAATGTAAAAAAGATCTGGCTACATTTTTAACCGAAAAGGTGTACCCATATACCAGTGATACCTATGTAGCGCCGCCATTTAACCAGAGTGGCCATCGAGGAGGTTCTACATATGCCACCTCGAGTTCTGATGGCAATTCCAGCGATTCTGACACATCACAAAATTATAATGGACCTACTCCACCTAGGGGTCGTGGTAATAGAAGGGGACGGAGAGGAAACTATTCGAATTACAACCAAAATCAGTTTCAACCGTTTTGGCAGCCAGGTCCGTGGATGTACGGCCCAAATTGTCCTCCCCAAATGTGTCCTCCTTTCTTCCCTAACCAGATGCAACAAGCCCCAGGAGTCCCGCCTTTTTTAGGGTTTGGCCCCAGGACAAACAGAGGCAGGAGAAGACAAGGGAATGGACCCCAGGTCCGCTGGTCAACACCAGTACAGACACAACAACCGACCATGGACCTGAGAAATGGCAAGAGCATACCCAGGGAGAATGCGGGAACGAGCAGCGCGACAAACCAGCCAGTCTCGTGATTAATCTTAGCTCCCACCCTTTATCGGAGGATGAAGAGAGTCTTCTTAACCGAGGGTTAGGTTTTGTGGCCACAAATGAAGGTGATCATTTCACAGCACAAATTGAACTAGCCAAGTTGTTCAGAAAGATCAGGCTGCATTACTTTTTTGCTAAACAGGATTTGACCTATTTAACACAACATGACGCCAATACTGGTTTAAAAAAACCATCGACTTTCAACCCTACAGTCCTTGGCTTGCCAGCAAGGGTCCAGACTTTTGAGGAGGCAGTGGAAAATTACACCAGCACCCTCTTCAAGACAGAAAGGCCTAGACCCTTTATGAATCTTCCAAAAAAAGAAAAATCTGCGTTACATGCTTTAACATCCAATGAAGCAATTATAATCAAGCCCGCAGATAAGGGCGGTGCGATAGTGCTGTTGGACACAGAAACCTACAGAGCAGAATGCTTAAGACAACTTCAGGATCGGAAATCCTACATCCCACTGAAGGAAGACCCGACGGAGAAGTTAAAAATCAAGATCAGTCACCTAGTAGAAGAAGCCATCTCGGAAGGATGGATCACTCCTCAGGAAGGTCAATATCTTTGTACTTCCCATCCATCCATTCCATACTTCAACTGTCTCCCAAAGGTCCATAAACCACAGAGACCACCTCCAGGGAGACCAATAATCTCCTGAGTTGGTTCAATTCTTGAACCTCTATCAACATTTGTAGATCATTTCCTGAATCCCATAGTAAGAGAGATGCCTACTTATTTGAAGGACACAAAGGATGTCTTACGGCTCCTTCCTGACGTGGATTTCGACATCTCAAGAGACTTACTTGTCTCTTTTGATGTCGAGTCGCTCTATACTTCCATCCCGCAGACAGAGACCCTAGAGGTCATTGTCACCATCTTACAAGGGAGGGATTTACAATCTCGAACACCTGTCCCTTTTATCATGAACTTGGCTGAACTAGCTATGAAAGAGAACTATTTCAAATTCGAAGACCTATCTCCAAACATCTGGCACGAGTATGGGTAGTGTCTTCGCGCCGAGTTTAGCTAATCTTTATGTTCATGTATTTGAACAGACGAAGGTGCTCAATAATGACAATCCATACTATGTATCGCTCCGAGTTTGGAAGCGATACATAGACGACATCTTCGTTGTCTGGAGAGGTTCTGAATCAGATCTCATGGACTTTCATCGCTGGTTGAATTCGTGCAATATGCATTTGAAATTCACAATTGAATTCAGCCAAACCCAGTGCCCGTTTTAGATCTTTTGATACTGGCTACTCCAGCTGGCCTAATCTCAGAACTGTACGGAAAACCCATGGCCAGGAATGCTCTTCTCAATTACGAGAGCTGCCATCCGAGAGCATTGAGAAACAACCTGCCCTTCGGACAGTTCCTTAGGTTAAAAAGAAATTGCTCTACCAAAGAGGCTTTTGAGATTCATTCGGCTAGGTTGTCTGAACAACTACGTGAGAAGAACTACCCATTTTTAATTTTTTTTTATTTATTTTGAAAGTTTTATATAGCGCGAACAAGATCTTTGCAGATAACAGAGCACTTTACATATGCAAGGGAGGGTGGGTACAAGAGGAAGCATAAAATACACATAGTAATAGCAATCGGGAAAGGTCGGTAATACAGGTAAAACAAAACAGCTGTGCACATGGATCCAGCACGAATACAGATCGAAACAGAGTCTTAAAAGATTGGGGGTGGGAATTCAGGTGAATTTAGCCATGAGGATAGCTTTAACTTCTTTCTTAAAAAGAAAAGAGGAGGGGATGAGCCTAGTTTCAGGAGGTAGTGAGTTCCAGATCCTCGGCGCCATTCCTGAGAGGGAGCGTTTGTAAGTTCTTTCCTTCCGGAATCTTCGAGGTTTTCAGCAGAAGATTTTTTGCGCTTCTGGTGGATCTCGAGCCGCCTGAGATTGTCAGCTTCTGAGTGAGGTAGCTGGGTGAGTTCAGGTGTATAGCCTTGTGCGTCAGGCAGGCAATTTTCAGGTGTATTCTGGCTTCAAAAGGCAGCCAATTCAGGGACTTGAAGTCAGGGGTGATATGTGAGTGTTTTTTTGATCCAGTGATGAGTCTCGCTGCCGCGTTTAGTGAGGCTCTCAGGGGTGCAGTTGTAGTTAGGGGGAGGCCGCTGAGGGCGATGCTGCCGTAGTCTATGCGAGGGATGATTAGCGCTTGTACTGCGGTTTGGAAGTCTTTGGCTGGGAGGAAGGGTTTGAGTTTCCTCAAGGTATTTATTTGGAAGTTCGCTCCCTTGGTTGCCTTGCTGATATGCTGTTGCATGTTGAGACTGGCGTCAAGTGTTATACCTAGAGATTTTGCTGAGTCCACGATGGTCGGCTGGACATTGAGTGCAGTTAGGTGTTTCAGCCAAGTTTGAGTATTGGATCTTTTCGCGGGAGGTGAGATCAGAAGGAACTCAGTTTTCATGGCATTGAGTTTGAGGTGGTTATCGGCCAGCCATGCTTGGGTGCTTCTGATCGTTGAGTTCAGACGCATGATGTCTTTGGGGGATTGTAGTTTGAGGTACAATTGAGTGTCATCGGCGTACATGTGGAAGTGTACATTGGAAGCTTGTAGTAAGGAGGTGAGAGGTTCCATAACTAAGTTGAACAAGGTAGGGGATAGGCAGGAACCTTGAGGTACACCTAATGATACAGGTACTGGGGAGGACATCAAGTTGTTGCTCTTGAATTTCTGAGATCTGTTGTGAAGAAATGAGGTGAACCACTGAAGAACAGTCCCTGGGAGACCCATTCTTGTCTTTAAAAGTTCCAGTAAGTTCTCATGTTTCACAGTGTCGAATGCCGAAGAGAGATCAAGAAGGATAAGCAGGCAGGAGTCATTGTGATCTAAGATTTGGAGGGCATCGTCGATTATGTGAGTCATAGCAGTTTCGGTACTGTGCCCTGCTCGGAAGCCTGATTGGTGAGAGTTGAGGAGGTCAAACTGTTCTATGTGCTTTGTCAATTGTAGTTGAACGCATTTCTCCAACAGTTTGGCAAGAGGGGGAATGTTGGTGATAGGGCGGTAATTGTTTAGATCAGTGGGGTCAGCTGTTGGTTTCTTTAGTAAAGGTGTTACTTGTCCCACTTTGAGGGAGTCAGGTATCATCTACTATTATACGACAATCTAAGAAAAGGGCGTTCAATAATAACCGTGAAGCCCTCCTGGATCTGACTGCCCCAAAAGAGAAGTCTGATAGGATTACTTTTGTAAACACCTTCCATACTAGATCCAATCAGGTCCAAAAGATCATAAAAAAACATTGGTCAATTCTGAACACCGGCGGGGATACACTGCCTTTACCACTTTTCGCTTTCAAGAGAGGGCAAAATATAAAAGATCAATTGGTGCACACCCGGCCAAAAAACAGGATCACCCGACAGGTGGGGACCCTTTGGGATCTCCCACCTGTACAAGGTCACCATCCCTGCGGAAACTGTTCTGTATGTCCGCAGACAACTAAATCTACTACAGTGGACATAGGTACAGGTAGGCCGTGGCAACAGATAAAATTCACAAATTGCAACAGTGAGAATACCATCTATCTGATTACGTGCCCATGTTTTAAAAGATATGTGGGCATGACCACTAGAAAGACACGCAGGCGCATTTGTGAGCACAAGAGTACAGTCCGTTGCCGCAAACAAGCGACGCGGATTACAGACCATTTCCTTGAAGTAGGACATGGCCCAAATGACTTCACGTGGACGATACTTGAACAGCCAACCATTCCTGAACACTGTCCTGATGTAAGCAAATTTCTGTTCAAGAAAGAGCAGAAATGGGTATACAAGCTTAATAGTGACAAGGAGGGCCTTAATGAGCCCATTCCCTGGATGTCACTATGATCTGCTTAGATATGGCAGTGCTCATTTTTTGTTAAACATAGAATATGTGACATGTTGCAACCTGAATTGTCAATTATTGCAACACACGCACCATTGGGAGCGACGTGTTACATATTTGACGTCCAGCGTGAACATACTGGGGATATATTCTGATTGGATTCTAATATTTCACTGGAGTTAACATCGGAGGTTATGATCTAACTTAGCGTTTACACTATGACAATCTGGTGTGATCAATCCTGTAGGTCGATATAAATATGATTTTCATTATTGGTCCGATCAGCCCATAATATTTGTTTATATGAAGTGGATCAGCCCCTAATACTGGTTTATATGGAGCGGATTAAGATCCAACATAGCTTTCTCACTAGGATAGCCGTTTATGATTAGTCCTGTGGTTTGAAAAAACGAATAACAAAAAATGGTAAATTATATCCTTTAATTTTAAATTTTTTTTAATCGGCTCATAAAACTGGTTGAGATGTAGTAGGCACACCCACCAAGGAATACACACATATTCCATCATAGACAAGGTTTAAAAGAAAGCCTTTCGTCAGGTCAATGTTCCCGGTACTACATTACCCATCATTCCTGAGCGCACCAAGATCATGCGTCATTAAATGGCCGCCGCCTCTTCCGTTCGGTGCCTCCCCAAGTCCAGCGCAGAGGGACGCCAGGAGACACCGACGGAGAGGTAAGGATTCCTCACTCCGCATACATTGGTAAGACCGGCGCGAAGGCAGAGAACGCCCAAACAACCGAGCATAGAAGTCCCTTGTCCTTCTGAACAACTTTGTGTAGCGGAGTAACGTACATTGCCTTCCGCTCTAGTGACAGCTTAAAGGTGTGCTCTTTTCTCCATCTTAAGTGCAGCAGAGTTATGTACATCATTTTCTTCCGTGCTAGCGACCTCTTAAAGGTGTGGACTTGCCACTTATTAACTATGCAATGTGCATCTCTAGACACTGCTAGCCATAATGTGGGGACTCGATTTAATTATCAGGTGCAACACAAAGCTAGATATTTGGAACGGTGTTACAAATTGATATAAGCATGCGGTACAATTATCAACTAATATACGCATGAAACATTATCATCATTGACAATTTGAAATAAGGGTCAGCAAAACAGTTATCTTGGGCTGTCTTTAGACTATCGTGCAGCGCTATAAGATGTTTTGTGACAGTATTGACAACTATGGCCATCAGTGTCATTTTCGGTACCCTAAGGGAGTAACAGAGAGTACTTATGTATATATATGTTTTTTTCTAAACAGAGCGGTGCTCCTCATTTACCTGAGCTGCAGCCAGGTGAGGTGAGGCGCGATCCCCACACTAATTGGGTGAGTGCGAATATGTCATGTAAATATGTTCTGACAAATCGCTGCAATAACACTACTCAATCGTGTATTGCTTGCCACTATTGTCATGTGTATCTTTTCACTCTCGTCTGTTGATGTGTTTTATTCAATTTTTTCTGTAGATTGTGGTGGAGCATCTGTACCTGACAATCAGGTGATATGTTTCCTTTTTATTTCTTCACAAGAATTTCCAGCAGTTGCACGAACTAGGTCCTGATGAATGCATAGGCAATTCCGTATATGCAGAAACATGTTGACCACTCGATGAGCAGATATTTTGCGGAATCTGTAATTCATATTTTTTTAGATTTAGGGAGCTGAGAGAAAACATTAAATAAGTTTCCTTCTACTCAGTCTCACCTAATTTTATATTCTCACTCAAACACTTCCTTGCACTGCTTTTTTTCTGTTGTCCTATTTCACTGTTTCCGCTCACCAGATTAGAACGGTGGGTCTCCTTACTCTCACAGTCCTCTTGTTCATTTTGTGGGACTGTGATTGCACTGACTCCTGGGTAAGGAGAACCCAAATGATGTAAATGTGGCGGTACAGTTAGACAACTGATGGGAAAATTCTCACCCTAAGTGTGTACTTCACTTGAATGAGGTGCTCTTTTATCACGTGGTGTCATTAGTTAACATAGCTACCACCCCTCTTTTAGTTGTCACGTCAACAGCTGTTTGTGATTTGATCTCACTTTTCAGACTCCTAGATACCTCTTTGTGTTTACTCTGTACTTCCACCTCCACATCTAAGAACACAATCTTGTTTTTACTTATATGTGATGTGAGTTCAATATTCGAATCATTAGCATTCATTGATGATATAAATGCTCTGAAACGTAGTTCATCACCCTTCCAGATCATAAATATGTCATCAATAAAGCTGGTCCATAACATGACCTGTTCTCCAAAGGCACCCTGGCTGTTGGACACCTGCTCCTGCGACAAGCCCATGAAACATTTGCGTAGCTGGGGGTGAAGCAGGTGCCCATCGCCGTACCCTGTGTTTGCCTGTACAGCTTGTCATCAAAGAAAAATAAATTGTTTGTCAGACAATACTGTTCTATGTCAACCAACATTTCTGTATGTAGCAGTGTAGTGATAGATCTGGCCCTTAAGAAATGATGGTTTCCTTGAATTCCTAATTCATGTTTAATCGATGTGTATAAACTAGTTACATGTAATGTACCAAGTAGGAAATCCTGTTCCCATATCAAACCATTGATAACATTCAAGAAATGCATTGTGTCCCTTAAATAAGCAGGTAGAGCAATTACAAATGGTCTCAGAAAAAATTCAAAGTACTTCGATGTCATTTCTAACTGTGAACCCATGGAGGACACTATTGTCCTACCCTGTGGGGAGACTGGATTCTTGTGCAGTTTCAGAAGAAGGTATAAAATAGGAATTCTCTCATGTTTACACCGTAAACTGTTATACTCCTCCCACTCCAAAAGGCCCATGTCCCTCCATTCACACAATATCTCATCAAATTTGATGTTCGAGGCCAACACTTCAGATTTGGAAGAAAGCTGGCAACATATATCATCATTTAATCGCCTAATGCCTCCCTTTGAATTATCTGTTTTGTCCCAGACCACAACATTGCCCCGTTATCAGATGGTCTAATCACAATAGATGGATAATGTTTTAGGCTGTCTAATGCTTTGTTCTGGGAAAATGTCAGATTACGTTTTGCTTGACCTTTGTTACACTATCTTAACTTCTTGAGATATTTAATGACACTTTTTTCAAAAACCTCTATAGCATCACAGTGTACTATTGGTGCAAAAGTTGAAATATAATGTATATATATATATATATCCCTCCGAAA
This sequence comes from Lissotriton helveticus, assembly GCF_964261635.1. Classification (NCBI taxonomy): domain Eukaryota; kingdom Metazoa; phylum Chordata; class Amphibia; order Caudata; family Salamandridae; genus Lissotriton; species Lissotriton helveticus. Next base: position 1,230,143,190 of record NC_136063.1, read on the forward strand.
CGGCGTTCCGTATATATATCTCTGCAAAAGCACAGGTGCACCACAGAGTACCAACAATAAAACAAGTTGAACTTGTTTTATTGTTGGTACTCTGTGGTGCACCTGTGCTTTTGTTTATATTGTTGAGTTCCTGCTGGAACTAGAACTGTGATGGTGGGTGCCAACCAGTGTGCACACGTTTCCCTATGATGATAGAAAGGGAATCTTATTATTAGAGTAATTGTAGGTTAGGTGCTGATACGAAGAAGGTTCCACTGTCTACTTGGTTTTCTAATATATATACATATCTGGTTAGAGCGTCTCTAAGAAACTTGTCTAGTTCATCCATCTTTGTAGTTAGCTTTCTAATGTCGTCCTGTGAGTGATTGGAGAGAGTGTTATCAAGGGATCACCCTCTATGACTGACTGACTGACTGACTGAAGTATTTTTAAAGCGCGCTTATGCCGAGGCGTCTTGGTGCAGTAGAAAGAAGAAAATACAGATAACAATTAGGGCACAGAGAAGAGCCAGGTTTTTAGTGCCTTCCTGAAACTAGTTCTGTTCGTGTCAGAGCGCAGCGCGATGGGCATGGTGTTCCATGGTTTCGATGCCTGGAAGGAAAAGTATTTGCCGCCTCATCGGGCTCTCTTTATTCTGGGCAAACGAAGTAGATATTGGCTGCCAGATCTTAATGTGCGCGAAGGCACATAGTGAGGAAAGAGATTAGTGAGATCCTCTGATCCTTTTCCATTGAGAGATTTATGGACCAGGCAGAGGGCCTTAAATTGAACTCTACGCCTGACCAGGAGCCAATGAAGTTCCCGTATGGCTTGGGATGTCGGGTGGCGTTTGGGAAGATTGAGTAAGACTCTAGCTGCTGCATTTTGAATTAACTGGAGTTTTGCAAGCTGTTTTTCCCCCGTGCCTAGATATAGTGCATTACAGTAGTCTACACGTGACATTATTAGGGCTCCGATCACTGTTTTCCTCAGAGTAAGAGGAATGTATGGTAGGATTTTCCGGAGAACCTTGATAGTATAGAAGCAGGCCGATATTACCTGACTGATCTGCACTGTACAGGTAAGTTGTTTGTCCATCACGAAACCAAGGTTTCTAACCTTTTTTGCTGGGACTGGGTATGTGCCAGCTTCTGGAGGCCACCAAAGGTGACTCCAGATAGATGCTTTTTGGCCAAACTCAATCACTTCCGTTTTTTCCGTATTGAGTTAAGAAGTTTTCACTCATCCAGCTCTTAACGTCTAGAAGACAGTTTCTAAAATGTTCTGCTGTGGCTTCCACCGTCTGAGAAAGTGACACTACTACTTGTGTGTCATCGGCGTAAGACACTAAACGCAGACCATGTGATTTTATTAGTGCTGCAAGAGGAGTTACATAAAGATTGAATAGCGTGGGAGAGAGCGCTGACCCCTCGGGCACGTCGTACGGTAGGGAAAATTCTCTGGATTGGAGACCTCCCCAGTCAATTAGTTGCAGTCCGGCATCTAAGAAAGACTCGAGTAGGGTTAAGGCCTTGTCTATAATGCCTAACGTTCCAAGTCTGTTCAATAGGACCCCATGATTAACAGTATCAAATGCTGCTGTTAGGTCTAATAGAATCAGGGCAGCTCTTCCACCATCGTCCATAGTCCTCCGGATATCCTCTGTTGCCATAATTAAGGCGGATTCCGTAGAGTCACATGACCTGAAACCATGTTGCGTTGAGTCTAATAGATTGTTATGATCTATATATTGCATGAGCTCCAGATTCATGGCTCTTTCAAGAATTGTGGCCGGTAAGGGAAGGCAAGATATCGGCCGATAGTGCTTAGGTTCCATAGGGTCCAGGGCCTCTTTTTTAAGGATGGGTCTTATACATGCTTTCTTCCAACTGAGAGGGAATACACCAGAGCATATGACCTCATTTAGCAGAGGGGTCAGAATAGAGCTGTTTATCTCGGGTACCAAATGTAGTATGTACGGAGGGCAAGGGTCCAAAGGTGATCCCGATTTTGTCTGGGTTAGCAGGCTCGCCACCTGTGTTTCATCTATATGTGAGAAATGCGAGAATTTGTTAGTGTTTGGTAATGTGTCCTCTCTGTGGCTCATTGATGTTCTAATGGATGAAATGTGGAGATCGTCATAGACCGCCTGGACTTTTTGCTTGAAGAACAGTGCTAAATTTTCCACAAAGTTCTGATCTGGGGCAAAGATGGTATCACGGGGACTCTTAGCTAGATGTGCGACAGTTTTAAATAATTCCTTAGAGGAATTTGAGGCCTCTTGAATTTTTTGGGTAAAGAAGGCCGATTTGGCCTGTTCTATCTTTGTCTTATATTCAAGTAGGACTCCAGTATATTCTATCCTATTTTGACAGCTATAATCAGATCTCCAGATCCGCTCATAACGTCGGCATTTAAGTTTAATTAGTTTGACGTCCGGATTGTACCATGGTGAGGTGACTGAGCGTCTACTAGGTTTTTCAGATTCCTCTGGGGCCAGCTCGTCTATCGCTAGGCTAATCCATGCATTAAAGTGGTTTGCCCCACTGTTACTGTCATAGGTTCCAGATAATGATTTTTTTTAGATAGAACATTGGCAAGTTGATTCGCTTGAAGCTTTTTGCAGGGACGTGTTTTAGGGCGGGCTGACGATTTACCCTGTTTTAATGATTTTATTCGTGTCTTCAGGGGTAGTGGTCTTGTTTCTACATGGGTGACCTCATTTGCTTTAGGGACTGGGCCCGGATTTCTGGGGTGTTTCGATGGAGGTTGAGTGTCACTTTCCTGGTCACTGACTAATATATGATCAGACACATTTTGGATACAGCCATTAAGAGTTTGTTGATCCTTTATGGGCTCTAATGGACATACGTGACAATCCTTGCCTACTATGGGGCCATTACTCAACATCACCACTGCTCCCGGGCTTTTTAGACTTCAAACTGTCTTCCACTGACATTATCTGCTGTTCAATTGCCCCCCTTGCCCCTGTAAGATAGTTAATGAGCGTCGGATGTGAACCACCTGTAGTTTTAGACATTGTCGCAGTTTTGTTACTTGCTGTCTTTCTTTTTCCCATTATTCGCACAGGCTAGAAAACCAGATGCTGTGTAATAAGTTTCCATGGATTTCAAATAATCGTTTGTAGCGGTCCAACTGCTTAAATCAGGATCCTAGACCCATCCCAGAAAACAAAGGGGGAACGCTACAATGACTCTTATAGCAAAAGGTTCCTCAATTGATAATAAAAAGGAATGAGTATTCAGTTTTATGTCAATTTGGATATTTTAATTTATACTTTAATAAAAGGTTCAAGTAATGAACCCTCTACACTGTAGACGCATTAACCACGTGTGGTTAGTCAGACTAGTTAAGTTTATGCCTTTAATTGCAGTTAAAAAAGGACTATGCAGAAAGTCACCGCAAGTGGGAGTACAGGGAGTGGGATAACCAAGAGAGGTGGCCCGGCCCAGCCTCTTATGGACTTAGATGTGTCTGTCTTGGCCCGGGCCATGCCGGGCACGTCCCAACCAAGGCCAAGGTATGGGCTTGCACCAAAATGCATTGCGAGCAAGGCGGTTGTCCCTTCGAAACGCGTTAACAGTCGTCGTAGAGGCTAATAAAATTCCTCTTTGTTGAATCCCACGGTGTCAGCGTCTTTTTTGTTGGAAAATACGAAGGTTTGGATTTCATATATATAATGGTCCAGTGGAAGGCAGGAGCCGAAACGCGTAGACCGTCCATTTTGATGCACTTTCTTTTTTGCACTGGTGTGTAAATAAATAACGCAGAAAACTATCTGTTGCTGTGCCGTGTCTTTGGTCTACTGAATGTAGGAAGAAGAAGCTGTGGCAATATATATATATATATATATATTTATATATATATATATATTACCTATAGTTATAGTTAGAACCTAGTTTTGATAGGAAAAGCATTTTTTGATTTGCTAATAACTTTTGCGTCGTTTGACGAATATTCCTGAAATTCTCAAAAGAAAAGTCTATCCAGGTCAGCTCCTATCCTGAAAGTTTGGGGGTGATTCGTCAAGCGGGGCCTGAGAAAAAAGGGGGGTCCCTAAACGTGTTTTCTCCATGTTAATTTCCATAGGAAATTGTGTGACGAGCTACAGCCCGAACTGCTGAACTGAATTACCCCAAATTTGGCAAAACGGTAGAGCATGGTTCAGAAAGCAACCTTTTTTTAAGTGGTGTAAATCTGTTCAGTAGTTTTTAAGAAATATAAAATTTTACAGATGTCGATATTTGAGAATTCTGACATGTGATTGGCTGAGGGGTTACAAGCACCAGCGTGCGGCTCATTGGCTGTGAACTGTTTAAACCAGGAAGTGTTGGTAGCCATTTTGTGATTTACTCGGTTAGATCACATGTCTCCATGTAGAAGCCATCAGGTCCGTAGTTTTTCCTCTGTGAGGCAACACTGGCATCTGTGTGAGATATGCCTTTCACGCTGCCTCTCCCGGTATCACTAGGTCGCAGCTATGGCTTCAGAAGCCCGTTTGTCGGCTCCAACCTCTCTACGTTTGCAAGCTAGTACATTGCTGTGGGGTGCAGGTGTCCCTTTGCGAGACTGGGTGCGAACTGTTGATAAGTCACACTATATGGGCATTGAAAAGCCATTTTGTGATTGAGTCCGTCAGCTCGCATCTGTCCGAGACGACTCTGCAAATATACCGGAGCTCTGTCCGTGAGAGATACCCCTTTGACGCTGCTTCTCCCCACATCAGTAGGTAACGCACCCTGTTCCCATATCACCAGCATACCCCCAACAACCTTATTGGGCCCGCAAGTCTGCCTCCGCAAACTAGGGGGGGGCTCGCAACTGTTCCGGGGGGACTTCTCAGGCTGCAGTCGTATCTGTGAAGTTGTAGTGTAGTTTTTATATCCCTGATAGGCTCTGTGCATTGGAATAATATACACTAAAGTTTTTACATAGGACTGAGGTCAGTATGTCTCTATCGAATGCATTAAACTTAATTACTTGTGTGTGCCAGCTAACTCAGAGGTCACTAGGAACTTCTCGAATAAACAAGAAGGGATTAGTTTCTGACAACTGCATAAACATGACAACTTTGTTTCCCTTAGAATCGGAACAATCTCAGAATCATGGAAACAATAGATAACAGTTTCACTTAGTCAATCATGCATGCTTTGTTTCTACAGAGTTACACAGAAATAGATAGACGGGTGTTTCAATAAAAACGGTTTATTGAACAGTTTTGTTTCTCGTGCAAGAGATATGAACTGCTACAATCGTAAGACAGAATGCGAAGTATAATACGTACAGTGTTAGCAGTAAGATAAAATAATACTGCAATAGCATGGTTTGTAGCTATGACTTATATTCATAAAAATGCATACATAAATAACACAGGCTAAAATGTGAATACTCATCTGGTGCTTCTAGCTAGTTCTACCCCAGTGTACCTAACCTAAGTGTAGTACAAGGTAAGAAGTAGGTGCTGTTTGTCTATAGTCTAGTTGGGCTTTAGTTTAGATTGGTGTTGCCAAGATTTGCCAAAACTCTCTCTAGGTTCTAGTCCGCTTCATACCTTAGAATTAGTGAGGTTGGAATCTCTTTCCGAGTCTCATTCTCTAACACTCCGCAAACGGAGTCAGAAATACTGGAGCTGGATTCCCTGCAAGGAGGATGACAGCGTCTGGTCAGTCCATCAGGCGGGGAATTGACTTCCTTCCGAACTTGCCGCGGCGAACCGCGTCGTGGAAGTAGACAGCCGAACCATGGTTTGCCATGGTAAGTGAAGTTATATTTATACCTTGAAGGTATTTAGGAATGCCAGTATTGACGTAAAAGTCGGGCAGACGAACATCATGAATGAACCCCTAAGGAATAGATGTTCATGCATAATAAATGGGTTCTTGGAGAAATCAATATCCAAGAAAGGGGAAGTCCTAAAGGCTTAAGAGTCTGGTTTTCCAAGAACTCCTTGTGACGTTGATGGACGGATGTAGGTGGCCATGCCTGTAAATAATTTGCATGGAGAATGCCTAAATAAGGGTAGGATTCCTGTACCTAAATATGGGCAATGCTAGTTGTGCCTATATAAGGTCATATATCGAGAAACCTATATACGGTATCTAAATCGACACACAACAAAGTCATGCCTGGAAATATACAGCAGATACCCCCTTCACGCGCCCTCTGCCCACCATCACCACTTCACAGCTATGCCTTTAGAAGCCATTGCGTTGGCTCGCAGCTCTCTACCTTTGCGAGCTACTATGCTGCTGTGCCTCTACCTCTGTGAGCTACTACGCTGCTGTACCTTTGGGAGCGGATGGCCCGTAGTTCTCCCTCTGTGAGACAAGCCCAGGGGCCGCAGCTGTCCTTGCGAGCCTGGGTGCAAACTGTTGATAAGTCACACTGTATGAGTATTGAAAAGCCATTAAGCGATTGAGTCCGTCAGCTCACATCTGTCCGAGGCAATTCTGAAGACATAGCATAGGTCTGTGTGTGAGAGATACCCCTTTAACGCTGCCTCTCCACACATCAGCAGATAACAAACTCTCTTCCCACATCACCAGCATATCCTCAACAACCTTCTTGGGCCCACAAGTCTCCCTCTGTGAAGCAGCTGTCCCCGCTCACCCCCCCACAAACAAATGTGACAGGAACGTTTTCAAATCTTGAGCCTAACAAACTGGCTGGTGTTGTAGTTTAATAAAAAAGATACTTGTGAAGTTGGACAAAAAAGAATCTTAGTCATGTATGTATTTACATATAAAACATTTTATTAAAACAAAATAAGAACAAATAAAACTATGTGTGTAAAACTTTTTATCAAAACAAAACAACAACAAATAAAAATATGTACAGCAATGGCATATCATCCCTCAACAATTTTTGAATCACAGACGGCAAAACAAAAAGAAAGATAAGATGGTGTGTCATGCGTCCAGCAAAGGAGAGAGAAAAAGAGGGAAAGAGAGGAAGAGTGAGATACAAGGAAGATAGAAAGAGTAAAACAGTATGAGAGAGAGGAAGACAGAGAAAGAAAGAGTAACACAGAGAAAGAGTGAGAGAGAGAAAGAGAGAGATACAAGGAAGAGATAAATAGTGTGAGAGAGGAGAGATAGGGAAAGAGTGAGAGAGAAAGTGAGAGAAAGAAAGAAAGAGTGAGATACAAGGAAGAGAGAAAGAGAGAAACAGTGTGAGAGAGGAAGAGAGAAAGAGGGCAAATGGGAGAAAGAAAGAATGAGAGAGAGAGAGGAAGAGACATAGGGGCATATTATCAACAAAGTGGTAAAGAGAGGCGTTAGCTGTCTTGGCTTAACGCCTATCCTTGCCACTTTGGAAACGCTAGGCTGCACCATATTATCAAGGACATGGTGCAGCCTAGCATTTCCCCTTGCGATGGCGATAAGTTTCACAAGTTACCACCAGGGCAGATGTCTGCGAAGAGGGAAGGTTTGTTTATGTAGAAGAAGGAGTTCCTTCCTGCACATAAACAAACCTTAAAGCCATTTTGTTACTTACATGTGTGCTGCTTCATACATTTTTAAAAAGAGGTTTGTTTATGTATAGGAAGGGACACCTTCCCGTACATAAAGACACCTTGGCCTTTTTCTTTTTCCTTGTGTGCTGCATAAGGCAGCACACATGGAAAAAGCAAAAACGAGGAGAAATGAAGCATTTCTCCTCGTTTCGCCACCTTAAGTCCAGGATTTTTCTGGTCATAAGTTTGGTGCTGTGACCTATTGTTGCCATGCTTGATAATAGGTGCCAGCGTCGAAGTGAATGGGTGTTGCGGACGTACGCACACCGCAACACCCACTGCACGCCCCCTTTCAGGATAAGGTTATCGTGAAAGGGGCCCTATTATCAAGGCAGCGCTAAGCCAATTAACGTGGCTTTAAGCTACGTTAATTGCCTTAACGCTGCCTTGATAATACAGCGATGCACATATTGCTGTGCTATCGGCAGAAAAGTGCCGATAACGCGGTGATAAGGGGCATGATAATATGCCCCAGAGAGAGAGAAAGTGTGAGAGAGACAAAGGAAGAGATGGAGAGGGAGTGTTGACACTGGAGAAAATCTTTGCAGCTCACTTTCTGCCATCGGTGTGTTACCAACTAAGTGCCGAATCTCAGTGTAAACTCAAGTTTAGTGATCTGAAAGATAGTATAGAATTAGTAATTGCAGTGTACATACAACTGTTCACGCATAATTCTCTGTTTTGGCTCTGCACACCCAGGCTGCTGCACCCCATCCACTTCCACTGCAAGAAGGTGTCTGTGCGCTCTTTTGTGCTCAGGGTGCTGTACCCCCATCCACTCCCACTGCCCAGAGATGACTTCCCATTCCAGCGCACCCAGACTGTTGTACCCCATCCACTCCCACTGCCCAGAGATGTTTGCCCGCTCTTGTGCAGCCAGGCTGTTGCACACTATCCACTCCCACCGCTCAGAGGTGACTGCTCGATGCTGCGGAAAGAAGCCTCTCTGCTCACCTTACACCATCAGCGTGTGTGTAAGAAGGTCCACCATGTACCAAAGCAACATTCTCAGGCGTTGAGGATGGCCAAGCATCATTACAGGTTGAACAGGCGTTGAGCGCTGGAGGTGTTGAGGAAGACACCAACTCGTCAAACACAGCCTGATAGATAAAAAAGGAAGATAAATGTGTGCGCCATGCGTCAATCAAAGGAGAGAGGAAGAGAGAGAGAGAGAAAGAGTGAGAGTGACACTGGAGAAAATCTTGGCAGCTCACCTTTCTGTCACCGGTGTGCCTGCAACCACATGCAGGGACATAGTGCACCCTTAATGTCCACATCTGAAAGATAGTAGAGAATTAGTAATGGTAGGAAAGTCCGGTATGCAGGAATGAAAAGATAGAGACAGTAATTCTCTTGATGTGGATTGATCCTTAGAACACGTCTTTTAAGCAGCAAGTATAAAGGAAGAATGTGTGAACCCCCGTTAACTTCTACCTCCCAACCTTGTCACATTTAAAACATAACATTCTGAAAGCGACACGAGGCAGCCACGAGCTGTGATAGAAATGTCACGCTCATGTCTGCATGCTTTGATGCTCCTAATACACCTTACCTCCTTAAAAAAAGAGAAAAAGGAAAGGTTGCGAAAATTTGATGGTAAATTTAAGGGTACAGAGCATGAAAAAATAAATAGTCAACTACTTCGCTACAGATATGGAAGCGACGGACATTTGATCGACTCTAAAAACTGTCCTGCTATAGGAATTTTTTATTCAAAATGCAATAAGACAGGGTAAAGCCAGGGTATATACGAAATGGCTGTGACACCTTTTTGTATCCAAGCTGCTGCCCCCTATCCACTCCCGCCGCCTAGAGGTATCTGCCTGCCGCTGCGCACCCAGGCCTCAATGCTCACCTTTTCGGGGACAGGGCACCCTCCACATCATGCAGCCCCTCTCTGCAAGCCAGAAGTCTCACAATTGGTGCTTAGTCTTCATATTGCTATGGCAGAGGACATACTTGTGCACCCATCATCATCGCAGGTTGCTCACCCGCTCAGTCCTTGCGGTGCCACTAGCTCCGTGACTAGTTAGGGCACGCACATGGCAGTACGCCCCCATGGTGCATAGCTCAGGCCTACACTGCGGTCAAGCAGGGCACACAATAGATGAGGTGTACGGACCACCGGGATGGGCCATCACCGCAGGCTCCACACCCACTCAGCACTTACAATGCCCTTACCTCAGTGGATCGAAATTCACCGTTTCGTGGCTGTGTGTCTGTGACGGCCCAAGTGAATCCGCTGCAAACAACTCTAAAATGGCATGGAGCACGTGCGCCCGGTCTTTTATATTGGCTGGGTCACGTGGAGTGGTGTGGCTCACTGGTTAGAGGCGGCAGACCCGGAAGCAGAGAACGGCCCGAGACCAGGGTTCAATTCCCGAGGCGGCAGGGTCGTGGACCAGGGTCAGCGGACTCGATAATTCTCGCCTCGGTGCCTACTCTAACCAGGGATCACACTCTGCAACTCTGGGCATTAAGCTTGCCTCATCTCTACAACGGCCCCCCACAGACACCGGGGATGCCTGATTTCACCTTGGAGATACCCAGAAGGGACCATCTCACAGGGAAAGCCAGGACGGGTTCCCCAGCTGTCTTCAGAGCCAGGACGCTTACGGGCAGCAGAGCACTTTACAAGTCCCACAGATTTACATTTACATTTACGTGTTATGTGACATCTGTGCTGGATGGGTGTGGTACGGGTGTATACCATATCATAACAATTCGTAGGGGAGGGTCCGAGGGAGGTGTTTAACGACCCAACTGGCTAATACCCCCTATATAGCTACATCAAAAACAACAGAGCCAGTAGGTCGAGTGGTGCTGAGATATAAGAATTGACACTAGTGAGAGAGCACAGATGGAATAACTATGGTGACTAGAAAAAAGGGCCTATCAACAAATGCTGATTAAGTCCTATCAGCCCACCTACTGGCGGAGCCTCATCATGTAGGACTTCCAAACCTCGGACAGTGTGCAATCGCCCAGTTGTATTTTAGCAATGAAACACTGAACCAGGGTACGGTTACCGCAGTTGTTCGTACAAAAGGTAAGGCTGATATGTGCAGTGCAAAAATTAAATCAAGTGAAGTGTACTAAAATGGCTATCAAAGCAAACAAAGACCTTTAATAGTATTTGCCTGGACGTCAGATTAAAAGATAGTGAGGGGACAGTGTGAAAAAATCACTGTCTGACTTGCTTGGTAGAAATCCAAAAAGATCTATATAGGGCCAACATGTTTCTGCCTTTATGTAAAAAAATCACTGGCATTCGTCAGGGCCAAGCTCTTATATGCTACTGCATAACCACTATCATATGTGATAGAATAATGGAAAAACAAAATTATCAACAGATAGAATAAGAGTGGTCAATTAAGACCATCCTACCGCATCTTCTTTATATTGCTCTATTAATGCAAAAGGTCTTCCCTGTGCAAAAAGAAAAAAACAAAGAAAAAAACACCATGTAGATATTGTTCATACAAAGTCCTCAATATTCCATATTATGCAAGTAATACGTGAGGTACTATAACTGTACCCAACCAGTGCCAATTCACCTAAACTCAGACTGGACCATCCCTAATTTAGGATAGCCCCATTCACAGTGCATTACGTCACCAACAGTTAATCAGTATGCAAAAATTTGTTTGACACTTACCCATCAATATGTGGGAAGTAAGCCTCACCTCACCCGGCAACTGCTCGGACGTATAAGGCACCGCTCTAAACAAATAAACACAATCTTTTCAATAGATAATTGCTTTAAGGATAAGACCTTAATGTGTAGTTCAAAAAACCCAACTGTTTTCTAATCTGTCTAAAACATATCCCCACCAGTGTACCTGATGGCGGCATAAAACGACTTAGAAATGTAACCTCTTTAAATGGAACGAAGATGGCTGCCCCATGGTGATAGTATGGCACCTATTCTGTGTCCCTCAAAGTCACTGTGTAGTGTTACTATTATAAACCAGTGGGAGAATAGCCCCACATACTAATCTCCATTCAATGAATAGATGACAGGCTGCTAACCAAACATTCTCTCAGCATTCAAACCACCTGGTCCACCCTTACCTGTCCGTCGGTACCTTGCGGCAGAATCACGAGCCGAAGGGGAGACACCGGCGGGCAGGCGGACCGTTTATTTATACTGTGGTTAAGTGGCTCATTGTCTACAGCTGGTCCATTCAGCCGTAGATCTGCACATGTGCGTTGCAGGGACGCTACATCCCACGCATGCGCACATCCACCTGGTTGTGTGCCGCGCTACTGGTCCGCTATTCTATCTCACTGCAGACTCAGTGCGCATGGGCAGACACAAGCGCGGATCCCCGCGCGTGCGCGGTAATGGAATACTGGACACTAATCTCCGCGAGTCAGCGCTAATGCTGTACACGGAGCACCGCGGCTCGAATGTCTTTAAGTTCGTCCATTTAAGACAAACCCATCTCTAATTGCCCATCATGGAGGACGTGGTCTAATGAGAAACACCAGTTCATTCGCTCCATAGTTGATTCTGATTTAAGCAACACGTCTTTACACCTCAGTGGCTGTGTGATAGTACCCATGGATAGATCGAGCTTTTACCCGACCCCAGATAATTAATTCCAGCTATTCCTCAGAGAATTGCGAATTTATACTCAGAGTTGATCACTTCACCACCTAAGCACTCACCATGTCAATCACTAGATAAGATAAGTGAAAAAGTAAGTGATGGTGGACATTGACATTCAATACAAGGGAAAGATGGAATGACAAACCCTTGCAACACTGTAGATAATTACAGGATCTACGGTGTAATACTTGTCAGACCGCGGGATCAGAGTTAAAAATCACAGTGTACCGTAATCTAAGCCACTACTTTATAAAGCGCCCAGTAGGCAGAGTGATTGCCACCAAATGTGGGAGCTTAAATCTCCACGAATAAATACACCCTATCGTGACAACAAAGAGCACCTACAGACAAATGTTGCACTCAGATAGACAACCATGGGATGTTGTCATTCAGCCCGTTAACGTCAGATTTCAATCTAAAAATCCATCGTTGCTCCCTGACAAATAGGAAGTGGGAGACATCAGTGATGTGTGACGGGATGTATGGCTGTTCAAGCACGACCCAAAACAAATCCTCGGCTTTGTGTGTTGCTTCCAAAAAGTGATTGGTTAGGCCTGTTGATTGCTTCCTGCATCGGATTGTGCTTTTATGCTCGCTGATGCGAGACTTGATCATTCTCGTTGTATGACCCACATACTGCTTGTTACAAGGACAGGTGATCAGGTATATCAGTTTTTTCTGAATTGCAATTTGTATGTTTAGTGAGCCTCCATGGTCTATTAGTGCCAATGTCTAATGTCATGGTCTTCCGTGTCTGCGGACAGGCAGCACAATTACCACAAGGGTAATGGCCTTGTACTGGGTTGCTGTTCCAGAGAGTGTTGGTAATTTGTTTGATCTCACTGCGTGGTCTGGTATGAACCAGATTATCCCGAATGGATGGTCCTCTCTTGAATGCAAACAACGGGCGAGGTATAGATCCTGCAGCTGTATTTAGAATTTTCCAGTGCTTGAGTATGGTTTTCTTCATTTGATTCGAGGATGTGGTGAAAGTTTGTACCATCGTCATCTGATCTCTAGTAGCCTGTGGCTCCTTGGGTTGCAGTAGTGCCTCCCGATTATTGTTGAAGGCTCTCTTCCGTGCTCGGCGTATAAGATGGTTAGGATAATGCCGTTCTCTCAGGTTAAGTGCCAATTCCTCAGCATGATGTTTATATAAACTGTTAGACGAACAATTCCGTCTAACCCTGAGAAATTGGCTTACCGGCAAGTTCTCCCGGAGCGATTGAGGTTGGAAGCTCTGGAATGACAACAGCGAGTTACGTGCCATTGGTTTCTTGAAAAGTTCACTATGTAGGCCTCCTTCAGCTGGAAAAATCTGGAGGTCAAGGTACGCTAGTTTTTCTTTACTAAACTCCATTGTGAACTTAAGAAACTGATTCCTGGAATTCAACCAAGTATGAAAGGACGACACCTCCGTGAACGTCCCTCTCCAAATCACCAAGATGTCGTCGATGTATCTTTTCCACAGTACCACTTGATGGATAAAGGGGTTACTGTGGTTCAATACATGATCGACTTCGAATTGGTGCATGTACAAGTTTGCCAGGCTAGGCGCAAAGACACTCCCCATTGAGGTCCCTGAGACCTGGAGGTACAGATCATTTTGGTATTGGAAAAAGTTCTCCATCATGGCGATCCTTGCGCACTCCATTATAAAGGCAACTGGAGTTATTGTGTCCATTTGTCTGGCCTCGAGGAGGACCCTGATGCAATCCAGTGTTTCTTGTTGCGGGATTGAAGTGTACAACGATTCGACATCGAAGCTTACCAGCAAATCTGTCTCTACGTTGAACTCAGCATCAGCTAAAAGTCTGAGAACTTTTTCCAATACCAAAACGGTCCGCCTGCCCGCCGGTGCCTCTCCTTCGGCTCATGATTCTGCCGCAAGGTACCGACGGACAGGTAAGGGTGGACCAGGTGGTTTGAATGCTGAGAGAATGTTTGGTTAGCAGCCTGTCATCTATTCATTGAATGGAGATTAGTATGTGGGGCTATTCTCCCACTGGTTTATAATAGTAACACTACACAGTGACTTTGAGGGACACAGAATAGGTGCCATACTATCACCATGGGGCAGCCATCTTCGTTCCATTTAAAGAGGTTACATTTCTAAGTCGTTTTATGCCGCCATCAGGTACACTGGTGGGGATATGTTTTAGACAGATTAGAAAACAGTTGGGTTTTTTGAACTACACATTAAGGTCTTATCCTTAAAGCAATTATCTATTGAAGAGATTGTGTTTATTTGTTTAGAGCGGTGCCTTATACGTCCGAGCAGTTGCCGGGTGAGGTGAGGCTTACTTCCCACATATTGATGGGTAAGTGTCAAACAAATTTTTGCATACTGATTAACTGTTGGTGACGTAATGCACTGTGAATGGGGCTATCCTAAATTAGGGATGGTCCAGTCTGAGTTTAGGTGAATTGGCACTGGTTGGGTACAGTTATAGTACCTCACGTATTACTTGCATAATATGGAATATTGAGGACTTTGTATGAACAATATCTACATGGTGTTTTTTTCTTTGTTTTTTTCTTTTTGCACAGGGAAGACCTTTTGCATTAATAGAGCAATATAAAGAAGATGCGGTAGGATGGTCTTAATTGACCACTCTTATTCTATCTGTTGATAATTTTGTTTTTCCATTATTCTATCACATATGATAGTGGTTATGCAGTAGCATATAAGAGCTTGGCCCTGACGAATGCCAGTCATTTTTTACATAAAGGCAGAAACATGTTGGCCCTATATAGATCTTTTTGGATTTCTACCAAGCAAGTCAGACAGTGATTTTTTCACACTGTCCCCTCACTATCTTTTAATCTGACGTCCAGGCAAACACTATTAAAGGTCTTTGTTTGCTTTGATAGCCATTTTAGTACACTTCACTTGATTTAATTTTTGCACTGCACATATCAGCCTTACCTTTTGTACGAACAACTGCGGTAACCGTACCCTGGTTCAGTGTTGCATTGCTAAAATACAACTGGGCGATTGCACACTGTCCGAGGTTTGGAAGTCCTACATGATGAGGCTCCGCCAGTAGGTGGGCTGATAGGACTTAATCAGCATTTGTTGATAGGCCCTTTTTTCTAGTCACCATAGTTATTCCATCTGTGCTCTCTCACTAGTGTCAATTCTTATATCTCAGCACCACTCGACCTACTGGCTCTGTTGTTTTTGAGGGGTGTATACCAGCCATGAGGGACTGGCTGTGGCGTGCTGAGAACTAGGCATGTGACCAGCAGATCACTATAATGAAAATGTGGGCCATGTAGCGTTGTTGTCCTTTCTGGTAAGTATAAGCGGGGTGGGCTGGTGTGGTGTGGTGTATGCCAGTGCTGCGTGAGACTGTGAAGAATGACTGCGGAGCTATAGGCGTGGCTCCTTCGTGAGGTACATGAGGAATTAACAGATGCGGGTGTCCATGTTGTAGTGCTGCCGTCACCCGGGGTCGCAAGCGCAAATGTGTCATTCTGTGAGTGAAGTCCCACAACATAGCCAACATGGGATGTACGGGGAATCACTGACCCTACATTCATCCATAGTTCCACACATATAAGATGGTGGACATGACGCATTTCTGTGGATATGAATGTTTATTGCACATTCACTGAAGTGTTGTAGCTGTAGCAATACAGGGCCATGGAAAGTTCAGGTTGCAGTTTTTGGGACATGGAGGGCAGCCAATTAGAGCGAAGCTCTCGTTCGGAGTTAGGCTGCGCCAACATATGTACTTATGTGGTCCGTCGGCTAGACTGCTGACCTTGGTGGTGGAAACCAGGGTTGGTGCCACGGGGTCCCATACACTTCCTGTGGTTGTGGAGAAATCACTTTATCTCTGTGTGCTTCAATGTGTAATGTAAATACGGTGCTCATGTAAAGTGCTCCAATGCCTTCGGGTCGAGTTCACTCTATATAAATATGCAAAAAAAAACTCCGGCAAAAACCACGCACTTATAAATTGACTATGCACTCTCCTTGCAGTACTCTAATGATCCAGTCTCTTAGGAGGAATTGTACAATGAGCGAGACAAAGTTACATAACCGAAGTTTTCCGGACTGCCAGAGGTAACATGATTGCATACGCTGTCTACAGCACAATGTAATGTGGTAAGGCCCATGGGAAGCATTTTGCAAACATAATGAACACACAGACACAGATAGATAGTTGGACTGGGTACGGGCACGTGGGCTTGACTCCTTTTTATTACCATGGTTACATGTCCAGTGACATGTGTGCTGGAGGAATGTGGGGTGAGTGTAGGCCAGTGCTCCGGGAATGGTTGGTGGTGGTAACAAGTACAAACATAATTATCGGATCATACACAGAGATTCAATCATAAAGGGTCTATGACTTGTGCTGCAGTAAGGTAGGAGCACTAGATGTGAAATAATACACAAAAGATTCTATCGTAAAGAGTCGATGACTTGTGGTGCACTGAGGTAGGGGCGGCAGATCTGAAATCATACATAAAACATTCTATCAAAAAGGCTCCATGAGTTGTGGTCTACTGAGGTAGGGGCATCAGAAGCAATGAGTGTGTGCGGAGCCAGCAATGACATGTGGTCCAGGCTGGCCGCACTGGGAACAATGTATTTTGCCTACTGGACTGCGTCATCTGCAATCGCGACTCGAACAAGAGATGAAACATCTATGGAATACAATGTCGAAACATGTAGGTTTCAGGGACATTAAATTGTGAGCTGTGCTATCCGCGGTGTAGAGTGCCATTCAGTGTTCGTTTGGACTTGCAAGATGAATTTGCTTATTGTACTAAAGCTATAACTGATATAAAACAAGTTGTTGAAGCAAGGATACTAAAAGGATATTGTGTAGGTTTTGAGGAGCGTTATACTTAGTTGCGTACTGAATTCGGCAATTAATGAAAGAAGAGTCAATTTGATTGTGAGCTCTGATGACCGCAGTGTAGGCAGGAGGCAGCGGTCAGCAAGGGCCCACAGCCACATGGCGTTGAGTACAGCTGCACAGGTATTGGCAATTAAGCATGTGTGCAGCCAGCGATGATAAGTGGTGCACTGAGTTAGTGGCACATGAACGAACCAGCTTGTGTGGATCCTGCGATGATGTGTGGTGCGATCGGGCTGCACTGGTAGTAATGTCTTTTGCCTACTGAATTTTGCCTTAAAAAGTCCACTTGACGATGACTTATGGTGCACTGAGTTAGTGGTACCTCTGGCGTCCATCGTGTGCACACTCTGCGATGATGCGTTGTCCGAGGGGGCCGCACTGGTAGCATTTCCTTTTGTCTAATGAATTCTGACTTATTAAGTCCACGTGGCGTTGACTTGTGGTGCACTGAGTTAGTGGTACCTCTGGCGCTCAGCGTGTGTGCACTCTGCGATGATGCGTGGTCTGTGGGGCGGCACGGAGAGCAATGTGTCTTGGCTACTGGACTGCATCATCTGGAATAGCCACTCCACCAGAATTGTGAGCCCTGCTGTCCGCAGTGTAGGCAGGAGGCAGTGGTCGGCAAGGGCCCACAGCCACGTGGCATTGACTTGAGCTGCACAGATTGGGAGCTTTTGGTCTTCCTAACCCATTATAGTCTCTTACACAAATTGTGTCGCCACTAATCTTGAATTGTGTACTGTGCTAAGCCCAGTGTAGGGTGGAGGCAGCGGTCAGGATGGGCCCACAGCCACGTGGCGTTGAGTTGAGCTGCACATTTCGAGGCACCTGAATCACTCAGCTTGTGCACAGCCAGCGATGATCCGTGGTCCCGGCGGGCCGCACTGGTAGCAATGTCTTTTATCAAATGAATTCTTCCTTAATAAGGTAACGTGGTGTTGATTTGTGATGCACTGAGTTAGTGGTACCTCTGACGCTCAGCGTGTACGCATCCTGCGATCATGCATGGTCAGGGCGGTCCGTAGTGGGAGCAATGTGTCTTGCATACTGGACTGCGTCATCTGCAGTCGCCACTGCATCTGAATTGTGAGGCCTCCTGTCCGCACTGTAGATCGAAGGCAGTAGTCTGTGCAGACATAAGTCTGCGGTGCTGTGCCGCTGGGTTCGCAGGGGGCCTGTGTCGAGGAGGCCTACGTTCATGGTGGCAGCCATGTGGCAGGGTGAGGCCCACCGTTCTGGCAGACTCGTTGGCCTTCCCACAAGTGAACGACGCCCAGAGCCCCAGCCTATTCATTCATACTCCTACGCTGGACTGGCATACGTTGGACCAGCCCACTCCACTTCCACTTCTAGGAGGGGACAACACAGCTCTATGACCGAGACCTCCCCCACTGCATGAGGTAACATGGTTGCGTCACTGTGCACAACACTACAAGTATCAGTAGTATATGTCCACATGGAGAGGTTTGTGCTTTGCATAGTGAGGACTGTCCCACGCATCACTGCTACACTTGGTATGGTGTGCGTATTATTGATGGGTGACTTGCGTCCTTTACACATACTTGGTTCCCACATCTCCCAACATTCAGCTATTGTGCGGCTGAGGGGTCATGGAGTTTTTGGAAGGTCGGCTGTCCTGTTCTGCTCTGCCTCAGTGTTAGTAGGGGGAGTGTGGTCAGGAGAGAGGTCTTGGGGGTGGTGGCAGTGGGTGTTGTGGCCTTCATGGGTGTTGGAGCTGCATGATCAGTAGCTCTATGACTTGTTAGTCTTTAGATGTGGCTCTGAGTTGGGCTCCAATTCAAACTGTAGATAGTTGTCCTGCTTTACACCAGTTAAAGGCTCATGGTAAATTCTTACTGCTAACTCAGTTTATCGCCTGCTTTTTGGATCTCATCGGAGATTTAACTGGTCACTAAAAATATGGGGAAGTGGTGTTGTTCGTATTTTTTTTGCAAGGGAACGCCTACTCTGCATATCGTTAGTGTTAGTTGTGGCTCTCCTTTGTGGCGATTTTTTTGCCGGAAGGTATCGATGGAAAAGTGGTGAGATTTGCAGTTTTCACCAGGTTGAGAATGGGATGGTAATTTGAAAACACAGAAAACAAAGATTGGTTTAATGAACATTATAATTAGAAATTAGCATTTAAAAACCATTGAAATTCACTGAAAAAAACATAGCTTTCAGGCACGTTAGAGTTAGTATTTAGCATTTAAAAAACCTTTGAAAATCACTGAAAAAAACATAGGTTTCAGGCACGTTATAGTTAGTAATTTGTATTTAAAAAACCTTTGAAATTCACTGAAAACCCATAGGTTTCAGGGACTTTATAGTTAGTTGGACATTTCATTCATACCAAACCATGGAAATTCCCCCAATATAGTTAGTTGAGCTAACAATACCTCCCGCTCCGGCAATGCACTGCTGATGACGTCACATATTACATCATTTATGACATGGTCAGTGACATCACTGATGACATCACTGATGACATCTCAAATGACATCAGTGATGACATAATCCATGTGAAAATGTGATGCACCTTCTCACACCCTAATACAACCTTTGATACACTGTCTCTAAAATACAGAATACCATTTTTGAAACCATAGACACACCACTACCAGTTACTACATATGTAGTCACTGATTTTTAGGTCTACACATACATCTACTCATTCACCCATAGAATCACTCACACATCACATGCAGTCAATCATCAATACAACACTATCATATGCACTCATACACCTACACAGACACTCATACACCAGCACTCATCCACAGTTACTCACACACCTAGTCACACAGGCAAAGAATAAATTACACTTCCATTTACTGACCTATACAGTTATACACATACCACCTCAATTAATCAAACATATACTAACACATACTTACTCTATTATACAATCAGTGATACAAGCACACACTCATCCATACAGCCACTCTCACAATCACTGACTCTCACATATAAATATTTGTATATACCAACTCTTATATACACTGCCTTTTACATATGTACTTAGTTGGACATGTACCACTGAGACATCCATTCACTCACCAATAGATCCATACACACACTCACCCACCCATACAACTGTTTCCACATGTACTCTTAAACTCATACACCCAGTCAATCAACCACTCACACATCTATGCACAGAGTCACACACCCCCTACTCAACCACACACAGACTCAGTCTCCCATACAAATACTCAGGCAACTAATGAATAACGCATATAGACGCTCATGTAGCTACTGACCAACTTATGCAGCAGCTTATACAACAACAGACAGACTGATACGGACATTCACACAGTTTACTCACTAACCCATGTATTTAGTGAGACCCATTTAATCAGTCACTTAAACAGTCAGTCACACACCTACTAAATCCTCCATCCAGACACTTATACACCCACTCATTCTTCAATAAAGCTTGGAATATGTATAATACATATTTACATTTTAAAGAAAACATCATTCACTGGATGATGTCATCAGTGATGTCATTTGAAATGTCATCAGTGATGTCACAGACCATGTCATGAATGATGTAATATATGATGTCATCAGCAGTGCATTGCGGGGGCTCGAGGTATAGTTAGCTCAACTAACTATAACGGGGGACTTTCTATGGTTTTGTATGAGTGAAATGTCCAACTAACTATAACGTCCCTGAAACCTCTTTTTTCAGTGAATTTCAAAGGATTTTTAAATGCTAATTACTAACTATAATGTGCCTGAAACCTATGGTTCTATCAAATTACGTATGGATGGCACGCAGACCCCCCAGGGACCATCACCTCTCCTGGGATTTCTAATATTTTTCTAAAGAAGGTGGCAATCAGCTCCCCTCAGAGACCATTCTCGAGCCCAGAGACCACCACCTCCCCAGGGTAGCCCATGCAAGCAGAAGGAGTGGGCTGTGCGCCCCCTGCCCAATCTGGAGCCATACTTGCCCTTGTGAACCGCATCCCCCGAGGGCCGGCTCTTGCTATGTCACGAGGCGCCCAACCCCAGAAAATAGCTGGTTGCTTTTTCTTGGCAGGAGCTGTGACAGCTCCCTCTAAGCAAAATCAAACATTCAGGTTCCAGCGGGCGGGAGATGTCAAAGTGCTCCCACACACTGAACAAAGAGGTTTCATCTCTTTCCCTGCCCGCAGAAATGCGGAAAGACAAATAAATGAAACAGATTGCTCTTGCACTCAGGAGCTGCATTTCCAGTGGCTCCCTTCGTACTAGAGCAATGCCAGCACCCCCAGGAGGCAGGGTACCGACTGGGACCACAAGGTTCTTGAACCTCCCCTTGCAGTCCGAGGGAAAAGAGCCGAGCGAGGCAAAATAACGGTCAGCAAAAGGCAGAAAGAGGTAAAATAAAAGTGAGAAACAAGCAGAAAGAGGCAGAATAAAGCTCAGACATGAGCAGAAAGAGGCAGAAAAAAGGTCAGCAATGCACCGAAAGACGCAAAATAAAGGTAGAAAATGAGCAGAAAGAGGCAAAATAAATGTGAGAAATGAGCAGTAAAAGGCAAAATAAATTTCGTCAACGAGCAGAAAAAGGCAAAATAAAAGTATGTAACGTGCGGATAGAGCCAGAATTAAGGTAAGAATTCAGCAGAAAGGAAAAAAAGAGGTTAGAAACGAGCAGCAAGAAGCAGAATAAAGGTCAGAAATGAGCAGAAAGAGGCTGAATAGATGTCAGAAAAGAGCGTCAAGAGGCAGAATAAAGGTTAATAATGAGCAGAAAGAGGCAGAATAAAGGTCAGAAACTACCAAAAAAAGAGGTAGAATAAATGTCAGCAGTGTGCAGAAAGAGGAAAAATAAAGGTTGGCAATGAGCATAAAGAAGCAAAATAAAGGTGAGTATTGAGCAGAAAGAGGCAAAATAAAGGTGAGAAACAAGCAGAAAGAGGCAAAATAAATGTCGGTAACAAGCAGAAAGAGGCAAAATAACTGTGAGTAACGTGCAGAAAGAAGCAGAATAAAGGTAAAAAACAAGCAGAAAGATGCAAAATAGAGGTCAGAAACAAGCAGCAAAAGGCAGAATAAAGGTCGCAAAGGACAGGAAGATGCTGAATAGAGGTCAGACACGAGCAGCAAGAAGCAGAATAAAAGTCAGAAAGGAGCAGAAGAGGCAGAATAAAGGTCAGAAACCAGCAGCAGGAGGCCCATTAGAGGTCAGCGACTAGCAGCAAGAGGTAAAATAACGATGAGAAACAAGCAGAAAGTGCCAAAATGAATGTGAGAAGTGAGCAGAGAGAGGCAAAAAAAAGGTCAAAATAGGACAGAAAGAGGCAGAATAAAGATCAGAAAGTAGCCAAAAGAGGCAGATTAAAGGTCAGAAACGAGCCGTAAGAGGCAAAATAAATGTGAGAAATGAACAGAAAGAGGTCAAATAGAGGTCAGAAACCAGTAGCAAGAGGCAAATAACGTTGAACAACAAGCGGAAGGAGGAAAAACAAATGTCAGCAATGATAAGAAAGAGGCTAAATAAAGGTGAGAAATGAGCCGAAATATGCAAAATATTCTTGTCAGCAATGAGCTGAAAGAGTTAAAACAAAGGTGAGAAATGAGCAGAAAGAGGCAAAATAAAGGTCAGAAATAATCAAAAAGGGGAAAAATAAAGATGAGAAACAGGCAGAAAGAGGCAAAATAGCGGTCAGAAACCAGTAGCAAGAGGCACATAACGGTGAACAACAAGCAGAAGGAGGCAAAATAAATGTCAGCAATGACCAGAAAGAGGCTAAATAAATGTGAGAAAGGAACAAAACGAGGCAGAAAATTGTTAGAAATTAGCAAAAAGAGGCAAAATAGAGGTCAGAAACCAGCAGAAAAAGGCAAAGTAATGGTCAGGAGCGGACAGAAAGAGGCAGAATTTTGTGCAGAATGAGCAGAAAGAGGCAACATAAAGGTGAGAAACAAGTAGAAAGAGGCAAAATAAAGTTCAGAAACCAGCAAAAAGAGGCAAAATAAAGATCAGAAACAAGCAGAATAATGCAAAATAGAGGTCAGAAATAAGCAGCAAGAGGCAGAATAAAGGTCGAAATGAGCAGAAAGAGGCAAAATGAAGGTCAGGAGCAAAGATAAAGAGGCAAAATAATGAGCAGAATGAGAAGAAAGAGGAAAAATAGAGGTCAGAAACGATCAGCAAGAGGCAAAATAGAGATTAGAAACAAGCAGCAAGAGGCAGAATAAAGGCCAGGAGCAAGCAGAAAAAGGCAAAAGAACAGGCGAAAAGAGGCACAAGAGGGCTGGAGAGAGCAGAGAAGAGGCAAAATAAATGCGCAGAAAATAAGCAGAGGAGACACAAAACCAAAGGCAGCAGTGGGTTAGCAGACAGCAGTCAAGCTGGACAGGAGAACCATGACAGGAGGAGCTGGCACGAGGACCTGCTCTTGTGTTTCACCCTACTTTTTTATGGTGCACCCTCTCACAGACTCACTCATACACTAAACCACCCACTCACAGACCCACTCACGCACCCACTCACAGACCCACTCTGAGACTCACATACCTACTCACAGACACACTCATGCACCCACTCACAGATCCACTCAAGCACTCATTCACCCACTCACAGACCTACTGAGACTCACACACACATTCACAGACCCATTCAGAAACTCATATATCCACTCACACACCCACTTATGCACCCACTCACAGACCCACTCAGAGACTCGCACACCCACTCACAGAAAAACTCAGACACTCATGCATGCTCTCAATGACCAACTCATACTCTCAATAACTCACTCACAGTCCCACTCAGACACTCATATTCCAATTCTCAGACCCACTCAGAGACTCATGCCCCACTCACAGATCCACTCATGCGCCCACTGACTGACCCACTCAGACACTCACTCACTCACAGACCCACTCAGTGACTCACACAACCACACACAGACCCACTGAGACTCTCACTCAAGCACTCACTCACCCAGTCAGAGACACATCCATCCACTCATAGAATTTCTAATACTCTCCTGTGCCCACTCACAAACCCAGTCAGAGACTCAAGTACTGACTCACAGACTCACTCAGACACTCACACATCTTGTCACAGACCTGCTCATGCACCCACTCACAGATCTCATTCACCCACTCACAGTCCCACTCAGACACTCATATTCCCATTCATATACCCAGTCAGAGACTCATGCCCCACTCACAGATCCATTCAGAGATCACACACCCACTGACTGACCTACTCACTCCAAGACACACTCAGTAACTAACACAACCATTCGTAGACGTTAGAATACACTTATGCACTAACTCACAGACCCAGTCAGAGACTCAAGCCCTGACTCACAGACCCACTCAAACACTCATGCACCCACTCACACACCCACTCAGACACTCACACATCTAGGCACAGACTCAATCAGACACTCATGCACCCACTCACAGACCCACGCATGCACTCACTCACAGATCCACTCAGGCACTGCTACACCCAATTACACATCCATGAACACCCCATACAGCCACTCTCACACCCACTCATAGACCCATACAGCCACTCACACACCAACAGACCCCCTCACACACCCACTCAGAGGCCCATACAGCTACTCAATTTACATATCTTTATTTTGATTCAAAGAATCAGAAAATAATACTTACAAGTCGGTCACTAATAAAAACACATATCATTAGAAAATTTGTTCCAGTGCTCAGATTGAGTACAGTATTCACTAGATGAGAAGATGCAGAAAAATTGTGCACCTTAAAATTCCCATTATGCCAAAATATTATAACACAGTGGTCAGCTCAATTTGTTGTGGGAATAATATAAAGTGCAAATGCGTCCTCTATTTTCCCCAGCCAGGTAAATAATATTTAGAGTTTACACTAGGAAGAGTAAAACATGTATATTCTACCATTAAGGGATGCTTTTGCTAATGTAGCTTTGCTCAAGTAATTCTACACCAGTATATTGATTTACATAATAAAAGAAGTAATAAAACTTCATTATGAAATCGAAGAGTTAACATTTTTGTCCTATCTTTTTTCTTAAATAACTGCCAGCCAATAAAAATCTGCTGACGCCAAATACAATAGGTTGTGAGGTGTCTGTTTTCAGTCTTCGCAGTGCCTCTAGGTAAAACCTAGTCTTCAAATTCTTACACAATGGCATCATCTATTTTCTCCTGGGCATTACATATGAAGTGCAAAACAATAATTCATGTGCAATATTTTCCTTTGCGCCTGAAGATCATAGAGTACACCTTGAGTTCCTTCTATAAAACCTGAGGCGTGGACCACTTAGACGTAAAAGAGTTGATTTGCAACATCTCGTATCTGAACTTCAGGTAAAGTGTCTTTGCTGATTGAGATTGAATCTCGTTCAGAAATGGTTCTGAAACTTGGGGTCCCTATGAAAGACAGATGTTGTGTGGTAAGTCTCCTAGACACGCAACCTAAAGTGAATTGTGCAAATTAAAATTCCAATAACTGTGCTTAATCTCTCTCTTTGATTCTGATGTCAATAAGGTGGGATTTGCCCTAAACCTACTCAAACCCAATTCCAAAAGCCATTTTCGGATATGTGTCAACCAAGGGAAAGTGTGATTGACATTGAGTTCCAGTAACTCACACATGCTCTGCCTATATATTCCCAACTCTTCACTATTCCAAATTCTTACCTCTGATTCATAATTGGCAGCAGTTGGTGCCTTAGCTTTATAGGCTTCCAGGGCAAGGGAGACGGCCTTGGACACAGTAAAGTGTTGTTTTTTGCAATAGGAATAGAATTTTGCATTAAGATTGTCTTGGACTCCTTTAATTGTGGCCTCCAAGACAATTTTGAGTCGAGCGTGACCCCCAAATAAACAACGTTAGAATCACAATCCAATGGCATTTTGTCCAAGACTATTTTTCTTTTTTGACATGTATGTGGTCTAATGGCCATGTATTTGGTCTTAACAGTGTTTATCTTGTGGCCCTTTAGTCTACAATAGTAACTGAAACTATCAAGTAGGTTTTATAGCCGCTTTGGCATTTGGGACAATAAAATTGTGTCATCCACAAATGTTAGGGCACAAATATGAGTGTAATGATGTGCCTAATACCTTTTACATCTATGTAATTCTCTTTAGAATCTGGAATACTCTGTATACAAGATCCAGAATACTCCGTATGTAACATTCCTTGCTGAGAATAGAGAATGTTGTTGAGTGACAGTTGGAGCTAGCGTGGTCGTGGATGAGGTTATTAAACTATACCTGATCTCCAAAAGATCTTGTCAGACTTCTTCTTGTGGTAAACACCACATATTAATTGGCGACGATTGACATCTCTTCAGCCTCAACACGGAGCCGGCTCACCTGTTCCATAACTCCTCCAGCGGCTGAAAAAGGAAACGGAAGCGTTGCCTTCCCAGCGGCAGTATCTCTTCGACTCTTTGTGTGAGAAGAAAAAATGCGGTGAGGAGTATGGTGGGAGGCCGAAGAAAATTATTTTTAAAAAAGTAAATTTTGAAGAGAAGTGCCGAAACGGATGGAAATCCTGCGCGCGCATCCCACGTTCTGGGTGTGATTGCGTATGCGGTTCAAGCCTCAATGTGTGCGTTTCAGTGACGTGTTTACAACGTCTCATTCTCCTCGTGTCAAGGACGTAGACACGCTTCAAATTGACAAAGCATATGCGTGTCAGTGACGTGTCAGTCCTATTAAGCAGTGTGACGTGGAAGGAAGACTACGAGAAGCTCAACGTTCTTCCTGAAACAATACCACGTTCGAGGAAAGGCACTCAATTATAACCACATTTTAAAAGAACGCTCTCTCATTATCTTTCAGACAAAGAAGCATTCTACAAGTTATTTAACTTCTGAGGCAGAAAAAACTTCGTATTAAATAATAAACAAAGCATTCAAATTGCAATTAATGACTGAGTAAAGTCATAGGACCAAGGAGTAAAAATAAAAAAAAGTACAATAAGCTTTATTATACCAGTAATGTCTGATTAAAGCTGTTAGGCAAACGGAGGAACAAATAAAAGTGAAGTCTATATTTATCTTAAAAAGAAAAAGAAAAAGAAGAATAAAATAAAGTTAAAATATATCTTAACATACTTTTATAATATAAAAGAGACTTAAAAAAAAAAGGAGAGATGCAGAATGTAACACAACCTGCATTTTTTTTAACGAGTCCAGGAGAGCCTAATGTGAAGTGGCAGAAATGGAAGAAAATATTTGCAAATTACGCGAGAGTATGTGGCACGAACCTAAGTGCAGAAAGAAAGCATTCTTTATTGCTACATTGTTTAGGCGGAGAAGGTCAAGATGTATTGGAACATTTGCCCGAACTAACTGCAGCTGAACAAAGAAATTTAAATGAATATGAGATTGCTATTGAACAGTTAGACAGACATTATCTTCCCAGGCTAAGCACCATTATGGAAAGGTATCATTTTGGTTTAAGAGGCCAAAAAAAGGATGAGTCAGTAGAAGACTATGTTTCTGCTTTGAGGAAATTGGCTTCTTCTTGTAAATTTGGTCAGACTTTAGAAGAAAGGATTAGAGACCAATTTGTCCTAAAATGTGCACATGACAGCATCCGGAAAGAACTATGGTTAAAGGATGAACCTCCATTAGAAGAAGTTTTGGTCATAGCAAAACAAGTTGAACATATGACTAAATGTGTTGATGAACTAAAAGGAGAAAAGGAAAATATGACACAATCAGAAAATAAGTCTGAATCTAAAGTTGAAGAAGTTGTATGTCAAGTTAAAAGAGAGGAGAAAACAACCATAGATAAGAATGAATCTGGGTCAAATGATGCAAGTTCTAATGTTACCAATACTAGGAAATTCTCTTGTTTTAGGTGTGGGAATTTTGGTCATCTAGCTAATTCTCCTATGTGTCCTGCTTTGAAATCTATATGTAATAGCTGTGGTAAGAGGGGTCATTTTTCAAAATGCTGCAGAACTAAAGTAAACAAGAGAGAAGGAGTTAAAAGAAAATGGTCTCAACCTCAGGTAAAAACAGTCACGTTTCAGATAAATGGAAGTCCATTAGAGCATCCTTCACATTTAGTAAAAGTTGATGATGTGTTAATAGAATTCAAGTTTGATTCCTGCTCACAGATTACCATGATTGATGAAGCATTGTTATATAAAAGTTTTGGAAAGGATGTCAAACTTAACAAAAGTGATATTTTACCATTAGGTTATGGTAAGAAACCCATAAAAATATTGGGTTATTTTATGGCTACAATTGAGTTGGGTAGTCGTATCATTCCAGGTAAAATGTATGTTGCAAAACAAGGTGATTCTCTACTTAGTTGGAGACATCAACATGATCTAGGGGTTAAACTAGATCCCAATGCCACACCTCAAGTACAGATACAAGAAGTGGAAGATTTGTCCTTAATGTTTTCAGAAAAGTTTCCTAAAGTATTTAATGAGAAGTTAGGTTGTCTAAAAGGATACAAACATTGTATAAAACTAAAAAGAAATGCTGTTCCCATTATAGCAAAGGTTAGGAGGATTCCGTTGTGTGAACAAGAGAAAGTACAGAAAGAAATTGACAAACTTATTGAGAACCAGATTATTGAACCTGTAGAGGCCACAGAATGGTTGGCACCCATAGTTATAGCAAAGAAACCATCTGGAGAAATTTGTTTATGTATTGATTTGCGTGCTTTGAATAAGGAAGTTGTAGTAGATAGGTTTCCGTTGCCTAATATTGATGAGATTGTAGGAACTTTGGAAGGTGCTAAGTATTTTACCACATTAGACTTAGCTTCTGCATACCACCAGGTTGAGTTGGATGTATCTTGTCAGGATTTGACAGCTTTTATAACTCCCATGGGTACATTCAAATTTAAAAGGATGCCTTTTGGGCTAATATCAGCTGCTTCTGTGTTTCAACGCATTATGGCATCCATACTCAAAGGTCTTGATGGTGTAAAGTGCTATCAAGATGATTTATTAATATACGGAGCTAATATGCTACAACATAACGAACGTGTGTGTGCTGTATTGAGTAGATTGAGTGAGGCTGGTTTATCACTTAAGAAAGAAAAATGTAAGTTTGGTTTCGGAGAAGTGAATTATCTTGGACATTGTATAAAAAGTGAAGGGGTTTTTCCGAAAGCTGATTTGGTAACTTCTATTGATAATATGGCTGAGCCAGTTAATAAGGAAGAATTATTCTCTTTCCTTGGTATGGTGGAATTTTACGGAAAATTTATTTTGCATTTTGCAGACAAAACTAAGAACATGAGAAGACTCACTGCAAAATGTGTTGTTTTCGAATGGTCAAATGAATGTAGGAATGAGTTTGAGAAAATTAAAGAAGAATTAAAAAAAGCTCCCTGTTTGCAGGCATTCGTTCTAGGTTTGCCTACCTTTGTATTTACTGATGCGAGTGATAAAGGCCTTGGTGCGACTTTGGTGCAGAGTAAGCAAGGAAATGATTCCCTTATTGCTTGTGCTTCAAGATGTCTTCGTGGACCAGAACTGAATTACTCAGTTATTGAAAAAGAGTCATTAGCGATTTTTTGGGCTCTAAAAAAATTCAATTTGGGGCAATAAATTTATAGTAAAGTCTGACCATAAACCGTTAAAGGAGGTTTTTTGCAAGAAGGGCTTAGACTCTATATCTTCTAGGATTAGGAGATGGATCATCTCTTTGCAGGAGTATGATTTTGAAGTACAGTATTTGCCCGGTATTTCAAATAAGACTGCAGATTGCTTTTCTAGACTTGTAAAAAGAGATAATCTATGTACTGAGGATATGTTGTTAGAGGAGGAGGATTTAGTTAATGTCTGTGAGATTACAGAGGGGGTTGTTGGAGAAGATGAGTGGAAGAATGAATTGTTGAAGGATGATGTTTTAGTCAAGGTGATGTCTATCCTCAGAGAACACAAGCGTTTAGATAAGCCTTGATCTCTTATCTCAGAAGAATTATCCATAACTGATGGCATGTTGACTCGTGGATTGAGACTAATACCACCCTCAGCATTAAGAAAGAAATTGTTAGTACATGCACACTCTGGACACTTAGGTATTGTAAAAACCAGGGAAATGCTAGGTACTCAGTTTTGGTGGCCTGGGATGGATTTAGAGATTGAAAGAATGGTGAGAGAGTGTGCAGAATGCTGTGCCAGTGATAAAATTCTTAAAACCAAACAAATGCCTATGGTTTGTAGAAAGTTACCAAATCATCCATGGGATGAGGTAGCCATTGATATCTTGGGTCCTCTTACTGGAGTGGTTGATACTCCTTATTTGATTGTTCTGATTGATTTATACTCACGCTGGATAGAAGTGAGTGCTGTAAGTGACATTACGTCAGATTCTATTATCAAGTTTTTATCAGAAACTTTCAAGAGGGAAAGTTTTCCCAACAGCATTTTATCAGACAACGGTCCTCAATTTTGTTCCAGTGTTTTTGACTCATTTCTTACTAGTTGTGGCATTGCTCACAAACGCTCTTCGTTGTATCATCCAGAAACTAATGGTGCTGTTGAGAGGGTAAATAAAACGTTGAAAGAATGTATTCAACTTGCTAGAGCTAATGGTTTGAATTGGAGAGATGCTCTCAGGGAAAGAATTGATGCCTATCGGTGTTCTCCACATTCAACCACTGGAAGGTCTCCCTTTGAGTTATTTAAGGGTAGAATTCCCAATACAATGTGGTGTCCTGGGTGGATGAAGTTGAACAAAGGTTTAGTGGATAACCGCATTGGTGCTTGGAGGGAGAGAGAGTTACAAAAACAAGCCTGCAGAAAAACATATTTTGATGACAAGAAATGCGTACAATTTCAGGAAATCAAGATAGGTGACTTAGTTAAAATAAAAACACCTGTTGGAAGGAAATCTTGGTCTAAGTACACTTGTGTTAGACCTGTGATCAAGGTGTTTAAGAATGCCATAAAAACGCAGGATGGTAGGATCTGGAATAAAAGTCGGGTGGTGGTTGTCAAATCAAAAAATGGGATACAAAATGATTTAAATGTTGATGAAGATTTGTGTGGTACAGTTAGTACTCCTCGTTCTTCTTCTAGTATTCCTCCAGGAATACGTGTAAAGAGTCAAAGGATACGCAAAGCTCCTGCTTATATGAAAGATTACGTGTAATGTTATCTTGTTTTTCTTTTATTAGAGCTATCCTGCTTATATGAAAGATTACGTGTAATGTTATCTTGTTTTTCTTTTATTAGAGCTATCGAGATGTTTCGCTATGTCAGTATAGTTTTTCTTTTCTTACATTTTTTCAACTGTTAAGAAGGGAGATGTGTAATGATGTGCCTAATACCTTTTACATCTATGTAATTCTCTTTAGAATCTGGAATACTCTGTATACAAGATCCAGAATACTCCGTATGTAACATTCCTTGCTGAGAATAGAGAATGTTGTTGAGTGACAGTTGGAGCTAGCGTGGTCGTGGATGAGGTTATTAAACTATACCTGATCTCCAAAAGATCTTGTCAGACTTCTTCTTGTGGTAAACACCACAATGAGTCCCTCCACATTTAGGTGAATAGTGGGCTAATTTTTGCAGATGTTGAAACAAGTCATTTACATATAATAAAAACAACGTGGGCACCAGGACACAACCCTGGTGCACGCCCCTCCTGACCTGGATCTCATCTGTGAGCTCCCCTCCTATACCCCATTGTACCTTAGCAAAGTTACCTTCGTGAAGCCTTATGATCTGTTTTAAAATCTCCTCTGGCACTCCCTGCTGGGTGTAAAGTTCCCCATAAAAGATCTCTTCGGATTGAATCAAATGTGCTTTCAGATCTATGAAAGCAACATATAAGTGTCCAGATTTTAACCTTGTATACTTCGAGGCTAGGCTTAAGAGTCCAAAGACTTGGTCTATTGTACTTGTTTTAAGTCTCAAGCTGGCCTGGCAAGGTGAACATATGTAATTCTCCACTATCCAGTCATTTAACTTGCCCAAGATTGTTTTGCATAGACTGCCTGCAAAGTGTCTATCAGGCTTATTAGCCTATAATTTGTGGGGTCCTCCCTTCTACCCTTTGTGTAGATGAGGACTGTATCTGCCCCTTTCCAGGATTTTGGAATGGGCTCTCCCCTAGCTATTGCATTACTCAAAAGAATAACGTATGGCACCCATACTTCTGGGGCATGTTTCAAAAGAACCCCATGTATTTTATCTGGACCAGGTGCCTTTGCTGGCTTCATGGCAGCTACAGCTAGTGCAGTGTCCTCGATACATTTTGTGTTGGTAGAAAACACCATCAATGGAGGCAGAAGGGTCTTGGGCAAACGTAGCAGGGGTGGCAGGATTGTCATACAACTCAAAAAAGTGCTTATGTCAGGTGCAAGGGTCCAGGAAGAGGTCTGTGGATGCTTTTTTGATTTGCCGCCATTTGCTATTATTCTCCATAGCATGGACTGGTCCCCAATTTTTCGAGCGGTAATAAGGTCACACCAGCTAGCGTCCTTCCAGTGCTGTCTTCTGTGTTTTTCTATATTCTACTCTTTCGTGTCTAATCTGGGTTATGTTTTTAGACTTGATGGCCCTTAAGAGTCACCGTTTAGCTAGAACGCATTCTTTGTCAAACCAGGGATTAAGAGGCTGGATCTTGGGTCTGGATTTGCGAGGTCGAATCTGGGGTTTGGTTAGAAAGATTTGTATTTTCTCTGCCAGTCTTCTATGAGTATGATAATATATACAGTTGTGCTCTCGCTACTACAGTATTTTAACATACACACAGTACAATGACTGATAATTATTCATAGAGACAGAAGCAGATTCTTTGGTGTTTTCTTGGTTACAGCACGAAGATGTTTATTTTCTCCAGACTCTTGAAATGTCATACAAAGCCAGCCGACACGTGTTTCGTCGTGTGCAGTTGAGTCAACACGACTCTTCAGGGCTTAAAGCTCAGTATAATCTTGGCGATTATGTCTGGACTGGTATGCAATTTTTAGATCATTATGTCATAGAGAGACGATGTTTTGAGTATCAGTGACTTAAAATAGTATCTGTACGTTCTTTACGAGTAGTCACGAAGAAGTTACTAGCTATCAAGCAGTCAGCCTGGTAGTTTGTCAGGAATCTTCCTTTCTGATTATTTTTGTGCGTTAGGTGGAAACCGGGAGGGGATCCTTCTGGTCGCGAGTGCACTGGAAACGGGTGCGTTTCTAGTCAGGCGGTGCGCCGTATTACGGTCTCCCTCCTCTTTAGGTTCCCGGTCGCCGTCTCTCGGTACGGACCGAGAGACGACGACTGATACTCAAAACATCGTCTCTCTATGACATAATGATCTAAAAATTGCATACCAGTCCAGACATAATCGCCAAGATTATACTGAGCTTTAAGCACTGAAGAGTCGTGTTGACTCAACTGCACACGACGAAACACGTGTCGGCTGGCTTTGTATGACATTTCAAGAGTCTGGAGAAAATAAACATCTTCGTGCTGTAACCAAGAAAACACCAAAGAATCTGCTTCTGTCTCTATGAATAATTATCAGTCATTGTACTGTGTGTATGTTAAAATACTGTAGTAGCGAGAGCACAACTGTATATATTTGCTTAGTCTCTTGACTTTTTTAGACGGTTAAGGGTGTTTTTCCGCCTGCTCTTCACGCACTACATACCTACGTGTCAATTCTAACCCTGTAACGTATAACTGAGGTAGCGCGCCCCGATAATCTAAATCTCTAAAAACCCCCTCAATTGTTTCTCATGAGTATGATAATAGATTAAGTCTCTGAGCCTGGGTTCCCAAGAGGAGTTAGGTCTTCACAGAAGGTATTATAAATGTTAGTATGGGGCTCAATTTGGTCTATTATGACCGGCCATTTAACAGATCTCCGATTATTACCAACTGACGTTTGCATGATCAGTAGGGTGAGTTGGATGGATGGAGATCATCCTCCCGGTCAGTGTTAGGCATATTGGAAAGTGATCACTCTCCTGTCTGCGGTCTACCTTAAAGTCCTGTATATAAGCCCAATACGCTATACTCATCATTCCATAATCAATTCGTGAGTTGGAGTTTCTCCTGGTAAAAGTATTAGAACATTCAAAATCTAAGGAAGAGACGTCATTGCAGGCCTTAAGGTCTCTTTCACTGGTGAAATGAAGTATTTGCATTGTGGAGACGGAGCACAGCACCTTATGGTTTGTAGTGAGGAGGGGAATCCCCCTAGCCAATTCTTCCTCCTCAAAAATAGTCCATTCCTGCAATTGGTTTGTAGCAGGAATTAATATCACCCCCACTAGAATAACTCTGTTGGGTTCAGTGGATTTAAGAATTTCTTCTAGCTAATGGATGACAGGTGATTCTTTTGAACGCACCCTCTGCTTTATATATACATTAAAAATAAGTATTTGTGTCACATTAGAAGATTTCAATTTTAATCCTAGAATGTCTGTGGAAGAAGTGTTCATAATTCCCATAGTATTCTTTAAATACATTTTTATCCAAATTATCAGCCCATCCTAAGGTCTCCCTTTGTTTGAGGGCACAGCTTCTACACTATATGTTCTGTACCCTAGTTTGTGTAATGGCTCTCTTAGCCAAGTCTCTTGAAAGCGACATATATAAAAATTGGTAATATATTCCTGCCAATCTGGTGCTGCAAGTTTTTGTTTGAGTCCAGCTATATTCCAGGATAACATCATCAGGTTTTCTGGAGATTGATCTACAAGCACAGTTAAGGCATGATCAAACAGAGTACCATGGGCAGTAATGTCAAAAATTGGGATTTTAGATGCCTGGATTTCATGTGAGTGTGTCTTATGTAAATGAGGGTCATACAGGGGTAGATGTCCAGGCATTAGTAAAGGGGGCACAGGGTCTATCTGACTCAGTATGGCATTAGTGGTTGAATTCGCTCTACCCTGTTTGATTAGTCATTTTACTATTTCCTAGGATTTTGGGCCCCTCTGCAATGTGCAAAACATGATTTTCCGGATCTAGAGTGGTTTTGCTCAGTCTAATACTAATCCTGGTCTCAAAGAGTGATTAAGTTTGTAAATTCAAAGCTACCAGCTTGTCCGCAATGTATGTACAATAAAAGGTTAGCTTTAGGTCATCCATATTTCCTAATTCTTGGTGAAAACGCTGAACTTTTATTATGTCTGATCTTACAACGGAGAGGCATTGGCACTTAGTTCTAATCCAGTGTATCAATTTATTTTTTAGAAAGTACTCATCCTCTCTAAGACCTTGGTATAGCCTAGGGACAATTCTCATGAAAATCTAATAGATGCTCATCTTGGGCTGGTTTGAATATTGAGGTGCAGGGAGAAGTTCTGGTAACTGTTGGGTACATATGCACCCCCATCCTGGTACCACATTTTTCTGTAATCCTTCGTATCTTGCATAGTTAGGCCTACTTGTGGTATTAGCATTTGAAAATATTGCATTGGAACCCTCGTGTCTGATGAGTGGGGGAATTCTGGGTCTTGAGTTTGTGTAGTCTGATCGATTGCCTAGAATAGCTAGATGGGAACTTGTGCTAAATGATTAGTTGTTATGATTTGTGGGCATCCTAGGATTAGAAGGGGGAAGTCGACTAGAAGGGCACACAACCTGAAGGGTCTCATTCTGGGTACAATATTATGTCCTATTATGATTTTTACAATTCCATTGTGAAATGCCCATCTCAGGCTCAATGGAATTAGTTTGCATTGCGGACTGCCCAAATTACCTTTTTAAGGGCCAGGACCTCATCTTGTATTACCTTTAAGTTTTTGTAATAGTTCTACCATAGAAACATGGGTGTTAATGCTATCAGTCTGAGTCCTAGCCTCCCTGCAGCTGCTAATCTGTGAATTGTTATTTTGGGCCCATTATGTTTGTCCTAGTTGATCTAGTTCTTGCAAAGTTGCCAATGGTGAGTATCTATTGGATCAATCCACCAGTATGACCTCACCATTTGTCAACCTGATTTGGTCAGAAGTTGATGCACCAAGATTAGTGGGGGTAATGCGGGCTTGATTACTCATCATGTGCTTTGTGGGAGGAGGTAGGATTTGTGAGGTGGTCTTGCAGTGCACAATAACACTGAGAGTAGGCGATGTTGTATGGTTAGGCTTTTCCTGTCTTCTATAGTATGAGGAGATACTTTTTGTAACATTAATTGTTATATCCTTCACATTAGCTAGTATTGCCTTGACCTCTTCAATTAGGTCATCAATTGCAGCTAAAGTGCAATTCTCAGCTGCTAATTTATCCAATTTATTGGTCTTTTGAACCTTCTTCCTTCCCCCAGCGACCTCTACAGCCTCTTCTTCCCCATTTCCTAGGAATACTACAATAGATTCCTAGGTATCCCAGTTCTAGTATTAGGTTTAAGACAAAAGAAAGAGGTAAAGTCAGTGTCTATTTAGCTGTCCATATATGGTCAAGGAAAGTATTTTAGGCCAGCTATACCCTTTGAAGCATAATAGGCTCACTTGACATTCGAACTGCTCCACACAACAAGGGGTAAAACCTGCAATTATATAAATTCTACAAACAGTAGCCTTGCAACAGTATCATTTTGGTAAAAAAAAACAAAAAAAGAGGCATTAGAGAAAAAGGAAAGACCTTGAATATAAAGGACGTTATACTAAAAGTATTATTATCAAGTCCCCTTCTAGTGAAGAGAAACAATCAGGAGACTTACCTAGGGCCGGAGTAAAAACATGATTCCATTTATCTGCTCAAAGTCTCACGGCCAGCACACTTATGTTCCAGAAGCAGGATTTGGCATGTAGGACAGCAAGTGGCAACGTACAGCTAAGTACAGTACCTTGGTTGTGGCCAGTTCCAAGCCAAGTGGCAGGTAGTAAGAAAACAAATTAAATCAGCAAGGTCTTACCGGCAGAGCTGCAATGCAAAGTTGAGGCTAAGGGGGGGGGGGGGGGGGGGCCCTGCTCTGCTGATGGGCCCGTCCTTGGCCTGGGCTTCACTCAGGCACAGCCCACTTGTGTCCTGTGCTGGGGTGGGTGAGGCAGCACTCTTAAGCACGATGCAAGTGCCTTCCCCTCACCTGCGACAGAGGGAGAAAGTTTCACCCTGGGACATGTAGTTCCTCGAGGGTGATTGGCAGCCCAGCGGGATTCAAAGCAGCAGGCAGAAAGCAGAAGGTACGCCCTGGGACTGAAGTCCCACCAGGGTGTTGCAGCAGGTTTGTAGATGCCCCCAACAATGGCCCGACCGTGCCAGAACCAAAACAGCGTCCCGTGGGGTGTGGCAGCGCTTTAAGCATGATGAAAGCACCTTCCCTCACCTGCAACAGCGGGAGGAAGACAATTTGCACCCAGGGACTTGTAGTCTCACCAGGGTGATTGGCGGCACAGCAGGATTCAATGCAGCAGTATATGAATTAGCATTGCCAATACACTATCATATTTTGTTAACATTTGGTCACACATAAACTACCACAAACAAGGTACCGAATAGTATAAAATGCTTGACACACACTGGCTCGTAGCTTTGTCAGTAAGTGGTATAATAAAGTCCAATAAAAAAAACACACAAAAAATAAAAACAAGGAATAAATACTCATTGCATTAGAAAATATAAAAACAGCAAATAGAAAAAAACAAAAACAAAAAGGATGAGTAAAAACAAATATGGAATTAATGTTTGTTCATTTTAAAATGCATTTTGCGGTATGTTGTGATTTGTGAAAAATCAGAAGAGTATTTTGTTTATGTCTAATGAGTTATGTGATCAAGGCAGGGGATCCTGCCAAAATGTGTCATGGCCCCAAGCTAAAAAAAAATAATTAAAAAAAATTCTCACACTTTATGTTGGAAACTGCAGCATCGTCTTTCCGGTGCAGGAACTGAAGTACTGGATTGGTTTATATATATATATGTATATATGTATATATATATATATATATATATATATATATATATATATATATATATAGGTACAGTGAGCAAGGGCGTCCGCGCCCGAAACGCGTCTGTTTGATGATCCCTGCACCCTGCACTTTAATGACAAAATAAAGAAGTAATTTGTCAAGCCTGACTCCGGACGATTATTGTTGTTTGCGCGCTCTGAATAGTGGCAGAGGCGCTGCTACATTACCAGTTGGAGAATCATATATATATATATATATGTGTATATATATATATATATATATAAATATATATATATATATATATATATATATATATATATATATATATATATATATATATATATATATATATATATATATATATATATATATATATATATATATATATATATATTACCTACTGGCGGTCGCCAGTAGGTATATTTAGTTAGGATTTTTTCTCTATGGGATTTTTGAAAATTCTATGTCTAATAACTTTGGCGTTTGTGGACGGAATTGGCTGAAATTTTCAGGAAAATGGCACATTTCGTTTCTGAGCAGCCCTTGAAAATTTGGGGGGGGTTCGTCAAGGGGGGGCCGAGAAAAAAGGGGGGTCCCAAAACGTGTTTTTAACATTGGGTTTTCCATAGGGCGGTTGGCCTCACTTTTAGCTCGAAGGGCTGAATGGATTTGCACGAAACTTGGCAAAATTGTAGGGACTGGTAGCCCGATGTGCCTTTTGTAGGTCTCAATATATGTGCTTCAGTGGATTTTGAGAAATTAACGTTCAAAAAAAGATATATATCTGTAACAGCGGACCGGGCAGCGCTCCAGTTCGCGTACTTTTCGCGCAACGGAGCTTTGTGAAGCGAAGCTGATTGGTTCTCCGGCGTCTGTAAACATTCCAAACAGTCCGTAGCGGCCGCCATCTTGTCTCTCGGTAGGATCGAGAGACAAGAGGAGGCCAAAGCGAAGGGGCAAATGACCATAAGGGGGCATAGTAGATCCTCGCTGACCCCCTAGGTTTGATGTGGAGGTTTTAAAAGGGCCCCGCGGGGCAAAAAAAAATAATAATAATAATAATCGAACGGCTGAATGGATTTGCACGAAACTTGGCAAAATATTAGGGACTGGTAGCCCGATGTGCCTTTGCTAGGTCTCAATATATGTGCTCCAGTGGATTTTGAGAAATTAACGTTCAAAAAAAGATATATATCTGTAACAGCGCTCCGCTTCGCGTACTTTTCGCGTTACGGAGCTTTGCGAAGCTGATTGGTTCTCCGGCGTCTGTCAACATTCCAAACAGTCCGTAGCGGCCGCCATCTTGTCTCTCGGTAGGATTGAGAGACAAGAGGAGGCCAAAGCGAAGGGGGAAATGACCATAAGGGGGCATAGTAGATCCTTCCTGACCTCTTAGGTTTGATGTACCATTTTGCCAAGTTTGGTGTAATTCCGTTCAGCCATTCAGGCTGTAGACGTATGTAAATGTCCTATGGAAAATTGCATGGGGAAAACACATTTGAAAGTGTTGAAATTTAGAACCAATTAAAATGTTACTTTGGTTTTGTATTTGTGTGTGATGAAAGTTAATTGGTTATGTATATATGTCAAATGAGAGGAAACCACAGCCATTTTGTGATACTACTGTCTGAGGTACATTTGTGAGGAATTTTTGGTGGTGAATTTCTGGTGTTTGATTTACACAGTACTAACACTTCTCCTACTTTTAAAAAGGTGAGTTGTTAATTTGTAAGAGGAACTATGTTGTACACTTGAAGATAATTTGAAAAATGTTTTCTGTTATTTATTTGCAGTCCTTCTGTTATACTAAATACTTGATAAAGTTAGTTTTATATTATGTATTACTAAAAACGATAAATGAAAGTGATTATTTTTTTCTGCAATTTACAGCAAGCAATTTCAAAATAAAATGGCTCACAATGAAGAGACCGTGGCAATTTCTTTGTAAGGGGAACTATGTTGTACACTTGAAGATAATTTGAAAAATGTTTTCTGTTATTTATTTGCAGTCCTTCTGTTATACTAAATACTTGATAAAGTTAGTTTTATATTATGTATTACTAAAAACGATAAATGAAAGTGATTATTTTTTTCTGCAATTTACAGCAAGCAATTTCAAAATAAAATGGCTCACAATGAAGAGACCGTGGCAATTTCTTTTGAATTGTCCACTACATTGATTGAAATTGAGAGCACCAATAATGAAATATTGTCACAAGGAGGAGATGACTTGTATGATTCCATTAGATTGATTGAAATGGACAGCACCAATAATGAAATATTGTCACAAGGAGGAGATGACTTGAATGATTCCACTACATTGATTGAAATTGAGAGCACCAATAATGAAATATTGTCACGAGGAGATGACTTGAATGATTCCACTACATTGATTGAAATTGACAGCACCAATAATGAAATATTGTCACAAGGAGGAGATGACTTGAATGATTTTTTTGATCAATCTGTTGATGGCGAATTTATCGAATGTTTGGAGACCATAGAGTTACAAGAATCATCATTGCAGACTTTTCATGAGGAAATTGCTGATGAGGACATGTTACTAGTTCTTTCAAATTTAGAAAATTCTGAAGAATAAATTTATATTTAGAAATCAAAAATTGTTTGAGACATTATTCATTTTTATTTTTAATTTATGAGGTTGTAGCGAAGTGATTGTAGTATAAAATGAGACTTATAGTATAGAGTGCAACATTTTTATGTTACATGGTAAGTTTACTCATATTTACTTCCCTT
The DNA here is from genome assembly GCF_964261635.1 of Lissotriton helveticus. Classification (NCBI taxonomy): domain Eukaryota; kingdom Metazoa; phylum Chordata; class Amphibia; order Caudata; family Salamandridae; genus Lissotriton; species Lissotriton helveticus. Next base: position 1,230,183,764 of record NC_136063.1, read on the forward strand.
CTGCCACTATATTATCTCCAATGTGTATTTGACATCTCTTCTTCATCGCCGGCCTCCTTTCTCTCACTGTGTGTCTCCGATGCATCTTATCGCTGCTATTTTGTGTAATTACAGAAGAGAGTAAAATAAAATAGTTCGGAACGTGAAAAGGGGGCAAAGTAGAGTACCCCTCACCCCCTAGGCCTTTTCAGGCGGTCCCAAAAGGATCAGTTTCTGCTTTCCTGAGAGATTATGGTATGAGTTCCATATACCACAATAATTTGCATTACAACATGCAAGATATATATCTCCTATTACCAACTTTTGGAGATATTCGCGCTAAGCGCGAATATCTCCAAAAAGTAACACCTGCCCTGAGCAGTTCTTAGCCATGTTATCCAATGGGAGGTGGATAACATGGCTAAGAGCATTAGCTCGGTAATGCATGAATATCGCTGACTTTTTAGCGATATTCATGCATTGCGGCCGTTTATTATCGCATTTGCGATAAACCTTGATAATAGCAAGGTTTATCTTCGATAATTTCTGACGATGCTTAGCGGTAAAAAAATTCGTTGGTAAGCATCGTTAGCGATAAATATCGCTTAACTTTGGTAATATGCACCAACGTCTGTTAACGTTCGATTCGAAGGAAATGAGGAAGTGTTGAAAAACATTGTCTGCGCCATCTTGCCTTTTTTGAAATGCCACACTTTTGTCGTGCACGGCAGCCATTTTAGATGCCTTGACCAGACCCACTCTCTGCACGCTGTCGATTCGTAGCATGGCTCCCCACCCTCGCAAGCATCTTCCCCAGGCACTGGTCACCCCCGCTCTCTGTCTTATGCCTCGGCAATAAACCTCCCCCCATCTGCGCTGCTCTTCCCTGAAAATCACACTCTGTGCCCGCCCGACACCTCCCTTTCGCCCTATTCACTACCGCACCCTCTGACACTCCTCTTCCTCTGTGTCCGATTGTCCAGGCTATCACCTAGCCCTGCAGATGTAGTTTATGGCCCCAGCTGTAAAGAATCACCCCTCTTCAAAGGAGTTATAGTAGATCAAGGCCCACACCCGATGAGATCCGTCACACCACACGTGTTCCTACTACCTGAAAACCATCCTGTATTGTGATTGGGGAGGGGACCGAGCCTGAAGCGGAAGATTCCAGGAATGACTCTTTGTACATCAAAGTTTTTACAATTATGTGTCACATTAAAAATATATAGCACTCCAACAAAGTAGTAGGAATATAAAACTTTAATAACATATAAATATATACAACAAAACAAAAACAGTAAAAACATTTGAACAACGAAGAGACCGTGGCAATTTCTTTTGAATTCCTGATGAGGACATGTTACTAGTTCTTTCAAATTATGAAAATTCAGAAGATGTTGCCTGGGGGTGGGTCGTCAGTAGCAGTCTGTTGTGCGAATAGTTCCAAGGCAGCAGAACGCGCTGAAATCTAGATGGCACGAAAGTGATGTCTAGTAAGTTGCCGCCCAGCAAATAACGGCATGGGGCGCCGCGGGGGTGAGTGAGTCCAGTAGGCACCACAGCTATTCTTACCGGCATTGCAGAATTACTGCTGGGGACAATGCCTGTGCTGTAGCAGGGTCACAGCAGAAACAAAAAGGATTCTGTTGAAGATGTTGTTGGTTTTCAATTTGAAAACAGTTCTGGTGTCAACTGCTATGCTAATGTAGTGGTTAATGTTTTGTTTTCTCTAGAAAATGTAAAAGAGGGGGAGGCAGTCCAAAGTTCCGTTAAAAGGGCAAAGGAAAGGATCGGTGGTTTGAACTATCAGTCAAAAAGGGGAGGGGGTGCAACAATTTTTCCTACCGGGTCACACTGTGCTTTCACCGGAACTGAGGTCTGCAGGATTCTAGTAATTCAAAGTGAGGCTGGCGCCAGCATGGGAGCGCCGACGTCCCGCGGATACAGTTTCGTCACTCCACGGGCGATCATGGCAGTCATTCCCCATCGGGGGTCGGAGACTCCCACGGCTCCTCTAGAATCTTCAAGGTCGTAGAGGACTACTGTGGTGGAGTCAACCAGTGACCGGGCCATTTCTTTATGCTGGGCCCGCTCTTGCCAGGTCGACCGCCATTTTGAGAGTTCGGTAGCTACTGGCGATCGCGGGGTCAAATGAGCGGACGGGCTCCACCCTGCCGGGCGAGACGTTGCAGCATGGCCACAGTGGAAGAACCCTTTTCCGGGCGCCTGGAGCGCTGAGGGTGCAGCTGGGAAGCCTCCACCTGGGGAGGCGGGAGAGGCCTGTTCGCACCGTCTCTCCCTCCCAGTGCACCCCACGGCGTCTCGCTTGAGATTTGTTATGGCCGGACCAGGCGATGAGGACGAGGGGGGGGGGGTCGGAGGCATGTGCAAGACATCCCCCCCAGTGTTGTCGCAGCCATTATTCAAGAAAGAAGAAGTGTCCCGTCCGTCTTCGGGCCGGGCTTCCGGTGGATGTCGGCCGGACGCCCCTGGCTCTGGCCCCATGAACGGGTTTCTTGGTTTATCGGCTGCAGCCGGATCCCGTCGGCCTCGGCCCCCCGACCGTTGGTGGCCGGACCGGAAGAGCATGTGGCGGGACTACCTGCAACTCTCAAGGGCCACCGCGGCCGGACTGGGAGAGAGAGGGGAGGATCGAGGAGACATTCCCCCCCCTGCAACTGTTCAGCGTTGTAAAGGCAATCCCCTGGCCGGGTCCCGCTGGCCTCTGCCTCTCCTCCGGCTACACCCTACGTTAGGATCTCCTGGCCGAGGCGTGGCAGCAGGACCCGCCTTATATGGGCTGCTCCCGGCTGGGCGTAGCCACAACCCTGCCCCACCTTGGAAGTTTCCAGAGTGGGGGCGGATGTTCTACTGACTTGCATTTTCCCTAGTCTATCGATTTTTTTGGCGTGGCAGGCGGTGGGACAGCGAGGGGTGATTTGGTTTCTCTTACTGTTTTTCTGGTCTCTCACCACTGGCATATTTTAACGTTTTCTTGTTTCTAGGACATTAATAGGTTTTATCATTACGTTATGTTATCGTTTCTTTGTTCGTTGTTTAATAAAAGTTCATGTTCATCAGTGGCCTACTGATTTTCGTTTTCCTATTCTTTTCTTTCCAGGTTGTTTCATGCTAAAGTTTCTGTTAACAGGATACAGTGATCACTTCGTTATTATTGCATATGTCCTTTTCACTAGGGGTGCTCTCTGGTCGGGCCAGATGACGTATCTCTAGTAAATGGTCAGGGTGAAACAGGTGCATCAATCAGTGGGGAGTAGATAGGCATGACAGATTACAACGGGGGAGAAAGGTCCGCATTACGTACCCTTTCACTATTTGCAAAGATTTTCCTACGTATATTTGCAAACAGGGAATACCTCCAAAAAGAACCAATTCCCAAACAGTCAATGTTTGGGGAAACAATCAATCAATGAGGAACGAAATAGGCACAACGTGTTAAAGGTTTGCGTTACCTACCCTTCACTATCTGCAAAGGGAGAGAGAATATTCCTATTCTTCCTCGTTTGCAGGCAGAGAAGATTCTTAAGAGAACCAACTTCGAACAATTCAATGCTCGATTCAAACAATCAACAAGGGGTACTGTGAACACAAATGAACGCCGCTTATGTACATACACATTGGTATTATCAACAGGTTGTTCCTAATGTTTCTATTTTAGGGAGGTCAAAAAGAGATCCCATTAGTGGCCTACTGATTTTGCTCGATTCCTTTTGTTTTTTTACACGATTTTTCCCTATCTGCAAAGACTAAACAGAGTATTGCGACTCTGTGCTTGTTTGTAAATAGAGAATGAACCAAAGAGAACAATCAATCAAATGGAGAGAGAAGCAGGCACGACGGATTACAACGGAGGCAAAGGCCTGCGTTAACTACCCTTCACTATCTGCAAAGAGAGAGTACTCCTAATAGAAATGAGGGGTGGGGGGCAGCATTCAAAGCAGATCAGTGTGCATAAACACGAAAATGTTTTTACTTACCACGTACTTGACATTCGACAGCTTATGATATTTGCTATTAAAAAACCATTGAAATTCACTGAAAAAACCATAGGTTATAGACCATATATAGTTAGGAATTAGCATTTAAAAAACCTTATTTTACTCACACAAAACCATTGAAATTCCATATATAGTTAGTTGCACTAACTATATATCGCGCACCCGCAATCCACTGCTGATCATGTCACATATTACATCATTCATGACATGGTCAGTGACATCACTGATGACATCACTGATGACATCTCAAATGACATCACTGATGACATCACTGATGACATCTCATTTGACATCATTCTTGTGCTAATACGATAAACCTCTTCAGACTCTAATATAACCTTAGATACACTCAGTGTATACAGACACTCACACACTGCCACTCATCCATGGAGTTACTCACACACCCAGTCAGTCATGCAAAGAAACAATCTCACCTCCATTTCTTCAACTATACAGTTAAACACACCTTACTTATTGAAACATATACTAACACATATTTACTCTCTTATACAATCCCTGATACAAGTTCACAATGATCGATACAACCACTCACTCATTCAGTGGCTCTCATGCACAGTTATTTATATATGCCAACTCTCACATGTACTGTGTTTAACATATGTACTTACTATGACATGTAGCATTGAGATATCCATTCACTCATCAATACACTCATGCACACACTCAACTGCCCATGTAGCTGTTTCCACATGCAGTCTTGAACTCATACACCTAGTGAATAAACTGCTCACACATCTATGCATAGAGTCACACACCTTCCAGCCACCCCCACACAAACTCAATCTCCCATAGAAATACTTGGGCAACCAATTAATAACACATATAGCCTCTCGTATAGCTAATGATCAACACATGCAGCAGTTTACATCACAACAGACATAATGATGCACAAATTAAGACAGTTTAGTCACTAACCCATGCATTCAGTGAGACACATTTAATCACTCACTCATACAGTCAGTCACGCACCTACTAAATCCTTCATCCAGACACTTATACATCCACTCATTCTTCAATATGTAAGACATATTTTAACTTTACAGAAATATACAGTCACTGGATGTTGTCATCAGTGATGTCATCAGTGATGTCATTTGAGATGTCATCAGTGATGTCATCAGTGATGTCACTGACCATGTCATGAATGATGTAATATGTGACATGATCAGCAGTGGATTGCGGGTGCGCGATATATAGTTAGTGCAACTAACTATATATGGAATTTCAATGGTTTTGTGTGAGTAAAATAAGGTTTTTTAAATGCTAATTCCTAACTATATATGGTCTATAACCTATGGTTTTTTCAGTGAATATATATTCACTGAAAAAACCCATAGGTTTCACACATGTTACAGTTAGCTGGACATTTCACTCATACAAAACCATTGAAATTCCCACGTTATAGTTAGTTCAGCTAACTATAACTCGCGCGCCTGCAATGCACTGCTGATGACGTCACATATTACATCACTCATGACATGGTCAGTGACATCACCCATGACATCACTGCAGATATCTCAAATGACATCACTGATGACATCACTGATGACTTCATCCAGTGAATGTGTGTCTTTCTGAAAAATAAATATTATTTACATATGTATATCTAAAGGTCGATGGAAGAATAAATGGGTAGATAAGTGTCTAAATGGATGTTTTCTTTGTAAAATTGATTATATAACTGACTTATTAAGTGTATCTTAGTGAATACATGTATTAGCGAGTTATGTTTAAAATATGTAAATATCTGTATCAGTGTCTCACTTTGTGTATAAGTGGCTGCATGGGTTGGTGAGTAGCTACATGAGTGTCTATTTGGGTTATTAGTTGGTTTTTTGAGTATCAGTATGAGTGTCTGTATGGTTTGGTGGGGGGTATTACTTAGCGCACAGATGCATGAATGACTGACTCTCTGTATGTTTTTTGAAGACAGCATGTGTGCAGGACTGTATGGGTGGATGAGTGTGTGTATGGGTGTGTTAGTGAGTGAATGACTGTCTCAATAATATCTTTATCACTCACTACATATGTTTTAAACCAGTATATTTGAGAGTTAGAGATTGGAAGCGTTCCTGTATAAATAAGTATGTGTTTCTATAAGTGATTGTTTAAGAGAGTAAGTATGTGTACGTTTCTGTAGAAGTAAGTGTAGTGGGGTGTGTACAGCTGTATATGCAAGTAAATGGATGTTTGATAGTTTATTTGCATATGTGAGTATGTTTGTGAGTTACTCTATGGATGAGTATCGGTGTGTAACAGGATGTATAGGTGTATGAGTACATATGATGAGTGAGTACATGTATGAGTGACTATATAGAACTGTTGGTGAATGAGTGGATGTGTATGTAGATGTTGGAATTACTGAATAGGTTATTGTAACTTGTATTGGTATCTCCATTTTTTTGAAAATTTTGGTTTCTATTTTTGAATGTGTGTATCAAAGGTTATATTACGGTGAGAGGAGGTCTGCCACTCTTTCACAAGGATGATGTCATCAGTGATGTAATTTGAGATGTCATCAGTGATGTCATGAGTGATGTCACTGACCATGTCATGAGTGATGTAATATGTGACGTCATCAGCAGTGCATTGCGGGCGCGCGAGTTATAGTTAGCGGAACTAACTATAACGTGGGAATTTCCACGGTTTTGTATGAGTGAAATTTCCAGCTAACTATAACATGTGTGAAACCTACGTTTTTTTCAGTGAATTTCTAAGGGTTTCTAAATGCTAATTCCTAACTATAACGTGGCTGAAACCTATGGTTTTTTCAGTGAATTTCTAAGGTTTTTTAAATGATAATTCCTAACTATTACGTGGCTGAAAGCTATGGTTTTCTCAGTGAATTTCAAAGGTTTTGTAAATGATCATTTTTAAATGTATTCATTGTCATTTTTTTATACTGATTTACTACATTGTTTTAAAGTATTTATTTTTTGATATTTTATTTTTTAAATTACATTACATATTTTTAATATGAATTGAAAAAAATGTTTTAAAAAATATTCAAATTGTAATATTTGTTTTATTTTATTTTATATTCTTTAAAATGTATATATATTTTATATAGCAGGCAATGATATCCTATGGAAGGATATTCAAGTTACTGGTAAGTACGGTTAAAATTACTTTTCAGGACCAGTACTGGGCTGAAAGATGCAACACTGAGGTCTCTCCTGGTAACAGGTGAGTAAATGGGAATTCATAGTTCGGCTGATTTTAGAGGAATATTTTGCTCAATAGTGAAGGAAGGGGGCGGGGCCTGAGGTGACATGTCTGCAAACTTGCCCTGTGGTGCGTTTTAAGTTGGGGAATTAATTCCTCTTCAATCAGAGGTCCCCTAGGGACCAACTAGCCCACCAGGTACCTACAGTATGCGCCAGGGAGCAGTGTTGCAGAGAGTTGTTCAGAGGCCACGTCCCTTTTTACAACACTCTGCAACGCAGCTCCGTGGCACTTACTGGAGGTACCTGGTGGGCCAGTTGGCCCCTAGGGGACCTCTGGATTGAAGAGGAATTATTTCCCCAACTTAAAACACGCCACAGGGCGTGTTTGCACACATCACCTCAGGCCCTGTCCACTCCCTTCACCTCTGTGTAAACGTGCCCTGTGGCTGTTTTAAGTTAGGAGATTAAGTCACCTTGAATCCTGAGGATTCGTAGGGTCCAACTAGCCCACTAGGTACACCCACTAAGCGCCACAGAGCTGCGTTGCAGAGAGGTGTAAAAAGGGGCACAGCCTGGACCACCTCTCAGCAACGCAGCACAGTGGCGCTTACTGGAAGCACCTTGTGGGCTAGTTAGTCCCCAGGGGCCCTCAGGATTGAAGGGGAATTATTTACCCAACTTAAAACGCGCCACAGGGTCTGTTTGCACCCATCTTCTCAGGCACCGTTGCCTCTCTTCCCCACTGTGTATACTCGCCCTGTGGCCATTTTAAGTTGGGAGATTAAGTCCCCTTCAATTCTGATGGTCCCTAAGGTCAAACTAGCCCACTAGGTACCTCCAGTAAGCGCTGTTGCAGAGAGGTGTAAAAAGGGGCACGGCCTGGACCACATCTCTGCAATGCAGCGCAGTGACGCTTACTGGAAGCACCTGGTGGGCTAGTTGGCCCCCAGGGGCCCTCAGGATTGAAGGAGAATTATTTCCCCAACTTTATTTTATTTATTTTTTTATTTTTAAAATTTTATATAGCGCTGGCTAGACCCGGAGGTATCAGAGCGCTTTACATGATCATCAGATCATAGTTACAGTTTACATCATTACAAAGGTTACACAGTTCTTAGAGCATGGCAACATAGTTACATGTAAGGTCAAGATAAACAATAAGCACAAATACAAAAGGGGAAAAGCAGGCAAGGTGAGAGATTCAGGGGAGGGGTGGTTGGAGCACGGGAAGTAGACAGATAATGAGGGCGGGAAAGGGGAGGGGGTGGTGTGAGACACAGCATGGGAAGAGGAGGGGAAGGGTGATGGGGACACAAACCGGTAGACGAGTCAAGGCAACGTCCAAATTCCAGTAAGCTGTGATCCCAGGGCAGACAAGGGGAGAGACTCAGGGGAGAGAGGATAGGAGCTAGGGAAGAGACAATAAGGAGAGACGAAAAGAAGTCTGCCTAAAGACCGACTGGGTAGGTGACGACCAAGCAGGGAATCCACGGCCCATATCCCCTATAGCTAAACCAAGTAGCTCCATCGGGCGTCAGACAAAATAGTTCAGTCTCAATACATTGAGAGAGGAGGGAAGGAGAGACATAAATAGAGGGAGGATGTGGTAGGAGACGACAGGAGAGACGAAAGGAAGTGTAACAATGTGGTTCAACAATATACCAGAAAAGATCAACAAGTAAACATTAAATCAAACAATCAGTAATACAATTAGGGGAGGAGAGAAAGGAGAGAGAAAGTAGTGGGGGGTAGAGGAGGAGGGAAAGTGAGGATAAGGGAAGAGACAACCGTCGAGACGAGAGGAAGTCTGTCTAAAGACCGACTGGGTAGGTGACGACCAAGGAGGGAATCCACGGCCCATCTCCCCAATAGCTAAACCAGGTAGCTCCATCGGGCATCAGACAAAATAGTTTGGTCTCAATACATTGAGAGAGGAGGGAAGGAGAGACATAAATATAGGGAGGATGTGGGAGGAGACGACAGGAGAGACGAAAGGAAGTGCAACAATGTGGTTCGACAATATACCAGAAAAAAAACAACAAGTAAACATTAAATAGAACAGTCAGCAATACATTAGGGGAGGAGAGAAAGGAGAGATAAAGTAGTGGGGGGTAGGGGAGGCGAGAGAGTGAGGATAAGGGAAGAGACAACCGTAGAGACAAAGGGAAGTCTGCCTAAAAACCGACTGGGTAGATGACGACCAAGGAAGGAATCCACGGCCCATCTCCCCTATAGCTAAAACCAGGTAGCTCCATCGGGCATCATACAAAATAGTTCAGTCTCAAGTGGCGAGGGAAGAGGCTTACAGAAAAACAGGGTGGGGATAAAGGACAGGGCTATGCGAGGGCAGAGGACAGAAGCTGGAAAGAGTAGGAGTGGAGGGGGGAGGGTTGGGGGAAGTGGGAGCGGGAAGGTAAGGTCAGGGGAGACGCGGGTGCGTTAGTCCGAAGTCCGGCTGGGTAGGTGATAGACAAAGGAGGGAGCCCAAAGTCAATCTCCCCCAAAGCTAATGAGGTAGCTCCATCGGGCATCATACAAAAGTATGCAGGTGGCCCCTCAATTCGTATGCCCCAAGTCCTGCAGTAGAGCTCCAGTCTGCACTCATACACCACTCACGGTCAGTATAATACCAGAGCATCAATATTGCATTGGGGAGGGGCGCAAGTCACGCTGTACAGAGCGCCCTTGCAGCCTGCACATCATCCCACCTCCGTGCTCTTACAATGATGCCAGTGTCCCATCAAGAACTCCTCTTCCAGTCGGCAGCTTGCAGGTGCAATCCCCACAGTCTCACAGCATCTCAGCCTCCCTGACCAAACAGTGGAGGTCAAGGCAAATACAAAATGCCGGCTACAGGGGTACATATCCGGCTGGGTCGTGGATGTTTTAGGGAGCGTGCTGGCGCGGGCTGGTTTTACGGCGCCGTCTCTGGGACCGATGTTTGTTGAGTGGCCCTAAGCTTCCCTATTCTGCTGTCCGTAGGTATCTCCTCCGCTCCTTGCAGGGTTAGCCGCGGGGGCAAGGCCGGGGCAGCGCGCTCTTGGAAGACGATCTCCCTGCTCGTGGACTTCTTGATGTAGGGGGCGTAGTGCGCCCGCAGGTCGCCAGTACCCCAGCGGGCCCGTTCCGTCGCGCCGCCAGCCGTGCTTTCAGGGGGTGTCCTTATGTCACAGCTGCTCCCCGTCTAGGTCGCCGTCCATCCCCGCACGGGGGCCCACAGAGGATGGTGGCAGCACTCGTCCCGGCAATCCTCCGGGGGCCAGCCACGAAGAACGTAGGATCCGTGACACTCCAGTGCCACAGGGCCTGTTTGCACACATCACCTCAGGCCCCGTCCCCTCCCTTCCCCACTGTGTAAATGCGCCCTGTGGCCATTTTAAGTTGGGAGATTAAGTCCCCTTCAATCTTGAGGGACCCTAAGGTCAACCTAGCCAACTAGGTACCTCTAGTAAGCGCCGTTGCTGAGAGGTGTAAAAAGAGGCACGGCCTGGACCACCTCTCTGTAATGCAGCGCAGTGGCGCTTACTGGAAGCACCTGGTGGGCTAGTTAGTCCCCAGGGGCCCTCAAGATTGAAGGGGAATTATTTCCCCAACTTAAAACGCGCCACAGGGTCTGTTTGCACACATCCTCTCAGGCCCCGTCCCCTCTCTTCCCCACTGTGTAAACACGCCCTGTGGCCATTTTAAGTTGGGAGATTAAGTCCCCTTGAATCTTGAGGGTGCCTAAGGTCAACCTAGCCAACTAGGTACCTCTAGTAAGCGCCGTTGCAGAGAGGTGTAAAGAGGGGCACGGCCTGGACCACCTCTCTGTAATGCAGCGCAGTGGCGCTTCCTGAAAGCACCTGGTGGGCTAGTTGGCGCCCAGGGGCCCTCAGGATTGTAGGAGAATTATTTCCCCAAATTAAAATGTGCCACAGGGCCTGTTTGCACACGTCACCTCAGGCCCCGTCCCCTCCCTTCCCCACTGTGTAAAAGCGCCCTGTGGCCGTTTTAAGTCGGGAGATTAAGTCCCCTTGAATCCTTAGGGTCTGTGGGGTCCAACTAGCCCACTACGTACCTCCAGTAAGCGCCACCGAGCTGCGTTGCAGAGAAGTGTAAAAAGGGGCGCGGCCTGGACCACCTCTCTGCAATGCAGCGCAGTGGCGCTTACTGGAAGCACCTGGTGGGCTAGTTAGTCCCCAGGGGCCCTCAGGATTGAAGGGGAATTATTTCCCCAACTTAAAACGTGCCACCGGGCGTGCTTGCACACATCACCTCAGGCCCTGTCTTCTCCATTCACCACTGTGTAAACACGCCCTGTGGTCATTTTAAGTTGGGATATTAAGTCCCCTTGAATACTGAGGGTCCCTAGGGTCAAACTAGCCCACTAGGTACCTCCAGTAAGCACCACAGACCTGCGTTGCAGAGAGGTGTAAAAAGGGGCGTGGCCTCAGAACACCTCTCTGCAACGCAGCCCCCTGGCGCATACTGGAGGTTCCTTGTGGGCTAATTGGCCCCCATGGACCCCCAGTATTTAAGGGGAATTAGTTCCCCATCTGCAAGTGCTGAAAGGAGGGGCGTGGCTTCCGGCGCGATGCCGGGCTTTTATTTTATTTATTTCTTTAAGAAGGGGGATGTGTGGCCCCCTTCTTTTTCTAATTCATTGGCCCTGGGGACCCCATCCCCCAGGGCCTGCCCCCTAGTTTATTTTTTTTAAATAAAAAAATGTGGATGGGGGCTGCTTGGCCCCCCTCCTGTGGCCTTAATCGGCCCTGGGGACCCCATTCCCCGGGGCATGGCCTTTTTTTAAATTTTAATCTTATGGAGGGGGGCTGCATTGCACCCCTCTTCAGGCCACTTATGGCCCCGGGGACCCCATCCCCCGGAGCCGACCTTTTTTTCATAATTTCTTTGGTTTTTTTTTAGGAGGAGGGCCGTGTGGCCCCCCTCCTGGGCCACTTGGAGCCCTGAGGATCCCATCCCCCGGAGCTTACCCTCTCAGTTGGCAGACCGTGGTCCCCAATCCACCCACGGCCCCGCTGGCTCCTCGCGTCCCACAGGAGCCGGCATTGCTCTTCCACATGGGGAGCTGTTAAGATGCAGCTCCCCGTGTGGAAAAGCAATTTGGTTTGCATTTTGAAAGAGAGAGCAGGTTTCCCTGCTCTCTCTTTCAAAATTCAAACCAAGTTTGCTACGGCAGGGCGGGAGCCACGAGGTTCCAGCCCTGCCATAGCAAACTACAGTATCCCAGGGTGGGAAGTCTGGGACAATTTACGAAGCCCCGGGGAGGGGTCCCCGGGGCTGGGGGTCTGTCACAGACCCCCATTTTACTATTTAGTGACCTGGGGAGGTGGCGGTCCCCGGGGCATGTGGGGGATTAAGCCCCCCACACCGGTATTTTTTTAGTAATAAAACTTAAATCAAGCCCAGGGGGGTGGCGGTCCCCGGGCTTTGGGGGGCCGAGATCCCCATGCATATATTGCCCGAAAGGCCCGGGGGTGGCAGTCCCCGGGGCTTGGGGGCCTTTGAGCCCCCCCATTTTTTTATGAAGCCCTGGGGGTTTCGGTCCCGGGGGCTAGGGGGGCTGAGAGCCCCCCATAAGTCAGAAAGCCCCCGGGGGTGGCAGTCCCCAGGGCTGGGGGCCCCTCTGGGCCCCCCATTACATTAAACCCATTGCCCCCAGGACTTGGCTTTCCGGGGGCTAATTAGCAACGAAGCGCATGAGCCCGCGCTTTACTTTTTTTCCCAAGGCGGGATGCGCGGATTCAACGTGTATCCCGCGATTTAAAAAAAAAAAAATTTTTTTTTTACATACACCTCAAGATCTGTATAGGTGACTGCGGTATCACTGATATCACCTGTTAAACCAAAATTAAGGGTATTGTTATTTAGAGAGGCTATGAACTCCTCAGCCGAGGAGCCACTTCCGCGCCAGATTATGAAGAGGTCGTCTATTTACCTCGCCCACATGATAGTTTTGTCTATCCAATGCTCGTTGGATTCCCCACATGCCCCGTGCTTCTCCCACCAGCCCACGAAAAGATTTGTGTGGCTGGGGGCGAAGCACGTGCCCATGGCGGTCCCACGCAGCTGGCGATACAGCTGGCCTGCAAATGTGAAAATGTTATTTATAAGACAGAAAGTAATCATTTGTATAAGCATTTCATTGTGTTCAAAATACTTAATAGGTTTCTTATTCAGGAACCATTCCATAGCAGTTATACCATCTTGATGGTTAATGCTGGTGTACAGACTGGTAATGTTCAAGGTAATCAAAAGCATGTCTTGTTCCCAGGTCACTCCGTCAATTAATCTCAGGAAGTCCTGATTAATCTCAGGAAGTCCTGGGTGTCCTTTATATACGAGGCCAAATCCTTTACCAAAGGGGCTAAAAAGGAATCAATGTAAGTTGAAGTGTTCTCTAGGAGGCTGTCAATTGATGCCACAATTGGCCTTCCTGGGGGATTGGTTGCATTTTCGTGCACCTTTGGCAGGTGGTAAAACGTTGGTATTGTGGGCGTTTCACAGCATAGAAATAGATATTCATCTTGGCTTAATAGCCCATCATTTTTCCAAAGCTGTAGCAATTTGTGGTACTCGTCAATGCAATCCAAATAGATTTTCCTTGATATTGGCACATAGCAGTCCTTGTCCTGCATTTGCCGCATCGCTTCTTTGTGATATTGCTACTTATTGAATACAACCATGTTTCCACCTTTGTCAGAAGGTTTAATTTCAATGGTTTTATACTTGTCCAAAGATTTCGGAGCTTCCCAGTATTTCCTAGGGATGTTATATGAGCGATTGTTGAAGTCTCTCCGGGTAGCCAATGTTTTTAAATCAAGAATCACAGCCTCATTGAACACGTCTACGGCATCAAAAGGTGTTTTGGGAACCACTTGAGACTTTCTTTTAAAATTACTTAGTCCCCTAGTTTGATTAATGCCTACTTCTTCCAAACAGTCATCCACATTCGCCTCTCCACTTTGGCTGGATGTAGAACTCAAAGTATGCATGGTCATGAGAACCTCCAGGTCGTGTCCTTTTAGAGCATCAGACTCTCCCACCACCTCTTCAGATGTTTCTGCGGATCTTGTCGTTTGTGGATGGAGTAGGTATATTTTTTGTAATTTCAATTTTCCGATGTACTTAAAAAGTTTGATCCTGGTGCGTGCATAATCAAAGCCTTAGGTAGGGCAAGAAGTGGGACCCAGATGTAAAACTTTTATTTGTGCAGATGTGAGTATTTTATCTGAGAGATTTATGATAGTCATTTCTTTCACCATTTGCCCGTCTTCCCCCTGCTGCATGGTACTCGTTGAGTTGGGGCCTCTTCGTCTGGTTTTGCGACCCCGCCTGGTTTTTCGTTTCTTTTTTCTCTTGGTGCCATCTGCTGTGGGGGATGGGTTCTTGGTGTTGGTCTCTGGCGGGTCTCTCGTATTAACTGATATTCCTGAAAATAAGGAGACTCCGCAGTTGTACCTGAGTCCTCAGGATTAGTGGTTTGCTAGCCTTCCGAAGTGTCCACCTCGGAATCAGAGGTATCTTTATTGGAATTTGCCCTTTCCCCCTGTTGACTCAGCTTCTTCCTTGGGGCATCAAACTTCCAGGAAAAGGTTAAAATACGCCCTGTGGCATAGTCTTGTTCATCTCTGAGAAATTTCGTTTGCTTACGTCTACAAATAATGGCCTCATAATCCTTCAGACATTTCATCATACCATTTCTTAAGTCCTCACTCTGATAGAAAAACAGACATTTGAGGTGAGCAGATCTAGAGTGTCGCTGGTGTCGAGAGTGCTCTAGCAGGAGCTGCTTTCCACCTAAACCTTGAGAACTACCCAGAGTTCTCTCCTTCTTTTTTGCATATTTTATGTGTCACTCTATGTCTGAAAGGGTTTTGTTTTGACTTATACTGGGTGCTCCCTTGTGTCTGGACAAAGCTATACCTCTCTGAAGAGCTCTAATTAGAGCGAAACACTGTGTCAGGGGGTTGCTTTTACTCATTTCAGGTTGGCTTGAGTTGGTATTTTACCAATTCAAAGCTGTAAGCTTGTAATGTTATGGGGTGCCACAGGGAATGCAGTAGCTGCCTCAACAACTTTAAAAATAAACAGTAAGTCTACTGTGCCAGGCCACGCGGCAAACGGCTGTCTGTGAGTGGTTGGACCCAGGGCCTTTCTGCAGGTGGGTGGTTTGGGTTTCTGCAGGGGGTTTGGACGCAGGGCCTGACAACAGGCAGGGGCTTGGGTGCCCCCGGGGGGTTAGGAGAAGGGTCTGGCCACCGCTCAGGCCCCGCAGCCAACCCCACGATGGGCACGGCTAAAGGCATGGCTCTATGTATAGTAATAAAATATTACTTAACAATTAAAATACCTAGGAATTCATTGTAATTAGACAAAGGTAAATGTGACTTTATAGTTAGGAAATGTAATTATATCTTACTTTCCATTAAAAAAAATTAAATCAAGTCAAGTTAATAAAACTCTATTTGGCAGTATTATGGCCATGAGAGTACAGTCGCACATAATAGAAGAATAAACAAATAAAACTATGCAATACATGATACTAAAGGGCAAATCCAATATTTCATATACAGATGCTATAAAACAATTTCTTTGCTCTTAAATCTATTTGGTTTATCATGGCAAGACTACAATACCAGTAAAATTCTAGATAAAATGCATTTTGAACAATATCCAAGCAAAATTAAGAACAGTATATCCTAAGAGATTTTATTACTGGTCCCAGTTTGGTGGCTAAGCAAATTTTTCCTTCAGCACGAGGCCCCTGCTAAGAAACTCACAACTCCATAACACATTGAGTGTGATACCAGCATTCATAGATGTATAAAAGTAGGACTTGGTTGTGCAAAAATAGCAATTTTTAAAAGTACCGGCATAGACCTGCATAAAGTGCATTTTAAACAGTACTAACATGAAATAAAAAACAATACTTCCAACAAAATGTCATCTTTCATCCCAATTCGGTGGCTAGCCAAAGTTTTTCCTTTGACGTACAGCCCCTGCTATAAAACTCGCTACCCCATAGCATATATGGGGAGAGGGCAGCATTTGCAGATAAATCAAAGCAGGTCTAACGCTTGCAAAATGGCAATTTTAACAAGTGGTAGGATAAATATTTTGCCCGGAGATCATTATAAAAACCACAGATAAAATGCAATAAGTCTCGATCTGAGAAATCATCACAAGAGCAAGGCTTTAGGGTCCCTGATTCAGAAAAACCCTTGGGGACCTAGAGACACCAATGAATATAATTAAACCTGAATCTTGTTAAAAGAAAACGATGATGCGTTTTTTAGATAAAAAAACAGACGGGTTGATCTGAAATCCCAGGGCTTAATATATATATTGTTTTATAGTGGGTTTAGTAAGTTAGCTGTTTTCCCTTTCCATCCTCCTGCTAGTTAGAAATGGACTTTTAATATCCTTCAGCTCTCCACGATGGGATTGTCTGGTATGCCTAAAAAGCTTGTGGCGCCCTAAATTTGCTAACTGCTGAGATATATAGCCTAACCAAGGAATATCTGTGGCCCTTTCTAGCCTCCTAAGATCTTTTTGATTTAAACCGGTTGTGGGGTTAGACTAGGTTTTCATCCAACACATTATTGGGGGCCACCGCTATACAGTCAGAAATATAACCCTGCCCTAATTCTTCATGCACCATAAAGGAGGCAGTACTGGGTGGTACAGCTAAGATATTTATTTTCTGCCTCCTGCAGGTCACTGACCTCCTTATAGCCCCAGACTTCACTGCCATACATTGCCATTGGGACACATTTCTTGTTATAGACCTTCCATAATGGTCGTAATGGTTTGCTCCCGAGTCTCCTGGTAAAATCCATTGTTGCTCCTGCTGCTCTGGATAGGGGATTTTCATTAAATGTTCGCTGGGCCACCCATGACCTTTTTTCATCAAACAGGATACCCAGATGAGGAAATGTTGCAACATTGGTCAATTCCCCGCCTTTACATAAAAGTGTACTTTTATCACGTTTTATATTACCAGAAGACATTATATGGGATTTCGATAAACTAATAGAAAAATTGAGACAAACCATAAAATCAATAAAAGCATTTACAAGACGTTTCAACCCTAAAGGTCTCCTAGCAAGGAAAATGGCATCATCAGCATATAAAAGAGCAAGGATGAGTTTGGATCCAACTCTAGGAGTGTCCTAACTGACAACGGATAGTGCAGCCCCAGATTATTAATGTAAAGGGTAAATAGGTCTGGGGCCAAAATACATCCCTGCCTCACCCCCTGCTTAACCTCCCATGATTTAGTGAGTGAGCCATTTCCATTATATCTGGCGGAGGCAGTCAGATTAAGGTGGGACCAGTGGAGAAGGCCACCAGGTCTACATCCATGCCCATTTCTAAAAATATAGGCCATCATTTTGATCTACTCTATCATAGGCGATGTTAAGTCCATGAATGCCTAGTACATAAGTTTCTTTTTAGCTAGTGTTTATTTGCTAATCATCATAAGCAGGTTTATACACTGATCCACTGTCCCCATGCCTTTTCTAAAACCATATGCAGGTCTGATATCACATTGCTAGCATCTAGCGAAGTGCTTAGGCAACCTAAAATGACCTTCCCCATAATCTTGGCTGCCAAATCCAGTAAAGAGATTGGGCGCTAACAAATTGGATCATCCCTAGCGCCCTTTTAAAAAATAGGTTGGAGCGCTGCTGTTGACCATGATGGGGGTGGGCCAACCATTGTTGCAACAATAAAAACCCTCACTAGGATCTTTACCCATGTCCCTGAATCAGCCTTATAAAGATCTGCAGGTACCCCATCAGGACCCGGGGCTTTTCGAGCTTAAGTGGCCATGATCGCTTTCTGGACTTCATCTATCCCAAAAAATATCGGGGATGACTCGACACTGGATTTCCAAGGGGTGACATTTTTTCCAAACTTCACGCCATTTTAGATCTGTTCAAAATGGCAGACCCATCTATCGGTGAGAATAACACAATCTATTCCTGAGGAGTTATTTTCTAGGAAAAAGGGACTATTTACTATTTTCCTAAATGTTGTGCTATTGGCCAGAACACTAGCCTGATTTTAATCCTACCATGCCTGTTCCTGTATCTTGTCTTTCCTTTTAACTAATGCTGATTTATATGCCTTTCTGCATGCTTTAATTATTGTTTATGCCTCCCTGGGTTTGTGTTTTAATGTAACTAAGAGAGCCTTGTGGGTTTTAGAACAGTCAATATCAAATGATTTTTCACCCTTAATAGCACAAGATCTTCCTTGACTTGTGAGGTTTTTTGCAATTCCAGCTTGTCAAAGGCCTCTATAACCTCACCCGACTCAGTGTGATTGTCAAGGCACTGCTTTATGTCTTATTCACTCTCCGTATATAATTGGTTTGGAAAAACCTCCAGCATTATCTTGCCCCACATATTTTTGTGTGCCTGATCTAGTGGATTGAAATCCCTATTTGAGAGGCTCTTTGTCTCAACTTCACACAACACCAGCACCCCCATTATTTCTAGAGTCATTGGGTTATGATCACTGTAACTGCTCTGAAATTAGCTTACTTTTAATATGGTTGTATGACGTTACAACACATACTTTTACAACGCACACCTTTACAACGCATTTTTTACAATGCAACATCCATTACAACGCATTCCATTACAACGCATGCCATTACAATGAATTTTTAAAAACTACCTTTACAACGCATTCCATTACAACGCATAACATTACATTGCATGTATGATAAGTATTGGATAGTGTAGGGATAAAATCACTATTCTAATTCCAGGGGGTGCAACAGTAGGGTAAGTGTTGGATGGTAATGGTATGCGTTGTAATGGTATGCCTTGTAATGACTGCGTTGTAATGACATGCGTTGTAATGGTATGCGTTGTAGTGTCATGCGTTGTAATGGTTGCGTTGTAATGGCATGCTATGCAATGGATGTTGCGTTGTAAAAGTTTCGTTGTAATGGTAGTGCGTTGTAAAAGTTGCGTTGTAAAGGTTGTTTCCCTTTTAATATATGTAAGAGAAGAGGGGCAGAAACCAAAATATAATCTATGATTGAGCCACATCCCCTACTAATAAAGAAAAGTACAGAATCTATAATGTTCGGGTACTCAAGACAATGTAAGTTATTAGTAGCATGTAAGCTCTCTAGCAGGTGGCTTTGGGTCAAGTGTGCAAAATGGGCTAGCGGGACCAAACTATCCAAGAAACCCCTACCTAATGTGCAGTTCAGTGAATAGTGATGCACACAAAAGTCTACCATTCAAAATTCTATATAAAAGCAACTATCCTCTGTAACCTGTTCTAAAAAATCTCCCAATGCCGCTATGGGTTCAGAATCATGTTTCCTACAAAAGGAATAATAAAAATTGATTACCACCAAGGTGGGATGCTTAGGAAAAGCTAATTTTACTGCTAAAAAAATAGGGGATGGACTAGGCAGGCTCTTCATTGTACAACCCAATGTAAGTGAGGCCGCCCTTAGCTCGTCCTGTAGAGGAAGGGAAAGCAGCTTTATAAAAAGACGCAAAACCATGCATAATAAATTTGTCTGATATATCCTAGGTTTCCTGTAGTGAGACAATATGACTAGACCTTGCTCGTCGTCCTTTTTTTTTCCTTAGTCCTGCAATATTCCAGGCCATTAATTATCAAATTAGGGGACCTGGTTGGGAAGGAGCAAACTGTGGGTGATAGTCAATCAATGCGGTCTAAATCCCTAAGAGGCGCAAATCTATTTTTGAGAGAAACAGCTGTACTCCCATTTGGACACACGGTTGGACATTGTGACGTTCTTTCCAGAACAAAACAAACGTTTTTGCTCTGGAACCTTGGACATTGTACCCCGGCAGGATAGTGAAAGTGAAGCAGGGTAACCTGGATTCCAGTGTTTGATTTTTGTCTCTACTGGCTCTGAATCATGTAGCTTGTGTGCATCGGGTGTGTTAAATTAACCACAATACAGTCACCCCCTATAATTTTTTATAACACTCCCTACCCAACCCACTCTTCTAGCCATGATAACTTGGGATGCTATGTGGCTTCCATTTATTAGTGATGTATCCAGCCTGTAGGCCACTTTGTGTAACAGGTCTTCCATAGACTCCTTCTAACTGCATTTTAATGGTGGAACTCCAGTCAAAATGGCCTAAGGGTGCTGACTAAGGGGGCAGATTTAGGATGTCTGTTCTTTTATCCGTCTTTAGAGGGAGACTGGAGAAGCTATGGCCCTGTAGATTAGACCCAAGATTATCCCTGGGATTTATCTTATCTTTAGATGTTCTTTGGCTCCCTTCTGAACATGCACCACCAAATGGGTGTTTTTTACACCCTGGCTCTTGCTACAGACTTACCGGCTGGTCAAATTGCTGACCAATGCTGGTTAAGGGAGCTAGGGGTACTGATCTATCCTGCAGCGTGTGCCCTGCTCCCCAGTCACCACAAGCTCTGTTTCCCTGGTACTTGATAGGTATTGAGAGTGTAACTCTTTAGACTTACGCAGTAAATCTTCAATCTTTGCCAGCCATGAGTTAATGGGGACTAAGAGTACATTTAGCATATCTTCCATTTTTGGTAGCATGTTTGGTGAAATCTGACTCAAGTCTACATGAGCTGGATCTAGAGCAACTGATACCACAGGCTTTTACAGGCCTGGGCAGCTTTTTTTCCCCACTCCTCTTTTTTTTTGACTGGGTGGTTTGGGCATCAAAGTACCTTCCATTTGATCTCCGTCCACTTCCTCTTGTAAATCAGTGGCGGTTGACAAAATGGATACCATCTTGCTTTGCATCTCAGTAGACAAAAGGGCACCATGTGGGTGGTTGACTTTATTTTGAAGGTTTTATATAGCGCGAACAAGACTCTTGCGAGTATCAGAGCGCTTTACTAGTCAAAGTAGACAGTGTGATATAGTCTACCACAAATAAAGAAAGTAGGTTATAGTAGTACTAGTGTCAAGAGTAGTTAATGTGCCCACTCCACCAGTCAAGTTCATTGTTTGCTTCCTTTTCCCCATTGTCTTTCAATAGCCGTACTATAAGAACTTATAAAACCAGTACTTTAAAAGAATCCTCAGGACGCAAGGGTTAGAGGGGTGGCCCAATCCAGCCTCTTCCAGGCTCTGACGGGCACAGACGGACCTGCTCTTAGATCGGTCTTCACCGCGTCCCATGCTGCGGGGCCCAGCTGGTAATTATATGCACCTTCAGGCACCGGCAGCAGGCGTGTATTGGCGGCGACGGCTGCAGAGAGTGCCAGGGTTTGTGGTTCTGCCCCTCCCTCTTACACGAAAATGGGCTCCCGCTCTGGCGGGGCCCAGCCAGTAATGATATGCGCCTCCGGGCGCAGGCAGCAGGCGTGCGGTGGCTGCGACAGCTGCAGAGAGTGCTGTGACTTTTGGTCCTGCCCCTCCCTCTTGCACAAAACAGGCTACCCTGCTGCTGGGGACCAGACAGTAATTAAATGGGCCTCCAGGCGCAGGTAGCAAGCGTGTGGTAGCAGTGACAGCCGCAGAGAGGGCCAGGGCTTGTGGTTCTGCCCCTCACTCTTGCACGAAAATGAAATCATTCATTCACTATAAAAACAAAGGTGAATGAATGATAAAATTAGAGGGATTAATATGTTGCACCATAAAAATTAGAGGAAAAATACAGAAACTATATGCTGTATAGTTTAGATAACTGACAATGCATCAGAATTGCAGTTCTGTGCTTTATTTTCAGTTTCAGTAACTTCAGTAACATCACAGGCTATTTCTACTTATCGCGGCATGGTGCAGGGGTCGGATGTTCTCAGACTTTGTTTTCAATATTCAAATCAAACACGCCTGGCTCCCCTTACTTTCATTTCCCACATGCTCAAAGGGACACCCACTGATCAAATGTAACAATGCTACATATGCCTTAACATCGGCCGGTGAACGTTTAGTAACCTATTTCGAACCTTAAAGGAAAAGGGTAGGAATCTGAACGTAAAAACCATTCTCTATGTATCAGATGATTTGGAAAAACCTTTCCGACTCACAAAAAGGATTATGAAAATATTTAGGAACCACAACTAAGGTCCCGATTCCGATCTCGTGTCCGGAATGCTTTCCGTACGACTCATATCAGGGGAGTCCAACCTAACAAGTACGATGCATTTGAATGCATCTGGATACAATTCGAAAAACAATCGTAAAGGCTGTCTGAATCGTTCATCGTACTTGCTTGCTTGGAAAACCTACTCCATAAAGCTGTATGATTTGGCTACAGATGGTTTTATCTCTACGTATGCCTTCTGGAACCAATTTGGTCAGCGCTAAGGCTTTCCAGGCATCATACTTGCTCGTTTGGAACTGGGAACGAATTGGTCAGGAACAAGGGCTCCGGATCGGTTTAGGCAATTACAAATGTCATTCAGAGCCCTTCTCAAAGAGATCAGAATCGGCTCCTAGGTGGGGTGTGAAATGGGTACTCCTGCTTAAGGTTTTCCAAATGAAAAAACTATCTAAAAGTAGTACCTGTCTGTATAAGGCACACATGGTTGATTTATTTATTTGTTTCTCTGTCAGGGAGTGAACCCATCTGACCTCATCATCCTCACGGTGTCTTTCATGCATCTATATGATTTTGAGATAGACATGGTATAGCTAAGCCTTGGTGGTGGTGCAATAAACAGTGGTGGCAGAGCAATAAACAATAGTTTTCAGCACAGGAACACAGTAAGAGCTACATCTACCAGTGCTGTAATAGTAGTAGCTATCAAGGGAGAGTTTTACTTCTTAGGAATCCAAGACCAAACTGTAGTGGAAGCAGCAAATGGTACACCGTGGGGAACCGTTCTTGAATTACGGTGTGTTTTTTTCTACAGCCAGGGAACAGACATTCGATTAGTATTGTGTCTTCAGAGTTGCCGCTTAACAATGCGAGCAGGAAAGGCAAAAAGGCTTACTTCTTAGTCAGAGAAAAAACAGCGTTCAGTGCTCGTCTTTCCAAACAGCAGCACTGTCAGTTGCTTCCGGTTTTGACAGGCTATTTTCTCATCCCAGTTCTGGTGAAATTCCAATGGCTTTCTGGGTGATGTAGTAGTTCTGTCAAACCAGGGATGCTTCTGTTCTCTTAGTAAAGACTTTGTTGGCACTAATATAACTCAGTGTGCCTTTAAACCTACAGCAATTGAGGTGGCATTCGTCTCGAGCGAGCATTCTGAACGACCCAGCCACGGAATTGATTGTGATGCATTCTGGAAGTTGTAGTGATTACAGGATGAGAGTTGAGAGTTAAGTCCTGGATAATTCTGACATCTCATTCAGGCACTGCTGTTTGGAAAGATGAGCACTGAACACAGTTGTTTCTCTGCCTAAGAAGTAGGCCATTTTGCCTTTCGTACTCGCATTGTTAAGTGGCAACTATCAAGATGCGATACTAATTAAATGGCTGTTTCCTTGCTGTATAAAGAAATACCATAATTCAAGAACAGTTCCCCATGCTGTATTATCGCGCTTACAATAAGGATTACACGCTGGCGGGGACACCGGTTCGAACCAAGTAAGATGATCGATTAACTTCTTTGAGTGTCTCTCCAAATTGAATTAGGCAACCAGATGCTTAAAGGTACCCTTGGACTTTCTATATCTCAGACAGAATGGTCAATGAATTTCAAACTAATAGCAAAGAAGAGCAGTGAAAGAATACGCACAAAACAGGTACTGTACAGTGTTCATGAAAACTTACACAGTTGAGATCGAGAAGGGGTTAGAAATTATTCATAAAATAGCATCATTTGTTTATCTTTTAGATCACACCAAGTCAACGCCCTGATGAGAACCCCACAAGCACTACTGGGACTCGAAAAGTGTTGGCATCCTTTACCATTAAGGAAACACTAATTTAGGTTTAGGAGCAGCTTGAAGGGAAATATTGTAATATTTTAACCCGAGCTGCGTCCACGTTTGTTCCCATTGGGCAGCATCGCCTCAAAAAGGAGTGCTTAAATCATGTATAACATCACAGCAGGATTGCTAAATGCATGAAGTTTTGAAATAACTGCCTGGTGTAACGCTTGGATTTTTGTTTATGTATTATTGTTTATTATGTTTATAATTTACTCTATGTACTGTTTTGAAACAAAAAGTGTTTTCTCTATTGTTGACACATATGATAACAAAAAAATATAAAAAATAAAAAAATTAAAGAATTGTTGAATAAATAACCATGACCAATTAATTCAGGTATTCTTTCTCATCTGTGTAAGTAGATAACAGCAGAGAAAGTGGTAGATATGGATCTTGTTGTGCTAGTTCAATTTGGCCCTATCTAGGTACCCGCACTTGGGCCTACCCCCTTCAATTGATTTTTACTTTCTAAAAGTGACATTTTCAAGCACACAATTTAAAAACATTCTTTACTAAAAGATGTTTTATTAAATTCTGAGTTCAGAGAGCCCGAACTTTATTCATCCATCTTGTCCCAATGCGAAGTTATACTTGTAAGATGTTACACAGTTTCTCCAATGCTATTCTATAGGACAGATTGTCTTTCAATAGCGAAAAATGAAATTGGTAGTATTTCTCTACGAGGATATGTCACACACATCAGTCCATGTCCTATCTTTCACACATACAGCACCCTGCCCATGGGGGAACCCTGGGCCTACCTGAGGGGTTTCTTACATAAAAGAAAAGGGAAAGTTAGGGCCTGGCAAGTGGGTGCACTTGTGAAGTCGACATGGCAGCTTAAAACTGTGCGCAGACACTGCAGTAGCAGGCCTGAGATACATTTACTACTTATGTGGGTGGCCCAATCAGTGCTGCAGGCCCACTAGCAGCATTCGATTTACAGGCTCTGGGAACACTCAGTGGCATATTCTCAAGGACTCATCGCAAATTTAGCGGCACTTTTCCGCCATGAAAGTGGTGATAGTTTTATCGCCCTATTCACAGCCGACATCATCAGTTTACCTGCAATAGCTGCCGCTAAAAACATCGCCAATGCTGACAGCAACAACTAACGCTAATCATATGCAGAGTAGGCGCTCCCATACAAAAACTCATGATAACACCACTTTGCGGTATTCTCAATGACCAGCCAGATCGGCGATGCTGTCCAAACACAGGCAGTAAGGCAAATTAAGCAGCAGGGACTTAAGATCTGTTTTTTTCTGGTTTAAAGTAGAACGAAAACCTGTAGTATATAGGGATCCAAGCCCAGAGCCACATATGAAGACCAACAGATGCCTGGAGCTACTAATCATGCAGCTTTGAGACCCAAGAGGGCCACAACACCCACCACCACCACCCCCAGGACTAACACAGAGGCAGCGTAGAACAAGACAGCAGACCCTCCGAAAACACACCAGCCTCAGAGACTTAATGCCGGAGGATGTCATTGCCCACTACAGGCTCAAAAGGACAACCATCCTCTGCATCCTAACCCATTTTGCCCACAGGCTGACGGTACCAACACAGCGGACAACTAACATCCCTCCGCAGACATAGCTGCTAGCTGTGCTGCACTTGTTGGCCTCTGGTACCTTCCAACCAACAACTGCCAGAGTCAGAGGGAGTCTCACAGCCACCCCTATCAAGGTTCCTCACAACTGAGTTGGATGCCATCATCAGCTTGATACCCCAACACTTTCACTTCCCCCACACTGCTCAGGAACAGCTGGAGACCAAGCAAGGCTTCTACGTCATAGCTGCCTTCCCGCACATGTTGGGGGTAATTGACTGCACACATGTCCTACTTGTGCCCCCTGCCGACACTGCACACAATTACTGCAACAGAAAGTACACGCATTCCATCAATGTGCAGGCTATAGTAGACCACCAGGGACTGTTCACCAATGTCGCTTCCAACTTCCCAGGCAGTGTGCATGATTCCTACATCTTCCAACAGTCCCTCATCAACCAGCGCTTTCAGGATGGCACCTATGGAAAAGCACTGCTCGTTGGTAAGTACCAACGGAACACACCACATACCTCAACTGCACAATCATACAACTCACAACTGTGGGAATGCACATGTAACAAAATCACAAATAACATGCCAACCAACATGCCCACCTACCTGACACTACAACACAAGTAACTGTGGTAACAGGGGCCAGAAATGTAGCCAAAGATCCACAAAGGCATAGCCCCTCTGCCACACAATTGCAGAAAGTGGGGAGAGGTGGGAACCAAGAATGTGTGAAGGGAACAATGGACCCATGAATAAGAATGTACACAATGCCAAGTGTGGCAGTGATGTGCTGGACAGTCTTGAGTATGCAGACCACAGACATGTCCATGTGGACATACACTGCTGGTGTTTGTAGTAATGTGGACAGTGGATGCAACCATGTTACCTCAGGCAGTGGTGAAGATCTCGGACATGTAGCTATGTAATGTATTTACTATGGGAACTGTATCGATATTCCTGTTTCTGACCCTTGTCCGGTTAATAAATCACTAGTGGCCATACAACGGCACAGAAACCCGTTTTCTGATTAGGTCATAGCGCATGCTATCACATTAGGCAAGCACTATCCCTCCAGCCCCCCTAGAAAGCATACCGAGTTCTCAAAACAAATCAAACCTCCAGCAACCTGGGAAATCCCCCGCAGCTATTGTTTTGATTTAGCCAAGAACTCCAGTAAAGAATGTAAGAACGACCAGTTCTTATGACATCCTTATTGACGTATTTATGTCCATCCTTACGTCAATCTTGCCACGTTTCAGGTATAAATAATACCGACATTGCCCTAAGCAAACACACGGTGGTGACGAGATTGGAGCAGCGCGACTTGCCGAGGAGCCCAGCTGATGCAGAAAAAGCCCACGGACGCTGCCCCTCCCTTTTGATGCGCTGAGAGAGAGACGCTGCCTTTTCTCTTGCCGAGAAATCCAGCTCCGGCGTTTCCAGCCGCCCTCGCAGGCAGCTGGGATATCAAGTCCTGAGATAGAGATACCAGCCCTCCACCCTTCTAAATCCCAAGTACTGAACTGAATAACCCCTTACAGAGAATTCTTGAGTCAGACCCTTGGCAAAGCAAACTTAACTTAAACTGCTACTTATCTACTCCCGCCCACGTATTAGGCTTAGGTCAGGTACACTGGGGTAGGCGTAGTTAGAAGCACCAGTTGAGTACGATTAGTCAATGTATATATGTATGTATCTATTTTATCCATTTTAAAGTATCATATGGCTAAGAAACCATATCAATGCTTTTACAGTATTATTTTATAATTCTGCTTTTACTGTATGCACTGTACTTAACTATAAGTATTGCAATAATAGCGATTCATTTCTCTTGTACGAGAAAAGAGACTGATCAATAAATAACACCTTTTTATTGAACACGCCCGTCTCTTCCTTTTCTCTACAAATCTGGTGAAACTAAGAATGCACGTACTGACTGAGTAAAATAAGTTGTCTTTTGTTTTCACACGACTCTAGAGATATACTCTTGATTAGGGGGAGCAAAGTTGTCATGTTCTATGGTTGTCAGAAACTAAATCCCTTCTTGTCTATCCAGGGAGGTTAAACTCCTCCTTGCCTATTCGAGAAAGTTTCTAGTGAACTCTGAGCTAGCTGGCACACATAACTTTAAGTCTAATATCGTCAGTAGAAGACCTAGTTAACCACAGTCCTACGTCTATACTATTGAAGATATTATTCCAATGCGCAGAGCCTATTGGGAAAATAGGAACTACACTACATGGCGCCCAACTGTTTGGATAGGCGATAAATCTAACGCAAGGCATGAGAGTAACTCAGTCGTGCTTTTTCACACAGACCCTTTTTTCCCATAATACTCCAAAGACGTCTGGAGTGGGTGAAAGGTTAAATCCGCCAAACTTCGTAGGAGGAGACTCCTATGTATGGTTCTTGGTTTATTTAACGTTGAAGGATACACTGTTCCAAAATATTGTGCATCTAATCTTTGTTTCCGTAGAAACCTGATCTGCAAAAAAACAAAATAACCTTCCTGTCAGTAAAATGTCAGACAGTGAAGAAGGAAGGGAGACAGCTAGAGTAGCAGCTCAACTCCTAGCGGATGACAATAGTCTCCTACAGCAAGACCCGGAGGCAATACTAATCCCGGTCAACATAAGAAAAACTATAACTGTAAAACTTATAGAAAATGGACTGACACCGAGAGGTGGTACAGTAATATTCGTAATTGAGGCACACGAATGTCGGCAGACAGAGGTATTCTACTCATGGATAAACTTTCCAGCAGCAAACGCTGTAACAAAGGAGTTCCACTACTACAAAATAGAGGAACCTCTGAATGAGTACACTCCTTTCGAGGAAGTGGAGATATCACTCAAATACCAAGAGCACCTGCTCTGGTTTAATGGCGCCCTAAAACATGATAATCACATCACCAGGCTCGGTCCACTAGGTAGACCAGGAGCAACGTGGCCGGTCCTAGCCGGATACACACCACATCCAGACATTGAAGAAATGTCTGCACCAGATCTTTTAGCACAAGCTAAAACAACTAATTAAAATACATAGACAATGGGGCGTGGCTTGGCGGGCGAAGATGGCGGTCGCAGCGTTGTAGAGCTCCCGCCTTCCCAGACATAATTTGCTTATTTATCCTGGCCCCCGAGCCCGCTAACTGTGCTACCTGTGTGGCGATTGTCCCTGGCGGCGCCTAGATCTCTCCGGTGTGCCAAATTCTCCTTCCTGCCATTCCGGTCGGCCGAGGTTGTCTGTGGCGAGGTGCGGCCTAGTGTCCGTTGGCGGAGCCGGGACCTCGATTTTCAGGGTCAGCGGCTGGCGGCCGGTGGTCGGACCGGCCGGGCGATTCCCTGGCCAGTGATTGCAGCACCGGAGGTTGGGGGAGCCACTGCGGTGCCCTGTGGAGCTGCCTTGCACATAGGGGTGGCCCCCGAACGACGCGGAGTCACTGAGGCCTGTGCGGACCTCGAGCAGCCGGGGCCTTGAGTTTCGTGGATCGGCGCTGATCGTCCCTGGTGTTGGTGGGGCGGTGGCCGTGCCCTGAGAGACCATCCGACGAGTGGAGGAGGTGCCTGAGGAGGCGACTCACGGCTGAGGCCCGTCTGCACTGTGGGCGGCCGGGGGGGCCCCGTCCTTCGTGCCCGGGGCTTGGCCCCAGACCTCTAAGTGGAGCAGACCGTCGGCGGGAGCTGTGTGACCGAGGCCCTGGTGAGTGGCTGCGCCGCCTGTTGTTGCGGCTGGAGACTGGTCGAGGGCTCGCCGTAACCGTGAGTGCAACACCTAGGCCCTGCAGGGCGGTCGAAGCCAACTGTGAGACTGCGAGGCGGTGGGCCACGAGCCTGGACATACGTGGTGGCTGGAGCGAGTGGGGCGGCCCTCGACTGGCCTGGATTTATCTGGTGGCGTGTGAACCGGCAGCACACTCCCTTTGCCTGAGCCGGAGGCTGCCTGGTGCCAGCGGCGCAACGAGGGAGGCCCCTGACCTGGACTTATCTGGTGGCGTGTGAACCGGCAGCACACTCCCTTTGCCTGAGCCGGAGGCTGCGTGGTACCAGCGGCGCAACGAGGGAGGCCCCTGACCGACTCTACTGCGGCAGCGGAGGGAATTGGTGCCCTGAGGACGCCGGTGGGGAGCTGCGGCCTGCCTGGCCTTGGGGAAGCCGGGGCCTCGAGTTTGGCGGTCCCCGCCCGGCGAAACCGTCATTGGCTCTCGGACAGGGGAGCAGACGCAGTGGGGCCCGAGGTGCAAGAGGGTCGGGTACGGCGTCAGGACTGGATCGCTGAGTCTATTACAGCTGTGCTCATCGGGGCTGTGGATTGGAGGCATGTGGAGCGGTCCAGTGGGGCCCGTGTCCGAGCTTGAAGGGGCACGCCTGCTGCCCTGGTGTGGACCGGGGGCTGACCCTGCGACGGTGCACGACGAACAGTGAGTGCCTTCCCCCCGCTTTGGTGTGACTGCTTGTGGGGTGGAGAGAAGAGACCCGTGACCCCGGGAGTAGTGTGGTACTTGTGCCATTCTGGGGAGAGCTCTGCTGCCGGATCTACTGGAGGAGTCTGGGGCCTGCCTCGCACTTGCTGCACTGGAACCCGTGTAAGGGCCGGGGCTGCCTGGAGGGCCGGCGCGGCTTGGTTGCCTTGTGACTTGGGGCCCTGCTGTGCCCGTCCTGGCTCACGGATCTTGGCGGGAGCCCGGGCTTGGACCTTCGAGACCCCATGAAGGTGGGGAGTCGGATCTAGCTTTGCACTTCTTGTTGGGGCGGGGGTACCCTACCGGAGGTCCGAGGCCCGGAGCCTTGCTGTGGCCCTAGCCCGAGTAACGACTGGAACATTTGCTCGCTGGGTGCCTGGCCATTGGAGGTGTTCGGTGGTGACGGTCCGGTGTGGCCTCCCGGCCGTGACTGTGGTGGACTTAGGCCCTCCAGGTTGACTCTATCTTTGAACTGCAGTAAGTGGAGGGTCTGCCGTAGGTGCGGAGCGACCCGCCCAAACTATCCTGACCATGACAAGAGGCGGGGGCGGCACTAGTTCCACCAAGCAAGGACCGATCGACAAATTTACTGGACCCAGTGGGGGGTCTGGGGCCTCCGGGGGCGGCCAGGGCACGGGACACGATAACGCGGCCCTGATGGCCGCCATCACACAATCCAGGGACATGCTAGACGCCAAGATTGGCGCGGTGGGAGCCGATGTCATGCTACTACGACAGGACCTCCGCAACGCAGTTGCTCGCATCGCAGAGACCGAGACCAGGATCACGGGAGTGGAGGATGATGTAGGTGCCCTGAAAAAAAAAGTAGCAGAGACGGACAGGATCCAAAAGGGGCTAGCGCTCCGCGTTGAGGATGCAGAAGGGCGAGCGCGCAGGAATAACCTGCGTTTCGTGGGTTTTCCAGAGGACTGCGAGAAAGGGCCCATGGATGCATTCCTGGCGCGATGGCTGGAGAGCTGGCTTCCCCCGGATGTCCTGTCGCGCTGCTTTGTGGTGGAGCGCGCCCATAGAGCCCTGATGCAGAAACCGCCAGTGGGAGAACGGCCGCGTCCGGTCATAGCTAAAATCCTCAACTTCCACGACAGAGACACTATACTCCGCGAAGCGAGGGCCAAAGAGACTCTGCTGTTTGACAATCACAAGATTATGATCTTCCCAGACAATACCAAGCAGGTGCAGCAGCAGCGCCGTTCCTTCCTAGATGCGAAGGCCAAACTGCGTGGTCTGAAGATCCAATATTCACTGCTGTACCCGGCCCGTCTTCGAGTCGTCTTTCAATCCAAGACCCACTTTTTTGATACCCCGGAGGCGGTGTTTGGGTGGACCGACGAGACGACCAGGCTCCGACCGAACGCCCAGCCGGGCTTGGGCCCCGGACCATCGCGTGGATCGTCGCAGGAGAGGGGCGACTCTGCCATCAGGGGTAAAAGACACAGGAAATCTCGGTCACGAAGACGCTCCCGGTCCGGGGGCGGCCCCCTAGATGGCACACAGTCCGACACTGATCAATCCGGGAAAGTGATTTGAATGCCGTGGGAACTCTATCTTCCTTACTTGACCCTTCTCCGTTATTGGATTCTGCGGGGGGCCCGGTGCGGCTGCCACATCGGTCGAGCGGATGGCATCTGGTATGGTGAGACCTGGAACTTGGCTTGGCTCAAGGGGAGCGATACTGGCGTTATCTGACTGCCTCGCTCTACCAGAGTTCCGGGACAACTGTGGTTCAATGGGGTTCGGGGTACTGACCTATAGGGCGGCCTAGTCCTCCCACGTTAGGGGGGCGGCCCTGAGGGAAGGTCCCGTTATTTGGGGGGTGTAGTGGGATCCATTGGTATGGTTGGCTTTGGGCACTCTGTTTTGGGCCCGAAGCTACCCATGCCGCGACAGGTACTTCAGTGTTTCATGAGGTATAGGGGTGGGGGGGGAACGGGTGTTGGGCAGTTGGGGGGGCAGTGTTGGTGGGAAGGGACGGGGGGGTGGGGGGTGTTTTGAAAGGGGTGCACGTGATTTCTGCTGCATTGACGTACATGGTACTGGGTGCCTGGGCTGGGTCCTGGGGTTTTCAGAGACTTTCCCATCGAGACTATGGTTGATCTCCCGAAGAAGGAACTCGCTGGTGGCTCTATGCGAATCTTAAGTTGGAATGTAAGGGGGATGCTGGACAAAATTAAGCGTGGGGCAGTATTGCGCTGGGGTAAGAGGGACTCCGCTGATGTCATGCTATTACAAGAGACGCATATGTTGGGGACGAAGGTACTGAGCTTGCAGCGCTTTGGATATACTCAGGTATTTCATGCAGGGTTTTCCAGGGGCTCGAGGGGGGTGGCCATTCATATTCATCGACGGCTATCATATACCCACGAGCGTCACTGGCTCGATCCCCAGGGTCGGTATGTGTTTGTTAAAGGTATGGTTGGTACGGAGCCAGTGGTGTTTGGCAGTGTGTATGCCCCCCCTCCTCTACAATGGTCCCTGGCAGAGCGCCTCTTTGAATTGTGGGCCGAGATCCCAGACTCCTTAGCTGTGATAGGTGGCGACTGGAACGATGTGGTGGATGTGTGCCTGGACCGCAGGAGGCTGCAGGGGACCGCGGTGGCGACCTCCCCTACACGGTTAAAAGCGATGATTGACGGGTTGGGCTGGGTGGATGCCTGGAGACACTTGCATGCCAGGACGCGTGAGTACACGTATGTGTCTGCTGTGCATGGCTCCTTCTCCCGGCTGGACTGCGTGTTTGTACCAGGAGCCTTTCTCGACAGGGTGAAGCAGGCCGCAATTCAGCCTCGGGGGCTATCTGACCACTCCCCGGTCGTAATACGGATTGAATTGCGCAAGTCGCGCCAGCCATTCCGG
This sequence comes from Lissotriton helveticus, assembly GCF_964261635.1. Taxonomy (NCBI): domain Eukaryota; kingdom Metazoa; phylum Chordata; class Amphibia; order Caudata; family Salamandridae; genus Lissotriton; species Lissotriton helveticus. The sequence goes on from NC_136063.1 coordinate 1,230,216,732, forward strand.
TGGCGGATGTCCTCGTGGCATCTCCAGCAGGCAGATTATATGAAACACATGCGCGGCGCGATTGCCCACTACTGGCAGGAGAACCTGGCGGAAGGGGTTGATGGAGTGACGGTCTGGGAAGCCATGAAGCCCACGCTGAGGGGCGTTGACATTGCTTGGTGTGCTGCTGCCCGTCGGAGTCGCGGAGAGGCCACTGTCGCGGCTGCGGCTAGAGTGGGGGTGTTGGAGGGTCGGTGTCAGGGGGGCGGTGATGGTGTGGCGCTAAGACTGCTCCTGCAGGCGCAGCAATCCTACGCCTCGGTCTTAATGGACGAGGCTCGACAGGCCTGGCTGGCCACACGGAGCAGGGTTTACCAGTGGGGCGATAAGTCCTGCACCATGCTCCATAGGCTGTGTCAACAAACTCTGCAGCCGATCACTCTACCGGGCCTCACGGACGGAGAGGGGACTGCCATAACGGACCCTGCTACCCTTGCGGCGAGCTTTGCTGGCTACTACGCGGAGCAATATGCCCCTCGGGACAGTCTCCCGCCGGAGGCGATTGACAAGTTCATCGCTGACCTTCCCCCCCGTGCGATATCGGATGAAGCCAGGACAGCCTTGGACCTTCCCTTGACGGCGGAGGAACTGGGTGATGCGTTGGGACAACTCAACACTGGTAAGGCACCCGGACCGAACGGTTTTCCCAGTGAATTCTACAAGAAATTCCACCTGCAGCTGGGACCGCACTATAGGCGGGCGTTGGAGGCAGCGCGGGAACGTGGTAGCTTGCCGGCGGACTGGCATCAGGCTGAAATTGTAGTCTTCCAGAAGCCGGGCAGGCCTCCCGACCGACACGAGTCATATCGCCCCATATCTTTAATCAACTTTGAAGCCAAATTATTGGCCAAAGCATTGGCAAACCGCCTCCTCCTGTATGTAGCGGACTTGGTCCACCCGGATCAAGCGGGCTTTATGCCGGGTAGGGCGACGAGACACAATATCAGACGCGCGCAGGCGGCGGTGGACGCTGTGGGAGCGACTGGAGAACAGGCGGCGCTACTGCTGGCAGACATTGACAGGGCGTTCGACTCGGTCAGCTGGACTTACCTCTTCGCCCTTTTGCCGCGCCTCAACCTGGGTCCGGTTTTTATCTCGTATGTCAGGCTGTTATACACGGACATCACCGCCTCAGTGCGTATTTCGGGAGCTATATCGGAGAGATTCCCGGTTGCTAGGGGGACCCGACAGGGATGCCCCCTATCCCCCTACCTCTTTGCATTGGTCATGGAACCGCTGGCCGCGTGGGTGCGCATTGATGCACAGCTTCGTGGCTTCGTGTGGGGAGCGGGACTCTCGGACAGGATCGCGTTATACGCGGACAATGTCCTCTTCTTTATGACCGACCTTAACCGCTCTGGCCCTCGAATCTTGGAAATAATGCGTATTTTTGGCGACGTTTCGGGACTCTTCCTAAACCCGCGCAAATCGACCCTGTGGGTACTGGGCGGAGAGTCCGAGCCTTTCCCTTGGGCTTCGGCTCTACAAGTGGCGGTCGGTGGTCTAAAATATCTGGGAGTCTTCCTGTCTGAGTCTGCCGCAATTGCATGGGAACGCAACGTGCAGCCGGTATGGGACAAGGTCCAATCGGACGTCAAAACTTGGTCTCGTATGCCTCTCAATATCTATGGCAGGTCCGCAATTTTCAAAATGGTCGCCCTTCCTAGACTCCTGTACCAACTGCAGAACCATCCACACAGGATCGACCCGCAATGGTTCCGTCGAGTAAATTCAGTGCTGGGTCGCTTTCTGTGGGCGGGGGGTGCTTCCAGAGTGGCGCTGCGGACTTGTTTCTTGTCCACGTACTGTGGGGGTATCGCTACATCGGACATTCTGTCCTACTATCAGGCCTCCCATTTGTTGGTTCTGAACGAGTGGTGGTACGGCGGACAAAGTGACCCGGCATACGCCCTGGAACACCTTCTGATGGGGGATGTCACGCTTCATACACTGTTGTACTCGGCCGGGCGGCGGAAGAAACTGCCACAGGTTACTCAGGTGGTCTTCACGATCTGGAGACAGGTGCTGCGCCGCATGGGCTGGTGGGGTCGGCTGACGGCGGAAACCCCACTTTGGAACAATGGACAGCTTCCCGCACTAGCCTCGCTGCCGGGGTTTGGTGGCTGGGACTCCATTGGGATCTCGTCACTTGGCCATGTTCTTACTGGGACTACCCTCAAATCCTTTCAAGCCCTCAGCGCCGAATTTGACATGCCCAAGACCCAATTTTTTAAATATCTACAGCTTCGTCATGCTCTGGCGCCGAGTCTGGTGGGGCTGGACCGGCTCCCTGAGTTTAGCCCCGTGGAGGCTAAGCTTTTCATGGGGGATCTGGGAGATAAAAAAGTCTCCAAAATTTACCAAACGATTGTCACTCATTGCTCCTCTTCCCTCCTGTCGTTGAAGGCCTCCTGGGAGACAGATATCGGCCCTTTGGATGAAGATGACTGGAGGGAGGCCCTGGAGTCCCCCCGTGGGGCTGCAATAGCCGTGAGACTCCGGTTTATACAGTTCAAATACCTGCATAGGGCCTATTACACCAGAGAGAGGCTGTGGAAGGCTGGCCTCATTGCTACCCCAGAATGCCTGTGCTGTGGGACTGAGAGAGGTACACTGTTGCATACTGTGTGGTCGTGTGTGGGTCTGACCCGGTTCTGGAATGGGGTATGGAATTGCTTGTCAGAGGTACTGGGGTGGGACCTTCCTCGTACGCCCAGATTGGGTCTTCTGCATATCCTGGAACAAGTAGGTGGTAACATCTACAAGCGTCACCTCCTCCTTCTGGGCCTAGTTGTGGCCAAGCGGGATTTGGCGAGGGCATGGAAGAGCGACCGCGCCCCCCCACTTAGCGCCTGGAGGGCGGGCCTGGACTTTGTTATGGGGCTGGAATTGCCAGTGTTTGAGGCCAGGGGCTGCCCCCGGAAACATTACAAGATCTGGAAGCGGTGGGCGGAGTACAGGGAGTTGACCTTGGATCCCCCCATTGACCTGGATGATGGACTGCCTACCGATAGTGACCTCAGGGCCTAGGAGGCTACAGGACGCCTATTTTGCTTTAACTGTATACTGCAGCTGATAGTGACCACGTGCACCGGGCTGGGGTGGGATAAGGGGTGGGTAGAGGGGGATTTTGGGGTTGTTGGCGGGGCGGAGGGGTGTAGGAGGGGGGCGAGTTGAGCGTTTAGGCTGTACATGCATTCTGTTATATGTTGACCACTGACAGTGTCCTCCTGATTATGGAGAACTGTACATATGATATGCCTAAACATTTAATAAATGCAGTTGTGAAAAAAAAAATACATAGACAATTAGTCCAATATGTAATGCGGACTTCAACAGTCCAACCAGCTATTAAAATTCCACAGCTGACCTCTCATCAGGGAAACACAAATAAAAATACACCACAGAACATACAGTCCTGTCTAGGTAAAGTACCCGCAAAACGGGAACAAATTCCATTCTGGTTAGCACAAAAAATCACTCAAATAGAGGCGGTATTTCCAGATACCACCCCTGTTGAGAAACACAGAATTCTGACTATCTGTCTTCCAATGGGAATCGCACCACATGTGGAGGGCTGTGACACTTGGGGTACAGTCTTTGCTTCCGTTTACACAAAAACACATGGTGTTCCATCCATGTCAGTAATACCAGATGTGCTAAAACAAATTCAAGATGAATACGGTCCAGAACCGGCGCTAACTCTGGGTATGAAATTACTGAAAGACTTCAAGCAGGTCTCGGCAATATTACTAGCCAATATAAAGGGAGAAGCAGCAAATGTGGCGATCCGCCAGAGGTTGAAAGAGACAGATATAGCAGACCAACCATTTGAAATTGCCAGAATCATAGAAAAATCCTATGAAGAACTAGGAAGAGATAGTTTGGGTGGAATACCGGTGAAACCCCAACTAATAGAAAATCCTGAAAAGGTATTTATTAAAAAGAATCTAAACACTCAAAAAAAGAGCTGGGATGGAAATAAACAATCCACTCCAAAGGAAAAAAGATTCCAAACCAGAGGAAGGTCTCCTCGGCAGAGAGAAAGATCTCCGGACCAAGGACACAAGTCTCCCCAAAGGGAGCCCTCTGGGAAAAAATACAACCTTAGAAATAGGGATAATATAAAGAAACCTGATAGATATCAAGATATTGATACACGTCCCTCTCGATCTTTTCAGACTTCCTCGCAGAAATCGGAAAGAAGAGGACGATCAGAACACAGGGAAGAGCACGTCAAGTCCAAAGACAAGGAACCTGCTCATCAAAATAAAAAATTACAATTTCCAAAGAAGAAGGTAGCCAGTATTAAAGTAATCAACCATGCCAAGAATACTGAGGACACAGCTGAAAAACGGAGAATGGGCTCAGACAATGCTAGACAGCGCAGCAGAAGTGAGCATAGCTCGCAAGATCCTGATGAATCATCTGGAGACAGTGGACACGAATGAATACATTCAGGTGGAAACTGCAGATACCAGAGTTAGCAAACCTCATAAAATATATGAAATAACATTGCGTATAGAGGGGGATAAGACTAGGAAAATAAGGGGTCTATTTTGGGATAATCTCTCCAAGGGCTATGACATCCTTCTAGCTGAAAAAGACTGGCCACCAGAGTTTGTCAGGGAGTGCCCTCATGGCGAAGAAATAATTATGCCTGCCTTCTCAAATCATATTTCAATACATAAAAAATATACACTTGCAAGAAAGTGGGCAGTAGCCCAAGCTCCTGCATTATATAAAAACCATGTGGGATGGGATGAGGACTCTCCTCCTCACAAAATCCAGTTAAAATCACAACCTACTGCACAGAGGCAGTACCCAATTAAGCAAGAAGCTAAAAAACAGGTAAAAGAGATCCTAGATCAACTTGAATACCAGGGGGTGATTGAAACTTGCACCTCACAAATGAACAATCCTTTGTTTCCTGTCTCCAAACCAGATGATTCATATCGTCTTGTTTTGGACTACAGACACTTGAACTCATGTTGCAAAACTTTTGCAGTACAAAACTCACACAGTGCAGCACTAATAAATAACATAGTGCGCAAAAAATACAAAACAACATTAGACATCTCTAATGGATTCTTTTGTCAAAATATAGCACCAGAAAGCAGATATTTGCCCGCGTTCTCAATAAACGGCTCGCAAAAAAATTTCTGTCGTTTACCACAGGGGTTCAAGAACAGCCCAGGATTATTCTCAGCGAGAGTAACAGAGTTACTACAAATATATGATGATGAGGCATTATCTTATGTCGATGACATCTATCTAACAGATGATGACTTGGATACTCACTTGAAAAGAGTGAACACCATAATACTTGGGTTCGCAGCAGAGGGTTACAAATTCAACTTTAAAAAGTCAAGAATTGCCCATCTAACTGTCCTGTTTTTAGGATATGAACTATCAAGTGAAGACAAAAGCCTGGCTGACAATTTCCTAGAGAAATGTGCTGTAATCCAAGCACCCAGAACACTAAAAAACTTACAATCAATTCTAGGTTTCCTAAATTTCGGAAGAACATACATTATAAATTATGCAGAGAGGGTCAAACCACTCTATGATCTAATAAAACCAGATTTTAAAAGAATCAACTGGACTCAAAAACACACAGAAATTTTGAGATCTTTACAAACAGACATGTTAGTTAAAACAAAACTACAAACACGCGACAACACACGCAACCTTGTGATTCGAGTCATCCCAGGAAGATGCGGATTCACATACCTGACCTCTAATGAGGGAGAAAAGGTACCAATTGCATACAAATCACACTTGTACACAGAAGCTGAAAAAACGTTCAGCATTAAGGAAAACATTGTTCATGCGGTTCAAACGGCTATAGCAAGAGAAAAATACCAAGCTGACGGTAGACGTATTACAGTCAGAACAGCAGAATCAGCTTTTGAGGCATTAACAAGCCCATGTAATTTACCTACTATGGCATTAAATCCAGAATGGATACAATGGGTAAATTCTATTGCTACAGACAAAGTGAAATACTATTTTGATCCAGAAATGAAAAAATTAAAACATCTAGAATATGAGAGAAAATACCATCTGCCAATCGACATTCTGCCCTTACGACAATACGCCTGTGTAATATATACAGACGGACATGCTCAACCCTCAGTATGGGGAGAGCAAGCATACAACGCCACATGCGAGATTGTAAAAGACGTGTGGCGCGGAGGTAAACTGAGACCTCTATTTACGAAAACACACTCAGTGGAAAATAATTCAAAACAACAAACTGAAATAATAGCATTAAAAATTTCGCTAGATAATGCCGATCGCGAATTCCCGACACTTATAGTGTGCGATTCGTATTACTGCGTCAAATCATACAATAACGATTTACAGAAATGGATTCAAAACGGTTACAAAGATGACACAGGTGCCACAATAAAGCAGAAAGTGCTTTGGCAACAAGTAGTTCTTTTACAGAAAGAACTACCAAAAACTCACGTGATACACTCACTGAGTCATCAGCGTGATGGCGTTCACGTTGCAGGGAATTCATTGGCTGAGACAGCCACAGCGGTAGCAACTAAATCGACTTCCGTAGCTACAAAAAAGCGTTCAGTAAAATACATTGACGGTGAAACAGTGCTGGCGGTAAAAACGTCATCAAAAGGCGACTGCTCAGCGATACCGATCAACTATCCACTCAATTATACATACATAATCGATGCAAACTCCGTTCTTTTTGCTCGAATCCCTGGAGTGGGGGATAGAGTAATTCCAAACATGGACAGGAGAGGCTTGTTAATAGCAGACGCACATATGGGTGAGGGTCTTAGACACCTTAAGCTTAAAGATTCTCTGGAAGAATTACAATCAATGTACTGGTGGCCAGGCATGAGCCTGCATCATCACATTTTTGAAAAAAACTGCCCAGACTGCAACAGAGATCGCAGTGGCGACCGAGACGGTATATTACCTTGGCGTTTCGCTACAGATTGGATCAAAACAATAAAAAATAAAACCCAATATGAATAATGCGTCACATTAACCTGTAAAGACTATTTTCACTTACAATGTAGACCCCAACTCTCGGCTGACGTCTGAACTGTTATAAAAGATTTGCGAGTCTATAATGGCATATACGCTAGAAGCATGCTACGTTCTGACCAATATCTTTCCTTTAGCTCTCGAGCTTATGGGGGGTGCCTGGCCAGAATGAGCATTGCATTGCGGGACTCTTCTCACTTCCTTCCTGAGGGAAACGGGATGGTGTAAAGAAAAAACCAAGGCATAGAGCAATCTATAATGGAGAAGGTATTAGGTTCGTGAGCTGGGTGGGTCAAACATTTAATAAGTGTCTAACGTAGTCTTAATAATCTGCCAAGAAATTCTCTGAGAGGTCTCAGTCCGTACGAACTATTGTTTGGGACTAGAATGTTAGTCCAGGACCTTGATAGTCCGACTTCAGTGGTTAAAGAAAAATGCTTTGATATCAAAGATCGTTTGGCTATTTTGCAGGACTTAAATGAAACAAGAAAAGACCTGAGCAACATAAAGTTGAAACAACATCCAACAACCACTGAAGAGAAACCACCTGTCCCAGCAAGGCCTGTCTGGATTCCAAAGATCGGGGATCTGGTCAGAGAGAAGATCGCGGTAAAGAAGGAATTTGGGCCTTCTTACAGAAAAGCAGTTGCTGTCTTGTCTGTCAACGGGACAAGATCAGTAGTACTACCGCCCCTTGCTGGTAAAAAGGAGAACCGAGTTGTATCCATCGACCTGGTTAAACCACAATCATGTGACCGATAACAAGTAGTAGGCCAAGTGGACTCCCAAGAAGTAGCAGAACACCAAAATTTGCTACAAATACAGAGGTTCAAACTGAGAGACTAATCACATTTGAAAAATCTACAGTGAATCAACAAGGACTATGCAACAAAGCAATGGAACATAAACCTCTTAAAACCCAAATCAAAGCTTCAAGAAATTCCATTCTACAGTGATGTAACCACAGACTATTCAGTTGAAACAAAACAAATTCCTAAAGCAAAAAGGAACACAGAAGCAATTGGAACAATTGACAGAACAGCATCCGGCTACTTCATCAACTTCGATGATTTTTCTGAGGATCCAAGTGAACCAGAAGTACAGCCGCCAACAAAAACTTTTAAAGACAAAGCAAAGGAACTTTTTCATCAACTAAAAGAAACCTATCTGATTTCTCCATGGATTGAAGATTGGGTGGCACTAGGTGCATTTGTCCTCATACTTTGGCTCATCATGGTACTATGCTTGGGACATTTCATTGAGGGAAAATATGCTAAAATGGACACAGCAAGCCAGAATATTAACTTGGTCCTTAAACCACACACGTCTTCACACGTCGAGAAAAGAGAACTTTCTTCAGTAAACTTCACAGCCAATGCTATAGCCGGCGGGGTAGCATGGGACAATACTGAATATGAAATATATGGACCGGTTGAGATCCTGAAGTATCCACACCAATTTAAGATTTCATTGAGTGACTTTGTAAAACCAAGCACATTTGCTGATGATTGGGACTTTGAAAGTATTAATGATATGATGTCTGATCTAGTGATGTCAGCTAAATTTACAGTATTTTTATCAAGTGTAGGGGGAGGTAGAATGTTGATCCATTCAGTTTCCAAAGTCAATATCTTAATCAAGGTGAGGGAATGGATCACTTGTCCTGTACAACCTTCGGTATGCAGGTAATTTACAGGAAATGGGGTGTCCCAATCTAAAATGACCCTCATACACGTGATGGGTATGTTTGTCGTTAAAGTGGTATATCTTGGTTCTCCGCTTTTAAATCATGTGTGTGCATAATCATTGAGTCGATCGAGTTATGCAGCCTCCACCAGGAGGATCTTACCCAAGGTTGATGCAGTAGTGAGCCAGTGAAAAAGATGCTTGTTATTAAAAGGGGCCAGGAAGACCAGGATGTGGATTTATTAGTCTGGCTTCCGGGTCCGGACACTCTTTAGTATAGTGCACGTTGGAACTGGATTAAGAGTAGTAAGTGCACTTAGAGTGTAGGATTCTTAAAATAGTGAAAGGGAAGTTCTAAAATGGTCGACATGTTTCTGCCATGTTGCCTGGATTAGGACTTATAGGCATTCTTCAGGACCGTTAGGTGAATGACGTGAAGGAAATATCAAGATAGTGCTCAAAAAGTGTGATAAATAAAGGTTGTTGACCTGTTATTCTTGTCATGAAGGTCTCATTGTACCTGCGAAAAGTAAACACAGTGGTATCGCAACACACACAAGGGAGAGGGTACAGGGGGACACATACTCTGCAGCAAACTGCTGCATCTACCTCTTTTGTGATAGAATATTAAACAACGAAAAAATGGCAATACTTTTGTAACCGGCAATCAAACATGGCAATGTCATCTCTCTCATGTATCTCTCCATACTCATGCAAAGATTGATGGCATGCTTATAATCGTTATGCGTGTTGTTCTCACAAATATATTCAAAAAAATATTATATTGGTGTTTGTTTCGCATTTCACGTAGTCTGTGTACCACCTGTGGTTTAATTACAGTGTGGATATACATCATTTTTAGCCCTTATCCCGTATGCATGGTGCCAAGACGGTTTTCATTATGTGGTGATATTTTAAAGATCGTATTTACACTGGTAGCCCCATGGTGTTTGGTTGCGAGTGAGAAATCTCATGCGTTTTAGTTACCTCGCGCAAATACTTTTCGCGCTCCTTTCGGGTCGAGTGAGCTTCAGGGGGACTAGGGAGGGAGATATCATAGTTAGTGTTATTATTTCCAGTATACTTGCGGTTTTTGCTGGTCTCGCACTCGGGCGCTCTGCTACCTCTTGTGCCCGTCCTAGGCGCCTACTGTGCGCGTTGCTCAAATCGAACCGGAAGCTGTCCGCAAAGTTTCCGGGTTGCCATATGGGCGGGTGTGTTCGGGTTCTGTGTTTCCATTGGTTGTCTCTCGTGTTGTCATGGTGACACGACATGTAAACTCTGAGGTCGGGATTTTGTTACGAATGGGAAAAGAAGTACATGATTTCTTGAACGGAGTTCAAGTCAGGAAATCGGGCCTCATGTCTGTTTTTGGGTTGACAGGCTCTCGTTGTTATGAAATTTAAAGGTTGATGTCGCTATTAGTAGACTTCCTTGTTGTTCATTTCGTTCATGATTTGGACACGCGAAATGGGTTGTAATGTACCAGATTTATGTCAGACGCTCCTGATGTCGATCTTGTTTCTCTTTTCCATTGGTCATCTTCAAATTATCAGTCTTATGGGGTTATTTAGTGCTTGATTTCTGGGATAGATATATAGTCCTTACTGTATTCCAAAGTTGCATTCTCAATCGGATAAGTGTTTTTGGATTAGGTTGTGGTTCCTTTTATCTCCTCATCAGACTAAGCCATGGAATATTATCGTTCAGCCCCTCGCTGTCCGTTTTGAGCCTATGTACCCATCTCTGTTCCTTCTCGAAGAGAATTTTTTCTGCATTTCCGTCCTTTCTTACCAGAGTTTCAAGAATTACCCAATGCAGATCATCCACAGTATGATTCTTCTCCAGATAATGTGTGGCCATTTTCGTGGTGCTTTTTTTACATTTTACGTTACTCTTGTGTTCGCACAGTCTTTGTTTTATTTTTCTGCATGTCATGCCGATGTATTTCATCCCACATGGACAGGTGATCATATAGATCACGTGACTGGTGTTACAGTTTGTGTGATTTCTCAAAGTCCATTTGAAGTTTGGTAGCAACTGTAATTCCTTCGTTGGTTTTGTGAGACTACACACCGAGCAGGTGCCCCAGGTGTAGTGTCCTGTCACTGGTGGGTTACCCCAGAGAGTAGGCTGTTCTCTCAGAATCAGTGGGGCTGGCCTTGTGTGGACTAGTATATCCTTCAGATTTCTAGTTCTTCTGTTCGCAAACCTTGGTTTTGGCCATTTGAGGTTGCCTGATGTTAGTATTCTCCAGTTCTTGTTGATGATCTTTTTTATACTGTTCGTCATCGGGCTGTATGTCGTCACGCATGTGAGGATGTCTTCTGCTGGTTTCTTGGGTGCTGTCTCAAGGAGTGCTTCTCTACTTTGGTTCCTTGCACGTTTTTTGCATTTATTGATGATTTTCTTTGGATAGTCGCGGACTTCCAATTTCTGGCAGAGTTCTTTCGCCTGTGCTTGGTATTCATTGGTATCACTACAATTACGTCGCAACCTTAAGAACTGGCTGTATGGTAAGTTCTCTCTTAGAGGTCTTGGGTGGAAACTTTTGAAAGAGAGAAGGCTGTTCTTTGCCGTTGTTTTGAAAAAAGTCTTGGTTTTGAGAGTGTTATCCTCGGCATAGATTGTTACATCTAGAAAGTCGATGCTCTTGTTGTCTGCACAATATGTGAATTTGAGGCACTCGTCTCTCTGATTGAGCCAGACATGGAAATCTAGCAGGTTTCTGCGGTTCCCCTGCCAAATGACAAGAACGTCATCTATATACCGCTTCCAGAACAGTATATGATGATGAAAAGGATTGTCCTCATTGAAGATGTGTTGGTCTTCGAAAGTGCTGACGTAGAGCCCCGCCACACTGGGGGCAAATGTACTGCCCATCGATGTTCCGTGGCACTGTAGGTATAGCGTGTCCTTGTATTGGAATTTTTTTTCCATAAGTGCTATCCGGCAGCATTCCAAGACAAAATGTCTAGGGGTCTTATTTGTCCATGTGGAGTTGAAAAGTATATTCTCGAGGGTCTCCATGGTCTTCTCTTGGGGAAGGCTCGTATATAGGCTTTCCACATCGAATCCAACCAATAGCATTGTGGTGGAAGAGTATTCAATGTTTTGCAAATGGTTGAGAAGGTCTCTTGTGTCCTTCAGATAGGTTGGAGTTTTTTGTACTAATGGTCTAAGATATTGATCTGCAAATTGGGAGAGAGGCTCTAAAATGGAGCCTATTCCTGATACAATTGGTCGTCCCGGCGGTGGTATTCGTCCTTTATGTGTCTTCGGGAGGGAGTAGAAGTATGGGATTCTTGGATTAGTTGTCCTTAAATATTCTCCCTCGCTTCTGGAGATCCAATTGTTCGTTTCTCCTTCCTCTATCATCATGGAAATGGTCCTCTGTAGTCTTGGGGTTGGGTCTACGGTTAGAATTTTGTAAAATTTCTGATTCGAGAGTAGATCCATGCATTGTTGGTTGTATCCTTCTGCTGTTAAGAGGACCACTCCACCGCCCTTGTCGGCGGGTTTTATGATGATACTCAGGTCATTTTTTAGTGCATCCAGTGCTTGTTGTTCCAGCCTCGTTATGTTCTGGAATGGTTTCGGTTCTGTGTTGGCAAGTTCGTCTATCCCTTTGAATAGTGCCTGTTCAAACGTCTGTATTTCAACTGGGACTTGCGAATTAAATGGGCAGAAGTTGGATTTCTTTTTTAGAGTTGTGTCCCCTTCTTTGGTCGGTTGTTGTTCTCCTACAAAGAAGGCTTTTAGTTTCAATTTCCTACAAAATTCCGCCGCTTCGCATTTAATTTTGAATACGTCCGTCTTTGGTGTGGGGACATATCCCAATCCTTTGTTGAGCACGTTTTCCTCTTCTTTTGTCAGAATTTTATCTGTCAGGTTCACGATGAGGGATTCGTGGAAGGGCCGGTTTTGGCTTTGGTCACGCTCCTCGTTTGTACCTGTCTCGTCTGGTCGGACCAGGTTACTCCTCTTCTCCGTGTTCTTTGTGACGGTTGGCCATTCCCTAAAAAAGGCATGCGTTGTTGAAAGTTGGGGCCTGGTTGCTGTTGCATCTGGTGGTTCATCATCTGTGGACCTTGAAAGTAGGGGTTCATCCACCCTTGGAAGTGTGGATTGAAAGGGGGGAAGGGGATTCCTTGGTTTCCTGTCTGGAAAACTGGGGGGCGCCAGTAGTTACGACCTCTGCGATTACCTCTTCTGTTTTGGTAATAGTTCTTGTTTGTGTTGCTAGTATCATCTCCTCCTTGGTCCGATCCTGTACTCGACGTCCCACTGTTGGAACCAAAGTTGGAGGCGTTGTCGTCAGCCTTGTAGTCTTTGCTACTGTATGGATGCACTTTCTCAATTGAGAATTTTTTCAGTTCCTTTGCCAGTTTTTGGAGTTTGGTCTGAGTTAGATACTCATGGGTGTCACTCATTTCCTTGTTAATTTCATCTAGTCTATTCTTATATATTGTGATGTTCACAGTGCTGTTCAATTTCGTTTCTAGAATTTCTATTTTTACTGCAAGTTCATCTGTCAGTCTAGTTGCAGTTTTTATAATTAAGACCAGGTAGTCTCTGGTACACTTCCATGAAATCGCAGACCAGTCTTTTCCGCTTTAACGACAAACATACCCATCACGTGTATGAGGGTCATTTTAGATTGGGACACCCCATTTCCTGTAAATTACCTGCATACCGAAGGTTGTACAGGACAAGTGATCCATTCCCTCACCTTGATTAAGATAGAAGCTAAATTTACAGAACATGATTATTTGCAAGGTTCATCTAATTATGATGAGATGTTTTGCTACAACCACTATGGTAACCATTATCTGCATAAATCTTCTCAACCTAGAAATGTTTTAAATTATAACCAATGGGAACATTGTGCAACTCCACCAAAAGGCAGTTCAAAAACATTTTATGATAAATATTCATACTTTTCAGGGTTTAACACAAGTAATGCAGAAACATTCTATTTCAAATTGTTAAATAAGACAGGAGTGAACCCCATGCTTACAAACACAAAATTGATATATTCGGACTCATTTTTTAAAAAAATGAATACATTTGGTTTTGAGTTCTGGAACAATAACATTGATACGAAAACGATCTGGGGGAAAAAAGATTGGCAAGTGCAAGGTGTAGAATCATTATTTAGAGCCTGCATGATCCCAGAACAAATTATATTTTTTAATGACACGATTCAACAGACTACCTGTCTTGGCCTAGCCAAAATCAAAGACTTAAATAAACCGTCAATTCCAAAGCCAACAACGGACAGTAATAGCACTACGGATGTTGAGATAGACGTAACCCATATTTTAAACCAAAACAGAACACATCCTGATTGGAAACAATGGTTGATCTGGCCCACAGACACAAATAACTGTCAAGACAGATTCCTGAACAAAATACAGGGGTTCACATTAACCAGGCCAGACCCTAGATACTCCCAGAGACAACATCCAGGGATTGTAACTACTTACAGTGTGGGAAAACTCTGCCTTCAATGGCTACATACATCCACACTGGCAGAAATTAAGCAACACCTAACTTTACTTAAAGAAGGTGCTGACTTGCGTGATTTCATTATGGGACCACGCAAACAGGGTCAAAAACGTTTCATAGCGGCCTCTATATATGCAGCTTATAACGAAGCTTGGAAAGAAACTCAAATTGAGACAGCAGAAAAAATACGGGAAATTGACCGTATTAATTTGGAAAAATCACTTTCTGTTGTGGACAATGGGTTAATGACTCTGTCTTCCAGAATATATTCACTGGACAGTATTGTGTCTTCAGCAATCGATATATTAGAGCAAGACTTACTGATGTTACAACACGGTCAGTCTCAACTACGTTCTATTGTACAGCTTGGCTGGACGTTACAAAATCTGCGTTCAGGCTATGTGCCTTGGCGTTTAATCAACACAACGTCACTATTTAATATCTTTAACCTTACTGATAAACAAATCAGTTTGGCACAGAAGGGTGCTGCCTATACAATTCTGAGCATTGAAAAACTTGAGAGATTACCATTGACAATGTCAGAACGACCTGTCATTGAATGGATAATACATGGGATAATAAATATTCCGATAACGACTTTCCAGTTTCAATACTGCCAAAAATATATACAGGCAGGCCAGTATAAAAGGTTGGGTAAAGGATACATTAAATCAACATGGAACTTGCCCTATACACACACATGTGTCAGTAATAAAGGACAGAGTGTATTTCTTAGTGGCAATAATTGTGCAAAATCACTAAGTGGTATACTTCTGTGTCAGGGTATAAGTTTGCATGGGGCCTGTGAAGGGACTTCAAATAACCTTTCATGTCACCAGCTAGGCACACCTGCAACACAAATAGAACCATTCTTTAGAAGACTTTCGAACGGGAGTTACATTCTAATTGTAGATCACAGATGTTGCAGCCTGCTGCCAGGAAAACCTTATCTCGTAAGCGTGAATACCAGGGTCATGTGCTGTGAAAGGGTATTGTTCCCGAATGATGCTCCAGACAGGGAGGCAAGGTTATGGCCCAGTTTGAAAATCTCTTCTATTAGAATTGATACTTTAAGCAGAATGAAGACTGTACTCCTACAGACGCCAACCCAGTTGACGTCATCAAAAGAAACGTATGATCTCCAAGTTGCAAGGACAACGGCAGGGATTCATTCACTGTTATCAACAAATAGCCCCCTACACTTCGCAGAAATGCTAAACGAAATCTTAAATATTTCTGATACAAGTGGTATCGCAAGTGTATTTAAGACAGTTTTTTCAGGCGCTTTGACCCCATTCAAAGCCATCCTGGGTATTTTTCCTAACTTCGTCCATTCCATCTTTGGCGGACTTCCTCTCCTGTTGGGACTAGTAGCAGGCGTCCTATTTTTGCTACTTTTGCTTCGCTATGGCAAACCGTGTCACAGACATGACTCCAGCAACAATGGAAGAAACGATCCTAGCTATCCGCTACCGGGTCCGCATAACTAAAGTCCTTGGATTAGCACGGCTACGAGATTTAAATATGACCTGGTTTCTTTCATTCAGACCCTTGTGGCAGAATTGTGTTATGCCTGTATTAAGGTGCATGCTATGCGGCGAAGAATGCGTGTTGGACACCTGTCTCACACTACAATCAGAAGTACTATTGGATGCAGAGACTTTGTTGAGTCCAGTTAAGGCTCATGCATTGTGCTGTCCTCAGCGGCTACCTATCCTGATGACGGCATTCGTGAAGAGTTCACCATTACGATTGAAGGGTAGTGAAGTACAAGATGAAAGCAGAATCGATCAGGTACGACCTTCTGTCAGCTATGCTGATCAAACCATCACTGAAAGCAATCATGCTCATGACTGCATGGTAGCGTCATTTTCCAACCTAGTCGAACTCTCACCAGAAGCTGTTGACTGTTTTTTCTAACATCTTAATGATATGATGTTTTCACCAGAACAAAAGGAATGACTTTAAGAAACGTGCACACAGCGTTCCCTGAACTCTGAATTTGGCCTTCAAACTTTGATAACAAAGCCACTAAGAATTTTTTCCAGTTTTTTGCAAGAAAAGTAGAACTTTTTTTCCAAAACCAAAATATTTAAATTTTTTGGGGCACTTATCTTCTGCTTAAAGTAAAACTATTCTTAGAGAACAGAAAACTTCTATTTTTAGGTAACTCTAGAAAACGTTACCTCGACCTCTAGGTTGTTTACAAGTAGAATTATATTTTATGTGATGAAGTGGTCTCACAATTTTTCTTCTGTATTAAGAGCCATTTCATGTGTTATTTTCGCAAATCATTCATGCTGATATAATAATGTGCATCCTCTTTGAATGATTACACTGCTTAAATGCATAAGTAGCTATACTCATTTTCATGTATTGCGCAAAACCATTTTTTAGGTACAAATTAATGTATTTTGGGGTGGTTTCGTGTACACTTACACTATTAAGTTATGTTTACTATGCTTAGGTTAGTAAATATGGACATAGATTCCGTGGAGTGGGTGTAATGTATTTACTATGGGAACTGTATCGATATTCCTGATTCTGACCCTTGTCCGGTTAATAAATCACTAGTGGCCATACAACGGCACAGAAACCCGTTTTCTGATTAGGTCATAGCGCATGCTATCACATTAGGCAAGCACTATCCCTCCAGCCCCCCAGAAAGCATACAGAGTTCTCAAAACAAATCAAACCTCCAGCAACCTGGGAAATCCCCCGCAGCTATTGTTTTGATTTAGCCAAGAACTCCAGTAAAGAATGTAAGAACGACCAGTTCTTATGACATCCTTATTGACGTATTTATGTCCATCCTTACGTCAATCTCGGCACCTTTCAGGTATAAATAATACCGACATTGCCCTAAGCAAACACACGGTGGTGACGAGATTGGAGCAGCGCGACTTGCCGAGGAGCCCAGCTGATGCAGAAAAAGCCCACGGACGCTGCCCCTCCCTTTTGAGGCGCTGAGAGAGAGACGCTGCCTTTTCTCTTGCCGAGAAATCCAGCTCCGGCGTTTCCAGCCGCCCTCGCAGGCAGCTGGGATATCAAGTCCTGAGGTAGAGATACCAGCCCTCCAGCCTTCTAAATCCCAGGTACTGAACTGAATAACCCCTTACAGAGAATTCTTGAGTCAGACCCTTGGCAAAGCAAACTTTACTTAAACTGCTACTTATCTACTCCCGCCCAGGTATTAGGCTTAGGTCAGGTACACTGGGGTAGGCGTAGTTAGAAGCACCAGTTGAGTACGATTAGTCAATGTATATATGTATGTATCTATTTTATCCATTTTAAAGTATCATATGGCTAAGAAACCATATCAATGCTTTTACAGTATTATTTTATAATTCTGCTTTTACTGTATGCACTGTACTTAACTATAAGTATTGCAATAATAGCGATTCATTTCTCTTGTACGAGAAAAGAGACTGATCAATAAATAACACCTTTTTATTGAACACGCCCATCTCTTCCTTTTCTCTACAAATCTGGTGAAACTAAGAATGCACGTACTGACTGAGTAAAATAAGTTGTCTTTTGTTTTCACACGACTCTAGAGATATACTCTTGATTAGGGGAGCAAAGTTGTCATGTTCTATGGTTGTCAGAAACTAAATCCCTTCTTGTCTATCCAGGGAGGTTAAACTCCTCCTTGCCTATTCGAGAAAGTTTCTAGTGAACTCTGAGCTAGCTGGCACACATAACTTTAAGTCTAATATCGTCAGTAGAAGACCTAGTTAACCACAGTCCTACGTCTATACTATTGAAGATATTATTCCAATGCGCAGAGCCTATTGGGAAAATAGGAACTACACTACAGCTATGTGGCCCCCTTGTAAGCGTAGTGGGCTTGGCCGGCATACGCCAGTCCAGCATAGGAGTGTGAATAAATAGCCTGGGGCTCTGGACATGGTCCATTAACGGGATGGCCACCAAAGTAACTACTGCGTGTGTCTCTGTGTCCTGACCATAAGCCTACACACACGTGGCCAACCACCTTCAATGTCCAAATTCAAACTGTTGACAAGGAGGCAAAGTCACACCCCACCCAGCGCAAATCTCATCATCACTTGGAGGTTCGTGTCAGCCAGGGCGGCGCCACTCACCCTGCCACAAGGCTGCTGCCGTGGCCGGTGGTGCCTGTGCGATCATGTGTGCCTGCTGCACCCCAGCCCGCTGATCCCCAGACCTGTCCGGCACCCACGGTGCTTGCCCTCCTCTGCGCACCCAGGCCTCACTGCTCACCTGCCACCACTGGCGTGTTTCCAAGAGGGCCCACCATGTGCCGGTGCAATCTTCCAGGCCGAGGCCCGTGAGCCCGGCAGCCTCCTCAGCCAATCGCTGGCTTTCGCACAACAGCCCCCAGCGCACCCTGTGGCACCCCACTGCAGAGTTTTGTGTGTGCTGACTGCTCCCTCCAGCCTAAACAGCGGTCCAGCAGGTTTCAGACAAATCCTTTCTAGTCCAGACCTATAGGCATCATCACAGGCTGAACACCCGCTCAGCTCTTCAGGTGGGCCTACCTCAGTGCACGGCAAGTCATCACCACGTGGCGGTAGGCCCATACGGGACGCCGTGCCTCAAGTGCCACTACCTCTGTGCACCACAAGTCACTGTCCAGCCTCCAGGCCACTGCATCATCGCAGGCTGCACACCCACTCAGCTCTGCAGGTGGGCCTACCTCAGTGCATCGCAAGTAATCGCCACGTGGCAGTAGGCCCATGGCGGACGCAGTGCCTCAGGTGCCACTACCTCAGTGCACCGCAAGTCATCATCATGTGGTGGTAGGCCCGTGCGGGATGCAGTATCTCAGCTGCCACTACCTCTGTGCACCACAAATCACCGTTTAGTCTCTAGGCCACTGCATCATCGCAGGCTGTACACCAACTCAGCTCTTCAGGTGGGCCTACCTCAGTGCACCGCAATTCATTGTCACGTGGCAATAGGCCCGTGCCAGACGCAGTTACTCAGGTGCCACTAACTCTGTGCACCACAAGTCACCGTCCAGCCTTCAGGCCACTGCATCATCGCAGGCTGCACACCGCTCAGCTCTTCAGGTGGGCCTACCTCAGTGCCCTGCAAGTCATCACCATGTGTCGGTACGCCCGTGCTGGACGCAGTGCCTCAGGTGCCACTGCCTCTGTGTACCACAAGTCACCATCCAGCCTCCAGGCTCCTGCATCATCGCAGGATGCACACCAGCTCAGCTCTTTAGGTGGGCCTAGCTCAGTGCACTACAAGTCATTGTCCCGTGGGTCTACCCCACAAGTCTGCCTCCAGCAGCCAACAGCATGTCCTCGGTAATGCCACTGGAGCCCTTCACAGTCACGGAGCTACCCCTGCCCCAGGCAGGCCACTGGAAAGCCTGGGTGGAACTTCTGGAGACGTACTCCGAAGCGCACAACATCCCAGCGCTGTAGCGGTGGCCCACGCGTAGGCATGTGAGGAGTGTGAATAAATGTCCCGGGGCTCTGGGTGTGGTTCAGTTCTGGGCTCTGGGTGTGGTTCAGCTGCGGGCTCTGGGCGTTGTTCAGTTCTGGGCTGGCCACAGAAGTAACTATGGCGTGTGTCTCTGTTGTAGTGTCAGCACCACCCGGACCTTAATCGACAATGTTGCAATGTAGCATGCACCCAGAGGGCAGGCTCACCAGACTGGATAAATAAAGGAGTGCAAGACTGCTAGGGTCTTGGCTCATATATGCCAACTGTTATGTGTGTATCTTCATTGCCTCAGTATAAGCCAAAGACCTAGCCTCAATCGCATACTTGCTTGATCATAGACATGACACATCTGTGTGAATTAGAATGTTTTAATCTCATTCAGTGGAGTTTTGAAGCTGGACCAGTACATGGACATGCAAACCCCACTTTGTTGCCCCGTGGAGGGCAGGCCAGAATCCTTTAGGGATTGACAAGTTCATCGGAAGAGGAAGAGTTCAGTCTGCAGTCTGATTGCTGTGTCATTGGTAACCAAACCAAATATGGCAGTCCATGTTGAGTGCCAAGGTGAGTGTCGCAGAGTGTATAGGGGACAGTGGAAGGTGTCATTCTAGGGCATGATGCAGAGGGCAGAACCAAGCTGAGACAGGCCATATGGGGGGGGATGAATGCTACTGCTTATTTCTTACCACAAAGACAGAATCATCCACATCATTGTCCTTTGATGTGTGATGGGCCTCACATGTGGGTGGTGGTATATTGTCTGCAGCACTGTGTGGCACTGACACATCGGGGAGTGGAGATGTGGATGGAGTAGTAACAGCAGCATTCATCTGCACCAGGCCTTGTGGCAGCAATGCCATGATGAAGGATCTGCAGGGCATGAAAGATCCCAGCTACATCTCGCTGATGTGCAGCTGTGGCAGCCATTCGTTCTGCCTGCATCCGCTCCATGTTCTCTATGATCCTCCGCGAATGTCCTAACTCCCGGGTGACATCGCTGGAGCCACTCTGACTAGACACTTATTCTTGTCACAGAGTCATGACTCCGGCGATGTCAGCCATGGCTTGTTGGAGAGCATGGAGTGGACTGTGCATGTCCATTAGGGATTGTAAGTGGTCCCTGATGGTACTTAGACACCCATGTATAGCATTTAGTTTGGCTGCCATGAGGTCAAACCCCACCTGCACCAGATCAGCCATCACCTTCTGGCCCTCTAACACACAGCGTTAGAATGCCATGTGTTGGATGTGGGGGTCCTGGGAGACAGCTGTGGTGGTGGGTGCTTTCTGCTGGGTTGTCTGTGCAGGGGTGGGGTCTCCTCGATTCAGCTGGGCTACCCTGCTCCTGGGGGTGGGTGCTGAGGGTGTCCATGAGCTGTTGGAGGGCATTGGTGTCGATGCTGTGGAGGTCCACTTCATCATCAGTGAAGAGATGTACGGTCTGCTCTGCAGGATGTGTTGATTCTCCCTCTGCAATGTAAAGGGGAGATGCAGTTTAACAGTGTGTTCCAGGTATGTTCATGCATTTGACAAGTTTACAAACAGACTGCATTACAATGTACATTTGGACTGTTTTGGAGGAGATGCCTATTTGATACGGGACAGTGGACATTTCTACACCATCAGGATGTGATGTTGTACTTGTACATTCTCATCTCACAGTTTCCTGCTATGCCAAATTTGATTGGCCAATTTCTGCACACAAGCGGCAGCAGTTGTGTCCTCTGTTCTGTTGTGAAATTGTTGCAGTTTGTACCACATTGTTGTTAATGTTGATGTGCTCCGATTCTTATGTGTGTGTGCTGCATTGTGGGAGAGTCACCCCTGAAGCTCTGATTTTGCTGGCCCTTATCCCTTTCAGGCAGTGTGCCTTTCACTTCTGTGGTCATACAGTGCTTATATGTTGCAGACTTGGGTAAATTGTGCTCTTGGTGGGAGTTGGGACTCTTGGGCATGGTTTGTCCATAGATGTCTTGTTGACGTCAGGGTTTGTATGGGCACATGGATGTGTCAGGGTGTCACCTGCTCCTTTACGGATGTGGTCCACACTCAGCCACCTCAGTGTCATGTCATGCACCATGTCATGATGATTGGACTACAGCCATGCTAATCGTCATGCAGTGTCACCTGCATTGTCAGTGTGGCTTATGGACCCGCAGCTTTGCTGGGTTCAACACATGTGCATGGGTTTGTTGTGGGATTAGTGATGTGTGTGGATGGCTTCCTCTGGGCACAGTGTCGATGGGGGCCTACTTGCTGATTCTATGTGTGCTGCAGTATGCCAAGGAGATCAGGGACATGATCCAGAGTTATTGTGGGTGTGCACTGTGATATACTTAATTGGGATTGTGCCCATCTCCCCCCATCCCCCCAGTCCCTGGTTGTTGCTCACCCTTTTGCTGTTGGGTCAGGTCAGGTTGAGCAGTGTCCGGTCCCCCAACTCCTGCCACCATCTCCCCACTGATGGCTGTGGACACCATTTGCTCCATCTCATCCAGCTCCTGCTGTGGCGCTGAACTCCCACCTCCAGTCTGCATTGCGGCTTTCCGGTTGTTAGCAAGTTACAGCTTGGTTTTGCGCTGCACATGATTCCAGCGCTTGTTGCAGTCGTTCACTGACCTTCTCTTCACTCCGACTGCATTCACCTTGGCCAAGATGGACTCCCATATTGCATTTTAAGTTGCCAATGACACATTGAAGATGATGAACAGTTGTTGGTGGTGTGCTATCACCTCCAGAATCAGGATCTTTTTTTCCTGTGGACTGAATCGCGGGTTCCTCTTCTTCTTCTCCTTGCTCTTCTCCTTCCCCGAGGTCCCTGGCTGGTCCTCCGGGGGGTTTGTGGGGTTCTGGTTGGCCTATGTATTTGCTCCAGCTTCCTCGATGGTGCTTCGCAGTTTTTATGGTTAGTTTTCCAGCCTGATGTGGGAATTTCAATCCTGGCGCTGCTTATCGCTGATGTTTTTGTCACTGTTGGTCCCAGCGCAACTTTTCTCATGTTTGGCTTTCCTGTTCTATCGGGGTCCCAGTAATTTTAATGCTGACATTTGAAGGGTTATCAGGAAACTATCGCCTGTTGCCGGCGTGTTGAGAATAGACGTGAACACAGCGTTGGTTTCCCGCGATAGACAGCATTATGTAAAATTGGGTTAACCTAGGTTGACGACAATTATCGCCCGTTCTTGAGAATATCCCCCCTCATGTACTTTACTAGGGACTTACCAGTAAACCTAATATGCCACTCATGCATCGCCAATCATAATAGCAATTTATACAGAGATCCTATGCACTTTAGCACTGATTAGCAGTGGTAAAGTGCCCAGATTCCTATAGCCAATAAAAACAGATCAGGAAAAAATAGAAGGAAGGAGCAAAACTTTTCAGGATAATCCTGCAAAAGGGACATTTCCAACCGATGTAAACAGAGTAGTCATTCATTATTTATTCAGCGTAGTATCAGTGATGCTCAACGGTATGTGTTCATACTAAGTATGCCTTGGTTAGTAACTCACAACCCTTCCATCAATTGGATGGAGGACAAAGTAAAGTTTAACTCAGAATTGTAATTGAAATCCTGCCTTTAAGCACCATGGTCACAGTCTGATTACCCTGTCTACTCACTAGCATATATTCTGTGGCAATGGCTGCGTAAAAAGATATCACTTTACCTATACAACATTCTTCCTTTAGTGATGTGTTTAGTTAAAAAAAAGCTGAATTATTGTCTCCACATTGACAGCATGACTGCCATTTTAATCGGTTTCCAGTTGCAGATTTCCCTTGTAGTGTGATATACTCCATTACAGAAATTTGAAAATGCCTCTCATCTGTAGACCTTTCTTGACTGGTATTTGGCAAATTAATTTACCAGTCCTTCTCGTTCTCCAGAAGCTTGCCATTTTTTCATTGTCTCCAAGACTAACAGAGACATGCCTGCATAGCCCATTGCCTCCTTTAGAAAGTAGTGAAGAATATATACCTCTTGCCACACAAGCCAATTCTATTAGATAAAAATAGAGACTACAACAATTTACAGTCGGATAGATTTGCTTGGTGCCTATTTCTTCGTTAGTGTCAGAAATATAGGTGAGTTGAAGGAAAACTTTAAGACACATAATAGCCTCTTTGAATATTGCTGAAAGCCGTTCGGGAAATGAATAGCTCCGCAACCTTCCAGTATGTAATCAATTTTGTTCTATCAGAGTCTCTAGACATGTTTGTGCTAGTTTACATCAAAAGTGTTTTGATGTATTACACTGTTGTGACTAGCCACATGCAACATACGCACACAGTTCTACTAACTTCGAGCAAACATCACTTATATTACTAATCAAATGTGATTTTGTGTAATAGATGAATCATACTTACACCTGCTGGTGTAACAAAGGCTAAATGAGATATCTAGGCAGTCAGAAGCTGGGCAAACCCTAAACATATGAAGAATCAACAGTGTTTCTTGGAGTTAGGAAATATTTTCCTCCACTTCAAGGAATGCTTTTCGCATATCCTGTCACTCATCACACGGCTACTCTGCAAAATTATTTCTTTTTTCTGATCTTCTATTTAAAAAGTGCTTTCACAACAGCACCTATGTTGGCACATATAAGACAAAATTCGCATTTACTGTAGATGGCTCTGAAGTATGAACAAGTGCGGTTTGGTCTCAACAATTGAGAAAATCATTTAAATGCTTACAGCAGCATACACATCTAGAAAAAATTCACACAACACAACGCAGCAAGCTACTATTTGACATTATATGGCACACTCCTGTCCTATCCTTGCTCTGGTGCACAATATGCTGCCTAGTGCCAATGCAGACACCATGGTACAAGGGTGCCTGTGTTGTAAGCAGAATAGTTTTTTGTGCAGGAAAGGAAACCTTCCTGCACACAAACAATCCACTGTGGCATATTCTTCTTTCTATGTGTGCTGCAGAACGCAGCACACATAAAAAGAGGTAACAACAGGGTGAAATATAAATATTTCTCCTCATTACTCCTCACCTGTGCAGAAGTAACATTTTGACGCATTACCAAGTCTACTAGTAATGGTAAATCTAGGTAAATCTGGGAATGCACCAAAATCCATGGGTGGGTGCATGACAACACCCAGGCCCCACCCAGGGAATGCTTCCCTGGGGCAGAGTAATGCCATGAAGCAATTTGCGCTGCAGTCCATTACTCTGGATCATAGTTCTCTATTGTTGGTCCAGAAGGACCGGATCCATGTCAAATTTTTTGCATATCCACATTTAGATAAATGCGGTTATCATGAAAATCTGGCATGAATCGGGCCCTCCTGGACCGAGATTAGAGAACCCTGCTCTTGATTCATCAAGCCACTCAGAGCCATACAAAGTGGCCTTGTGTGGCTTGATAAATCTGACTTAATATTTGTGTCGTCCTTGTGCCCCCTTGCGAGGTGCACATGAGACACAACTCAATGATAAATATGCCTGAGTATATGCACCTGACCTTCAAACATTATTTGTACTGTTACATCTTCGGCAGATCAGCGTTGGCTTGATGAGGCAGCTTACAATAATACATTTTATGTAAAAGGTTCATTTTACTGTTCTTTTTGCTTTCATTCTATGTTTGCCATTCATATCTCCAAACCTTCCACTTGGTGCCCCACCAGTAGAAGATAGGATACGAAACATATAGGAAAATAATTAGCAATGACAAAATCTTAATAAGGCAAAACCTGAATACGAAAACAATCAGATAAACATTGCTGTCCTGTTTTTTCATATGGCTCTCTATCTGACATCTAACATTTTAAACATATAATTAAATGTCATCCGAATTTTCCATCAATTTACCATCATAAAGCAAGTACATCTGATGGCATATAAATTATAGATAATACCATAATTCAAACCCCATCCAGTATTCCATAGGCTCCTCCCAACACTAGCTATGCTTCAAATTCAATAGAGACCACCACCTGTCCTTGCAAATGGAATAGAAGAGTATGAATTGAAATATAACTTGACCCCCAGTATCATGGGCGACATTTATTCATTCTGGTATTATGAAACGCTTATGGCTCAAAGCAAGATTCCTGGGGACACGCGACATCAGTACATGCTCCTAAAATTGTATCAGCTTTTGATCCCTGTTGTCCTCTTCATACAGGTTCTGTGAAGTGATATGAATGAAGGAGTATTGCCAGGGATTAAATCTCACTCCCCTCATCAACTGCAAAGGGTCTACCATGCCACCATAAAACTCCAGAACCTCGAAGTTGGTGTCAAATTGTACTGGTAGTGCTACAAATGGTGCTGTAGCATCAGCATCAAACAATAGTCAACAACACTGGAACACCGATAGAATTACATTTCAAGAAAGCTGGCCATCGTGGGGGGGGGGTCCTGGTATTTAAAGGAGCTGCTCTCAAACCACAGTACTCTATATTTTGGATCTGAGGCATCATATGGATACATGAGGAGCAGCCCCAGGTTCTAGTCGAATTCCGGGGACTTCAGGCTTCAGAAAATGACCGTGAGCACATAATGTGAAGCTAGCGACTGTGGCAACATGTGTTGATCACGCTTTATTTCTCTGAAGACAACCAATATGTGTGTTACAATAGTGACAAATATATATCATTTACTGAAAGGAAGAAGGCACTGTATTGAGATTTTATTTTAATAGGTTTCTCTGTATGCCATAGTTATTTGAAACAATACTTTCAACTCATTTAGTGTAAACAGAGTACCAATAAGTAACTTGTTACTGCAACTGTTGTCAAATATTTTTCAAGTTGGTATTGCAAAACGTATCATTATTTTCCGAAAAAAATCCTTGCTTTTGTTCATGGTAGTGAAAATTAGAAGAGTCAAGTATTAAACTGATTTTTTGTCAGTAACCTTGAGTGGTAGTTTCTAACGTTTTGACTTCTATTGACCCCCAATATCATTAATAATTAATAATCAATACTGGAACCCAGTGATCCCCACTGAATCCTTATATTTGAAATCCATGAGTCATTACTGGAAGCCGGGGACAACAGCCTAAGCGTTTTCAAAGATTTAAACCACAAAACAATACACAAAAATTCAGCAACCAAATACACAAATGATTCAATACTTTATGTAATTCACAAACAAATAAAATATGGATAGGTTGGAGAGTTTTCTTATCTAATTGAGGCCACTCATTGTCTATACCATATTCTGTTTGATGCACTTGCACTGCTCACACAAATCAATCTGAGGATACTAACTACATTTTTTGTCTCCAATATCAAATTCGTTCACAGTTATGGAATATTCTAATATTTAAATTTTAAATCTTGCTAATTTATTTACATACAATTTGTTAATCAGTTAATGATATAAAAATGTTTTAACAGTCACAGATCTCACGAGTTGGTTTCCTGGACCCCAATGGCTCCCATTATACAGGTTAAGAACCACTGCCCTAGAGAGATTTATTGTTTCACAACTAATTCCCTCATGTTCCTTATTCCTTTCCCTTCCCCTGTCTTGCCATTCTCAAACACTGTACTGTCACAATAGTGAGGTGGGCATTCTTGAGCATTGAGCTGACCCTGAGGAATCCAGAACGCTTGACATCCATTTGGGATAAGAAATACAAGTGTGGAGGACACCCTCCTCGCATTTGCTCCTATTCTCAGGCATCCACACAATATGTCCTGCCTGAATAACATTGATTAGGCAGGTTGGTTGCAACCCCAGCCTATTAGTACAGATGTTACATTGCATATTAAACCCCCATTTCAAACCACTGATAGGATGGCCTGCACAGCGTGCCCCATGGATCTCCTCTTTGTATGGCAAATTTTAAATATTATGCAGAATGTTTCAAGTTGCACCCAGAATTTTTTTTTGTTACCATCTAGTAGTGATGCATCAACAATCGTTTTGCAATAACACTGCAGCTGAACGCCGCGCTCGACCCAGCAACCTGCATGGCAGACAGTGAACTGGGTGGATACCATCCGGAATGGAGATGCAGGCACAGAGACACAGGCGACCTCCCTGCTACGCAGCTCGAGCACAGAGACGACGATTCGTTTACAACGGAGTGCCTCCAATTTCCAAAGCCGGAGCAGCCGCCATCTTACGGTGCGGGAATAAGACAGACAGAAAGCCCGAAACCGCAGCTGAAAGCGTCTCCGTGCAGCAAAGCTAGGTGGGAGACGATATGGAAGAAGCATCCTGTACCGGCTGGAGGGATCTGCCCACTGTGAGGACCCCAGTGCTGGTGAGAGGTAATGGGGGGGGCGAGAGAGGAGAGGGATTCATCCTGATTCGCCCTGTGCCTTGGAGCTGGCGGATGACAAGCTGCTGGCCCCCATTTGAAGAGCAGTGATCCGAGCACCAGACAAGCATGTGAGGCCCGCAAAGGCTCGCGTGCTCTCACCCCACTGTGCACAAAAGCCAATGAAGGGAAAAGGGCAGTGTCTGTAGGTCCTGTCCACATGTGAGGCCTAACAGTGCTTCGGTGACCCTGTGAAAGTCTATAGAGTTAGCTCGCCCCCCACTAATACATTGGGCACGCACAAGCCAAGAGGTGGGCAGTGGTGTGACAGGTGGCCTACTGCACCGCAATAGAGCCTGGGCCTGTAGACTTTGCAGGGATCCGTCATATGCTCAAGCATACCGGGACCATAGGTGCTTAGACAGAAGCAGCATCATCAGTAAGGTCAATTGGCTACAGTTGAGGGGATTGCCTGAGATCGAGGTGCCCGACTGTCCAGAGCTGTATGCCCTGCAGTGAATTGAGCAAGTGTTGAAGAATATTGGCAGCACTGCTTCAGAGTGGTGAAACAGCACAGTGATGGGGAAGACAGATCCCAAACAGACCAAGATGTCCAAGATGTCCTTTGATAATAAACAATGCACACATGGCAAACAGACTCAGGAACTTAAGGTGGTGGTGATAACACTCCCTCAGGACATACTGATGACCGTGATGAAGACCCGCGTGCTTTACTGCTAGAAATGAGGTCCATCCTCAACACAATCGACACCAAACTTGATCTACTTACCTCACAACTAGATCGGGTCAAGAAGCGCATTGACATGCACAAAACTAGGCTGGACCAATTGGAGAACCGCTCATCAGACACACACAATTTTCAAGTGGAGGCCAAAGAACAGTTGTTGCAAACGGACAAGGTTCTGACCCTGATCAGAGCCAAAAGTTATGATTTAGAAGCAAGATCCAGATGTAACAATGTCTGCATAATTGGAATTCCTGAAACGACGGCCATTACTAAAATGGAGATATATGTGGAGGAGTTACTGCATGACCTGTTTAAGGTCGACCTCCCACCAGTTTTTATTTTGGAACGCGCTCACCACACCTTGGGCCCTAGACCGCCTGTGGGCGCTACTCCGCATCTGATCCTGGCCTGACTGTTCAACTACCGGGACCGTGATGTGGTGCTCTGCCTGGCCAGGGAGTGGGGGTCTCTTCAATAGAAGGGCAACACCATCTCATTTTTTACAGACTTCACCCAAACAGTCCAGGCAGTGAGGCCTGAATTCCTCCCAGTTGCAACAGGCGGAGATCCCCTTGGCACTGTTGTATCCTGCAAATCTAAAGGTCACACACAACGGCATCCATCATTTCTTCACAGACTCTAAGTCAGCGATGAAATTCACAAAACACCTGGGGGTAGAAGAGGCGCAACACTGGTGCCAAAGGACAGATGAGCCCAGAGAAGACTCTTAAGTGACAATGATTAAATGTTGCTTATTGTTGATGATGGATGTCCCGTTGACAACTTTTCCAATATTGCAAGCACATAGGCGCTGCAACATGGTTCACCCAGCTATTGGCAGGACCAGCTCTGTATAGATAAAATACGTCAGGGTCACAGTCCGTAGATGCTAAACGGATACCACAGGTGCGTTGTATATCTCTCGGTCACCCCGCCTCCAGGCAGGGCTGTACGCCGGTGACTCCATGCCTCAGGGGAGAGCTCCCAATGTGCTACCTGGGATACATTGTTGTTTCTGTTTTGTGAGGGTGGGTTTAATGCACAACCTAATTGGGGGATTGGTGTGGGTGGTTGGTTGGACGGGTTTGTTACAGTTGGTTAGTTGGACAGGAGAGCAATATACATCTCTATACACAATGCTACTATAACTCTCATGCAGTTGACCATGGCATAGAACGTTTGGTTGAACCGGATCTCCAAATGGGAGCACATGGAGAGCAACTTGCACAAACACAGCAGTGGCAGGCAGGACTATGTAACGGGTATATGGATAATGGGAAGACATGACTAATGTTAGATTTCTAACTTGGAACGTCCGAGGACTGAATGATTGCAGAAAGACTAGACAAGTCCACCATATAGATATATGTATCATACAGGAAACCCATTTAAACAGTACGTCGCATATGCAAAATTACATCACAAGCACTGGGAACACACCTTCTCCTCTATATATTCTAATTATGCTAGGGGCGTAGCAATGTTGATATGACAAGGACTGAATTGGAAAAAGATAGAATAACAAATAGATCCTGATGGTAGGTTTGTGATACTTCGTGGGCTATTAGGGGAAGTGAAAATGATGCTAGCGGCCATTTATGGTCCTAATGCAGACTGTCCTGGGTTAATTCGGCATGTATGGGCCAAAATTTAGCTTATGGCCTGTGACACGATAATATGGGGTGTGGATTTTAATGCTGTACTAAATGATACACTAGATAAATAAGGCACATCTCGCAGTCTGCACCCCAGAGCTAGCGAGGCCCTGAAAGCACTGATGCATGAGGGAGGACTGACAGACATCTGGAGGACTAGACACCCTGAGCTACTAGAAGGTACGGGTGTGTCAGCATATCATAGGGCATGGTCGCAGCTAGACTTCTGGCTGCTGTCACGCAACTTCGCTCCCTGGACCTCTGATAGCGCACACTACACCAGGACGCCATCTGATCATGCTCCTTGCCTGCTACAAGTGACAATTCCGAACTCCCTGCCTCAATTGTACAGTTGGAGACTGGCCCCAAATGCCATACTCGACTCAGCCTTTAGAGAGTTGATACATAAGGACATTGAATAATTTTTTGATATGAACACTGGGTCTGTGTCCACACATGAGACATTATGGGAGGCATTTAAGGTGGTGGTGTGGGGTAAGTGCATATCACGACATGCAGGGGTACTTAAGGTCATCAGGTGTATGCTGGCCTCTTTAGAAACCTGTATCAGGAAGCTGTAGTCTGACTATTATAAGGCAGACTACCCTATAATACTACCTAGAATTAGTGAGCTTGTCTCTGACTTTGAAGAAAAGGCACAACGAGATGTACAATTTCTAGGAAAATACACGCAAGCTAGGCGCTACGGGGAGGGTGACAGACCAGGGAAACCCCTAGCTAATGTGCTGCGACCGTCACGCACAACTGTATATATCTCCAAAATTAATGGCGGTGATTCCACTGTTATCAGAGGCCCCTGTGAGGTTTTTGAGGAATTTACAAAATACTACACCAAATTATAAACAGTCACACACCGTGGGGAACTGTAACGGCTTCTGCCATTTCTTGAATCCATAGAGCTGCTATGGCTGAGTAGGGACCATAGGGAACATCTAGATGAGTCCTTTACTACTCATGATGTCCTGCAGGTGATAGGCAGTCTACCGACAGCAAGGCCACTGGCTCCGACGGGTTAACCACTGAATTCTATAAGGATTACGCGGATATATTAGCGCCTCAGCTACTAGGGGTATTCCAGGAAGCTCAGGATACTGGCAAGCTCCCACCATTAATGTGTGAGGCGATAATCCTAATGCTGCTGAAACCAGGGAAACCCGGCCAGGAAATGAATTCTTACAGGCCGCTATCTTTAATCAATATAGATGTAAA
The DNA here is from genome assembly GCF_964261635.1 of Lissotriton helveticus. Taxonomy (NCBI): domain Eukaryota; kingdom Metazoa; phylum Chordata; class Amphibia; order Caudata; family Salamandridae; genus Lissotriton; species Lissotriton helveticus. The sequence continues at coordinate 1,230,248,297 of NC_136063.1, forward strand.
AATGTACGCGAAGTTACTGACCAATAGGTTGCAGCCCTTGCTCCCCATGATCGCGAGACCCGATCAATCCGGGTTTATCCCCGGCAGGTCTACAGCCCACAATCTTTGCACCTTCTTCACTGTGCTACCTTATCTAAACCCTAACACCAAGGCACTTGTGGCATTTCTAGATGCCTCGGAAGTGTTTGACGCATTGGAATGGCCCGATTTGTTCACCATACTGGGGAGGATGGGACTTAGTCCCAACTTCATAGCTCTGATCCAACTGTACACAAGACCATCGGTGAGGCTATGCATGAACGGTATGATCTAAAGTCCCTTTGCTATATCTTGAGGGACACTGCAGGGTTGCCCCTATCCCCGATACTGTTTGCCATAGCAATGAAACCGATAGCGACCAGGATACGCCAACATCATTCAAGGTTCAGCTCTAGGGAGCTACTGATTTCATTATATGCAGCCGACATGACGCTGTATATAAATGATCTGGAGGTCAACCTCGCACCACTACTTGGAGAGCTCACAAACTTTGGTGGGCTCTCAGGAATATTCATAAACTGATCCAAATCAACCCTGTTACCCCTCACAATGGCCAATAAGCCTTTTGATCAGGAATTCCCTCTGAAATTTGCGAATGGCCCGGTCAAATATTTAGGCACATGGCTGAGCTGTGATGTGCAAGAAATATGGAATTGGAATTATGACTAAGGTATCGCCTGGTTAGAAGGGAAAGTAAGGGTGTGGGCCAAGTTACCGCTCTCTCTCCCAGGCAGAATAGCCATAGGGAAGATGGTCGTATGGCCCAAGTATTTTGTATTTATTCATCAATGTACCACTTCCATTAACCCAGGCGTTTTTAACACCCTTCGGTCTCTCATGATTTCCTTGGTCTGTGCGGAGAGGCAAGCTCGTGTGACTTGAGGACTTGAGAGATACTTACTCTTTCCCTGGAGCAGGGCAGGCTAGAGGCTCCGGACATGCAGTTGTACGCGTATTGGGCACAAGCACAGTTTCTGCATTTCTGGTTACATCCCATCCCGTTTCAGCCTCATGTGGCTGTTGAGGCGGATATAGAAGCCCCTATTCCTCTTCAGGTAGCTGTCTAAAAAAAAATACAGCAGACCTAGAGATGGAATAGACGTTGTAGAGACTCTGTGATGGGGCTGGGAAAGGCTACACATTAGAGCTGGACTGGAAATACTGTACGCTCCATCCGCCCCCCTGCCTTACAACCCACAGCTCCCAGCCATGTCTGATGATGGAAATGTGGCCTTTGCTAAATCAATGGGTCTCGAAACATTCGCAGACCTATACCCAGAAGATGAGCTCTGTACTCCACCAGATTTTGGTGCGGATGGCTCGAAGAATTTGTCGGCACTTTTTCTCTATTTCAAGATCAGAGCCATATGTAGGCAAATGCATTTCTCCTTCCCAAAACCCCCTGAACAGCTGCCAGTACTAGTGCAGTTGTTAAACACGGAAATATACTGCAGACTCATAACACGGCTGAACTGTTCTATATCAGCTTTCTTGCATGGGGTTGCGACCAATTTTGCCACCTTTTCTGCCACCTTTTTACATATGTCTTGGAACTGCCCATTCATTGCTGCTTATTCAACTGCCATCTTCAATAAGATTCGTGATATACTAGGGACACCCAACGAGCCGCATCCGATCATAGGACTTCTAGGCTATGTCATAGCCACTAAGGCGTGCTTTACTACTATTCATGGTCAATTGCATGGTGTCCATACATTGTGGGGAAAAGAGGGCACCTACTGTAAAAGCTTGGATTACAGACGTCACATTTAGCCACATCAAGCTGTCGATTTTTGGGGGCTGATGCCTGTAGCCTCCAGGCTGAAAGATATATGGGAGCTATTCCTGGACTGGCTAAAATACAGCAGGATGATTTGTCCACCCCTCCTGATCAAGTTGCAGCTGACACCACACTGCCACTAGAAGCGCACTCAGTAGCACATTCAGATTAGCTCATCTCTCTTGGGTGACGATGTATCTTGAATCACACAGGTAGTATATATATATATATGTTGGGTTCCAAAGAAGTCATAGCTGAAAACCTTGCTGTGTCATATTTTACGGGGGGTCCTACATGCTGTGCCTTGTATATGATATGATGAAATGCCGTGTGTACTAAGCCTCCTGTCCATTTTTCAATAATGTATATTGGGTTTTTATGTTGTTTTTTTGCTTGATTGCTCACACGCTTAGAACTATGCTGCAATTTCAATCTCCTGTTTTGATAATGTCAGCGGTGTGTGTTTTTATAAAATGGCAATAAATAAAGTTTACAAAAACAAAAAAAAACAATTGTTTTGCAATGACAAATCAATGTTCATGTTCGCCTCTATCAAACCTTACACAATGGGTGGCAGGGCTGGCTTTAGGGCTGTGCGACTGTTGCCCCTGCACACTGGCGCTGACTTCAGGGAGCGCCATGTTTTAAAATATATTGTAAATGTAAACGCACCTGCTACAGATTATTTGCCTCCAGCAATTCCTGAGCAACAATAAAAATGTCAAGATAACTCTGGTGAGTACTGGGTCTGCTGGAGAGAGATCAGAGCTTTGTCAAGAGGAAGTTTTGAAGCATCACAAGGTAGCACAGAGGGTTAAAATGCATGTTGCAAAGAACATGCACCATGCAGACCAAAGAAGTGCATATAATGTAAATAGTTCAATTGAATACTGCTTTTGTCACAGAGATCCTTATCTTACTTGCAATTTATAAATTAAAATCCTAACATAGAACAGTGACCTATTAATTGTCATCAAAGAGCTGCATGCAGACTGCAGGGTATAGATTGGAACATTATGTGTGTTTTTACCAGGTCTTTCATTATCCTAATGTTGCAAAAGGAGTTCATTTAGGTAGAAATCTATTATTATTATTATTATTATGAATATTATTATGAATATTATTATGAATATTATTATTATTATTATTATTATTATTATTATTATTATTAATATTATTATTATTATTAATAATATTATTATTATTAAAGAGAACCCCCAAAGATAGTGTTACGTTTTAAATTCTGACCCTGTGCTTTTCCATACCAAGCACTCCTAAACTAGACTGCCTACCAGAATGGATGGCATTTGACTCTTACACCTCCTCTGTCTTATGTAACATATCCTATACACTGACTCACACTCATATGATTCATTATCTCTGTGTAATGTGATTGTGCAATGTAAAGTGCTATGATACCCTACACTGGCGTGAGTGGCGCTATAAAACAAAAGAAATGCATGTGAGAGAGAGTGGTTATGGAGACTTGAGGAGCACTGTTGAAGGGTGAGAGGGAATCCATTAGCGAATGAGGTCATATAATGTGCCAACAAACATTGTTGCGCTAAAGGCCGGCCCTAATGGGTGGTATAGAAACCAAACATTTTTTAAATTCTAGCTGCATCAAAACCAACTTACAAAACATTGCTAATTTCAATTAAAAAAAGTCTATCTTCAATTGACTCTTCAAGAAAATCACCTGGGCAAAGCAAATCATCCCTGTTCTGTGGAATCAGCGACCTCGCGCAAAAGCACGATAAACAGCAAACGAACTGCCAAGTTACACCTCCTTTCTCCCTCAGGGCAAATGTCCTTTCAGCAAGAAAACGGCAGGTTTTTTGGAGATGATATGCTAATTGAACATCCCAAGAGCCAATGCAAGTGGAAATATTGCACCACTGTTGAACATAAGTTAAACAGGAACATCTGGAAGAATGCTATTGAATGCCGACCATGGACCAAGTAATATTTGATGTACCACGGTGTTCAATGTCAAATCGATAAAATGTTGCATTGGTGGACTTTTCTGCATTATGCATATTTTTACAAAACTTTTTTAATGAAGTATTTTTGTTTGATTTTCGAAAGAAATGGCTTTGCTGCATTGTTGTATTTGGAGCAAGTAAACAATTCAATGTTAGTATTCGCAAGCGTGTTGCTGTTATGAATTGTTGTTGTGTCCTTCTTTACATGTGATGTGTTAGTACCGTAAAAGTGGTATGGTTCATCAGAGCCATTCGTTAACATAGAAATAGGTCTATTACATTTTGCACATTTATGGTTTTTATTTTGTGATGAAAATCACGTTAAATGCCTTCTCCTTCAACCAAAGATGCTACCTTTTCTCCTTGAAAAAGAGTGCGCACGAATTCCAAATGGACCTTCAAGAGAACTCTAAATTTAAGTGATCAACATAATGTAATTTTCCAGCCATCTCGTCATAGGTCAAAGAGCATTCTCTCCTGAAGTAATCTGACTTGCAAGTTTATCTTATTAAATACTGTTTTGAAAAAAAACTTCATCGAGTACTAGTGTGGTGTAAAACAGTGTACTTAATGCAAATGGAAATTAAGAGAATATTAATGATAGTGATCTGCAATGAAGCCCCTGGGTTATAAGTGCTCTTTCAGTAAAAATTATTCTGACTATTTGCTCTAAAAGCAACTTTCACTTACATTTGAATAGGCGCCAAACATGTCTGTAGGTAATATGTTTCTTGGGATAAGTTATATACAGGGCCAGACTGGGAACCAACCCTGGCCCTGGCAAACAGCTCAGCAGGCTGCCAGGTGGGGGGTGGGGGTGGGGGGGGGGGGTGCGGTCAAGCTGTTTGCAAGGGTCAGTTTTGGCTGATTTTGTTACAGGGGGCCAATATGGCAGGACCCCTGTAACAAAAATGGCCCCCAGGGGCCCAAATCCGGCTCCCACCCTGGCAGCCCCCTGGGAAAGGCCCTCTGCCTGCTACGGCCATGGTTATATATGTACTAGGGTGGGGGGAACTTGCAGAGTTTTACTCCTCGGAATTCCACAGAGTTACATAAAAACTCCATGAGATTTTGCAGAGTTCTGGGAACGGTGGCTATTTCTGCACCTCATGATGATTTTTAATGCCAGGAGCTTGTTATATGCTGTAAAATCAGCTCGAAAGGCACCATGCACATTGCCAGAGGGCACTGATTCTTTCTACTCGATTTTCTACTCGAGAGCAGCATTCTCAGCGCCAACTGTAGCAACCTGTCAAGACCGCCCGCATTGAAACAAAACTGCTGGGACTCATCCTAGTGCTTAATTTTCATTTGTGCTTGCCACATTACCATTGGCGAGCTGCACATGAGAGAAGCGCTGCCATGTGGCAGTTCATGGAGTTTTTCTTGGCAAAACTCAGTGAACTCTGCCATTGGAGCGGAGTTTATCACGCACCACTAACATGTACAACATGATGTTTTTTATATACATATTAGAATAATTGTGGTCTTGAAGAATAGATTCATTAGCTGTAGGCCCAAACTAACTTTTTTTCTGGTTAGCAAGTTTTGAATGAAAATGAACATACGCTCTCTTCCTTCCACAAAATGTTTCTGTTTAGTTTGTCTTAACATTTTGTAAAATGTTTATTTCTGCTGGATCTTGAAAATCACACAATAAACATACATCCAAAACAAATAAGGTAGTGCATTGCATAGTGGTACTGGAAGTAAAAAAATATCATATATGCCAAACAATGATGTATGAGATCTGTGCTGGACTTGGAACTAAAAGTAGCTCTGGCTAAAATGCTCAAACCAGCCCGCCCATTGTTTTCTCATACAATGTCCCTCATTCCATTCATGCATTCTCTATCTCCTTTATCTCTTCTCTTCACTCTTTCTGATCACACTCTCTCTACCCTCCCATTCCCACCCTCTCTTTATCTCTCTCTTGAAGCCTCCCCATGCCTGCTGCAATTAACTTTAGGTAGCTGGGGAAAGTAACAGAGGCACTAGTAGTGGTCCTGTGCCCAATGAGAACAGTCGCGCTCGTATTGCCTGGCCAGGTCCTCACTGAACCAGAAATCAAGCAACCAAAGATCAGTTTTGCCCTATTAGGACTCACCAGTCGGGTATTGCTTGGTTCAAGTGAAATTGCGTGTAGGTGACCCATGTCTGGCCAAACGGTCCCACTTATGCCATCAAACAGAAGTATACAAAAAGTTATGGATAGAATGCTTGGATTAATCTCAGACTCTAGTGATTTCTATGGACTGCATCCCCATGTATTGTTATCTTGCACTCCTTGCCTCCTCCGTTTGGACCCAGCTATATGAAATCAGTCTTGACTGCGCTCCAATGGGAATAGTAGTCACGTCTGTACTCCCAGGCCAAATCATCCCTAAACCAAAATTCAAGAAACCCAAGAATGGTTTCACACAAATTAGCACTCATTAGCCAAATGCAAATCGATTTTGAACCTGCTTCAATGGGAACAGTACAGCTGAAACTCTAGGTACTCCCTGAACCAGAACTCAACCAACCCAGGACTCATTTTGCCCTTGTTAGGTCTCACCAGCCATGTAAAGCTTGGTTTCAGTAGATTAGTGTGCACAGGACCCACATCTGGGCATACCTGTCCCACTTTGGGCATCACCGTGACGTATATAAAAAAGTGATTTGGGAATGCTTGAGTTAATCTCAGCCACTGTAATTACTCAGGACATATCCCAGTCCACCATTTTTTTGCGCACCATGCTACCTTACTTTGCACCCAGGCATATGCAAATTAGCCTTGACCCTGCTCCAGTGAGAACAGCCCAACTAAGATATCAGGCCAAGTCATCCCTCAACCGGAACCCAAGCAACCCAAGGACTGGTGTGTCCTTATTAGGGCTCATCAGTCGATTTAGCTTTGTTCCAGTGACACAGTGTGCTCTGGACACATGTATGGGTATAACCGACCCACTTTGGGTGTCACACTGAAGAATGCCACCTCAGTTTGAACACTGCCATATGGAAATCAATCTTGACCCTGCTCCAGTGTGAACAACCTAAGACCAGTTCTGCCCTTATTAAAGATCATCATTTGTGTATAGCTTGGTTCCAGTGGCATAGTGTGCTCCGGCCCCTGTTGGGGCATACCCACTCCACTTTGAACTTTAAAAATGAGCAAATATGGAAATTGATGCCACCTAAGGATGGATAAAAACTGAAAGACATTGAATGGATCATGTTATGAATCGCATGTAAATGGGATGAACTGTTCTGCTTTTTTCATGTTTGTGAACTTCACAAATCCATTAAATAATACCAACAAATACCAACAAAAAGTAGAAGTATCACTTTAAAGCTCATGTTTTATAAGTGTTTCATGAAAAAATGTGTTCTCAAGATGCCTCCTAACTAATGTAGATATGTGTGAACTGTAATTCCAGAAAGCAATTAGTAAAGGTGAGAGGACCCTTTTCTGTAGCATCATGCTTATTCCAATTACCCAAAATGGAGGATCCAATATGTATATGTAGTTAAATAGTTACTGTAGGGCACAGTTGGGTGTCTCACAGTTGAGTAATATCCTGTCTTTACACATCCTAAGTTGACTTTCTCCATGGACTTGAAAACAAATTCAACCTTTCGAATGGTATACCTTCTCATCTGAAATTTATTAGAGGTTTTTTTGAGTAGATATTCCCCCTTCAACATGATCAAAAGCCTTTGCCGAAGCAATACCTAGCCAAAGAGCAAGATGGCCATAATAACATAGTGTGCTGGTATGCCAATCTGGACCTTTTGTCTAAAGATGAGTAAAACATAAGCTTGTGACTGAAAAAAGAAAACCCCAGTCATTAGGAATATCACTTGCAAAGTATCAGACATGGAAGGTTTACACTGTTTAACCATTGGAAGAGTCCCTCTTCCATATACTGGTATAACAGGTAAAGCAGACATATGCTCCTTTACCTTGCAACAAAACTGGCCCCAGTGTGTGACCCCTCTGAAGGGAGTGACTGTAATGTGGCACCTTTCTTTGGTAAAATCAGGTCATAGCAAGTATGTAGTTGCTGCAGTGGAGTGGTAATGGAAGGCTATTGTGTGCAGTCTCTTTCTTTAACTTTGTATGAAAAACTTACCTATCTTCACCATACCTTGTGCATACTATCTGAACATTGTTTTTGCCATAACTTGCACACTATTGTTATGTTACATCAACAATCTAATCAATTATGTTGATGTTTTAAAAGAAACCTTTCTAATTAAGTAACCCATCATTCAATAATTCTGTATTCGATTATTAATTAATAATCATAAAAGTTAAAAACACATGCAATACAGTACTCATTAGAAAACAGCAAACCTATGAATAAATATGCAGTTACATTTTTTTAAATACATAGACTTAAAACATAAATAAAAAGACATCCTACTTTAGGTGCATAAGAATGGATATTTACATGTAAATAGCAGCATGCAAGTGTAAAGCACTTTTTAGGAAAGATACAACAGCAGAAATAATAGTTGGATCTGCCAACATCTGTAAATGTAAAAAAGCAGGACCCAACTGATAAGCCCCTGAGATCTTAAAATGGGAAGCAAATAGCTCTGTGCAGGTAATGGTATGTCAGGCAGAATAATACCAAGTGATCCAAGGTCTGTGGCGTGGTGCCATCATACGGACAGGCCGGAATGGAATTACATTCATATTGACCAGGAGGGAAACAGAGACTACATTGTATTGACTAAATCAAAACCTTGCAAGCAAAGATCTCTCCCATGGATTTGTATCCAAGGTAGGATAAAGCTCAAGTCCTAAATTAGATTTTATTATCTTACAAACTCTCATAATTGGTGTCTCCTTGGCCCTGCTTTCCCTTGTTTCCATTAGTAAATAAAAAAACGTATCTTCCATGTTTTTCCTGTCAGCTTTAACAATGGACTGGGGAGTATAGTACAATTTAGGATGCTCCAGTTCAATTGCCAAATCTCTGATATTGGCCAACCATGGTATCATATGCCCCAGCTCACAATCAAGACAATCCTGAAATATTTCCCTATTGAAAGTTGTGTGGTTCCCATACCAAATGGAAATCCATAAGAGAAGTGGGGCTAATTTTACAAAATCTTCTACAAACCCCGAACCCCGTTCATCAGGAATAAAAGTTTTTGGGCTGGTGGGGACAACCCCAAGCAATTTTCAACAGAACCAGTTCACTTCCCTCATTATTTTTGTACAATTCTGATAGCCCGAGATGGCTGCACTGTAGGTAAGTACTGACAAGAATTTTATCCTGTAGATTTGAAACAGAGTAACTATGTGTTTGTTTCCAATTGTCCCAGAGAACCTAAAAAAGGCACTACACGCATGGTTAACCCCTTGGCATCTAACTGCCTCATATGGGATCCAATTGCGATGTTGGTCAAAAGAAATACACAATTATGGGAAAAAACTAACCTGCGAAATGACTCTGCCCTTAATAGTTAAAAGCCAAACTTTAGAAGTTATCTTCCCACAAATCATTAAATGGGTTTTAGAGATAGTGTTGTCCAGGGCAATTTCACCCATAAAATGTACAAACAAATCCACAAATCCCCTAAGCCTGTTAGCTGTGTAACCCTAGGCATATTCTTTCCATTAATGGACAATACAAATAAAAAAGATGCCAAAATGCACCCTTGCCTACAACATCCCTGGGAGATTGAGGGGATTCTTACAGTCCCCATCTTGGACAAACCTGACAGTAGAAGCTATATCGGAGTGCATGGCATGTACAACAACCACTCTCATCAATAAAACCTGTCCCAACTGCCGTTGGCTCTCTCAACAACATAGTGAGGGTGTTTCTAGTACGCTGCATGTTTGTGTTACTTAACAGGGTGTGCCTATCTCATTACTAAAATCCTCTTTGTGTCTGTGTCTACACATATTCCAACCACCTTCTCAATTCTACACGTGTACTAAACAAGCATTTGCAATGCAATAGGTGTCACATTTGTGAGAGTTTAACCTACTGGCATTGTAATTGACAATGTCTTTTATTTACGTTTTAAAAACCAACACATAAATAAAAGGCAGTGCCATTTACAATGCCAATGGCTCAAACTCTAACAACTGCGAGACCTATTGCTTTGCAAATGCTTGTTGTTATTATCAGGTGGAAGCAACTGGTTGCCATAAAAATAGTATATTGCCTTCCCGTTTACTTATTTTCGTGATTTTGCTCTGTTTTCAGTCAATACAAATATACAAGTGGATTTAACATATAATATTTGTATTGAATGAACATAGTTCACTACTTTTAAATGATGAAATAAACACAAAGCATTGTCCTTTGGTGATAAGGTGGAACCAGAAGGAAATCGTCATTCAGTGGATTATTTGCACAATATGTCAACAGGAATCCAGAGCTCAAAACTGTCTTCCATACTCGACTAAATTGTGTGATTCTAGGAAAAGGATTAAATATCACTGTGGCTCATTTTAACTAAGCATTACATTAGAGAACACCTTGAAGAAATTCACTTCAGAAAGTGTGCTGTATAAAATACTCACTTTCGAATGGTTCAATGGACGTTTGCACGAGGGTCATAAGAAGACCTTTGGGTTTCTGCACTTATTTTTTTTTTGTACAAATTAAGCATCAGCAGCGTGCTGAAGGGAACGGCCGCTTGTCAACTTCGCCTGCCTGGTGGGGTCAGGTTGTGTGAATAAATCAAGTCAGCAATTCGCCGTTCTGATTTGGGCCTAGTCGCATTAAAAAGGGTAAGAAGCTTCTCTCGAGTGTCACTGACATGGAGATAGCACGTGGGAGATACAATTAAGCCTTTATTGTTGCACTTGCGTAATCAGGAAATACACAGCTGAGGTCTGCGAGGAAAGGAGTGGGCTGGCGGTGCAATATTAGGACATATCCGCCTGCTCATAGACTAACAAGCAAAGAGTACAGACACCCACGCCATAAGTGTAATGTGAAATAAAGACAGAGCCCTTACCACACTGCGCGCAGGTGAGGCGCCCACGCACCCGGTCCCGCAAGGCCGCGCGTCCGGGCGTCCTGCGCCTCTTCTGGGAAGTGGAGAGCAAAATGTTTTAGAAACCAAAGGCACACAAACACACCGAAAGCACACAGCAAGTAAACCCCGGGAACGAGCTGCTACTCCCACCTCCGAGTGCTGCCTGTGAACGGGATGATTCACAACATAAACAATCCCCAGGAATGCCTGGAGTTCAAAGAGCTGCCGTTTACTGCGGCCCAAGACAGGTGGGTGACAAAGAGACAGCGGCGTTTCACAGAGCTGCCCTGGAGCAGCGCTGCTGCTGGCAGCGTCCCCGCATGCCCCATTTATGCCCAATCCAGAGCCCTCTGCTTTATAATGGACGCATTCCCAGAGGAAACGAGCAGTTAAGGTATCATCGCCGCCGGCCCGAAAACCAGAAGTTTGGGAGCGTGAATCCAGTCGTGGGGTGGGACTTCTGCCTATTGCGGGAAGCCCGCACCCACGGAGTGCCTGGCAGAGAGTAGCAGTGGTGACACGGGGCTCCCATGCCTGAGGGAGAACCCCGGGGTGGCTGCACACGTAAGGAGGAGCAGAAGTGGCGGCTGAGGCCGCCGATGCAAGTTTGGGGCTCCAATGAGTGAGGGAAGCCCCACGTGTGCCAGGTGATGTGGCGGAGATGACACCAGGGGAGTCCTGAGCGTGACGGAGCCTGTAGCCCGGTGAGTGGGGCTTAGTTGTATGGGGGTGTGTCTGTGTGTGTGTGTGTGTGTGCTCGCGCGCGTGAGCGAATGAAGGAGGCTGACTTAGTTGTACCATGGCTGGGGGGGGTGTGGGTGTGTGTGTGTGTGTGGGTGTGGGTGTGTGTGTGTGTGTGCTCATGTGCGATTGCAGGAAGCTGACTTAGTTGTACCATGGCTGGGGGTGTGTGTGTGTGTGTGTGTTTCTGGGTGTGTGTGTGTGTGTGTGCATGCGATTGCAGGAGGCTGACTTGCCTCAGAAGCAGGAAGGGAAATGTGCACAGCCCATGGCTGTACGTGCGCGTACACCTGCTGAAATCGCCGAAAGCTCTGCGCGTGCCCATCTCCTGTCCCACTTCCAAGGCAATTCCCTAACAATAGAGCTCGCTGGCAACCCAGGCTCGACCTAAAAAGTGTGTGCAAGGTAGGAAGGGACCTCACGGAAGTCACCACCAATGAACTGCTGACAGGTACTGGTCCGTATGTTCCACTTGTCATCATCGGCTCCTTCCCACCACAAAAGAAATTATTGTGAATAAATGTAGAAGTGTAGTGTAAGAACTCAATTGTAACTGCTCGTACCTACAGTTACCCGACCCCTTGGGTTAGAGCACCTCGATTCACTGTTCTACCCCGCTAAAACTGAGCTAGACACCACTAGCTATATCATCCACTTTATTCATTGCTGGGTATCTGCTCACATTAAAACCATCACGCTACAGTTGAACTTCGTTTTAATACATATGAAGCCAACATGTTTCGTTGCCTATCATTCTTGGTCGGCAACTTCTTCAGGGCTAGGGGTCAGTGCCACACTGCTGTTACTTTATAGCACTCAAACCTGGTTGGAACAAAGACACAGACACAACATGTAAAAACACACAGAGTGACACTGATTAATGGATGCCCATACAAATTGTTATACAATTATCATATAATTGTTCAGTGGACACTCAATATTACCATGTAGTTGCTACTCGTTGGCGTACCTGCAGCCACCAAATGTAGCAGACGTGTATATATCCACGTGCAGTAGTCCCAATCGCGTTCCGTCAACCTGAAACAGTATACACATACATACTACCAACATAAAGCCATAGGGTTCCTATTGGTTCCCCCTTTGCATGTACTTTTTGCGGTATTGTCATTCACCCCGCAGGCACCCCAAACCTGGATGCTCACATCTCTTCATGACACCTACTCATGGCACATATACATTCTGCTCATAGTGCCCGCTATCACGACATATATGTCCCAGCGTACAAACCCCACCTACTCTTGACGCTAGCGCCTTCTGCTCTCAGCGTTTTCTGTCCCGGGAATTTGAGCCTCTAGTTCAAATGCTTAGATGTTATGCCATTCACCCCGCCAAAATTTCTTGGGTGTGGCTGGCGCTTACTGCCTGTTACATGGGACATCCACAATGTCCCAGTCTCCCGGTCATCCCCATCTGTGCATATTCCCTTTTACCGGACCAATTCCTAGCGTGTTCCGTCTAGGGCACCCCGCTCCATTCTGCTTCTGACGCGGGGTTTTTTTTTAAAAGAAGGAAGGACGAACTCGCTGACGGGCATGTTGTGACGTCAGTGCACAACGTACGAACGTCCATCACATGATGCACAGGCGTGGCGCCATTTTGGAGTGGGAAACTACGTGCATTCCTCTCGTGGTTACCAAATGCAAATGTAAATTGTATACTTTCGGCTCAGTCTTTAATACAGCCGACACACACATTTTTATTATGCTATTTGTAAACACACACACAGGAAGGTAAATTCATGTTCTCTACAAAAACAGCTCTAGCTACCGGGAAATAAAAATACGTGGGTGGCATTCGTTTACAAATGGGATTTCCACTTTTACACATACCTCATTTTAAATTTGGTTTTTGTAGTCAGTCAGTTTTGTGTGTAGTCAGTCATTACTATTGAGGCTTGCAAGTGGAAGGAATCTATTGGCAGTGGGAATAGAAGGATTATACTGGGTGCTAAGCGGGAGATTTTGGCTTTGACTAATTTTGGGCCACAAATATCCATAAAAAAGCCCAATGGTTCAATGCCAATACCTTCAACTGTTGGTCGCCTGGAATGACAGCTGTATATCAATTGCCTCACCAGCAGAGGGCGTCTGCAATTAACCACAATGCAACCCCCTCTTCCTGGCCCCACCCACCCTACATTCTGGCAAAGAGGATATCCATAGCATTACATTGAGCATTTTTACAGACCAGTGCCAAACTTTATTGCATAGTTGATGTTAGAAACGGGACCCCCGGCCGGCCAAGGCTCACGCCAAAGTCAGTCAGGGATCACCATTTCTAAGGTCAGGGCAAGGGAGTTACACACCAAGCTAACCCCTGCTCACCCTCTAGGTAACGTGACGTGAACAGCAAGGCTAATCTCGGAGGCGATGTGCAAAGCGTTTGCGCGCGCACCCCAGCAACAACACCCTAGTCCCACCACAAAGGAAACTCCACACAAGGTTATATCAAAAATAGCCTTTGTATTATAATAAAAACACATTAGATAAGACACACACTTTACAGTGTGCCAACAGGCACGGGCAGAATTTACAAGGGATTATGTACAGGACAGGGTCACCTGGACCACTGTCAGGGGTATGCACTTTTAGAACTAGCACTTGTTGTAGGTATAACACTTAGCACATAGACATATAATGACTGTAGCATTAAAAATAGTGAATGTAGCACACAACCAGTAACTACTGGTAAAGGGTAAATACCTCCTACGCAACCCTAAACACTGTAGGAAAATCACGCAGGGATCTAGGACCTTATTATCAGGACCTATGGAAGGAAAACCTAATCACCTAAGCAAATCACATTTAGCAAAGGGAAGGAAACCTAAAACAATCCTCTAAGCAGGTCACTTTTAGCAAAGGGGAAGAAACATAAAGCGATCACCTAAGCAGGTCACATTTAGCAAAGGTAATAAACCATAAACTATCACCTAAGCAGGTCACTTTTAGCAAAGGGAAGGAAGCATAAATCAATCACCTAAGCAGGTCACATTTAGCAAAGGGATCACATAAGCAAGTAAATCATAAATTGCGCAAGGTGCACATGGCACATAAATCACAATGCGCCAAAATTACTTGTCACAACACTAGAACTGTTCCTCAAGCCAACTGGCCTCGCAAGGGCTCAAATGCACTTAGTCCATAATGTCAGGGCGGGCTGCGCAGGCAGCAAAGAACAAACCTAAACGTGGCAACTGCCCACAAAGTGCTGGGCAGTTGTAAATACTGATGGGCCAACGTTGGAGCTTTGTGGGCTCAAGGACAGCGGTGGGGCAACACAAAGCGTGGGAGCCACGGGGCTCTAGCTAACTAACTGCCCTCTGAGCCTCACTGGGCCCTAGATCAATTATAATGTCACCCAAGAGCCTCTCAAGGCTAGTAGACAATGTGGGCTATGAGTGTAATGGTTAGCAGCAGACAGATGACCCAATACGAAATACAAGTAAATGCCACTAACCTGTAGTCTATATCCAGCGGGGACCACAGCTAGATGCTGAGCCTCCCTCTACCCTATAGCACTGACCCTCCCTGTGCGAACGCACACATCAGGGACAGGTAGCCCTCGGGGCAGAGGGGAGAAGGTTGATGGGGGAGGCAGCAGTGAAGACACCCGTCTTGGTCTGGTCTAAGGAAGCGGATGTCTTCTAGTCTTAACGTTTACCTGGAAACACAAGAACTCTTGATGTAGATTAATCTCAAGAATACAAGTTGACTTCAAAGCAGCCTCACGTAATCAGATACTTACTAATAACCTGCTCGCTGGCAGTCAGAAATCAGGATAACGGAAGAATGCAAGAACGTAGGTCTCTAGGGTAAGTATGTCACTTTCATGAAGTGTCGGTATCGCCTTAGGTAGTTACTCTCACTACATGCGGCTTACCGGCAACAGGTTTGGTATATCTCAATTCCAAAGTTACTATTGGGGTGTTATGTCACACAAAAGTAAAGCTAGCACGGCCGTGCTCTATGAAAATAAAGGTCCTACCTCAACCCCCAAGAAAACAAAAGGTCGGAGACATGGCGGCTTCCGTCTGCGGGAAGGCAAGCGTCCGCACCTCGGCGTCTCTGGGCTGATTCCTCCTGCGGGAAGGCAAGCTTCCGCAACGCGGCGTCTCTGGGCTGATTCCTCCTGCGGGAAGGCAAGCGTCCGCAACGCGGCGTCTCTGGGCTGATTCCTCCTGCGGGAAGGCAAGCGTCCGCACCTCGGCGACTCTGGGCTGATGTGAAAAATACTACTGGGCTCTACTCCAACGCGAACGTGACGGGAAGGATTGACAAGCACCGGTTGCAGGAAAAGGAGGGTTTTTATGGACGCCGCCCAGAGGGCGCGTTCCGTTTCTTCTGGCCCCAGAGCTTTCTGGGAGATGTAGTGCTGCATCGGAATAGTCCTTTTCCCCCACTGCCGCTTGAAATCGCTACAGAACCCCCTCTCGAGGATCACCGTCCCGGCGGTCGACCAGGCTTCCCTGGGTTTCCCAGGTGAAATTGCGTGATCAAATCAGGGCAGTGGAGATTTTGCTCTGGTTCCCACGTCCTCTCCTCTGCCCCAAATCCCTTCCAACTAACCAGGTACTGCACTCTACCCCTGTGGATCCTAGAATCCAACAGCTCTTCCACCTCGTACTCTTCCAATCCCTCCACCATCACTGGGAAAGGATGAACGGGCAGTCTAGTATCCACAGGACAAGGCAGGAGTAGGGAGACGTGGAAGACTGGATGAATCCGCCAATTTCGAGGGATAGACAACCTCAGGGCCACAGGGTTGATGATCTCCTCAACACTATAGGGACCTATATATCTTGGTTTCAGTTTGTTAATACCCCTGAGATGTATGTTTTTTGTGGAAAGCCATACCTTGTCCCCCACCTGATAGACTGGTTCCGGCGTGCGTTTCTTATCGGCCTGGCGTTTCTGCGAGGCTTGAGCGTCTGCTAAGTGTCGTTTCGCGTCTCTCTGCACAGCCTGCAGATGCGCATGATGTTCTTGGATGCTGGGCAGTTTGGTTGCCACAGGCCAATCGAAGGGGAGGATGTTCGGGTGATACCCCAAAAGGCAGAAGAAAGGGGAACAACCCAAAGTGGAGTGATCAGTGTTATTATACGTGAATTCTGCCAACCACAAGAGAGTGACCCAGTCCGCCGAATTCTGCAACGTGAAGCAACGAAGATACTGCTCAATGGTCTGGTTGAGCCTCTCGGTCTTGCCATCAGTCTGTGGGTGGTAGCTTGTAGAAAGCCTGACTTCTATATCCAAGGACTTGCAAAGGGCTTTCCAAAAACGGGATGTGAATTGTGTTCCTCTGTCGGTTATAAAGGCCTTCGGAATGCCATGGGCTCTGATGAGATGTTGCAAAAGCACCATGGCCAGTTTAGCTGATGTAGGAAGGCCCTCCAAAGGCACGAAATGACCCATTTTGGTCAAGTGATCGATAAGCACGAGTATCGTGGTCTTGTCCTGACATGCTGGCATCTCCACAATAAAGTCCATGGAGACCGTATGCCACGGTGCAGGGGGAATTGGAACAGGGCGGAGTAGACCCGTAGGTTTGGTATGTATGGTTTTACCCTGGGTGCACACCGCACAGTTCCTGACGTATTTTCGGACATCCTTTCGTAAGTCAGGCCACCAGAATGATCGTTCGATGGTAGCTATAGTCTTGTACACCCCCCAATGTCCTCCCAACACGGAATCGTGGGCCCAATGGAGCACCTGTACTTGCAACCCCGGGTCAGGAACGAACAAGGCATGTCTGTAGTACAGGAGTTCGTCCGTTTGTGATCGCCCTTGGGGTTCTTCTTGAAGCCATGACTGGGCATCGACCTCAGATAATGCCACTCGGAGGTCCTCAAGGAAATCCATGGAGGTGAGTAGGGCTATGGTACTCTTGGGAAAGGAGCTTTCAGGCAAGATAAAAGGAGGTACCACGGGTCCTTCCGCCTGATTATCGTGGGTATCTTGATTCCTGGAGAGAGCATCGGCCTTTCCGTTCTGAGGGCCGGGACGGTATTTAATAACGAAGTCATAGTCTGAGAAAAAGAGAGTCCATCTCAGTTGTCGAGGTGTGAGGGCCTTAGTTGTTTTGAGGAATAGCAGATTCCTGTGGTCGGTGTATATTTCGATGGTGTGACGGGCTCCAAGCAGGTAGTGTCGCCATTCCTCACAACCCCGTCTTATGGCCAACAACTCTTTGTCCGTGATGGAATAATTGACTTCACTAGGACTAAGTTTCTTAGAGTAGTAGGCCACCGGGTGGATTT
The DNA here is from genome assembly GCF_964261635.1 of Lissotriton helveticus. Taxonomy (NCBI): domain Eukaryota; kingdom Metazoa; phylum Chordata; class Amphibia; order Caudata; family Salamandridae; genus Lissotriton; species Lissotriton helveticus. The sequence goes on from NC_136063.1 coordinate 1,230,266,112, forward strand.
GCCCTGTTGTAGGGTGGCGTTGTGAGAGCACCCCTCCCAGGGCATACTGTGAGGCATCGGTTTCCAATATGAAAGGTAAATGGGCATCAGGATGCCTCAAGATGGGAGCTTGGGTGAATCGTTCCTTGAGAATCAGAAACGACTGCTCTGCTTTCGCATCCCACTTGAAAGGAACGTTTTTCCGTAGCAGAGCAGATATGGGGTGGATAATTTTAGAGAAGTCTTTGATAAAGCGTCTATAATAGTTCGCAAAGCCGAGGAAACTCTGCACCGCTTTGACGTTTTGAGGTGTGGTCCACTTCGTGATGGCATCCACTTTCCCGCTTTCCATCTGAAAACCTTCGGCGTTAATCACGTACCCCAAAAAGGAGACCTCCGTTGCGTGGAAAAGGCATTTTTCCAACTTGGCGAACAGCCTGTGCTGTTGAAGACGACTTAACACCTCCTTGACGTGTTGTTCGTGTTCTAGGAGAGAGCCGGAATAAACAAGGATGTCGTCAATGTACACCATACATATGGTATCCAAAAGGCCTCGGAGCACTTCGTCCATAAAAAACTGGAACGCCGCGGGGGCGTTACAGAGTCCAAAGGGCATAACGTTGTACTCGAATAAACCGAACTTCGTTCCGAACGCCGTCTTCCACTCGTCCCCCTTTTTGACCCGAACCAGATGATAGGCCCCTCGGAGATCCAACTTGGTGAAGTAACGAGCTCCCTTTATTTGGTCCATCAACACCGGAATCAAAGGAAGGGGATACCGGTTTTTGATCGTGATGTAGTTCAACGCCCTGTAGTCGATACATGGTCTCAATTCCGCACAGTCCTTCTTCGGGATAAAAAACAGAGTCGACGAAGCAGGGGACATGGAATGACTGATGAATCCCGACGCTAGATTCTCCTCGATGTACTTCTGGAGGTATGCGTTCTCATGTTCTGTCAGAGCGTACACCCGACTACAAGGGATAGCCGCCCCTGGGAGTAGTTCAATGCAGCAATCGTACACCCTATGCGGGGGTAGACTGGTGCCCTTCTGTTTATCAAACAGGGAACGATATACCTGGTAGGGTTCCGGTAGGCTGGACACACAGCATATGTTTTTGTCGATGCAGGCCGCAGCCAGGTGGCGACTCCGGTGACATACTTCATCTTCCTGGGACAACGGCGAAGAGGAGTAACAATGTTCCTTACAATAGGAGGAGATCAATTCCACGGTGCGTGCTGACCAACTCACCACAGGATCGTGTAGGGTTAGCCAAGGCATGCCTAATATGAGGCGAAACTGGGGTGCGGCGATTAAATCGAACTGGATAAATTCAGTGTGTTCTCCGTGCTGCATTCGCAGAGGGACGGTGTGTTTTGAAACAGGCCCAGAAGATAAAACGGACCCATCCATCGCCTTCACGTGTTCCGACTGATCCTTCTTCTCCCAAGCAATCCCAAGGGAGGTAGCGTAATCGATGTCCATGTAATTGCCTGTGGCACCCGAATCCAACAGAGCATCCGTAGGCATGCCATGGTCCTCGGTGGTCCAAAGGGACACTGGGAGGTTCATGTGAGCCACAGCGGGCATCATAGTGTTAGCAAGGCATGAGGAGACCGTAGATTGTAGTAAGCCCATCCCAGAGATCTCAACCTGGTCTGGGCTTTCTAGTTTTCCGGCATCTCTTTTGTTCCCATGACGGTAGGTTTCCGTGGCGGAGGATTCCTGTCGGGTTGTTGGGCTCTGGCCCTGCACTCTCTGATGAAATGCCCTCCCTTGCCACAATATAAACATAGCTTCAATTTTCGCCGTCGCTCTCGTTCCTCAGAAGACAGAGGACCTCTGACACCTCCTATCTGCATAGGCTCTGTACTGTCCGTATTTTTGGCGCCGTCTTCAGCAGGAGGGGGTTTTGGTTTGGGAAACCATACACGTCCATCACCCCTGTTCCGATCTCCTCTTCTCTCCAGCAGTCGATGATCTAATTGGACAGTCAGGTCTATGAGTTCCTCGCAGGTAGCTGGCAGTTGGACCACCTGCGACAATACGTCCTTCAGTTCGCTTCTTAGGCCTTGATAGAACAGAGAGATTCTCTTTGCAGGAGGCCAGTCGGTTTCTGCAATGAGCCGGTTAAAGGACGTGATGTACGACAAGAGATCCTGTGACCCCTGACGTAGCGTCAAGAGCTCTCTATCCAAGGATAACATTTGAGTCTTTCTGTCGAACAGTTTTCGCAGGGCTGAACAAAAGTCTGGGAACTGGTGCAGAATGGGATCATTCCGTTCCATTAAAGGGATAGTCCAGCTTGCAGCGTTTCCGTCCATGTACGACATCATAAATGCAGTTCTGGCAGCGTCGTCCTGGAACACAGAAGGCTTGCACAAAAAGTGGAGACGGCACTGGTTTAGGAACGTCTCGAACTTCCTGGGATCCCCATAGAACCTCTCAGGGGGAGCCAGAGGTATACCGGTACTCTGAATGACGTGCACCGTAGGGGACTGGTCGGTGGAGGACGAAGGTATGGTAGTCGGAGAAAAGAACCCACCCCCCGCTGCCCCAGGGGATGGAGGCTGCGCTATGGTTTGTGCAGGAGGGGGGAGAGTGGCTTCTCTAATATATGTTCCTGCTACGGGAGTCTTTCGGGATAGGCCAGCTACTTCTCTACGCATGGTATTCATGTCCTTTCGAAGTTCGTGGTTCTCCACTCGGGACGCATGAACTTCCTGCTGCAGTAGACTGATTCCTTCTAGCAACGAGGCCAAAGTAGCGCTTGTATCCATGGTCCAGGCTAGTCGTATTTCGTGGGCTTGTCAATCTGTAATGGTTAGCAGCAGACAGATGACCCAATACGAAATACAAGTAAATGCCACTAACCTGTAGTCTATATCCAGCGGGGACCACAGCTAGATGCTGATCCTCCCTCTACCCTATAGCACTGACCCTCCCTGTGCGAACGCACACATCAGGGACAGGTAGCCCTCGGGGCAGAGGGGAGAAGGTTGATGGGGGAGGCAGCAGTGAAGACACCCGTCTTGGTCTGGTCTAAGGAAGCGGATGTCTTCTAGTCTTAACGTTTACCTGGAAACACAAGAACTCTTGATGTAGATTAATCTCAAGAATACAAGTTGACTTCAAAGCAGCCTCACGTAATCAGATACTTACTAATAACCTGCTCGCTGGCAGTCAGAAATCAGGATAACGGAAGAATGCAAGAACGTAGGTCTCTGGGGTAAGTATGTCACTTTCATGAAGTGTCGGTATCGCCTTAGGTAGTTACTCTCACTACATGCGGCTTACCGGCAACAGGTTCGGTATATCTCAATTCCAAAGTTACTATTGGGGTGTTATGTCACACAAAGGTAAAGCTAGCACGGCCGTGCTCTATGAAAATAAAGGTCCTACCTCAACCCCCAAGAAAACAAAAGGTCGGAGACACGGCGGCTTCCGTCTGCGGGAAGGCAAGCGTCCGCACCTCGGCGTCTCTGGGCTGATTCCTCCTGCGGGAAGGCAAGCATCCGCAACGCGGCGTCTCTGGGCTGATTCCTCCTGCGGGAAGGCAAGCGTCCGCAACGCGGCGTCTCTGGGCTGATTCCTCCTGCGGGAAGGCAAGCGTCCGCACCTCGGCGTCTCTGGGCTGACGTGAAAAATACTACTGGGCTCTACTCCAACGCGAACGTGACGGGAAGGATTGACAAGCACCGGTTGCAGGAAAAGGAGGGTTTTTATTGACGCCGCCCAGAGGGCGCGTTCCGTTTCTTCTGGTCCCAGAGCTTTCTGGGAGATGTAGTGCTGCATCGGAATAGTCCTTTTCCCCCACTGCCGCTTGAAATCGCTACAATGAGCCTCTCTGGGCTCTAAATAACGAATGCCCCTCGAGCCTCTCTGGGCTCGCAAACCGATATGGGCAGGAGCCTCGGGGCTCTGAGTCAACTGCGGGCACGTTGGAGTCCCTCTCGGGGGACTCGGGAACACAGAATGGTGCTTCGAGCCTCGCAGGCTCGTGAATACAAAAAAATGCCCAAAGTAACATAGGAGCCCCGCTCGGGGGGCCCGAACACAAGATTAGTCCCTGCGAGCCTCTCGGGGCTCGAAGAACACTGGGTCTCACTCAGGCCAGGCCCGCACACTGGAGGGGAGGGGCGGGCACCGGCAATGTGCCCCGACCCCCTCCTCCCTTCCCTCGCTCTCCCGGCCCCACTCACCGGCTTCTCCTGGGCAGCGCTCTCCTCCTCACATGGGAGCCTCGCTCCCTGCAGCACTCCGGTGGTCGTCCGGTGCTGCGGGCGGGGCTCCTCTCACTCTGGGGAAGCCTCGGCAAGACGCGACAAGCTACTTCCTGCTCCTTCGATGACGCGGCGGGAGGCTCGGCCGGCTGGGCCAATCCCAGCGCGGCTCTCCCGGCGAGCTTCTGTCGGCGGCTCTTGGTCCTGGGCTGCGGCGGTGAAGACACGGGGCAATGCCGGGTGGGCACCGGCTCTTCTTGATGCAGACGATAAACCGAGGTGGGCACTCGATAATTAAATAGCGAGCACCGCAAAGTCAGCAAATGCCGGGTGGGCACCGGCTGGACAACCAGAGCGCTCCCAAGCGCTCTAAGGGCAAAGTCAAGCGCTCCTAGCGCTAGGGAGGAAAATAAAGCGCTCTCAGCTCTTGCAGCAAAAATACAGCACTCTAAAGCGCTAGGGACAAAAGCAAAGCTCCAGCAAGGTATGGAGGCAGGCAGGGGGCAAGGCTGGGCCCAGAGCCAGCTCACTGGGTCTCCAGGCAGGGAGACAATCCAAGTGGCGGTCCTCCTGGCCCCAGCAACAGCAGCAGCCCCCTCAGGATCCGGGAACAGAACAGAGAACTCATTGGCCCCGATTCACAGAACTAACTTAAGACAAAATCCTAAACTTACTACCATTTTCGTATTCACAGAAGGCACTTACTCATTTTGGTATTCACAGAAGACACTTACTCATTTCGGTATTCACAGAAGTTAGGAGTCCTAACTTTAGGACTCCTAAATGCCTTCTGTGAATACCGAAAGTCCTAAAGTTAGGATTTTTTTCAGTTTAGGAGTAGTAAAGTTAGGACTCATAACTTTAGGACTCCTAAATGCCTTTTGTGAATACCGAAAGTCTTAAAATTAGGATTTTTCTCAGTTTAGGAGTAGTAAAGTTAGGACTCCTAACTTTAGAACTCCTAAATGCCTTCTGGGAATACCGAAAGTCTTAAAATTACTATTTTTCTCAGTTTAGTAGTAATAAAGTTGTGAAAAATCCAAATTTTAAGACTTTCGGTATTCACAGACGGCATTTAGAAGTCCGAAAGTTAGGAGTCCTAACTTTACTACTACTAACCCCCGGCCAGCCAAGGCTCACGCCAAAGTCTGTCAGGGATCACCATTTCTAAGGTCAGGGCAAGGGAGTTACACACCAAGATAACCCCTGCTCACCCTCTAGGTAACGTGACGTGAGCAGCAAGGCTAATCTCGGAGGCGATGTGTAAAGCGTTTGCGCGCGCACCCCAGCAACAACACCCTAGGCCCACCACAAAGGAAACTCCACACAAGGTTATATCAAAAATAGCCTTTGTATTATAATAAAAACACATTAGATAAGACACACACTTTACAATGTGCCAACAGGCACGGGCAGAATTTACAAGGGATTATGTACAGGACAGGGTCACCTGGACCACTGTCAGGGGTATGCACTTTTAGAATTAGCACTTGTTGTAGGTATAACACTTAGCACATAGACATATAATGACTGTAGCATTAAAAATAGTGAATGTAGCACACAACCAGTAACTACTGGTAAAGGGTAAATACCTCCTACGCAACCCTAAACACTGTAGGAAAATCACGCAGGGATCTAGGACCTTATTATCAGGACCTATGGAAGGAAAACCTCATCACCTAAGCAAATCACATTTAGCAAAGGGAAGGAAACCTAAAACAATCCTCTAAGCAGGTCACTTTTAGCAAAGGAGAAGAAACATAAAGCGATCACCTAAGCAGGTCACATTTAGCAAAGGTAATAAACCATAAACAATCCTCTAAGCAGGTCACTTTTAGCAAAGGGGATAAAACATAAACAATCACCTAAGCAGGTCACTTTTAGCAAAGGGAAGGAAGCATAAATCAATCACCTAAGCAGGTCACATTTAGCAAAGGGATCACATAAGCAAGTAAGTCATAAATTGCGCAAGGTGCACATGGCACATAAATCACAATGCGCCAGAATTACATGGCACAACACTAGAACTGTTCCTCAGGCCAACTGGCCTCGCAAGGGCTCAAATGCCATTAGTCCATAATGTCAGGGCGGGCTGCGCAGGCAGCAAAGAACAAACCTAAACGTGGCAACTGCCCACAAAGTGCTGGGCAGTTGTAAATACTGATGGGCCAACGTTGGAGCTTTGTGGGCTCAAGGACAGCGGTGGGGCAACACACATCGTGGGAGCCACGGGGCTCTAGCTAACTAACTGCCCTCTGAGCCTCACTGGGCCCTAGATCAAATATAATGTCACCCAAGAGCCTCTCAAGGCTCGTAGACAATGTGGGCTATGAGCCTCTCTGGGCTCTAAATAACGAATGCCCCTCGAGCCTCTATGGGCTCGCAAACCATTATGGGCAGGAGCCTCGGGGCTCTGAATCAACTGCGGGCACGTTGGAGTCCCTCTCTGGGGAATCGGGAACACAGAATGGCGCTTCAAGCCTCGCAGGCTCGTGAATCCCAAAAAATGCCCAAAGTAACATAGGAGCCCCGCTCGGGGGGCCCGAACACAAGATTAGTCCCTGCGAGCCTCTCGGGGCTCGAAGAACACTGGGCCTCACTCAGGCCAGGCCCGCACACTGGATTGGAGGGGCGGGCACCGGCAATGTGCCCCGACGCCCTCCTCCCTTCCCTCGCTCTCCCGGCCCCACTCACCAGCTTCTCCTGGGCAGCGCTCTCCTCCTCACATGGGAGCCTCGCTCCCTGCAGCACTCCGGCGGTCGTCCGGTGCTGCGGGCGGGGCCCCTCTCACTCCGGGGAAGCCTCGGCAAGACGCGGAAGGCTACTTCCTGCTCCTTCGATGACGCGGCGGGAGGCTCGGCCGGCTGGGCCAATCCCAGCGCGGCTCTCCCGGCGAGCTTCTCTCGGCTTCTCTGCTGCGGCGGTGAAGACACGGGGCAATGCCGGGTGGGCACCGGCTCTTCTTGATGCAAATGATAAATCGAGGTGGGCACTCGATAACTAAATAGCGAGCACCACAAAGTCAGCAAATGCCAGGTGGGCACCGGCTGGACAACCAGAGCGCTCCCAAGCGCTCTAAGGGCAAAGTCAAGCGCTCCTAGCGCTAGGGAGGAAAATAAAGCGCTCTCAGCGCTTGCAGCAAAATTCAGCACTCTAAAGCGCTAGGGACAAAAGCAAAGCTCCAGCAAGGTCTGGAGGCAGGCAGGGGGCAAGGCTGGGCCCAGAGCCAGCTCACTGGGTCTCCAGGCAGGGAGACAATCCAAGTGGCGGTCCTCCTGGCCCCAGCAACAGCAGCAGCCCCCTCAGGATCCGGGAACAGAACAGAGAACTCATTGTAAGGGGACACAGCCCCTTCTTATACTCATAAATCCTTTGTCTCAAGGTGCAGGGTGGGGGAGAAACCAGTTGCAGCTGGTTTTGGAGCACCCTTGACGGCCCAACCACCCCTTTCATTCACTGGGGAGCCTAGGGTCGTTAGACGCACCACAGGGGCTGGAGCCAGCGTTGTGTGGGGAAAGCCCAGCCCCATCAGGAACCAAGGGCAGCCCTCCCTCACATTACTCATGCTAATCTCTCCACTCACTCCTGGGAAGACCCATCCAGACTTCCTGGAGCCAGGCTTGCCAGCCAGCTCCAGCAAATCACGCTCCAGCACGCTCACTGCACACACACATCAATGTGTAGAAGTGGCACTTCCCCACTAGACACATACAAGCCGCACATACCATTGTGCAGCATTCACTCTCACGAGTTCACACATACCAAACTTGAGCCTGCACTCCCCACACATCAGGAACTAACATGGACACAAGCATTCCCCATGCATTCCTATGGGAGGGCAGGCCAGCCATACTACACGCACGCACTTTACCCTGGGACACAGGGAAAAAGTGCGCAGAGACCCAAAAATCACTAATATAGATCATATACTAAAACAAAAAGATTAGGGGTGAACCTGCCATAAGGGCCAAGTCCAACAGTTGGGAGGTAGATTCCTTAGAGGTATAGGGTAACTCAGGGACCCTTGGCTTTACTACCACATATGGGTGGCATTCGGGGGGTAAGTTAAGCGTAGGCAAAATAGCCTCCTTCTGAGTACGAATGCCTAAACCTTCCCCATCCCCCCTACTGTTCCCTAATTCATCTCCTATACACCTTTCTACTGGCACTGGATGGCTACTTGACACAGGAGCGATAATGGAAACTGCCTCATGAACGTTGCTTGTCCTTTGATTCTGCTCATGGGGCTTTAATTTAGCAGGTGGGCAGGGGTGCACCTCAACTCTTAAGGACCTTGAGTAAGTTGCCTCTGACTCCCTCTGGGAATTACTCTCATTAGGATGTATGACATTACAACGCATACTTTTACAACACATACCTTTACAACGCATTTTTTACAACGCAACATCCATTATAACGCATTCCATTACAACGCATGCCATTACAACGATTTTTTAGAAACTACCTTTACAACGCATTACATTACAACGCATACTACCTTTACAACGCATAACATTACATTGTATATATGGTAAGTATTGGATAGTGTAGGGGTAAAAATTACTATTCTAACTCCAGGGGGGTGCAACAGTAGGGTAAGTGTTGGGTAGTGTGGGGGTAAAAATTTGAATTCTAACTCCAGGGGGGTGCAACAGTAGGGTAAGTTTTGGATAGTGTAGGGGTAAAAAATACTATTCTAACTCCAGGGGGGTGCAACAGTAGGGTAAGTTTTGGATAGTGCAGGGGTAAAAATTACTATTCTAACTCCAGGGAGTGCAACAGTAGGGTAAGTGTTCGAAAGTGTAAGGATACTATGTGTTTTAATGTTATGCGTTGTAATGGTATGCATTGTAATGACATGCGTTATAGTGTTATGCGTTGTAGTGTCATACGTTGTAATGGTTGCGTTGTAATTGCATGCGATGTAATGGATGTTGCGTTGTAAAAGTTTCGTTGTAATGGTAGTGCGTTGTAAAAGTTGCGTTGTAAATGTTGTTTCCCCTCTCATTACAGTAGCCACGTCTGTGGACTATTTTCAAGGATAAAACACTAAGCATCAATTCTAGAGTTTGCAATTTCTCATACAGAGGAGTAATACATTTGGCTATTAGTTGTTTGAATTTTTCTTCTTTCAAGATCCAGTTACTGGGTGCCAAATCCCTATTAATTTCGGTACTAATGTCCTTGGACAGTACATTTTTTCTGGCATTTCGTGTACTTGGTTTCTCTGTTGTTGGTAATTTAGTTTTACATTTCCTGTAGGCTGCGGGTACTCAATCACTGTCATTTGGGCATGCCAATAAGTCTGCTTCAGGTACTGAAGGGGAATTGATAACCCCATTATAAACACACAGTTTTTACATTTACTTTTATTGGGCGGTATAATTTCTCTGAGGGAGAGGCTCCCTGCCTCATCCAAACTTAAGAGGTGTTCTGCCAGGTCTATTTCCTTAGATATTTTACCCACCAACTGTGCCAGATAAGTATCCGAAGTAGTCACAGTACGGGTTTGGCATGGCTACCCCTTGCTCTTTCCTCTTTCTTTATCCTGGTCCAATTTTTGCTTACCTATTCTACCAACTTTACAAATTGAAGAACCATTAGGGTTTGCCCAGCCCAGCCTCGTCCGGGCTCTGACTGGTGCTGACGGGCCAGCACTTGGCTCCTCTAGTAGATTTATGGCACCTCCAATCACCGATGCGGCCTCCATGGTGGAAATACTGAGGATGTTGGGGATGTAATACCCTCCCCCTGATAAGCAACCAGGATCCATGGCTGCAGTAGGCAGCAAAAAAAGTTACTGTGAGGGTCCCGCACTGCGAAACTCCTCTTGTAGATTTATGGAACCATTCTGTTTATTTATAGATCCATACCTTATAAACAGGTTTGCGAATACAACCCTGGGGCCAGCAGCGGTGATCAATAGTGATGCAAACACAGCTCTATCCCTACAACCAAGGGGGCTGGCAGCATAAAGGAATCATGTTCAGAATGAATGAATCATTCAAGAATAACAAGAGAAAGAACATCAACATTAAAAAAGGGGAAAAAAGGAGACTCTTTACCCAAACTCCCCACCCTCTCACATTCCCTCCACCCAAGCCCTATGCCATTTCCTTCATGTCACCTAGAATATTATGTCCCTGCTGAGCATAGGGATTATCCTAAATATGCGGTATAGGTGGATTTTAGTGGCTGTCTCTAAGGAGGTAGAATGCATAAGATTAAGATTTAGATTTAAAGAGAATTTATAAAGCGCTTGACTACCCACAGGAATCACAGCGCTACAAACAGGTAAGGAGAGCTATCATGCGAGAGAGTTGAAGGGAACAGCCATGTTTTAAGTTTTTTTCTAAATGGTTGCTCATTTTGATTAAACGTAGTTGAGAGTCCATGTTGTTCCAGATTTTAGGACTCAAGTGTGAGAATTGTGGGAAGGTGACCTCTCAAAACTCCGCCAATAGAATCTGTATAAACGGAGACCAAAACTCCACATATTTATCCTCTTTATGGTCTGCTACCAATGACAATCGTTCCATGTCTAAAATTAGCCATAGTTTTTGTACCCACACTAGCTGATCTGGTACTTCTGAGGTACCCCACCTAGTCAGAATTGCTTGTCGTGTGGCTAGTAATGCAAGAGACATGTGTCTGTCCTTCAGGGAGCATAAGGAAAATGTCTGAGAATTTGGTAGGCCCAGTAAATTGTCCACAGGGAAGCACGTTATTGATGTCTCAAATGCTTTATCTATGTCATCAAGGACTGCCTTTCAAAAACATTCTAGTTTGGGGCAGTGCCAAAGTAAGTAAACCAAGGACCCTGTCTGACCACATCCCCGCCAGCATTTCTGAGTTCTATTCTTGTCCGAGGAATGAATGCGAGCCGGGTAAGGAACCAATAAGATAGCACTTTGTATGCTGACTCTGCGCCTGCTGTGTTATGCGCTTTGGGTCGGGCTCTATAATGAATGTCTTCCCACTCTTTGTTGGACATGGCACGCCCCAACTCCTCTTACCATCGCTTCTGCCCCCTGCTCTGTGTACTCTTCTCCACCCCTGTCAACAATACATAAAGGTCTGATATAAGGTGTTTATTGTCATGTTTTTGTACCAGCCATTTCTCAAACCCAGTTAATTTTCTCGAGGCTGCCTGCCTCCTGATAGTGTGGCCCCATGACCCAATGGCTAAGCTGTCCGTGTTGGAACTCATTTTAATGAGGGAGGTGGGAATCATGTTGTAGCTGATCAAAGGGGATCAAGCCCTTTGGGTCAAATGAGGACCCAATGCGTTTACACCCTTGTTACTGCCACCTTTTAAAAATTGTTGAGTTGTGTCCTGGAGGGAAGTCAGGGTTTCCAGTGATCAGGGTCAACGGGGAGAGAAATATCGTCCATTTCTTAGTGCATGCTACTCTGTCCCATGCTCTCATTGTTGACTTTTGTTAAAGGAGAGGAATACACCCCCCAGGCCCTGTCTTTGCACAGCAGTCAGATCTCCCTCCATATGTTGACTCCCGCTTGTGTTTGGTCCATAAAGGACCAGGGTTTTTCTGATAGTGGGCAATTCCACTCTAAAATAAAGTGCAGGTGCTTCGCTTGCTGGTATCTATGGAGTAAGGGTATTCAACCCCCCCGTCCCGCGATGAGCTAGCAATATGGGCAAATGATATTTGAGGTTTTTTCCCGTCCCAAACAAACTTATTAATGGCTAACTATAAAGAGCACATTGCCTTTGGGGGAGGTGTTATGGGTAATGTTTGAAAGATGTATAAGATGTGCGGTAAGACCATCATCTTAAGTGCCGCAATTTTGACGAACCACGCCAGTGTCAGGCGGCCCCAGCTGTTCAAATCCTGTACTGTCTGCTCCAAGAGAGCTGTATAATATAAGGCTACCATCTTAGATGCAGTGGGGGCCAAGGTCTTGCCTAGATAAGGTATAGAATGTTCCGCCCAGACCAATAGGAATGTTCATTTCAGCAAATCTTTCTGAAGAGGCGCAATCGGAAGGTTAAAAATCTCTGGTTTAGTTAGGTTTACTTTAAATCCTGATACCCCTCCAAAATTTTCCAATGCTGTCAGGAGGGCAGGGAGTGAGGTCTGTGGGTATGTATGAGAGAGAGGATCACGTTGTCCGCATGGAGGCTGATAGTGTGGGTCGCTGCATCAACCTTGATGCCGGTGATTTGTGGGTTATCTCAAATCTTTTGGGCAAAGGGTTCCAGAGAACCACAGAGCAAAGAGAAGTGGAGGTAGTGGTCAGCCCTGCCGTGTGCCTCCTGCTATGGAGAAACTGTTTGAGGACACCCCATTGACGGGTACAAAGTCTCTGTGATCTTTGCATATGCAACTAACCCATTTAATAAATCCCTCTTCAAAGCCAAAATGCCACAACATATGGAATAAATAGGACCATCAGACTCTATCAAACACTTTTTCAGCGTGAATAGAAAGAAATAAAGCCTCTCTTTGCAAGCGGTGAATGACATCCATGAGATGAAGTAGCCATTTTGTATTGTCTCCCCCTTGCCGAGTGGGGATGAATCCGGACTGATCTGGCTCAATCAGTCCTGCCATCAGCAGGTTCAGGTGGGCCGCCAGCATTCTTGCAAATAGCTTGGCATTGATATTTAATAAAGAGATAGGGTCGTTTGAACCACATTCTCTGGGGTCCTTTGATGGTTTAGGTATGACTGATATTGCTGCCTCCAACATGGAATCAGTTAACAAGCCTGTGGTCGAAAAGGAATTAAACAGATGGGTCAATAGAGGTGCGATCTCTGTCCAAAACATTTTATAAAATTATGCTGTAAACCCATCAGGGCCTGGCGACTTTTATTTGAAGGTGTGCAATAGCTGCAATTTCGTCTTCTATTGTGATTTCCTGATCTAATTGTTCTGCGAGCGAATCCGGTATATTAGTCACTGGGATATCTCGAAGATATCTCTCAGGTGAGATCTGGTCAGTGTTTGATTCAGAGTACAATGTGTGGTAGAAATCTTGGAACGCTTTTGCTATGTCTTAGTCAGCAGTCGCTATGTTGCCAGTAGCATCTTTTATTGAATTTATTGATGTTGCTACCATCTTCGCTCTCAGTCTCTGAGCTAACATCTTTCCACACTTGTTACTGTTTAAGAAGAATAAATGACAAAGTCTTAGGAGGGCAGGCTCGGCTCTGTCCAAGTCTAAATTCTTCAGGAGCATTCTCTTGTTTTTCAACACTCTCCACACTCAAGGGGCCCCTGTCCGCTTATGTATCTTTTCTAGTTCTGCTGCTTCTTGTTTTATGCTATGGTGTTTTTCCCATCTCATTCTGTTTACACCCACAGAGATCGCAATGCATTCCCTTAAAATCACTAATTTGAGTGCTTCCCAAGCAGATGCCAAGGAGGCGGAACCTAAATCATTATTATCCATATATTGCAGGATTTGTGCATGGATTTTCTCAACTACTTCTTTAGACTGTAAGAGGCTGTCCCTCAGGCACCATCTCGCATGCCTAGGGGGGCATGTATTTTGGTCCAGTGACACAGTGATCATGGCATGATCCGAGCGAGAGCGCGGTTCACTGTTAGGGTCAGAATGGCTAGAAGTTAAGGTTGGCGTGGCTAAAAAGTGTTGTATGCGCACATAAGCTTTATGAGATGCAGAGTAGAACATGTAATCCTTTATGTCCCGGTGGTGAGTGTGCCATATATCATGCAGACAGTGTTCTACTACCCACCGCCTACCATCTGCAGAAATAGTTCCTGTCTGCCCCTGACTCTGCGCTGATCTATCTAAAGTGTTATCCATGACCAAATTGATGGTCTCCCCTAATACGATAGCAGCTTCCAGTGATTTCAAAACCTCTCCAATGGCTTTACAAAGAAAGGTCTCCTGTTGAGTATTCGGGGTGTAAATGGTAGCAAATGTGAAATGCATAGAATCCCATTGTATTCTAATGGCCAACAAACGTCCCCTGATTTCTGCAACAGTCACAATTATTTTACCATTAAATCTTGCACTAAAGAAGATGGCTACTCCATTGGTCTTTTGGGATGTTTTGGAAGACCAAAATGTGCCGGGAAATCTTTGGGGGTGCATGCGGTGTGTGTCTCGTTTGCAGGAGGTGTGTTTCTTGTAGGAGGTAAATGTCTCAGTCTGAGTTTTCTAACAGGGACAGGTTCGCAGAGAGCTTTACCGGGTGATTGAGGCCTTGGAGTTCGAGGGTTACTCTCTGCAAAGTTCTACCCATAAATCATGTGCGCAGGGGGACAAGTCATGAGCACCACAATAGCCTGTGAGCTGTTCACCCCGACCAGGGTGCAGCCGTGTTTGTCAAGGTCTTTATGATCCATTATTGGACTTGAGTGTGGAGGACAACATAGCCCTATCAAAAACCCCAAATCCCACATTTTCAAAACACAAAAAACCCCACTTAAACTAAGAAACAATCTTATCACAACAAATAACGACAGTCGGTCAAAAGTTAACTGGGGTTGCGTGTTGGCACCTTCTCTGACTGCACAATGGGATGGTCTCTAGAGTTGTCTGGTTGACTCAAGAGAGAAAAAAATAGAGGCGCTCCCTCATCTGTAAGATATCCTCCGGTGCCACCCTGTTCAAGATCTCTCGGGCCATCATGGAATCAGTTATGAGGAGACCGAGTGTTCCAGCGAGCAGGCCAGAGTGTCGATTACTGCTTTCCTTTCACTTGCTATTGTCTCAAGGTCAGGTCTACGATTGGCGGGGGGACCTTCCACTTTGCACCAGCATGTGAACCTTGAATTGTCTCTCCAAAGATATCAGCCACGTTCTTCTTGGACAGCTTCTGTGCTCGTTCCCAGGACCTCCCTTGCTTGTTTTAAGAACTTTAGCTGCCATAACTTGTCGTCTAGCTGTAATATGATGCGGAAGAGATGACCCCAAGAGTACAAAATCCCTTTTCCTCTATGGTGCGCAGTTATTGGTCGATATTCCTTGTGCTTAAACAGTGTGGTTAAAGATAGCTCTTGGAAAAAGAGCAGAGTATGGCCCCTTATTTGTACTGGGTGTGCTTTCCGGGCTTCTCGAATTATAGTGTCTTTGATCTGAAAATGGTGCACACGCACTAAAATGTCTGGTGGAGGCATTTTGCTGCCTCTAGGTAAACCCACTTGATGCGCTCTGTCAATTTGTATGTCCGAAGGGCCTATACTGCCTTGCACCTGTTTGAAGAGAGCGAGGACGTATGCCTGGATGTCATTTCCTTCTGCCTCTGGCGGTGCTCCCTGGATGCTTACGTTGTTTCTCCTTGAGCGTTTTTCTAAATATTCAGTGGCTGCCTGTAGATCGATATGTTGCTCCCTTAATCGCAGTATCTCCTGTTGCATCATCTCCAGCTCTTCAGCCCTGCTATTGTCTTTTTCTTCCATCGTCGCGACCCGGTCTCCAACGTCATCTAGGTCTTTTTGTACTTCTTTTAGGTCCACTGAGAGCTGAGCTTGCATTGCCATGAGATCTTCATGCAGAGAAGAGAAGAGCGAGGTTATGATGGCCTTGGTTGCTGGCGCACCGGTTGCGTCTGCTCCATCTTTGTGGTCTTCTTCCCCCGCTGGGTTGCCTGTATGGGCACCTACCAATAGTTGCTTTGTTAGCATCTCTTTCACAGAGTGGTCTTTCTTGACCCTGGCCATCGTCATTTGTGCTGCGTAAGTATATCATCCTGTTGCTGTGCACCATGGGAGGAGCCCCACAGGTAAGTCCTATTCCCCCTTCTCTCTATGTATTCCCTTAGCGCCTCCTGTACAGTAAGTCTGTCTGGTGGTCAGTCCTGTAGGTTTCTGGTCTTTACCTCCGGACCCTAGGATTCGTGAGGTAGGAATGATTATCCTCTGGTGTGCCCTTCTGTTCACCTGTCATCGCTGCACAAGTGGTTATGCAGTTCAGGGGGCCATCCCGCAAGCATTTCCCTCCCCAATATCCACAGTGCTGCACAGTGTCACTGTAAGGGGACCTCCTTTCTTCTCCCTTCCCTCCGCTATTTGTTGCTGCGTCCGAGCATGGGGTCGTCTGCTTCCAGTCTATGCAGGCTTCGACCGGGACACAGGTGATCTCTTGTATTGCTCTGTTTTATATGCCAACTGAAGGATTATTCTCCCGCGCTCAATGTACACATGCTGTTGGTTTTGGGGATGTCCTCACAGCTCACAAGTGTCTTAATGTGTCTCTCTACTATTCATTTTATGTTGTGATTTCGCACTTCTCTCCTGCTAATATGGTTCCACACTGCTCCCTCTAGGTGCCTTCAATGGATAATCCCAAAGGGAGATGAGGCTTCCAGCTCCACAGGTACGGCCAGGCCATGTCTGTCCCTACCAGGATTCAAAGCGTTGCTTCCGCACTCTGGTCGTATGATAATGTTGCCAGGCAGCTACCTCCTCCGCCCCCATCCTCCCGCCAAATCTTTAGTTGCACTCCAAGGAGAGCGCCTCCCACTGGCCAGATATCTCTGCCGCAACCGTCGCCTTCCTCAGTGCATGGGCTGCAGCCCGAGCAAGGTCTTGAGCACCCATGGGCTCCTCCCTCCTCTCAGGTCCTGGGAAGGGGACGCTGTTCAACATTGGTTGTGCCCGCTATCAGCTCGGTATGGCTCACCTTAATATGTTGGGCCATCAATTCCTTGACTCAGCTCTACAGGAGCGGCCCGAAGACCGGGCTCTGGCGCTGCGCAAACTGGCTGCACAACTTCTTTTCTCCGGGCCAGGGGCGTAACACAGGCCCCTGCCGTCCCCGTGGTGCGGGGGGCCCTCACCCTCCAGGGGGCCCTGTCAGCACCGCACTTCTGCTGGGGAGCTCTAGATTGAGCCTGGGGGGCCCCTTCACGTACTCTGCAGGGGGGCCCCCCTCAAGGTTCGTTATGCCACTGCTCCGGGCGGCAGCAGTTCTTCTTCTTTACGGGTCAGCGAGGTCGCAGAAGGGTGCCAGCAGGAAGCTCTGCAGATCCAGTGTGCTTCTTCTTCGGAAAGGCACTCAACCTCGGCTGCTTTTTGTTGCTTTTGTCCACAGCACCGGAGAGACACTGAAACACTTCTCAGCCGGTCACTATCTTGGCCACACCGCCCTCTCATAGAGTTATGGTGCCTCCACACTGCCGCGGCCTCTGGACCTGAAGAACTGAGGATGCTGGGGGCGTAGTTCCCTCCCCCCACCAAGCAATCACGTTCCGTGGCTGCAGTAGGCAGCAGGCAAAGTTACAGTGAGGGTCGTGTGCTGCGTGACTCCTCTTATAGATTTATGGAGCCTACAATCACTGCTGCAGCCTCTGGGCCAGATGAAATGAGGATTCAGGGGTTGTAGTTCCTTCCTCCCCCATCAAGCATTCAGGGTCCGTGGCTGCAGTGAGCAGCAGACAAAGTTACCAAATTGTTTTTGCCATAACATGCACACTATTGTTATGTTACGTCAAAAATCTGATTATGTCTACATTTCAAAAGAAAACTTTTTAATTAAGTAAACAGGCTATTAACCCTGCTCGGTTTATCCTTTTACTGGAAGATAATATGCACAAGTATTTTCAGATTCCTAGAAAATGGTCTGTCTTGTAGAAATTAAAAAGGTAATTTATTATATTGTCCACATGCACTGCCCTCTTGGACATGCTCTTTAATAGAATTATCAAAACTACAGCTAGCTTTTCATCTTTGGGGATTTACCAGCACTTATTATTTCTATTGTTTCTAATATTTCGTTTTATGTGATTGGGCTGCCTAAGAAGACTCTATTGTCCAAATCTAGCTGTAACAATTGTATTTTGGCAATGCAGTATATTTCTGTTTTACTGATCTGCATAGTTCTATGTAGAACTGAAAAACTTGTGTTCTATCCCACAGGATAATGTCATGAGGGTCCCATATTTAATCAATGCTGCTTTTCTCTCATGTGGTATTTCTGTACTGCAAACCTAGCCAAAAAGCTGTGGAGCACTGTACAGCATCAAAGACAAGCATACAATTAATGAGCAGTAATAAAAGTAGCTGGTTTTTGGACAGTTAATGCACTGTAATGTACTTCTTTTTAAAGAAGTGTGCCTTCAATTCTTTCCTAAATTGGAGCACCATTCGGGAAGTGCTGATGGATACAGAAATAGTGTTGCAGATCCTGGGTGAAGAATTGAAATATGTCTTCTGCTTAGTTTTCCAATTTTTACACATCTTAATCTGCTGTGTGATGTTATCTTGGCTGTGGGTGCACCGCGAACCAACAGGGATGTTGAGCTTGTCTGCAAGACAAGCAGGGATGAAGGTCATGATGGCTTTGTAAAAAATAAAGCTGATTTAGAGATTTTGCAGACTGGCAAGGGGAGCCAATTGAGATCTAACAGGATGGATGTTGTGATCATATTCCTTCTGATCCTGTGCTTCCTGTTATTACAACTGGACAGATAACAATCTGACTATTTTCAAGCAGTCAAACTGTGGTAGATTCAGTCACTACACTAAAATGTATGTTTTCTTCATGATCCGAATATTGGGGAATATTATCAAGAACAGGCGATAAAATTATCGCTGCTTTATCGGCAGGAAACTGTCGCTAAAATAGCGATAATGGGCTTGATAATATGTCCTTGTGAATTCCCATAGCAGCCCAGGTTCTGGTGTTAACCTGGGCTTCTATTGGAATTCACAAGGGCATATCATCAATCCCATTATCGCCACTTTAGCAGCAGTTTCCTGCCGATAAAGCGGCGATAATTTTACCGCCTGTTCTTGATAATATGCCCCTTTGATCTTATTTTTCGCTGTAATCAGCTTTTGGAAACTGCCAATTGTCGGGTCATTTAGGTGGCAAGTCAAAAACCAATTTTATTTGTTTCTCAATGGGCTTCAGCAATGTCCTATGTTTGCCTCTTTTTACGAAGGCTTTCCGTGTCAGTTTCCCTTTAAGGTGTGTCTTGCCAGTTACCAATAGGCCACCATTCCGTCCAATGCGCTTTTCTTAACAAGATCCACATTGATTGTCTTTTCATCTGGACCTTAGGCTTCACTATCATTGTACTGTCGGGGTTCCTAACGAAGCCCTTTTTTCCCGTTTCCCCTATTTTTAGGGTTTGCAGGTAAACTTCACAAAGTAAGCAAAACATACATTACAGCAACCTGGAACAGCAGGAGAACATTGCCTAGTTAAGCATTCTCCTATTCGTAAGCATTCCTAAGTCATTCGACAGAAGTGTCTCACTAAAGTTTGAAATGAGGAATGAGAATCTCCATTCACTTACAGGCCCATACAATGAGAGTGGAGCATTGTGCATGCTGAGAGATCAGTTATTAGTGCTACCCAAATAGGGTAAGCCTGGAAGGTTTGTTCTCAGCTTTCACATTAATTTCATAAGAAGTCACTTGATAAAGATAGAACCAAATTTAAATCCTTGGGGCTAGATAAACTTATCCAAGCAGTGGAAACATGGTTTGCATTCAACCACCAGATATACAACTTTAGCCTCTTGGATGCATTTGGGTAATGCAGAACCATGGAAAAGCTAAGCAAGACACAAGGGTCTTTGCTGGGGTAGACGAATAGGCAGATTTCGTTACACAAATCGAACAGCAATCTAATCAGCAAGTGTGATAGCAAGAAACATGCTCTCCTCTAAGAGGCTGAACTTGTAGGTAGCCAAAAGTATGGGCACTCTGATTTATTTGCTGTTGTACAGGTCGTTTGAGGCTGTACACTAGGGGATACAACTGATTTTCAAAATGATCATTTGGTTGGTTAACAAGTAAAGTTGCCCAATTGCATCTCTATGCTAGATGCATTAGACCAAGTGGGAATGGGGTTGTTGGCATCTGGTGTGTGACTGGATGGATAAACACAGAGGTAAAGGCGGCTTCCTGAGTGGCAGTTTTTAATATAAATTTGGAATGGTAATGGATAGACAAAGTCATCTTAAAATCATAATAGATGTAGACGCCTGTATTGCTTCTGTTGAGATGCAGTGGATGTCCAGGACAAAATATATCTTTCTACGTGTATCAGAACCATCATTTCAAAGTTCATGAGGGGCAATTCTTGCATGAAGTTCAGAGATGAACGTCTCAAGATAATTTGATCATCTACAACACCAAACAAAGGTGACAGCTAACATTAAGACACCACTGGATTTAATTTAATTCTCACATCATTTTCGCCAACAAACTAATAATCCCATCATTTTCCAAGGTGTGTGTACAATAAATATATGTAGAATTACATCATAGAAGATGTTGGTGGGTTTATAGTTTTGTGCATCATTATAAACCTACAGAATATATTTTAATACTTGATTTCATATATACACACTAATATAGCACTGTTGCTTTTGAAAATTTCTATGTTGTGTAGAAGTGTATTTTCCTGATATGTGTTAGCTAGGCAACAGCTTAGATACAAATGCCTGCTTGACCAAGATGGATATAATAATTTGTCATTCATGCCCCCCACAAACCCGCCTACCTTCTCTGCTCGCAAACTCTGCAGCATGTGGTTACTGACACACGGGTATGGATGTTTGGGTGGTCAGTACAAGTGCCTCCATGCCACATAGAAAAGGCAGCGGAGGGACAGAGGCCCTGCTAGGATCCCCAAAGTCTGTTTCTGACAGCCTTTCAATAGCAATAGGACTGACATTGAAAAGTTTTATGAAAAGGTCATTGTAATCCCTATGGTGGTGCCTCAGCAGGTACTGCTCGGAAGTGTCGGTCAGTCCTTCTGCCCGCTGCCTCCAACCGCCATACATCATAATGCGGTGGTCCGACTGTAGCACCAGATGTCGCTCAGACCGCAAAACCGATGGCCTGTCAGTTGCGATCCGATCAACATTATAATGAGGCCCAAACTTTTCTTGTGCTTAGAAAAGGGCACCTTTGTAGCAAATAAACACCCTTTGCACTGCAAACAAATACAAGTCATTGATTTGCATAACTTTGCCTCGCTTCTCGCTAGCTCAGGCCTTTTGTAAATGAGTGCATCCATTTCCTCTTGCTTATACCTGATCCTACAGTGGTTAGTTTTAGATGAAAAGCCTTGCTTGCCTATTTTAGTAGATTAAGCTTTGTGTCAAAACCTACACTGATCTTCCTGCTTAGCGCTCACGTGACACAATGTGGATCATTTCATTTTTTTGTGCTAAGAAAATGCAACTTTACAGCACAAAATACCTTTTTTGCAGAAAAGAAAATACCATAGGCTATTTTGCGATACTATGCGTTAATCATGAGGGGCATATTTACCAGAATGGTGGCGAAGGGCAGCATAGCAGTTTACCGTGAGGCGCTGCCCTGCGCCACATGGAAAGGACAGAAAGGCACCGTATTTATCCAAACCAGTGCATTCCTGTAATGTCCCCCTGTTCTGGTGGCGTTTTGGGAGTCTACCACCAAAGCAGCAACACTTGCAATATGGTGCAAAGGTGTCTGAGTTACAGACAGGATTGTTTTTCGTCAGGAAGGTGCACCTTCCTGCACAAAAACAATCCATAAATGCATTTTCCTCTTTCTATGTGTGCTGCAAGATGCAGCACACATAGAAAGAGGAAAAAACTAGGAAAAATAATGTAAGGGCATAATTATGAGCCCCATGCATCGCTGTACCATCACTTTTTGTGACGCAGTGGCGGTGCACACTACCATATCATATACATGAGGCCATGCAAAGCCACTGTGTGTGATTTGAATGGCATCATAGGTATGGAGTAAGGCATTCCATGGGTTCTGCGGTGTGTGTCCCCACACAACTCCCATGGTTTATGACACATACCCAGATTTGCAAGAACTTGTAAACCTGGGAATACATCACAATCATACACCTCCCAAAGAGAGGCATTAAGAGGAGCAATTTGCGCTGTGCTGCATTATTCCAAATTTGTGAAGCCATTTGGCATGGGGACTTGCGTTGTGCATGTACCACATCACCGCAAGGCTCTCATAAAAATGCCCCAAGGTCTTTAGTAAATCTGTGGCAAGGTATCTGTATCCAACAAGTTAAATAGCGATGATAGCAGGAGATAAACTATGTATGTGTTCAAATACAGGCAGTAAATTAGTACTAAATATTTAATTAGGGCTTAAGAGATTTTCTATTTCTACTCACAGGGAGACTTCATTAAAAAGGTAATTGTTTAATCTTCAATCAGAGTATAAAAAAGAAGCCACGTGCATCCGTGGAGCAAATTATTCAATGCAAGGAGAACTCTGCAAATGTAATTGATTTGAATTGACCTAAATCTACCACAAAAATGTAATACAATTTTTACAAATAACATTGTAATATAATGCATCACTCTTAGTTTAAATCTTGTAAGTAGTTCCAATTAGGCAAATAAGTCTAAAATAAAAAGTCACACAATGTATTAAAACTGTAACATGATTTCCACGTATAAAGTATAATCGGTAAAGCTTCAGTCTTAATATTTTTCTTTTAGTTGTGTTACATTATTTATTTTGTGGATTCAGGCTGCACATCATGTAAGCAGATGTTAACGAGTTGCACTATTACTGTTAAATCATTCTTGTGCTATTCTTTAAGTGAGTGTTGGTATCAAATAGAACATTCAGTGATATGTAATGGTGTAATGTTACAATATGACATCGATAGGAACGCTGGGAAAAAGCACCCAAAAACTCTAGCTCACTTTTAAAGAACAATCATTACTTGCAACACCCAAGAGTCTCAAAATAAATTGCTTTCTATTTCCCGTTGGCTCCATCTAAAGTCCCAACTATACCCAACACTAACATATAGAAGGAAGATGCTAATCCTGTTGAAAAGACAAACCCTTTTAAGAACTATCAATCATTTTCATAGGAAAATTGTCTTTTTGTGTCTTGGTTCCTGTCTTGGCTCCTAGTCGTATTACTTTCTTGCTCTTTTTTCAAGTTAACTATATGTTTGTATATTTAAGTAAATCTCGTAAGTAGATCAAACCGAGAATTGAAAAGGTACTGGTTAATAAGATGTCAACATGAAGTGTGGGTGAAGCTGACTTGACCTTTGATATGACAGGAACAGAAAAATAAAATCAGGATTTATTTCAAGAACTCATTTGACGTTTGTGGTTTAAACTTCTAGTCACTTTCTTTGTCTCTCAGAAAGATATTGTAGGTTTACCTGTAAGGCAAGGGGCCAGCTCAGAGAGTGAATGTGCAATACAACGTGCTATACAAATACTCAAAGTTGAACCTATATACTGTTATTGTCATGAAACACTTGGAGTGCGATTAAATGAAGGAGGAGGACATGTATCATTGACCTCATATGAAATTAGTTGTCTGCGTAATATAATATGGTGTGTTCTTTTAAAACAAGATGGTGATTTTGGAGGGAGTTTCCCTGTAAAAATGCTGTCTGCACACTGAACCTCTATGATGCTGTTGAAGACCATGGCCGAAACGCGTTGGTCTCTTGTCTGCCCCTGCTGGTGGAATTAATCTGAATAAAAAAGACTTAACAAGTTTGTTGGTGCCTTGCTGTGCTGCTTTTAAAGGGCCACGTATTGTTGGGAGATCTGTTTGAAATATATATATATATATAGACAACGTTTCATCCATAGGGGTTACTCTGATTCCATTCTTGATAAGGCTCTCCACAAAGCTTGTAGTTTTGAGCGTAAAACACTGTTGATGCCCAAAACTCCAAATGTCTCTACTGCTGATAGCACTGTGCGCCTTATTACCAACTATAGCACCCAGGAGCACACAATTAGGGGTATCATTACTTCTGAAAGGCCTATAATCCTTACGGATGTCATTCTTGGACCTATATTGCCTACTAGTCCTAACATCACATTCAGAAGAGCTCCCAGCATGCGAGATGCTCTTGATAGAGCCATGCCGGAGGATCCGCCTAAAAAGAGTCTGACCACGAAAACTGGGTTCTTCCGGTGCACCTCGTGCCGAGCCTGCACTTTTGCCAAAAATAGTACCCATTATTTCACCGCATTTTGATCCACACCTGTCCCTATTCGTGAATACCTCACATGTAGATCAGAATATGTTGTGTACAAACTCAAATGCACATGCAACTTGGAGTACATCGGAAGTACTAAACTTCCGGTACACCAACGGATATTGCAACACATCCGTGCTATTGTCAATAGCGACAACAACTATCCTGTCGCGAGACATTTTCGAGCTGTACACGATAAAAAATTGAGGGATCTCGAATATACAGTTTTGTGCTCTGTACCTCAACCCGGACGGGGAGGTGACAGGATGAAACTTCTTCGGCAGAAAGAATCTCATTTAATTCTTGCCTTAGACACCAAGGCACCGAATGGTTTAAACTTGACCGAAGATTTGAGCAATTTTTTGTAAACTGTATAATGACAGGTCTTGATATAAAAATCTTTCTTACTTTGATTCATGTTTTCTGATGTGACGTAGATTATCAGTGAGTGGTTGGCCGGCTGGTTAACCTTCAGTTGTATATACTTCGTTTAGGTGTTTCTTTTTCATATTGAAATGATTATTTTTGTTATATTTGACACCTATTTGCAAAGTTTTATGCAATGTAATTATGTGGGGTCCTGTCAAGCATTTTCCTCTAAGCTGTAGCTCATTATATATTTCTTATATACCTTCTTTTTTACCATTACTTTTTTATTATTCTATTTTATGTTTTCTTGCTTTCTCTTATCTAATTGCTTATTTGATTTTGGTTTATTATTTACTCTACTTATTATTTTGCTGTGGTCCCATTTACATTCATGTAGTATGTTCGTAATTCTCTGCACAGGAACTTTTTTTCAGCTGCTTATTTCAAGTTCAGCTTGGCAAGGTTATTTTGGCACTATGTCATTATTTTCTTGTTCTTGTTCATTTGAACAGCCTTGCCTCAGAAGGGTCATTTAGGCACTTGCCGTCATTATTTGTTGTAAATACATTGCTCCCTTTTGTAAATTACTCCTGTGTATATAGTATTAATACTTGATACATTCTAGTGTGTTTAAACATCATGTAAATATTTGTGACCGTGAGCTTTTCAGTATTCAACTTGATACATTCTCTGTTACTTTGTTTCTTTATTACGTTTCTTTTGTAGTCCATCCTTTGTGCTTATTACTTGGAGAAGGCGTGTAGCATTGGTGGTTTTCATTTTAGCCCTTTGTTTTTGTTTACTATATAAACACTTTTTTTGTTTCTGGCGCGCTGTGTGAACAAGCTCTCTTGTAGAGTGAAACGTGTCATCCTAAATAAATTACGTCTTCCCTGTTCTCCACTGGTGGATTTACTTTCTTTGAGGCTGTGTAAACTGCTGGGTACGAGGTATTTTGAGGTCCCGACCGTTGGTTCCGACATCTGTTCGGAACCTGGACTGCTTTCTTCATATATATATATATATATATATATATATATATTACCTACTGGCGGTCGCCAGTAGGTATATATAGTTAGGATTTTTTCCCTATGGGATTTTTGAAAATTCTATGTCTAATAACTTTGGCGTTTGTGGACGGAATTGGCTGAAATTTTCTGGAAAATGGAACATTTTGTTTCTGAGCAGCCCCTGGAAATTGGGGGGGGGGGGTTTGTCAAGGGGGGGCCGAGAAAAAAGGGGGGTCCCAAAACGTGTTTTTAACATTGAGTTTTCCATAGGGCGGTTGGCCTCACTTTTAGCCCGAACGGCTGAATGGATTTGCACAAAACTTGGCAAAATTGTAGGGACTGGTAGCCCGAAGGTGCCTTTGCTAGGTCTCAATATATGTGCTTCAGTGGATTTTGAGAAATTAACGCTTAAAAAAAGATATATATCTGTAAGCGCGCTCTGGGCAGCGCTCCGGTTCGCGGACTTTACGCGTACCGGAACTTCGCGTAGCGAAGCTGATTGGCTCTCCGGTGTCTGTCAACATTCTAAACAGTCCGGAGCGGCTGCCATCTTGTCTCTCGGTAGGATCGAGAGACAAGATGTGGTGAAAACAAAGGGGGAAATGACCATAAGGGGGCATAGTATATCCTCCCTGACCCCCTAGGTTTAATGTGGAGGCTTTAAAAGGGCCCCGCGGGGCAAAAAAAAAAAAATAAAATTTTTGTTTTTTTGCGTGGGTAGCGCCCGGTTCGCGAACCGGGAAGCGTTCTGGGCAGCGTACTATAATGAAAAATGAATGATAGACTTTTCAAATACTGTATGTTAATTGATTGTTGGTTTTGTTGATTATTTTTTAATTTTTTTATTTTTTAAGCAATTATTTATTATTGTGATTGTGTTTCAAAATTTAATAACATTTCTAACATTTAACTAGTTTATGAATTACATATAAAAATGATTAAAGACTCAAACAATTTTTTAATATTACATACAATTTTATTTTTCAGATTGTTTTTCAAAATTTAATAGAACGTCTAGCATTTGACTGTCCGATATGTCCTCTTGTTGAGTGAACATAAGTTCCCACATTTGACCGTCATCATAATGGAGTAAATGATCGACAGATTCTACACATTGAAGTAATTCATAGTCCCGTGACTCATCCATGAATTCTAAGTCATCAATGGGTTCCATAACTTGTTCATTGTTGCTGTCCAGAACAATTTCGAAGGAAACATTCTGCTCACCTTCCATTTTATTGCTGTAATTTGCATAAAAAGTAAATATATCAGTAGTGATAGGGCACTGTTGGGTTTAAGTTCAGACAGGTACTTGTGAGTTTATAACAGAGAAGTAATCTATGGGCACTGTATGGTTTCAGGCGTGAAGTAGTACTATTAAAAAGTGCCTGTGAAGAAGCCTAAGTAAATTCATAATTATACCACAGAAACCTAAATCAATCCATAATTATAATAAAGAAGCCTTTCTCAATGTCTAACTCTTACAGAGGGATAGTAGAAGAAGCCTAAGTAAATTCATAATTATACCACAGAAACCTAAATCAATCCATAATTATAATAAAGAAGCCTTTCTCAATGTCTAACTCTTACAGAGGGATAGTATATAACTATCTGAAAATGTTTTCAAATTTATAAATTAATATCTCACCTTCTAAAAACAAGTTTAAGTTGTGAGTGAAAATGATCTTGCAATGTAATTCAGGAAGTAGTAGTCAAAATGGCTGTGTTTCTCTCTCTTTCTTTATATATATTCAGGTACATAACCAATCAAATGTCAGGTAAAAAAAGTAGAAAATGAAAGTAACATTTTAATTGGTTGTCAATTCCAACACTTCAGATGTGTTTTGTGAAGTAATTTACCTCAGGGTATTTAGAGAGGTCTACAGGCTAAATGGTTAAATGGAATTTCAATCAAATTTGTGAAAATGGTAGGCATTGGTATGTAGTATGAGGTAATCTATATTTGGTGAAATTGTCTCCAGTCGCTTTTCTGTAAACTACTTTCCCACCTTTTTTGATGGTGCGCTTCCCAGGGAGCGACCCGGTACGCGAACTGGTGAGCGCCCCGGTTCGCGAACCTTAAGCGTTACGGGAGTCCACCATTTTGTGTTTCGGTCAAATTAAGATACAAGATGGAGGGCAAATAATGTTCAGAATGGGTAGAAGGGGGCACGGTAGACTTATCTTGACCCCCTAGGTTTTCTGAGGGTGGCTGAGGAGGCCCATATGTGCGAAAAAAAAACATTTTTTTAAAAATTTAGCGAGGTTAGCTCCCGGTTCGCGTACCGGGAAGCGCCCCAGGGAGCGTACTTTGTTGAAAATTAGTGAAAAAAGTTAGAGTAAAATAATAATTGTGAGTGATCAGATGTAGGGTAGCTCTGAGAAGAGCTTTTGGGTTTATGGTACATTTAGGTACTTATAAGTAGGTACCAATGCACAGTCTTAAATTCAGAATGAAAATTCTGTTGCCCTCATCTGAGAAGTGAACTCCATCTCCTCTGTAGATATCTTGCATGTAGTAACGCAAGTTATTGTTGTACAGGGAGCCCATTCCATGGTCTCTCATGTAAGCTGAAACAGATTTGTTTACATGCTTCCTCGACTTCTCAATTTGTGGACAAAATTGGTTTGACCACCTCCATTTCTGTCTTTGGCATATATTTGAATATACCAAGGCAGTCTGAGGAAAAAGGGCCATCAATTGCTCAAAGGTGTCCTTTAAAAGCATTTCCAGACCTACCCCAGTCAAAGTGCCCAAATCATTACCTCCACAGTGCACAATTAACAGGTCAGGTTTTGGCAAATGCATAAAGGTTTTCACCAATGGTATCAATTGGTGACATTTTAATCCTCTGTGGCCAAACCACTTAATTTCCACATCTTGTAAATTGAGGTTAGGTAAATTCCTGTTCTCAGCATACCTCTGAGCCCAATAGATGTAACTATGTCCAACAATCCAGACAGAAAACATGGTGAGAGAAGGTTCTCCTGCAGTCAGATGAAGTGTGGCAATGAAATGGCAGTTGAAAAAATAAGAGTTTAAAATGAAAAAAACTGTGGAGTTTCTGTGTTAATGAAGCAGTAACAGTGATTGGTGGATTTTGATTGCTGAAAACAGAAAGTTAGGGTGCATGGATGAGTTGTTTGAAAGATGTATTTTGAGTGGTCAAGAAAAAATCATTAAATGAAAGAATGCACTGGATATGAGGTGCACTGAGAGTTCAGAGTTCAATTGCAACATTGTTGTGTGAACTTGCAAACACCAGAAGTCTTCCAAGAGGTGGTTGCCATGCAGAAAAGGCATGAAATGGCAGAGGGGGGAAGGGTTTTCATTTGAAAAAAAGTGAGGGAAGAGTTTTGATTGGGTGACATGAGAGATATGTGTGAAGAATTACAGCATTTCTGTGCTTTTGATAGCTGCAGACTCTGGAGTGCATACCTTTTGCTCTGCTGAAGACAAATTGGTGTGTTTCTGAGACTCTTTTCAAACTCAAAGTATTTGCTAAGGTGAGAAAATATTTCTTTAATTTAGATAGAGAATAGTGTGCTTTAAGGAGAAAATTATGAAGAAAGTTGTGTTTTTCAAATGTTGCTTTGTCTCAAGTGTTTAACAAATAGATTTTGTTTCTTTGAGAAAATGTAATTGGAGAAAATGTGAAGTATTAGTACTGACAGGGTGTTTTTCTGCATAGGAGCTGTGGAGTCTTTTCAAATTATGACTTGAAAATCGTTTTTGAGGAAAATGAATGGTTATAATATTTCTGACAAGGACATAATGGTGTATGCTTCTTTATAATGCAATTGACTGTCTCTGATGTTATTTTTCCCATTTCAATGTAAGACCTTTCTCTGTGGCGCAAATTGCTTGTAAATATGCTCCCACCTGTGCATGGCAAATTTAGATTTTGAATGTTTGTGTTACATAGCCATGTTAAAAGTGATACAAACATGCTGCAAAGGCAATCAAAAAACGCTTTTATGTGTCTTAAGGACATTTTAAGTCATTTTCCCATGTGCAGTGTTTTGAAATTATGATTTGAAAATCGTTTTTGAGGAAAAGGAATTGTTTTTAAATTTATGACAAGGACATAATGGTGTATGCTTCTTTATAAGGCAATTGACTGTCTCTGATGTTATTTTTCCCATTTTAATGTAAGACCTTTCTCTGTGGCGCAAATTGCTTGTAAATATGCTCCCACCTGTGCATGGCAAATTTAGATTTTGAATGTTTGTGTTACATAGCCATGTTAAAAGTGATACAAACATGCTGCAAAGGCAATCAAAAAACGCTTTTATGTGTCTTAAGGACATTTGATGTCATTTTTCCCATATTACATTAAAAGACCTTTCTCCGTGGGGCACATTCCTTGTAAATATGGTCACACTTGTGCATGGTAAATTTAGATTTTGACTGTTTGAGTTACATAACCATGTTAAAAGTGACCCAAAAAAATTGCAAAGGCTTTCAAAAAACACTTTCATGTGTCTTAAGGATATTTTAAGTCATTTCCCTGTGGGCAGTGTTTTCAAATTATGACTTGAAAATCGTTTTTGAGGTAAAGGAATGTTGTTAAAATTTATGTGCGCCATATGCCCCCAAATTTCTTTTTCAGGGGTGCAGCAGGGTGTTCTTGAGACACCCCTGCACCTTTGGAAAAATTCCTAATTTGCGATGAGCTAATTGCTAATCGCAAATTGCACCTTCATTCCTATGGGCATCCTGGCCCATGGAAATGAATGGGTAATTTGCAATTGGCAATTTGCTCATCGCAAATTAGGAATGGTAAAGAATCGCTATTTATTCCTTAAAATTCGCTATTTTGGAAATGCAAAATAGTTTGATGATACATATGGCGGTTGATCTCTAACAAGATAAGAAGCTTAAGGATACATTTATGATGACTGGCGCAATGAAGTGGACATCACTTACTTAATTGGTAGAGCTTTACATGTATTATCTCCTCTGTATTCTTCATCAAGCGTAACTTTAATCTGCAATCCTGAGTAGGCCTCACCTTAAACAAACCTCTGGATAGGCCACACCTTATCGTCATCATGAATTAATCATTTAAAATGCTAGGGACAGATTTATGATAGGTGTATGCCTCTTTTGCGCCACTTACAAAACACTGCCCATGGGGAAATGACTTAAAATGTCCTTAAGACACATGAAAGTGTTTTTTTAAAGCCTTTGCAATTTTTTTGGGTCACTTTTAACATGGCTATGTGACTCAAACAGTCAAAATCTAAATTCACCATGCACAGGTGGGAGCATATTTACAAGGAATGTGCTCCATGGGGAAAGGTCTTATAATGTAATATGGGAAAAATGACATCAGAGACAGTGAAATGCCTTATAAAGAAGCATACACCATTATGTCCTTGTCATAAATTTACAAACCATTCCTTTTCCCTAAAAACGATTTTCAAATCAAAATTTGAAAACACTGCACATGTGGAAATGACTTAAAATGTCCTTAATTCAAAATTTGCTATTCCTTATTTTGCGATTGCACTGAAGGATTTGCAAATTTTGCGATTCCTTAAATGCAATGTATCAAACAAAAAATATGCAAAAAATGCCATTAAAGATTTGCAAATTACCACCAACTTCTAGTTGGTGGTAATTTGCGAATTCTTTTCAAAAAGCTTTTTTTCCAAAAAACAAAAGGTGACATATGACGCCCATACATGCCCTTAGGGCATGTATGTGCGCCATATGCCCCCAAATTTCTTTTTCAGGGGTGCAGCAGGGTGTTCTTGAGACACCCCTGCACCCTTGGAAAAATTCCTAATTTGCGATGAGCTAATTGCTAATCGCAAATTGCACCTTCATTCCTATGGGCCTCCTGGCCCATGCAAATGAATGGGTAATTTGCAATTAGCAATTTGCTCATTGCAAATTAGGAATGGTAAAGAATCGCTATTTATTCCTTAAAATTCGCTATTTAGGAAATGCAAAATAGTTTGATGATACATATGGCGGTTCATCTGTAACAAGATAAGAAGCTTAGGGATACATTTATGATGACTGGCGCAATGAAGTGGACATTACTTACTTCATTGGTAGGCCTTTACATGTATTATCTCCTCTGTATTCTTCATCAAGCGTAACTTTAATCTGCAATCCTGAGTAGGCCTCACCTTAAACAAACCTCTGGATAGGCCACACCTTATCGTCATCCTGAATTAATCATTTAAAATGCTAGGGACAGATTTATGATAGGTGTATGCCTCTTTTGCGCCACTGTGCGTCACTTTTGTGATGCAGCGGCGGTGCAAAAGATTTGCTATGAGGCGACAAAATTACAAATTGATGCATTTAGGCAGATGTGTCATGGTGTAAAAAAAACGTGCCACATGAAACCGATGCAGCAGTGATGCAAAAGATGCACCATGTTGCAAGACAGGCCTCACTTCGGGCCATATGTATCAAGCTAATTACCATTCGGAAAGGTCAAAATTCTGCGAATTTCGGCCTTTGCGAATGCTAATTAGACAAATGGTATGTATCAAACAAGTTTGATGCAAAATAAGGAATAGCAAAATTTGCTATTACTTATTTTGCGAATGCACTGAAGGATTTGCAAATTTTGCGATTCCTTAAATGCAATGTATCAAACAAAAAATAAGCAAAAAATGCCATTAAGGATTTGCAAACTACCACCAACTTCTAGTTGGTGGTAATTTGCGAATTCTTTTCAAAAAGCTTTTTTTCCAAAAAACAAAAGGTGCCATATGACGCCAATACATGCCCTTAGGGCATGTATGTGCGCCATATGCCCCCAAATTTCTTTTTCAGGGTTGCAGCAGGGTGTTCTTGAGACACCCCTGCACCCTTGGAAAAATTCCTAATTTGCGATGAGCTAATTGCTAATCGCAAATTGCACCTTCATTCCTATGAGCCTCCTAGCCCATGGAAATGAATGGGTAATTTGCAATTAGCAATTTGCTCATTGCAAATTAGGAATGGTAAAGAATTGCTATTTATTCCTTAAAATTCGCTATTTAGGAAATGCAAAATAGTTTGATGATACATATGGCGGTTCATCTGTAACAAGATAAGAAGCTTAGGGATAGATTTATGATGACTGGCGCATCACCAGGGATGTGCCAGTCATCCTGCGCCGCTGTTCCGCCACCCATGGTGTGCTGCATTTACAATGCGGCGCAGCATGGGGCAAAAATGGCACAGATGCGTGACGTATCTGTGCTGTAAAGGTGGCGCATTGCTGGAGTTGTATCGCAAGTGCGATGCAGCTCCAGCAAGGCTCAGGGGTGCCCCATCTCCACAATGTTGCGTCAAGACCTATGCCTGCTTAAAGCAGGTGCAGGGTTTTGACGCAGCTTTCTCCTATCTGATTGTAAATGCGGCACACCATGGGTGGCAGAGCAGCGGTGCACGTTAACTGGTGCATGCCTGGGGATGTGCCATTTAACATAAATCTGCCCCTTTACATTTAAGTATGTGCAGGGGACACAGAGTCGGTGAGGCTTATCCAAGGTTAAGAAGAGATGAGTCCTGTTCACTGAAAAATTAGACATAGGCTTCACCTGCTCAGCATCGCTGGACATGGCTAAATAATAGCTGCAAAATGTTACTCTTGTTAAACAATTTTACTATTATAATCTCTGAGATTTGTCTCTTACTCTGCAACATCTCATTGTTGTTATCTTTCTTTAAAGATAAAGACAACATCAACATGAGCGATAATCTGCAATCAGCTGATTTTGACCTCATCATTGAACTTGTAATTGAAACATCAGTGGATGTTGATCCCTTGGATGATTTAAATCCTGAGGATGAAGAAGAACGTGATGAGGATGCAGATTTGTCCGAATTATATGACATAGGGTGGGAAGCTGACCTGCTTGATCCTATGGAACTATAAACATTTATTTTTAAAATTTATAATAAATAAAAAGTAAAAATGTAAACCGTTTAATTTAAAAATAAAGACACCTTCAAAAACAGGTTATGTTTAGTGTCTTCAATAAAATATTAAAATATGCTCATAAAATTAGATCAGATTCACATATAAGATAGCACAGGTAACATGAATATAAATTCCATTTCTTTTCTGCTATTTCTGTATTCTAAAATTGCCATGCACTAAAAAATCTTATATGTAAAAATGTAAAGTAGTGTTTTAAGTTTTTGATTACTGTTATTGATGTACTGTTGGGTAATAGTGGTTAATAACATTTTTTAATATATTTTACCACAGATTCAACTGCAGATCATTTCAACATTTCACCATGCCAACGAAAGAAAGACTGAGAAAGGCTGCAAAACGTCAAAGACAGCAGGTGATTGAAAAAAAGCAGCAGTCCTCTAACAAAAAGATTTGTCAAGTCAACAAGAAAGCACCGGGTAAGAGTACAAAAACATTCATAAGAAATATTTGCAGTAAAAAAAATATTACTACAGAAAATGTTTCAGTCCAGAAAAAGAGAAGCAATTCAAATGGAAAGGAAAGGCCAATCAAAAATGTTACTGCTAGAGCAAGAGATAACTCTGTGCATGATAGTAGAAGGAAACAACAGTTTAGGGACATTCGTAAACGAATGTTCCGCAACAGGATAATTGGCAATTTGTTAAAAAATATTAAGAAAGGTCAACAGAAAGTGGTTTTTTATAAGAGAAAAAAAAAAGTTGAGAAAGTTATTGATCAGGCATTTGAAATTAAACGTAAGTTATTTATTTTGATAATCAATAGAATTAGGAAGCTAAACAAGGCAATTTATGATTTAAAAAAAAATAGTAGATGGAAGAGAATAGTTAATCGTAGTAATTTTTGTGAAGTTTTTTCTGGAGAATGGATGCATAGTTCAAGCTGTGAGGCATTTTTTAATGAGGAGAGTTATTTCCAGGATAATGATTTGGTGCATGCAGTTGACACCAGTGGTCGTGCTTATGAAGTGAAAAATGGTTGTCCAGTTGAAAAAGAAAAACTTGTGACAACAGAGGCAGAAGAGGTGTTAGGTAATGAGGTTTTAGGAAGACGTGCTAAGGGTCCTGTGTACACCTGGAAGTGTAGTAGTATTTGCAGTGTGCGACAGGATTCCATCAATTTGCTTTGTGATTTTGTACGGTCATTTAATAAGAAAAGTTTGAAGCAGAAAATAAGGTTGTTGCAAGAATTAGATCCTTGCAGAGTGAGAGAAGTGACAGGTTTGCATGGTCATTCACTGGCTTGTCTTTCCAGGAGAGTATGCCAGAGTGTTTTTCATCATTTCAGGATGCTAGCAGTGCATCATAATAAAGTGAGGAAATTAGTTAGAATGTTGTATTATGCTAAGAGTCAAGCAATTATGCTTAAAAAATTATGTGCTGCTCTTTTGCATGGTTCTGAAATAGATGTGAAGAATATATGTGAAGAAATTGAGTTTTGTTACTTTGGAAGTAAAGAGGAGAATGTTGAAATTGACCAAGAAGAAGCGGGTAATGTGGAAGATAGTGTACAGGTTTCCAGTACAGATAATTTCCAGAGGGAAATTGCCACGTTTCAGGTCAAATCAAGTGAGAGGCCAAATTTCACTTGTGTGTGTTGTCGACGCACTTATTATAAGAATCAGACTAAGTTAGTGGATTTATATGCAAAAAGTGAAAGGGAAAATAATAGTGAATGGAAAGATTTCGCAACATACTTGATGGTAGAAAATTGTTTTGATTTGGGATTGGATCAACGTGTGTGTACTTATTGTTGTTGCAAATTAAATCAAAACCAGATGCCTGCTAGAGCAGTTCATAATAATCTGGAATTGGTTGAGATTCCTTCTGAATTGAAGGATTTAAATACTTATGAATATATTTTGATTCAAAGTATCCATCCCTTTCAGGCTATTGTAAGAATGGAGCCAAAGACAGGGAAATTGCCTCCATCAGATTTACAGAGAGGATTAAAGGGAAGAGTTGTTTATTTGCCTCTAGATTTGAAGAAAAACATTAACACAATTGGAGTAGAAAAAGTGGACGAGGAACCTCTGGTTATCTTAGTTAATGGGGTTCCGACAAAGAATAAGAAAATATGGCAAGATTTAGTAGATGTTAGGAAAGTTAAAAAGGCAACATTGTATTTGAAAAAAAAAAAAAAATACTATAAGAATGTATATGTTGCAGAAGAGGAAGTAAGTGAGGAAGAGGATAGCAATTTGTGTGCTGGTCAAATTGAGAAAGTAGAAACTTCTACTAGTGAAGAAATATATGAACATTATAGTGTTCATCCTTTGCATTCCAAGGAAGTCATGGGGAATGCTATTGAGTTGTTTCAATTGAAACAAGCCAAAGGGAGTCCCATTAGTGTTTGGGAGGAAAGTTTGGAAGCTCGGTGTTTCCCACAGCTTTTTCCAACAGGTCAGGGAGGAAGATATGATGAGCGACCTCATCAAATTCCTGCTTCTGAATACCGGACTTTGCGATTGTATGCAGGAGATGCTAGGTTTCGACAATGCATTCCTTATTTGTTTCATCTCCTGTTTGAAAGCGATCTGTCTGGACTGTCATATGCAGTGAACCGCATCTTGAAAAGTGGTATACACATGCAAAACATCTCGGCAAGTGACTTTATGGATAAAGTCAATGTCCAAGACAGTATTTTGGATTCTCACCTGATTAATCTCATGGCGTGTCAGCGTGGTACTAATGAGTACTGGTACCGTCGTCATGGTGATTTAAAATGTATGCTGAGGAACTTAGGTACTCCCACATGGTTCCTCACTCTGAGCTGTGCCGAGTATGGCTTGGAAGACTTACTTGAATATCTACGAGAGGCAAATGCTAACGTAGAAAACATCGAATTCAAGACACCCGGAGAACTGTGCTCTTTGGATCCAGTCAATGTATGTAGGTACTTCAATCATAGATTTGAAGCTATGATGTCTTTCATCATGAATAAGAAGAATCCACCTCTTGGAGAGGTGTTGGATTTCTTCTGGAGAAAGGAGTACCAAGCAAGAGGTGCTCCTCATATACATATGTTGCTGTGGATCAAGGATGCACCTAAATTTGGAACGGATCCAGAAGACTCAGTGATGAGTTTTATACAACAGTATTCTACGTGTGCTGTTCCAAACGCAAAGGAGAAGAAAAGCCTAAGAGAAAAAGTTCTGCGTTTCCAAAGCCATCGATGTGGAAAGTACTGTCATCGTAAATTCCGAAACAAGGACAAGTTCTACACCAAATGTCGTTTCGGTTTTCCACGACCGGTGATTTCTAAAGGAAGAGTAAACAGTTTGATGTCTTCGCTGCGACATAATGTGATGAAGAAATCACCTAAAAACACATACAATTTGAAGAGGAACGAAGAGTCCAAGTACATCAACGACTACAACCCGGTGATTTTGTCCATGTGGAATGCTAACATGGATATACAGTTTGTGGCTGATAACTGTTTGGCTGTGGCTCGGTATGTGACGTCTTACATCACCAAAAAAGAGAAGACAGAATTGAAGGATATGTGGGAGGACATTTCCCATGAAAAGAGCCTCAGCAAGAAGTTGTACAGTTTCAGTCTGAAGATGTTGTCGCATCGAGAAATCGGAGCGTACGAATGTTCTGACCGGTTGTCTTCAGCAAGTCTCTATGCCAAGTCCAGGCGTATCATTTGGGCGAGTCTTGGTCTTGCTGCAACGCGTAATCAAGTTCTCAAACCTGTGCGGGAAATTGAGTATTTGGCGGAAAAGGAGCCAAACAGTACCGACATTTTGAAGACCAACATGTTGGATACATATTATCCAAATCGAAGTATTCACCTCGAGAATGTTTGTCTGTATGAGGTTCTTCAAAATTACATATTCAAGAGGAACATCAAAGAAGATACTGAGAAAGGAGTGTATGCTGTAATAGGAAGTGAGGGATGTCTGGTCAAGCAAAGAAAATGCCACTTGGTAAACCATCGAAAATTGAGTGGCGAATCTCCTGAAAAAAAGGAGTTTTTCTATTTAGCACTTTTGCAACTTTTCAAGCCTTGGCGTGCAGAAGAGGAACTGCTTGGAGATTTTCTCTGTTACGAAGACTCTTTCAATGCCGCCAAGGAGACCATAGAATGTCCTGCTTTTCCCAAATATGTACAAATGTTGAATGCGGAAATTGAGCAGGAAGCAATGATTGCAGCCGAGATTGCCAGAGACAGTTCTCAGGACAGTCAGAGTTCTGCTTCATTGAGTCAGGATCCACTAGGAGGACCTGTTATCGAAAATGAAGCTGCCACTGCTATGAATGAAGTGGAAAGAGCCATGGCACATGCTCAGGAGGATGCGGTTAACTTAGAAGAGTTGGAAAGACAACTCAACGTTGAGCAGAGGAAAATATATGACGAAGTTACCATGCAAATTGATCATGGATTAAGTCATGACAAGAAAGAGTGCTCATGTACGTCGTTGAAGCCTGTCCGACTGTACGTGAGTGGAGAAGCGGGAACTGGAAAAAGTTTCCTCATTAAAGCAATTTCATGCTATTTGCAGGAAAGGACAGAGTCATCGCTGTCTTGTGTTGTCACCGCTCCAACTGGACTGGCAGCACATAACATTAAAGGGATTACTTTACATCGTTTACTGATGCTGCCAGTGGAGCATGACAACGAATTACAATATCACAAGCTATCTGGAGATGCTTGTTTTGAAGTTTCAAGAATCTTGAGGAAAATGAAACTTCTTATCATTGACGAAGTAAGCATGGTTTCCAATGTCATGCTTGCCTTTGTGCATTTGAGAATGCAAGAAGTTCTCAAAACAGAGTATGATGTGTTATTTGGTGGCAAACACATCATTGTTTTCGGAGATCTTCTGCAGCTGACACCAGTGAAAGGGCAACCTGTGTTCAAAATGCTCACGCATGAAGATACCAGGAAGTGCCTAGGCAGCATTGGCAACGTCAATACATGGTTAAACTTCAATTATGCTGAACTGCATGAAAATATGCGTCAGGCGAAGGATGAAGTTTACAAGACTATTCTACAAGATGTTAGAATTGGAAAAGTGACCGAGCATGGGAAAGAAGCTTTACATGCACGATTACTGTCAAATTTATATCCAGAACAAGATGTTGTGCCTGAGAATA
The DNA here is from genome assembly GCF_964261635.1 of Lissotriton helveticus. Taxonomy (NCBI): domain Eukaryota; kingdom Metazoa; phylum Chordata; class Amphibia; order Caudata; family Salamandridae; genus Lissotriton; species Lissotriton helveticus. The sequence goes on from NC_136063.1 coordinate 1,230,304,695, forward strand.
TTTTTCAGAAAATTACTGAGAAGAAATCTGGAATATGTTTGATGCCAACTCTTGCAGAATGTGCCAAATTCAACAACAAAATGTTGCATTTAGAAAAGCAAGAGATTGTGAAACTGGAAGCTATTGACAGAGTAGAGCATATGGGATCAACAATTATTTTGTCTGAGAATCTGAAAACAAAATTGGATTCATTAGAGAAGAGTATATCTAAAACTGCAGGTTTTGAAAAGACTCTGAATGTGTGCTTGAACTGCCGTTTAATTTTAAGAAGGAATTTACATGTTGAAAGAGGTCTGGTAAATGGATCAATGGGTAATGTTGTTGATTTTGTAAAATACAGAAATAGAGATGGAATTGAATTTTTAAAAATTAAATTTGATGGCATTGAGGAAGTACAGCTAATTGGTCGTTGCTCTGCTAGATTTTTGCTTGTAAAAGACTTATATGTTCGCCGTAAGCAGTTTCCTGTTTGCTTGGCATATGCGGTGACAATCCATAAATCGCAAGGTTTAAGTGTAGACAGTGCATTGGTGAATATTGGCAGTTCTGTGTTCAAGGAGGGTATGGCATATGTGGCATTGTCACGAGTTAGAACTTTATTGGGATTGTACTTGATTGAGTGTGATGTCACAAGCATTTGTGCGGATCTAGATTGTGTTAAGGAATACAATAGGTTAAGAAGAGAGTATGCGCCACATTTGCCTCAATATCCTTTGTTTGAGAAACGTGTGGTAGGCCGGAAACGAAGAAATGTAACCAATACTGGGGAGGTTGTAGCAAAAAGACGAAAAGTCGATGAACCTGAAATTATAAGCAGAAACAAAAAGAATTCTGTTGAAGATGTTGTTGGTTTTCAATTTGAAAACAGTTCTGGTGTCAACTGCTATGCTAATGTAGTGGTTAATGTTTTGTTTTCTCTAGAAAATGTAAAAGAAGAGATTGTGGTCAATTCTGATCAAAGATTTTGCAGTTTGTTAAATTCTGTGTTAGAGAAATGTAGCACTGATAGAACAAACATAGAAAGTGTGTCTGAAATTCGAAATCTGTTAGACAGATGTTCAGGCCAAACACAATTCTCTCAAAATATTCAGCAAGATTGTCAGGAGTTTTTAATGTATATGCTTGATGTATTGCATGCTGAAGGTGTAGATGTAGATCAGCTGTTTGGGCTTTCTTATCAATGGCAGCATGACTGCGAGAACTGTATGGTATCAAGTACTACTAGTGTAGACTCAGAAAGATTTATATATTTAACTTTGCCAGACAGTAAATCAGTCTCCTTTAATAAGCTAGTAAAAGCAGCTGATCACAACATGGAGTGTAGCCAATGTAAATCTGAAATGATGTCCACATTATTTATACGAACATATGGCCAGTATGTCATTTTAATGTTCCAACGATGTAGGCCTGATGGAACAAAATCGACAACTTTAATTAAAAATGTTGTGGCTTCGCAGTTGTCAATATCAGGAAGGACTTTTGTAACTGCAGCAATTATACATCATACCTTCAATAACATCAGGACATTACACAGCTTATTTAAAGTCTAGAAATGGCTGGTCATTTTGCAATGATTCTGTTTTAATTTTCAAAAAAAAATTGCCGTATGACCTTAAAAACTCTTACCTGGTGTTTTTAAAACCAAAATTTTAGGGAAAGAATCTCGGGATGTGCTCTGTGGAATTTCAAGAAGTTCTAATGGCTCCTACACAATTTGGCCTTGAGGATAAGTGTAGTTCAGAGACATAAGTTCTAACCATAAGACTGGACGTCATGGAGAAATAAGTGCACTTTGAATGAGTTCAGAAAAACTATTTCTTTTTATAAGCTAATTGAAGCAGCCAATCAAAACATAGAGTAGAGGGAATGTAAGTCTGCAATGCTGTCTACTGTTTTACATTGCTTTGTGATTAAAAGTGATGTAGAGAATTAAATAATTGTAGTAGTCATAGAGGTAGTGTAAGTCTGCTTCATAGTAAGCAGTATCAGTGTCATAGGAAATGTAGAACATGACTGAGCAAGAAGGGGAAGATATTACTATTCCAGGATTGTGAAAATGATCTTCAACATTTTAATTCTGAAAGTTGCAGAAATGCCAAATGACGGGATTGGCTTACAAGAAATCCAAGAGTTATAAATGGCTCTGACAAGATTTGGCTTTGTGGAAACTTGTGGTAGAGAGCAAGAAGTCATTTATTGCATGTAACATGTTTTTAAAAACGATGGAGGTTTTCTTTCAGAAAGTGGCGGGCTGAAAGTAATAACAGCACAACAGAGTGTAAGCTGTTCATAGGACATCCTTTGACGTCATGGAAAGTAAGTTAACTTTAAGGAGTTCTGAATTCTGATTTGCTATGTTGTATGGGTTTTTTAAACACAATCATTTTGATTGTGTTTTTTTTTCCCCGCTGTTATATGATGAATACCTTCAAGTCACTGTTTTTAGTGAATTTTGATACATTCTGAAAACAGCAAAAATAAACCATTTAACATGTATAATTAATTCTGTACTGTTTGCATTTATGATGTATATGTAGAACTGTGTAGGAGGCATGGAGAAGGTGAGGCTTCTGTAAGTGTCAAAGTTGTTGCATGCAGTGCTGCACTTCTGCGTACTCTTTCATATGCTGGACTACATCTGCACAATGAGATACCTAAGCAAAGGAAACACAAGTGATGTGATTGTGAAATGAGCAAAAGAAATTGCACGTATTTCAATTACATCACCTGTGTTTCCTATCATTACGAATCACATTGTGCAGATCAAGTTTAGGTCTGTCCAGGGAAACAGAGGAGGTTTGGCCTTTGTTCAAGAGTGCAGTGGACATGACTCACTTCATTGGTAGACCTTCACATGTACTATGTCCTCTATTCTCTTCAACAACTCGAAATTTCATCTGCAACCCTGAGTAGGCCTCACCTCAAACAAACCTCTGGATAGGACACATCTTATTGGCATCCTGAAGCAATAATTTAAAATTTTAGTGTCTTGCGACACTTTTCTGAGACAACAGCAATGCAAAAGATGCACCATGTTTTAAGATAGGCCTCACTTCATCTGCATCAAGATACTGTTAGTTTAAAATGTATATCTTTAGGACTGTGTAGGGGGCCTGGAGAAGCAGAAGCTTCTGTAAGTGTCAAAGTTGTTGAAAAACTGTTTGTCCTTCAATCTTTTCCCTTGTCTTTTGTAATTTTTAAATACATGTTTTAATATTTTTCAAATGTTTGTTCTCTCTTTCACAGATTGAAAGTATAAAAACAAAAAGTGAGTAATTTAACGACAATTATAAGGTAAATGTTTTGTACTCTTTTCGTTACATTTCTATCACATTTAACTTCTATTAGTTCCACTGCTTCATTTCTTTAACCCTCAGTTTCCTGCCTTTGCTACTTCCCTCATTCCTTTCTCTATTACCTACTTACTCAACTCCTTCCACTCTTTTTCTCAGTCCCTCTCTTCTCATAGTTCCTCACTCTTGTTCACTCACTCCGTCTCTATTACTCTTAGTGTCTTTGACTGATCACTCTATCACTATTTGTTCATAATGCTTTCTCTGTGTAGTTGAAGCACACTAAGGGGCATATTATGAACACAGCCAATAAAAGTATTGCTGTTTTTATTGGCAGAAAACTGGTGCAAAAGTGGTTTTAGCGGCAGTTTTCTGCCGCTAAAGCGGCTTTAGCGACACATTTCTGCCAATAAAAGCTGCAAAACTTTTATTGCCTATGTTGATGATATGGCTCTATGTTACTTACATTTCTTTGCTGTTTCAATTAATCTTTTTCTGTTATTTTTTGTTTTCTGTTTTCTATTTTTTCTCTCTGTTATTCCCCATGTTTTAATCTTATTTTGAACATTCACTCACATTCTCCAAGAAACTCTTCTTTGTTAATGTTATACTCTCTTTTTTTTTCTTTCACTTCCTTATCTATTTTGTTTTTCACAATTATACCCTCTTCCGTCTTTTCTTCGGTAAATAGATCTATTAAACAGTATCTCTTCTTTACTCCCTATAGCTGTCTTTCTTTTAACATCACTCTCTGTTTACTTTCCTTATACTTACTCTTTTTTTTTTTTTTTTTTTTGGGTTAGCTCCCGGTCCGCTTACCGGGAAGCTAACCGGGAAGCGAACCAAAAGAAATAGAGCTTGCCAGAGTGCTAAACATTCTAGCAATTTTTTTTGAAAGGGGAGGTAGTTCTGAAAAGAACTTTTTTTTAAATATTTTTGTTGTTTTATATATATATTTTTTTTTTGAACATTTTTTGTTTTTTTTGTACGATTTTATATTTTTTTGGTTTTTTTTTGGGGGGGGAAACAACAAAAAACAGGCATTGAAAAGGGCTCAACAGGAGCAAAAAAAAATTACTGGGGGCGGTTAGGGCAATTATGATGTTCATAAGCCAGGTTGATAGCATTTATACTCATATTACCACATGCTATCAACGCACCACAGTGCATACAAGTATGTTTCATGTGGCCAAAATTCTCTTCTATGTTTGGCACAGTTTCCCGTGCCTCTGCTGGTGTCAATGATATTGACGATCTTGATCTGGCCACAGGAGTTGATTTTGGATTTTCTTCCAAATCCCGTATTTCCGCCCGGCTGTAATTAAGTGGATGCTTCCTGGTCATGTGCCTATGCATGGTATAGTTCCCATAACTATACTTCTTATCAGTCCCTCTTGATAATTTATCTTTGCAGATGAGGCAGGTGACATACCTCGCATTCACTTTTTTTTGGCCTGGAGGGATTGAATAAAACTGCCAGATGAAACTGGCTTTCCTATGGGAAACCCGGGGCACCTCTTCCAAGAACTGTGGTTCTTCTCTCTCCTCTTCCTCCATTTCTTCCTCTTCCTCCTCTGTGTTGGTCATGACCTGGGGAGGTGGTCCTCTCTTCCCATGAGGAGGTGGAGGTGGTGGTGGGGGTGCACCAGCTGAAGCAACTACTGAAGCCATTTCTGAAGTATTAATAAAGGTCTTCCTCTCACAATGATGAAAGTCAGAGTGAGGAAAGAAGGAGGGGTTTTCATCATTTGGGAAAAACAATAGTTCTCAACCAATGAAAAGTGTTATTTTTAGGTCACCTGACCTAGCCTTACATGATTATGAAACCAAAAGTGAAATGAACCAATGAAAAGTGTTATTAACAAGTCACATGACCTGTTATGCTTACGTTACGCGCTCCGGTCCGCGCCCCGGATAGCTTCCGGGTCGCTGCGCTTCGCGCCTCGGTCCGCGCCCCGGGGCACTTCCGGGTGCGCTAACGCGGTACGTCATAAGACGCATTACGCGGCAACGCGATACGTCGCGCTTTCGCGACGCGCCGCGGATCGCTTCCGGGGAGCTGCGTTTCGCGCCTCGGTCCGCGCCCCGGGGCACTTCCGGGTGCGCTAACGCGGTACGTCATAAGACGCATTACGCGGCAACGCGATACGTCGCGCTTTCGCTACGCGTCACGATGTTGATTTCTAAAGCGGCAGTTGCGCAAACGGAACGTTTACCGGTTCGCGGACTGGGTCGCGGCATCAAGATGAGCTAACGGGAAGCTTCCCGGTTCGCGGACCGGGAGCGAAACAAAAAATAATATTTAAAAAAAAATTATTAATAAACATATAAAATATATTTTTGGATTTAAAGAAGAATACATTTTACAGCTATAGATATTAGCTTTTAAAAAACCAATGAAATTCACTGAAAAAACCATAGGTTATAGACCATATATAGTTAGGAATTAGCATTTACAAAACCTTGAAAATTCACTGAAAAAACCATAGGTTATAGACCATATATAGTTAGGAATTAGCATTTAAAAAACCTTATTTTACTCACACAAAACCATTGAAATTCCATATATAGTTAGTTGTACTAACTATATATCGCGCACCCGCAATCCACTGCTGATCATGTCACATATTACATCATTCATGACATGGTCAGTGACATCACTGATGACATCACTGATGACATCTCAAATGACATCACTGATGACATCACTGATGACAACATCCAGTGACTGTGTATTTCTGTAAAGTTAAAATATGTCTTACATATTGAAGAATGAGTGGATGTAGAAGTGTCTGGATGAAGGATTTAGTAGGTGCATGACTGACTGTATGAGTGAGTGGTTAAATGTGTCTCACTGAGTGCATGGGTTAGTGACTGAACTGTGTTAATTTGTGCATCATTATGTTTGTTGTTCTGTAAACTGCTGCATGTGTTCATCAGTAGCTATATGAGTAAGTATATGGGTTATTGATTGGTTGCTCAAGTATTTGTATGGGGGACTGAGTGTGTGTGTGGGTGGCTGGGAGGTGTATGACTCTGTGCATTGGTGAGTGAATGGATATCTCAGTGCTACATGTCAAAGTAAGTACATATGTAAAACACAGTACATGTGAGAGTTGGCATATATAAATAACTGTGCATAAGAGCCAGTGAATGTGTGAGTGGCTGTATGGATGATTGTGAACTTGTATCAGGGATTGTAAAAGAGAGTAAATATGTGTTAGTATATGTTTGAATAAGTAAGATGTGTATAACTGTATAGTTGAGGAAATGGAGGTGTGATTGATTCTTTGCATGACTGACTAGGTGTGTAAGTAACTCCATGGATGAGTGACAGTCTGTGAGTGTCTGTTTACACTGAGTGTATCTAAGGTTATATTAGAGTCTGAAGAGGTTCATCGTATTATCACATGAATGATGTCATCAGTGATGTGATCAGTAATGTCAAATGAGATGTCATCAGTCAAATCCATTGTTAAACCGTTACTCTCTAAAATCGATAAATTACAATCTGAAGTCAAAAAGCTGGGAGGGCAGTTGAACAAATTAACAGAGGGAGTTGTTAACGTTACGACGTTGGTAGCAAACCTGGATGAAAATAGCAGAGGAAATGATGATCAGGAGAGGCAGAACACGGATGATGCAACAAATAACCTACCATCTCAGCCACCTGATCCAAAACCTATTGCTCCCAATACTAATAGAGGGGATGGTCCGCTAACGGTTGAGATACCCCCTGTACATGCTCAGTTAACTGACCCTCTTCAATTTATAGTTGAAGCGTCCCCTGTTGTTTTGGTATTGGCGAATGTTCCACCCTTAGAAGCCGGCACTGAAGAATCCCCTTCCTCTCTGTCTAACAAAGCCTTACAGTGGCTCACTACTAACATCAGGTTAGCTCCAGGGGGGGGTCAATTGCTGGCTCAAGAGATCAAAACTGTTAAAAGGGTGTCATGGCTAGGTAATCGCCCTAAAAAATTTAAGGGGGATTGCGTGGCAGTACGTTTCTTGCATCCAGGCGTGTTGCCTAACATTCTTATTAACCTACTCCCACCCCAACGTAGGCAGGGTTCTGTTGTACCATTAACATTGAAGTTCTTTTATGGGGAACAGCAGAATGTCACCTACCCTAAAACACCAGCCTTCGGGTGGGATATTAATTCTGACTCAAACTATAGAAGGGGCTGGGAACAACAGCGGAATACTGTAAATCAATCCGACCCCAGAGTATGTCAGAATCCTTTTGCCCAACCCCTGTTATTGTCTAATCGATTTGCACCCTTATCCTTTCTGGATCATAATGACTGACTCTTGTTAGATCACTCTAGCCAGATAGAGAATAGTGTGTCAGATCATTCTAGCCAGATAGAGAATAGCGTGTCAGCCTTCAGTATACTTACTTGGAATATAGCTGGCATAAAGTCCAAAGTAGGTAATGTACCTTGGTTGGCATTTATAACTAGGTTTGACATCATTGCTCTGCAGGAAACCTGGGACACAAATTCTTGTTTTTCTCCTGATGGTTACAGCTATTTTTGTATCCCTGCCGTGACTAGCACGGCAGGAAGAGCGAGGGGAGGACTGTTAAGCCTCTTCAAATTAGATATCAAAGGTAGCCTCAAGAAAAGGGACTCAGGATCTGAGCAATGTCTTATTGTTGAATTGTCTCGCGTGGAATCTCCTAATATTTTATTTATTAATTTTTATTACTCCAATGCTGCCGACTGTACAACATATAGCCTTGGTAGATTGGACTATTTTCTGTCAGTCTATAGTGAGGATGTTACAGCATTTGAAATTATTTTTTTGGGGGATTTTAATATACATCCCTGCTCACTCATGTGTGTTTGCGATGACTCAGAATCCCCTCCATATGGCGTATTGGTCCATCTTGAACATAACAGACAGGGGGGCTGTTTAGAAAACTTTCTCGCTAGATGGAACCTTTATGAATCCAGCTGTGGGGAGGGGGGGAATAGGGCCCCTACCTTTAAGGGCTCAGACAATGACTCTGTTATTGATTATATTTTTATTTCTGCATGTTTTTTATCCAAGGTTTTAATGTATAGAACTGTGATTTCCATTTTTAGCGACCATAACCCAGTCTCCATGGACCTCGTAGTGTCTGATCTTTTGGGGCGTAACCATGGTTCTTGCTATGGGATAAAAAAGCTTAAAGTTAAGGACCAGGGAAGGAAATTGAAATGGGATAGTATAATCCCAGAACCCTTCATTCAAGAAGTTTTTTTAGAAGCTGAGGAGGAGGTAGGAGTGTGTCTATCTAGCGACTCTAACGATGGGGAAGTGATCTTTGCATTTAGTAGTATATGTAATAAGATAAATGGCAGGCTTTCTGTGACTAGCAATCCCAAGCCGAAACCTCCTAAAAGATGGTTTGACCATAGTTGCTCGAAAGCACATTCTGCATTGCTTAATGCACTGAAAACCGTTCCAAAAGATCGTGACCTCATTAGCAACAGTAGAGCACTTTATAAAAAGGCCATTGCATTAAGGAAAAAACAGCTTAAAGATGAAGCTTGGACTCAACTCACTGACCAAGCCATTTTAAAAAATAGTGGAGAATTCTGGAGGATTGCCAACCAACCTTTATTCACAGGGGAGGATAACTCCCCCTTAGAAACTAATATTCCTGATGAGGGTTGGATTAAGCATTTTAGAGACATCTATTCAGCTCATAATATTGCTGTTACTAGGGAACAGGAAGATAACACTATTTCACTAGGGAACTATTTGCACTTTGAAGTCTGTGAAGTATTATCTGCAATAGAATGTACCTTAAAGAAAAAGGCACCAGGACCAGATGGCGTTCCTGCTGATGCCTTTAAATGCTTCCCTAACTTCTGGTCAAGATTGCTCTGCAGGGTCTTTAATGCCTTAAACCGTGATAATATTCCCAAGTCATGGAAAACATCAATAATTATTCCTGTTTTTAAAAAAGGAAACAGGCAGGATCCTGCATGTTACAGACCGATTTCGCTGATTGATTCTTCAGTTAAAATTCTTGGGAGAGTCATATTGGTGAAATTGAATGAATGGGCTACTGAGAATGACATCTTGAGCAATGTGCAATATGGGTTCAGATCGAAAAGAAGTACCCTGGATCAGTGTCTTAATCTTCACCTCTTGATCGAGAAATACACCAGGGCCATGGACGGGTCCATGTACCTTGGGTTCATGGACCTTTCCTCGGCGTTCGATATGGTCAATAGATCCAAGCTCTGGTTGAAGTTACTCGATATGGGTCTGGATAGATCCATAGTTAATTTACTAGCTGATTTACACACTGGCCTTACCGCTAAAGTTAGAGTCACAATGAACGGAAGGTGTACAGACGTCTTTGCGTCTGAAAAAGGAGTAAGACAGGGATGTATCCTGGCACCACTGTTATTTTCGCTTTACGTGAACTCGCTGGAGCCAGCCCTCAGGGGCGTTACTAACGACATCCCACGAGCAGGAGAACAGGGGATACCAGTCCTCCTTTATGCGGATGACGCCGTTCTTCTTGCTCGTACTGGGGTGGGGCTTCAACGACTCCTGGATGCCTTTGAATCTTTTATGGCCTCACTTGACCTGAAAATAAACGCAAAAAAATCACAGGTTATGCTTATGGGTAGGGCCTCTAGGAGACCCTTCCATAAAATTTTTCTTTGTGGGCAGGAAAAGCTAGCACGTGTTTCCTCCTTTCCCTACCTGGGTCTCACCTTTGATGACAATGGTAGCTGGGGCCCTCAAGTTATAAATAGAGCATCAATGTTGGCTAGGACATCTGCTGCCCTCCAGGGGTTTTCTAAAAAACTGGGGGTAGGCCATTTGCAGCTATCAGCAAAATATATAAAGCTAAATGTATTTCAGTTGCATCATATGGTGGCTCAGTGTGGGGTTATAGGGGTATGGAACCCATACAGACAATGGAAAATAAATGTTTTCGATCTGTTTTGGGCGTCCCCCAGTCAACTCCGACCTATACAGTTCACATGGAATTGGGGGAAGGCTACATTTCAGATCTCATTAGAACAGCTCCTTTAGTTGCTTGGATGAGGATGTGGCTGAACCCAGAAATTCCTCTTAATCATACCATACTGAGGGACTGTATGAAACTAGATAATGCACATAGGATTAGGTGGTTGATGTACATCAAGGAAAACTTTTTGAAGCTAGGGAGGCCTGAATTTTATACTGCTACTAATTCTCTAACACTAAAAGATATAGTTTACATTAAAGCTGGAATGAAGGAGCTCCTAACCTTGGAGAGGGAAGAAATTGAGTTGAAGAAACCCTGTGTCAGGGCCAGTATATTGTTGGCTATACCCAATGGTCCTGACAATTATCTTAATGTGGTGACCCATCCTTACCACAGGTTTATCTTAACTCGTTTTCGATTTAATTTGATTCATTTTAGCTTGGGGTTTTATCCTGTTTGGAGCAGCCCTGAAAAGGCACCACCATGTTCTTGTGATCATTTTTCCGAGCAAAGTACCATGCACTTTATAATGTTTTGTAGCCACTATAATGAAGCTCGGAAAATGTTTCTTGTACCTATACTCAAGGAGGCAGGATTTATCTTGGTCAGACCTGCTCTTATTTACTTACAAATGCTACAAACTCCCAGGATCATGTTTTATGTGGCTAGTTTCCTGCTGAGAGCTATTAGAAGCAGGAATATTAGACTTAAAAATGTGCCTACTTGCCCTTGTAGCACAGATTAACATTTTAGCTAGTATGTTGACCTTTTGGGTCAGCATTCTCAGAAGCGAAGTAACATGGTCAGTAGTTGCCTGTTCTAACTATTTTTCATGGGACACCCTTAGCATATTTTTTAATATTTCTTAGTATTTTTGCACTTTTGCACTTTAGCACTATGCACTTTCTACCAGCTAGGCTGATGTTAAAATGTAATATTGTGTATGTTGGTCTCATTAATTCGTCGCTGGTTCTTTTTAAACTTGTCATTTTTAACTGTTTCTTAAATGTTTTTAATGTATGTGTTGTTATTGTTTTATACATTTGTCATTGTCTTTGTATGATATTAAGTTATCGCAATAAAGTATTTGACTGACTGACTGATGTCATCAGTGATGTCATCAGTGATGTCATTTGAGATGTCATCAGTGATGTCATTTGAGATGTCATCAGTGATGTCATTTGAGATGTCATCAGTGATGTCATCAGTGATGTCACTGACCATGTCATGAATGATGTAATATGTGACATGATCAGCAGTGGATTGCGGGTGCGCGATATATAGTTAGTACAACTAACTATATATGGAATTTCAATGGTTTTGTGTGAGTAAAATAAGGATTTTTAAATGCTAATTCCTAACTATATATGGTCTATAACCTATGGTTTTTTCAGTGAATATATATATATATATATATATATATATATATATATATATATATATATATATATATATATATATATATATATATATATATATATATATATATATATATATATTCACTGAAAAAACCATAGGTTATAGACCATATATAGTTAGGAATTAGCATTTACCTATGTTTTTTTCAGTGAATATATATATATATATATATATATATATATATATATATATATATATATATATATATATATATATATATATATATATATATATATATATATATATATTCACTGAAAAAACCATAGGTTATAGACCATATATAGTTAGGAATTAGCATTTAAAAATGGTCTATAACCTATGGTTTTTTCAGTGAATATATATATATATATATATATATATATATATATATATATATATATATATATATATATATATATATATATATATATATATATATATATATTCACTGAAAAAACCATAGGTTATAGACCATATATAGTTAGGAATTAGCATTTACAAAACCTTGAAAATTCACTGAAAAAACCATAGGTTATAGACCATATATAGTTAGGAATTAGCATTTAAAAAACCTTATTTTACTCACACAAAACCATTGAAATTCCATATATAGTTAGTTGTACTAACTATATATCGCGCACCCGCAATCCACTGCTGATGATGTCACATATTACATCATTCATGACATGGTCAGTGACATCACTGATGACATCACTGATGACATCTCAAATGACATCACTGATGACATCACTGATGACAACATCCAGTGACTGTATGTTTCTGTAAAGTTAAAATATGTCTTATATATTGAAGAATGAGTGGATGTATAAGTGTCTGGATGATGTATTTAGTAGGTGCATGACTGACTGTATAAGTGAGTGATTAAATGTGTCTCACTGAGTGCATGGGTTAGTGACTAAACTGTTTTAAATTGTGCACCATTGTGTCTGTTGTTTTGTAATCTGATGCATGTGTTGATCATTAGCTATATGACTAACTATATGGGTTATTGATTAGTTGGCCATGTATTTGTATGGGAGACTGAGTGTGTGTGTGGGTGGCTGGGAGGTGTATGACTCTGTGCATAGATGTGTGAGCAGTTGATTCACTAGATGTATGGGTTCAAAAGTGCATGTGGAAACAGCTGTATGGGCGGTTTACTGTGTGCATGAGTGTATTGGTGAGTGAATGGATATCTCAGTGCTACATGTCAAAGTAAGTACATATGTAAAACACAGTACATGTGGTAGTTGACATATATAAATAACTGTGCATAAGAGCCAGTGAATGTGTGAGTGGCTGTATGGATTATTGTGAACTTGTATCAGGGATTGTATAACAGAGTAAATATGTGTTATTATATGTTTCAATAAGTAAGGTGTGTTTAACGATATAGTTGAGCAAATGGAGGTGTGATTGATTCTTTGCAAGACTGATTAGGTGTGTGAGTAACTCCATGGATGAGTGACAGTCTGTGAGTGTCTGTTTACACTGAGTGTATCTACGGTTATATTAGAGTCTGAAGAGGTTCATCGTATCATCACATGAATGATGTCATGAGTAATGTCAAATGAGATGTCATCAGTGATGTCATGAGTGATGTCATTTGAGATGTCATCAGTGATGTCATCAGTGATGTCACTGACCATGTCATGAATGATGTAATATGTGACATCATCAGCAGTGGATTGCGGGTGCGCGATATATAGTTAGTACAACTAACTATATATGGAATTTCAATGGTTTTGTGTGAGTAAAATAAGGTTTTTTAAATGCTAATTCCTAACTATATATGGTCTATAACCTATGGTTTTTTCAGTGAATTTTCAAGGTTTTGTAAATGCTAATTCCTAACTATATATGGTCTATAACCTATGGTTTTTTCAGTGAATTTCATAGGTTTTTTAATAGCAAATCTTTATAAAAATAATACATTTTAAATCTAATTTTATATTTTGTAATTTTTTTATTTTTTTTTAATATTATTTTTAGTGCGCTCCCGGGGCGCGGACAGGTGAACGCACGGGTAAGCGCAATCTTGCGGCGCGCCCCAGGGCGCGTACTAATGCGCGTCCCGGAAGCGCTATTGCCGAGAACGAAAACAACATTGTGACGTATCGCGTAGCCGCCACGCATTGCGTCATAAGACACGTATCGCGTAGCCGCGAGATGCGTCTTATGACGCACCGCGTAAGCGCACCCGGAAGCGCATACGATCGCGCAACGTAAGCGCCCCGATGCGCTTATGATACACGCCCGGGACGCGCCCCGGGGCGCGTAGCGTAAGCGCGTCAAACCATGTGACTTTAAAATAACACTTTTCATTGGTTCAGAACTTTTTTTTTCCAAATTGTGTGAAACCCACCCATTTCTCTCACTATTGCTTTGTACTTGGAGAGAGCAAGAGCTGTTGTGTCTACTCTATCTCCTACTTTTCTGATCTCCAGCAATGGCTGCAAGAGAGTCATCCAGCAGTGATTCAGAGGGATTTTTAGAATAGGACCCTCCTCAGCAAAAGAAAAAAACCCATTTCATCTGGAAATTTTACGAAATCCCAGAAGGACAGAAAAAAGTCAACGCTCCCAAAGTAACATGCAAAATATGTGGGAGTAGTTTATCCAGAGGCAATCCTCTGAAAAAATATAGTTTTGGGAATGCTAATTTGATCCGGCATGTGAAAAGAAGACACCCTAACAACTTTGCCAGGGAGAGTGTCAGAGAGCTGGCACGGAATGTACCCACAGATGGCGGCAGCACCTCCACTGGTGGAGCAACACCTTCGGGACCACCCCGTGGAAGAATGGTCCCTAACATTCAGCCGGTGTTTGCGGGCATCAAATTTTCGTGCACAGAGTGTGACGAACTGCTCTGCTATGGGGAGCAGAGTGTTGAACTGATTGCCCTAAAGAAACAGCAACACCGCTGCTCTTCCAGTCCCTAAATGTTCAAATTTTTTTGCTCCTGTTGAGCAGTTTTGGAATCCTTGTTTTTGTTTTTCCCTTGAAAAAAATCCAAAAAAAATATAAAATTGTTTTAAAAAGTCTAAAAAAATATAAAACAACAAAAACAAAAAACAATATATAAAACAACAAAATCAAAAAAAAGTTCTTTTCAGAACTACCTCCAATTTTTAAAAAGAAGCTTTATTTTTTTAAAAGTCTGTCATTTTTAATCTCCATGGTACGCTCCCCCATACGCTCCCCGGTGCGCGTACCGGGCGCTCACCCCTGCGAAAATCGATTTTTTTTTTCACCCGCGGGAGCCTTTTATGTCCCCCACATGAAACCTAGGGGGTCAGGGGGTGTGTACCCTGCCCCCTCTTGCTCATTTCCCCCTTTGATTTTTGCCACCTCTTGTGTCTCAATCCTACCGAGACACAAGATGGCGGCCGCTGCGGACTGTTTCGAATGTTTACAGACACCCGAGAACCAATCAGCTTGCCGTGCGCAAGTCGCGTTGCGCGCCTGGAGTGCTCCCCGGTACGCGTAAGGAGGAGCGCTCCAGGCGCGGCTCTAGATATATATCTTTTTTTGAACGTTAATTTCTCAAAATCCACTGTAGCACATATATTGAGACCTACAAAAGGCACATCGGGCTACCAGTCCCTACAATTTTGCCAAGTTTCGTGCAAATCCATTCAGCCGTTCGGGCTAAAAGTGAGGCCAACCGCCCTATGGAAAACTCAATGTTAAAAACACGTTTTGGGACCCCCCTTTTTTCTCGGCCCCCCCTTGACGAAACCTCCCCAAATTTTCAGGGGCTGCTCAGAAACAAAATGTTCCATTTTCCTGAAAATTTCAGCCAATTCCGTCTACAAACGCCAAAGTTATTAGACATAGAATTTTCAAAAATCCCATAGGGAAAAAATCCTAACTATATATACCTACTGGCGACCGCCAGTAGGTAATATATATATATATATAGAACACCAATGCTGACCATGAAAATAATCAGCGGGACACATGCTCCGGGCTCATATGAAGGAATTTATTGGCAAAATTGCAGTCGCTTCCTGAGGTCTGTGAAGAATAGTGGCAGACGCGTTTCTGGCCCCAATGGCCGTCCTCAGTGCCAGCTCCACAAATAAAACAAAGTTCCCAGCGCCTTAGAGATTGCCTCAATATCCGCAAGCTCTTGGCTCCTCCTCCTCCAGGTGAGTTCAATTAGAGCGTTGTACCTCCCAGGCGCACTGCCTGATGGAACTTGCAGTCCACGAGGTCCCGTATACACAGTGAATGGGACAACAGACTCACTTTCGTGCCCCCAATTGCTTGGCGTTTACTGCATTGTCCACCGCAGCGATCCTGGGCACATTATTCCGGCCATACCTTCACACGAGCCCTTGTCAGGCAGTGCAGTGCCGCCTCCTCTCTCCCCTTCGTGCAGACACACACCAGCTGGCAAGTACCTCTGCTTGGGGGGGCGCCGCGCTGTGTTTCTCACACCATACCACCAGTTCAGCTGATCACGCGGATCTCCAGACCGAGAGGGCGTGCCCCTGCCGGTAACAGCCATCCCCGGCTACACATAGAACACCAATGCTGACCATGAAAATAATCAGCCGGACACATGCTCCGGGCTCATATGAAGGAATTTATTGGCAAAATTGCAGTCGCTTCCTGAGGTCTGTGAAGAATAGTGGCAGACGCGTTTCTGGCCCCAATGGCCGTCCTCAGTGCCAGCTCCACAAATAAAACAAAGTTCCCAGCGCCTTAGAGATTGCCTCAATATCCGCAAGCTCTTGGCTCCTCCTCCTCCAGGTGAGTTCAATTAGAGCGTTGTACCTCCCAGGCGCACTGCCTGATGGAACTTGCAGTCCACGAGGTCCCGTATACACAGTGAATGGGACAACAGACTCACTTTCGTGCCCCCAATTGCTTGGCGTTTACTGCATTGTCCACCGCAGCGATCCTGGGCACATTATTCCGGCCATACCTTCACACGAGCCCTTGTCAGGCAGTGCAGTGCCGCCTCCTCTCTCCCCTTCGTGCAGACACACACCAGCTGGCAAGTACCTCTGCTTGGGGGGGCGCCGCGCTGTGTTTCTCACACCATACCACCAGTTCAGCTGATCACGCGGATCTCCAGACCGAGAGGGCGTGCCCCTGCCGGTAACAGCCATCCCCGGCTACACATAGAACACCAATGCTGACCATGAAAATAATCAGCCGGACACATGCTCCGGGCTCATATGAAGGAATTTATTGGCAAAATTGCAGTCGCTTCCTGAGGTCTGTGAAGAATAGTGGCAGACGCGTTTCTGGCCCCAATGGCCGTCCTCAGTGCCAGCTCCACAAATAAAACAAAGTTCCCAGCGCCTTAGAGATTGCCTCAATATCCGCAAGCTCTTGGCTCCTCCTCCTCCAGGTGAGTTCAATTAGAGCGTTGTACCTCCCAGGCGCACTGCCTGATGGAACTTGCAGTCCACGAGGTCCCGTATACACAGTGTATGGGACAACAGACTCACTTTCGTGCCCCCAATTGCTTGGCGTTTACTGCATTGTCCACCGCAGCGATCCTGGGCACATTATTCCGGCCATACCTTCACACGAGCCCTTGTCAGGCAGTGCAGTGCCGCCTCCTCTCTCCCCTTCGTGCAGACACACACCAGCTGGCAAGTACCTCTGCTTGGGGGGGCGCCGCGCTGTGTTTCTCACACCATACCACCAGTTCAGCTGATCACGCGGATCTCCAGACCGAGAGGGCGTGCCCCTGCCGGTAACAGCCATCCCCGGCTACACATAGAACACCGATGCTGACCATGAAAATAATCAGCCGGACACATGCTCCGGGCTCATATGAAGGAATTTATTGGCAAAATTGCAGTCGCTTCCTGAGGTCTGTGAAGAATAGTGGCAGACGCGTTTCTGGCCCCAATGGCCGTCCTCAGTGCCAGCTCCACAAATAATATATATATATATATATATATATATATATATATATATATATATATATATTACCTACTGGCGGTCGCCAGTAGGTATATATAGTTAGGATTTTTTCTCTATGGGATTTTTGAAAATTCTATGTCTAATAACTTTGGCGTTTGTGGACGGAATTGGCTGAAAATTTCAGGAAAATGGCACATTTTGTTTCTGAGCAGCCCTTGAAAATTTGGGGGGGGTTCGTCAAGGGGGGGCCGAGAAAAAAGGGGGGTCCCAAAACGTGTTTTTAACATTGAGTTTTCCATAGGGCGGTTGGCCTCACTTTTAGCCCGAACGGCTGAATGGATTTGCACGAAACTTGGCAAAATTGTAGGGACTGGTAGCCCGATGTGCCTTTTGTAGGTCTCAATATATGTGCTCCAGTGGATTTTGAGAAATTAACGTTTAAAAAAAGATATATATCTGTAACAGCGGACCTGGCAGCGTCCCAGGACGCGTACTTTACGCGCAACGGAGCTTTGTGAAGCAAAGCTGATTGGTTCTCCGGCGTCTGTCAACATTCCAAAAAGTCCGTAGCGGCCGCCATCTTGTCTCTCGGTAGGATCGAGAGACAAGAGGAGGTCAAAACAAAGGGGGAAATAACTATAAGGGGGCATAGTAGATCCTCGCTGACCCCCTAGGTTTGATGTGGAGGTTTTAAAAGGGCCCCGCGGGGCAAAAAAAAATAATAATAATAATAATCGAACGGCTGAATGGATTTGCACGAAACTTGGCAAAATATTAGGGACTGGTAGCCCGATGTGCCTTTGCTAGGTCTCAATATATGTGCTCCAGTGGATTTTGAGAAATTAACGTTCAAAAAAAGATATATATCTGTAACAGCGCTCCGCTTCGCGTAACGGAGGTTTGCGAAGCTGATTGGTCATTCTGTCACTGGGCTATAGTTGGGCTACATCTGGCTGATATTTGGGCTACATTTGTTTTTTTGTGTGTCTGGCGGCCATCTTTGGGCTACATTGGGCTACATTGGGCTTCATTGGGCTACATTGGGCTACATTTGGGCTCCAACATATATATAGGCCAATGTAGCCCAATATATATTTTTCAAAGTTAATTTTCGTAAAAACCACTGGAGCATATATCTTGAGACATAGCAAAGGCACATCGGGCTACCAGTCCCTACAATTTTGCCAAGTTTCGTGGAAATCCATTCAGCCGTTCGAGCTAAAAGTGAGTCCAACCGCCCTATGGAAATGAAGGAAATGAATGGGTAATTTGTAATTAGCAAATAGCTAATCGCAAACTAGGAATGGTAAAGAATCGCTATTTATTCCTTAAAGTTCGCTATTTAGGAAATGCAAAAAACTTTGATGATACATATGGCGGTTCATCTCTAACAAGATAAGAAGCATAGGGATACATTTATGATGACTGGCGCATCACCAGGGATGTGTTAGTCATTCTGTGCCGCTGTTCCGTCACCTATGGTGTGCTGCATTTACAATGCGGCGCATCATGGGGCAAAAACAGCACAGATGCGTGATGTATCTGTGCCGTAAAGGTGGCGCATTGCTGGAGTTGTATCGCAAGTGTGATGAAGCTCCAGCAAGGGTCGGGGGTGCCCCTGTCGCAGGGTTTCTGTTCTCACACAGAACTGTGGACAGAGGATTGGAACCTCGGCGAATTAGGGTGTCCCAAAACTCACGTTAGTAATCAAAAACTCCTTAGCAAGCTAGGTACAGTGTCACATTGGATATAACAAACTCTCAATGTTTAGACAATCCAGAATATGAACTTATAGTACCTCAGGATACGTGGAACTCATGAACAGTCGGTCGTTATATATTTCTTAGAAACCAGAACATGGAGTTAAGAAGAACACATGTGTATTTGAAATGTTTATTTACTAATGCCGTCTTCTCAGGCGTAGTATCTTAGATAATACAAGTACACATATTATCAGTAGCAAAATTACCAGCATAGTTACTAGTACATAAAAAGCGAATGGTGATAGTATGTTAACATGCTGTAAATGAATAAGAGTTAGCAACACTTATAAGCAGCCGCGGGCCGTGGAGGGAGTTACGGTGAGGCAGGGAGGCGGGGAGGGGGAGAAGCAGGGTGGAGAATACAAGTACACATATTATCAGTAGCAAAATTACCAGCATAGTTACTAGTACATAAAAAGCGAATGGTGACAGTATGTTAACATGCTGTAAATGAATAAGAGTTAGCAACACTTATAAGCAGCCGCGGGCCGTGGAGGGAGTTACGGTGGGGCAGGGAGGCGGGGAGGGGGAGGGGCAAGGTAGAGAGGGCTCCACCCTGCTTCCCCCCCTCCCCGCCTCCCTGCCTCACCGTAACTCCCTCCACGGCCCGCGGCTGCTTATATCTCACCCTCCCTAATACACATATTATATTATTTGCTAAGAAGGTCTCTTTGTGTTGGTTTAGGGCGTGCCCATACTTTAGTGTCTTAGATTTGAAGGAATCACATCAGCATACACCAGCTCTCTCTTCATGTGAACCGCATCAACTGTTGTGTATGTGTGTTCGGCAAAGCAATATAAAACCCGCCTCATGCCCAGAATTGGCAGAAGTTGCACTTATGTTATGAGTATGAAGTCGTGGAGATCAGACCTCATAACAATTCTGTATCGTGTTGTTCTTGAAACTTTAGCACTCGCTGTACAGATATAGTTTAACAAGCAAAGCAGATAGTAGAGCAATAACATATTATTCTCATGTAAACCACGATGAACTACTAGGTGGAAAGCTAAAGCAACAACTAAGTGTCGTGTGCAGAAGTTGCAAAAAAGGAAAAATGGCGTTTAAACCGGTAATGAGCCCATGCTAACTTAACACGGTGTAAAGATATCCAGGACCTAGATGACACCTCCCCATGATCCGGAAACGAACTGAATAAGATAATAGAAGTGCCATCTCATGAGAGCAGATTGCAAGTTTATATGTGGACGGTCCGCAAGGTAAAGCATTAAAAACTAGGAAAATGTAATGCTAAAGAAAAATAAAACAGCCAAGTACTTTATCGAGTCTTAAGCCAATAGGCAAGGTAAATAATAAAAACTTGACAAATAAGTCAATGAATTGTCAATGAAATGCTAGTACTCAGCATATCAAACATGAAAAAGGTCTATGACATAACTGTGTATGCAAAATAAGCTGCAACAGCCTCCAATAGGAAGTCACCGTCTTCATCCGAAAACAGTTCAGCCATCCAATTTAAAAGCGGAAAAGAACATACGTGCTCTCCCAGCACCGGATCCTCTATCACCATCAGAGGACAGCTCGGTGGGTTTTCAAGAAAGCTCTGTTCCAAGAAAGACTGTGCTGCCGCCAGTAAATTCCAGGGACCAAGTAGTCCATGCATCAATGCCACAGCCATAATCCTTTCGCCAGGACAAACCAGCTCGTGAGTAATGATAGGAGTCATCAGCTGATTAAAGTCGACGTCAGGAGAAACCGGTCCGCAGAGACACAAATCAATGGCCCAATCGAAATCACAGGTCAGGCAGTGAAATACAGGCTGGACACAGGTGAAGTAGGAGAATCGAAAAGATAATCCATATGCCGTGCTTAATATCGCCAACGGCATTGTGCCATAATATTCTAGCATGCGATTGCGGAACAGTGTCAGCAGCTGCAGGGTGGGAGGTTGCATAGGAGGGACATCCATATTTAAAAATGTAAAAAAGCACAAGAGCGTCCGCTGGTAATGCAAGTAAAAATGCCAATCCACGAACCAGAGTGGAGAAAATAGAATGAAAGGAAGCAGGGATGACTCCAAAGATTTTCTCAAATGAAGTCACGAGACCACTGGTAACAACTTTAAAAAAGTGCGCCAGGGTCTTTGTGGAGGATGCGTTAAAGATAGTCGGAACCATCTTGCTGAAATTGAAAGGCAAATCTGAATTGAAAAGGGTCTGCACCTCTGTACGGGTGTTCGCTATGTGAAGCACGAAAGTTTCACGGGCCGAACTCAAGGCCACCTCTCTCTGAGACAAAAGAGCTCTTATTCTTGCCATGCCGTTGAAATCTGTCCCAAGGTTGGTATTTGTGGCCAGATTGAAAACTCCCTATGTTCATGTGTGGGAGGAAATAGAACATTTCTGCAGCAAATAACCCGTTCACTTACTGTTACGATAAAAGGAATACTTTTAATTAACTCAGAACAATCTTCATTATTGAGCATCAAATAACTACCATTTTCCAACAACTTGAACGTGGGGATGATAGCAGGAACTGGCGTGCCTTGCAACACGCAAGCCATATTTGGTCGGTGTTTGTTGCATGAACCGTGTAACTGTATGTGCCTACACATTAGTGAATGATCTGGCGTCTCAGTGCATTCCTCTCCATTCAGATAAACTTCTGCATCATCTTTGAAACATCTGTATGTGTATGGAAGCGACCAGACCTCATGAAGAAAAGCACTACCTAAAGGTTCATAACGACCTATTGGTATATATTTCATACAATTTGAAAACTTATATAAAGCAAAAGGCAGCGTTATTAAACCGTGGATAAGGCACGTTGCCAAAAAACCCGCAATCCTCTGCTGATGATGTCACTGAGCATGTCATGAATGATGTAATATGTGACATCATCAGCAGTGGATTACGGGTAATAGTATCTCTAGTTTACTCCCCTATAGCTGTCTTTCTTTTAACATAAGTGTCTGTTTCCTTCCCTTATACTTACTGTTTTTGGTTCGCTTCTGGTTCGCGTACCGGCGAGCGAACTGGGAAGCGAACTAAGAGAAATAGAGGTTGGCACAGTTCCAAATATTGTACCAATTTTTTAATAACGGGGAGGTAGTTCTGAAAAGAACTTTTTTTTAATTGTTTTTGTTGTTTTATATTTTTTTATTATTTTTCGGAACATTTTTTTACTTTTTTTGAATTTTTCTGAACAGTTTTATATTTTTTGGGTGTTTTCTTGGAGGGGGCAATGAAAACGATTCATTGTAAAGGGCTCAACAGGAGCAACAAAACAAAAAAAGAAGTATTTATTATTTTGGGCGTTTCGTACAAACTTGCATATGATAGTCAATAGCTCTGTTGATCAGAGTGATGCTTTTTTCTCCGTAGGAAATGAATCCATCGCAAAATACGCAGATGTGTTTTACTTCACCAAATTTCATTTGTATATTTGGCACCATCTCCCTGCCCTCTGGTCCCGTTACTTCCGGTACAACAGATCTTCTGGCCATAATAGGGAGATTATCTAGGTCGTTCCGAAACTGTGCAGCACTGTAGTTGTTAGGATGCCACCTAGTCATATGGCGATGCATTGTGTAGTTTCCGAAACTGTATTTTTTCTCGGTTCCTCTGGACAGTCTATCTTGACATATAAGGCAAGTTACGTATCTTGCATTTACTTTTTTCTGACCTTTGGGAATTTAAAAAAATTGCCAAATGAAGTTTTCTTTCCGGTGAGACGTCCTGGGCTGCTCAGGCAAAAACTGCCTCTCTTCGTGCTCGTCGTCCTGTTCCTCTTCTTCTTCTTCTTGTTGAATTATAACTTGAGCAGGTGGTCCACTCTTCCTTGGATGTGGTGGAGGTGGTGGGGAAGCACCAGCTGAAGCTACTAAAGAAGCCATTGCTCAGTGATCACAAAGGGTCTTTCTCTCACAATGATGAAAGTCAGAGTGAGGAAAGAAGGAGGGATTTTCATCATTTGGGAAAAACAAGAGTTCTCAACCAATCAAAAGTGTTCATTTTAGATTATATGACCTAGTCTTACATCATTAGGAAACCAAAAGTGAAATGAACCAATGAAAAGTGTTATTACCAAGTCACATGACTTGCTGTGTTTACGTTAAGCGCTTTGCAGGGCCTCCCGGTTTGCTTCCAGAAACCTGCGCTTTGCGACTCGCTTCGCGTACCAGTTCGCTAACGTAGCACGTCATATGACGTATCACGCGACAACGTGAAACGTCATGCGGACGGGAGGCGTCACGATGTTGTTTTCTAACGCGGCACTTGCGGTAAAGAAACGTTTACCGGCTCGCGGTCTATTTCGCGGCATCAAGGTCAGCTAACGGGAAGCTTCCCGATTCGCGAAGCGGGAACGAAGAAAAAAAAATATTAAAAAAAAAAATTATTCATAAACATATAAAATATATTTTTGGATTTAAAGAAGAATACATTTTACAGCTACAGATATTAGCTGTTAAAAAACCAATGAAATTCACAGAAAAAACCATAGGTTATAGACCATATATAGTTAGGAATTAGCATTTACAAAACCTTGAAAATTCACTGAAAAAACCATAGGTTATAGACCATATATAGTTAGGAATTAGCATTTAGAAAACCTTATTTTACTCACACAAAACCATTGAAATTCCATATATAGTTAGTTGCACTAACTATATATCGCGCACCCGCAATCCACTGCTGATGATGTCACATATTACATCATTCATGACATGGTCAGTGACATCACTGATGACATCACTGATGACATCTCAAATGACATCACTGATGACATCACTGATGACATCTCATTTGACATCAATGACCACATCACTGATGATATCATTCATGTGACAATACAATGCATCTCCTCACATTTTAATATAACCTCTGTTTCACCCAGTGTTAAATACAGAGTATAATTTTTGAAACCATTGACACACCAATACTAGTTACTACATACGCACTCACTGATTCGTACGTCTACACACACATTCACTCATTCACCCATACAATCATTCATACATACAATCACTCATCTTTACAACACTATCATATGCACTCATACACCTATACAGACACTCACACTCTGCCACTCATCCATGGAGTTACTCACACACCTAGTCAGTCCTGTAAAGAAACAATCACACTTCCATTTTCTAATCTATACAGTTAAACATAGAGCACCTTACGTTTTCAACCATATACTAACACATACTTACTCTCTTATACAATCATTGATAGAAGTACACATTGATCTTCACAGAGTCACACACCTCCCAGCCAGCCACACACACACTCAGTCTCCCATGCAAATACTTGGGCAATCAATCAATAACCCATATAGTTACTCATATAGCTACTGATCAACACATGCAGCAGTTTACAGAACAACAGACATAATGATGCACAAATTAAGACAGTTTAGTCACTAACCCATGCACTCAGTGAGACACATTTAATCACTCACTCATACATTCAGTCATGCATCTACTAAATCCTTCGTCCAGACACTTATACATCCACTCATTCTTCAATGTGTAAGACATATTTTAACTTTACAGAAACATACAGTCACTGGATGTTGTCATCAGTGATGTCATCAGTGATGTCATTTGAGATGTCATCAGTGATGTCATCAGTGATGTCACTGACCATGTCATGAATGATGTAATATGTGACATCATCAGCAGTGGATTGCGGGAGCGCGATATATAGTTAGTGCAACTAACTATATATGGAATTTCAATGGTTTTGTGTGAGTAAAGCAAGGTTTTCTAAATGCTAATTCCTAACTATATATGGTCTATAACCTATGGTTTTTTCAGTGAATATATATATATATATATTTCAAACAATGAAGTTCATTTCCAGGCGTGCTCTCTGCAGGTTCTAGCAAAGGGCTGTACCCTAGAGCTCAGGGCAATTTTCCAATGTACAAAGTACGCTGCACTCAGTGAATCTTGTATTCCAATTTTAATTTAGAACAGCACTACTCCACCAACGCGTTTTAACCTCACAGGTTCTTTTTCACAGTGAGTTGGTCTTTTTTTATTTACAATTTATACTCTCTCCATCCTCAGTCCATTATGATGCATGATGGGAGTTATAGTTTTCCCCCAAAAATTCAAATTAAACTATTCAAAGCATGGCATTTTCATTTTAATACTATATAGAATAAACATCATTTTTACAGTGGTGTTTTTGTGCGAAAAGTTCTCATTTGATATCCTTACTTGAGGACGGGGACCACATGCCACCAGTTGGCAGGTTTTCGATTATTAATTGGTGCTGCAGGTATATTCACTGATACATCCTCGGTATAGTACCATCGAGAGCACATATGCAATACTAAATCATTAAGTTCAGTCTGCATACTATCCTTTTGTGTTAAGTGCACTTTAAGCTAAATGTAGCTTGACCTTAGTTTTGGTATAGTACCAATAGCTCTGAGTATCTAATGAAATAGTTTCCAAAATGTCTTTTTTTCTATTTTTCTAAAACTCATTCTCTTAGTTGTAATGTGGATAGGTCCCCTAATGATAATTTTATAAATGCACACAAAGTTCCTCATCCACATGTTGATACCTTAGTTTTAAGTCTTAGTATATATTGTGATTCCAGCTGTCTTCATTTTCTCGTTCTGTCATCCCCACATTTATCCGGTGGAATTGTATCCAGACCATAATAACTCATTGATCTCCTATCCGCATTCTGACATTAATTCAAGCGTCTCGCTGTGGCACAATTGGCATGTTTGTTCTTGACGTCATGTATGTGCTCTAGTATCCTAGTATCTTGTATCAATATATATGTAAATGATAATCTCGTGAGTATAGAGAACAATTTTATTTTCCAGTCCCTGGTTCACAAGTAGACCCACATCCTCTTCACCCCGGAATAGCTGTGCTAAAGGTTTGATGTATATATCAAATAGGAGTGGGGACAATGGCCACCCCTGACGTGAGAATCTCAATTTTTCTAGTAAAATTGTCATTTACTATGACCAGAGCATTAGGGAACTTACATAATTGCTTAATTCCCTTTATAAATAATTGGAGGAACCCATAGATCTCGTCAGCTCCCAAAAGTGTGTTGAACTCACAGTGTTGAACACCTTAGATGCATCAAATAATATAGCTGCAAGGGGACTTGCATTTTACTGTAGCTAAATGTATTGACGCTATTAGTAAGTGTGTCACATCATGCAATTGCCACCCTGGGATGAAGAGGTCCAGATCAGTGAGTATTATCTGACTGTTGGACCTGGCCCTCTTTGCATGGTCACCCCCAAAAGTTGCCTTCCTCCTCCTATTTTTGCTGAGTTCGATTTTGCTGGCCTTAGGACTCTGTGTACTTTACCACTTCTAACCAGTGCTAAAGTGCTTGTGCTCTCTCCTTAACACTTGGTAAATTGGCTTACAACAATGTTGGCATATTTAATTTACTTGAAAGTCCCTTGTAAACTTGCACTAAATAAGTCCAGGGCCTGTGAGTTAAATGCTACGAATGGATCTGCTGAAATCAACCAACAGGAGATTACCCGTATACCCAATTGAGACCTGGGTGATAATAGTGTATAACAAAAACAATGTCTCTACAGGTAATGTTTAGAAGACTGTTCAATAAAACATGCACATCAAGTTGCAAAGAAAGAAAGGAGATACTCCAGGGTAGGTAGGAGATGTAAGGAACAGTCTGTATTTAGGAAAAACACACAAGGGAACATTATCAGAACTGTTTAAATAAATGTGGGCATACCCCAAAAATAATTGTGCACATGAGGGCTGGTGGGACTAACAGTGAGCAGTGCAAGTGACACAGCAAGGATCGGCGCAGAGTAAACACAATTAACAATATGAACAAGGTACTTTCTGGTTCACGATTAACAAGAATTGATTTACAAGGGATAGACAATTTCGTGAACAGTAGATTTGCGCCAAGTATTTGCGCTAAAAGGTCAATGGTGTTTCGACTTTTATTGAGTTACGGTCATCTTCAGGACCAGATGACTGTTAGTTTTTGTGCTATACATGTGCTGTACATGAAGGGAGAAAGTGAAAGGCAAGGAATGAAATAAACAAGGAGTGGGACATAGTAAAAAGAAAAGAATTGAGGTAGGGGAAGTAAGGACGGTACCTGAGTTCGACATGGATCCAGGGAAACGGATGAGGGATGCCTGGGAAGGAGGATCGACCACTGTGGATCGCTAAGGAGTACCACCATCCGGGGTACTGTGACGTGTAGATCTATCTGTGGGGGGGTTGAAAAGAGGAGTAAGGGTTGGTCGAAGGCCAATACAGGAAGCACAAGGTGCGCAAAGTCCGAAATTTCAGAAAAGTCTGACTGGAAAGCAGTCAGTAGGACTTACCAGTCTAGTGGAGGAGTGAGGAATTGAGTTGATTTAGGAGGGGAACTATTGCTTGGGGAAGCGCCAGCTGGGCATCCAGTGAAAGGCATCCGGTGGCTGAGCGGTGGGCAGAAATTGTAGTTTACAATTTGACCACTCAAGGGGCAGTGGGGTCGAGGGGACATATGGTGGCAAGTACTGACCTGAAACGGAGGTAATCCTTAGATATCAATTGGGAGCATGAGGTCCAACGGGATCCTCACCCAGCTGGGTGCTCTCCTCAGCAGAAGTCCAAGTGAGAAGGCAAGTAGAGAGCAATCATGAAGTAGTTAATACGTTGTTGATGAGGTACGTCACGATGGCCGACGAGTGCGTCAGAGGGGGTGAGGTCAGATGCGTGATTGCTGCAGCGACATTGTGAATGGGGCAGGGTGACCGTACGGGAAAGGGAAATTAAAATGAATATTGTGTAATGGAGCCCCGAAACACATTGGGAGTAGTAAACAAAGTTTAATTGGGGACCATGGTACAAGGGCAAGGACAAAAGTATTTGAAGTAACAGCGTGATATAGGAAAAAGGGGAAAAATGCTGCAGCTGTAAAAGTGGCATTCGAACAGTGATCACTATAAATTTGTAATCCTCACATTTCATAATGCATAATGAAATCAGGTTTATACATTGACAATTAAGTATGTACATATGTGGGGACGTTTGTGGAATTGTAAAGGCACAGGGACAAAGAGAAAGAATAGTTAAAACATATGTTCATAATGCTATGTCATTGGTCAAGGAACAACATGTTTGTTGCAACCAAATTCATGCACTAGGTATGGGCAGTAGTAGAGTGAGAGAATGAGTGTGTATACTACGAATGCATCATACCGGTTCAATATATGCATATGACATGTTCATTGGACAGTTAGTGATGCAATGTAAAGACGATAAGCTCATCCTTTTGAGAAGTAAATGAGTACTTAGGAGAATAGGTATGTGGTGACCTAGAGTAGAGATAGGCAGAGACATGAGTCATTGGAGAATGTACCAGGGATCAATCAAGATGTATAGTGTTTTACCACTCATCAAGGGTATTCAGCCTTTTATTAACCGAGTGACACCATGCAATCCATCTGCATTCACACTTGTTAAGGAGATGTTGCATACTGGAAGGATCCAAAATTTAATTCCAGTGGACTATACTTACCAATAGCCCGCATACATATATTAGTATTAATAATTCAGTCAGCAATGGAGAAGGTTCAATCGTTTATTCAGAAAATTCAAGCCCTGGCAGGGGAGCCTCAGTCTACACGACCCTCAGAGGTGCGCAGAGGAGACTGATTACATGTTCAAAATACAAAGCATATATACGTTTCATGTGTTCAAGATAACACCCTACAAGGAAAGATACAGCTTGTCAGTAAGCCAAGAGGAATGCCCATATAAGGCACAATTGATTGCTATTAGCCTGGGCCTAAGCTATTCAATGAGGTGCCTCCGTGTCTATCTGTAGCCTGGGGAGTACAGGAACGGGCTCTGCTAGAATGTGCGCATCCCACTAGAAAGGCAGATGTGACCTTGAGTCTCTCTGAGCTACCAGCTAACAATCATAGTAATCGGCCTAGCCGCCATCATGCTTTCGAGCAGCGAGGGTGATCACGTGATTTCAGGGAAATAACACGGGCACACAAGGAAACGAAACAAACTGACTCTATATCAATAGGAACAAGCGAATAAAAATTGCAATTGCGGTTTATAATGTATCTTACTATGTGATTATATAATTACGAGGTTACATTGGATATATTAGGCCAATAATGCATGGTATCGAAAATTCGATCCCAACAGATGGCCCTTTTGGCCTACTATAGTCAATACTATTCTACGAAAATTCCCTCATCGATCTGCATGAGATCTGATACTTCCTTTCGGATCATCTGCTTCTCGACTTTTACTTGTCGAGAAAAATTTAAAGCAGATGTCATTCTATCTGCACAAAATGAGCAGCAAGCCGGGCGACACTGAAGACATAGGCAGCACGTGAATATTACTCCAAAAGCTCTGGCAAGAACTATGAATATTTTCCAACCCCATGTGGCCAACAGACCCCAGAACCAGCTACTAAGGGACCAGGTACCGTTATCCACATTGGCTTCACTTGCTAAACGATGTAGTTTCTGTATAGCTAGATGAATGGTAGGGGCCGAATCTGGAATAAACACACAGCAAGAGCTGTCGATCACACGACAGGCTCCTCCCCTATCTGAGAGGATGACGTCAAGAACCATCCGGTTCTGGAGCGAAACAAGCCTCGTCGCAGCAAGCTCTACAGTGATATTAGTCAGAATCCCAGTAGTGGTCTGAACCACGTTCTCAACTATTCTAGGCAAGCGTCGGATGCTGCGGCTATTAAATATAGGTCCCCAGAAAGGGACCAGGCCCTTACTAAAATCTTCGAATTGTTGTAGGGAAGTATCTGTTTGGTCAGTACTATCAGTGTCGTAGCTACTAACATTTCGGCAAACTACTGCTTCTTACTGTACCAGCTGATGAGTTCGATGATAATCTGGCGGAGCAATGTACACAGGGGACTAGAGGAATGAAAGATAGCAACTTCCGGCCCATCCCCGGGGAAGCCATGTATATGCATTCTCCCCACAAACGAAATATACATCGGGTGGAGTGATCATAGGTGGGGTACTATATATCTGTAAAAAGTAAGTGTAATTACATCTGCTCTTTCCTACCTTGATATGTCCCCTCACCTGTATACAAAAGGGTGAAGTAGTATTAATAATGGGAATCGGTAAGGTCTTATCATTGGTAACGTTTCTTTCCTTAAAATGCTGGAAATACATGGTGTCATTAAAGAGTTCAAAATCCTGCATTTCATTAGCCATGTGACATTCTTGTAATCTGTATACACGTTCATGCAAGAGATCGGTCTAAAGAACCCTCTCCTCCATTTCCTGCTGCATCAAATCCTTGATGTTTTTCTGTGTACTTTAAAATTGCTTCATAATCTTTTTCAGTATACATTTTTGGTTCAGCTACATAATGTGAATACATTAAGGATAACAACTGGAACCAGGCTTCACAACTAGCTAAATAAGACATCGGTAAAGAAATAAACAATTCATGCTGATGCATAACAGAAGGGAGTAACCCACACACCCAACAATTTGTTTTGTTCGTAGTACTATGTGTCTGATGCAACATTTCAATAAAGGCATTTTTCATATATGTTTCTCTGTGTCGGGCCTTGTGAGGGGGCAAAGAATAGAAAAGATGCTCTTCCGGGGCAACAGTAGTTCCTAACAATTTCTGTGCTGGGTGCTGAAATTCCAAGTATACGAATATACACATCATAATAACGGTAATAATAACGATAAAAACAATGAAGGCCACCTTCACTCTGGTGGACCATCCAGAAAATAAATGCATATTATCCACATATCGACGAGGGGCCAAATGCCTTTCATCCTCCATCGCAAATCGAGCAAAGGGAAACATACTCTCTATAAGTCCAGGTATAACTCGGTCCCTCTCTACAAGTTCAACAACTACCTTGTATCCACAAAGCACGCACACCACCAGAGAAGATCTTCTTCCCGTGTCCGTTCAGAGTCTCACGGGCATACTCTCTTCATCCGTCAGATGGGAAAAGTAAAGTATCTCCTTTGTCTGAGAGAACAACCACGACCCCCAACTCAGTCCTTCTTTCTGAACAGAGCTCCTTAGCACAATGTTCCAAGCTCTCAACGAGTTCAGTCCAGTGTCTCGCTCAGTACCCCAGTAGACACTATCTAATGTTTTACAAACGAAGTCTTTCCCTATCTTTTCCCACGGAAAACTGGGGTACTGTGCTGTTTTCGGGGCCGCAGGTCGTACTTGCAACGGCCAGGTTGCTCCTGGTCAGAAAACAACTCAACCGCGGGAACATCAGATGTGTTTGATCCCAATGATATATCAGAAACAACGGCCTCCGCCGTTCGAGCCGCCACCTTGTCACCTGTGGGCAATGCTTCGCTTGCCTGCCCCTTCTCTCGAGCTTCAGAGAAGGGCACAAAGCTCTGTAGCGACTCTCCTTCTTGGCTAGGAATTCCTTCATGGTTTTGCAAATCTAAAGGTAAAGGGAGGGGAAGGCGCTTCAGATGGGACGCATGAATCCAGTGTTTGCGCCCATGCACCTTCACCGCCGACTTCGTAGCCAGTATGATCTGATAGGGGTCAGACCATTTTGGTTCCAAACTTGATTTCCATTGATAGTTCCTCACCAGGACTAAGTATGGGCGGATCTAGCGGATCTCGCGTACGCGAATTTGCGTATTTACGGATTCGCAATCCGCAAGATCCGCGAACTCTCGCGGATTTGCGGATTTTTGTGTTTTTTGTGTTCGCGAGCGTTCGCGAGGATTTGTGGACCATTTCGCAATTGCGAACTTACTTTTCGGCTCGCAACGGCCGCGACTATGTTGTTTCTATGTCTGGTTTATTATCACAGGTTCACAGCACCCTCTGTTTCACCACTGCCACCCTCTGGTACACCCATGCCACCCTCTGGTACATCCTCACTGCCACCCATTAGGTTTGTTTATCACTGTAGATTATGGGGGTGAAAAAAAGCAAGCACACCTGCCCTGCTTCAACTGCCATGAATTAATTTGGGGTTGATTAATGTGTAAGTGATTTTGAAACTTCCAGTCTGGCTGGCACCTGCTTCCTTCCTTATCTGTAATTTGCTTTCTGTTGCAGTGAAAGCAAGCACACCTGCCCTTCTTCAACTGCCATGAATTAATTTGGGGGTCATTAATGTGTCAGTAATTTTGAAACTTTCAGTCTGGCTGGCACCTGCTTCCTTCCTTATCTGTAATTTCCTTTCTGTTGCAGTGATTTTTTTTTCACAGGACCTTTATGGTCTACTTGTAGCTATTCTATGAGCCTGCTGTTTGGGTCATAGCAGGGTCATAGAATAGTTGCAAATAGGCAACTGAACTCTGGAGGGGCCCCTCAGGAAGCACTAGAGTGAATGGTTACTAATGTTAAGTTTGAACTTTTGCACCTGCTGATTGCTTTAAGTTTAGCAAAAATCGTTTTTCTGCAATTTCGCGCCATTTGCGGGGCGCGAATCCGTGCGAGATCGATTTCGGAAGCCGCGAATACGTGCGAATACACTATTTTTTTTTTGCGGCGTGTATGTTTCGCGTGTTTTTTTGCATGTTCGCAAGGCGCTTGTAGGGATACGTTTGCGAATTTACCCTAGCGGTCGTACACGGGCGCGGCCATCTTGTTTGCGTGACGTAATTGCGTTTCCGGCCGCTATGTGTAATCTCGCAAAGTGTGCTGCTCGCTAGTACAATTTCGCGCGTGATCGCGAGGAAAATCTCGCGCGAACTTACCCACGCGGTCGTGAACGGGCGTGGCCATCTTGTTTCTCATTCATTGCTATGGTTCTGGGCATGCTTTCTGTATCCTCTCTGAATCTCTGCCATCCTTTGCTTGTTTGAAGTTTTTTTGATCTATTTTACTTATTATCTATCCCTCTATTTTTCTAGCTCTATATTTTTGTGTTTTCTGCTACTTTTTGTTAATTTTAAACTACTTTTTTAAACTCTTTCCTTTTCTTCTTCCCTATTTTATTTCTTCTTTATTATTTAACTTCATTTCTGCCCGGACCATGGTAAAGGGAGCCGGGAAGCACCCTGAGAAGGGGAAGGGTCCCGCACCCCGTGCCCGGCTCCCGTGCGGGCGTTTGAGGGGGGAGCTAGTGATGCCACGGGAGATCTTTAGCGCGGAGGAGGTGGCCGCACTCATATTCCACGTCCAGCGCCGCCTCCCCAAGACCATCCTGGGAGGCGGCAAGATCGCAACCGGCTATGGCATCCGGGAGCGCCGGAAGCGGTGGGAGAAGGTGTGCCGGGCCATGTTTAAGCTCTCTGGGGTCCAGCGCACCTATAACCAGGCCACCCACCGCTGGACGGATGTCATGGACCGGGAACGCGACTTGCTGGACGCGCTCGGCGTAGAGGTCCCCGGGCTTGGTGAGTAGTAGTAGCTATTTCTAGCTATTTCATCACTACTCTGTTTTATCCGGCTCTGTTATTTGCAAATCTTTGTTCTTTACCAAGAGCAATAATGCTGCCGATTACATTGTAGGTAAATTATATTTCAAAATCTTCTATGCATTTCAGGTGCACTGCTCTCCTTCTCAGTAGCCTTGCTTGCTACTATGCTTATTTGTTTTGTATTTTGTGTTCATTTCATTGGCCTGAGAAATTATGTATGAGTGTAGTGTAAAGAACTGCGTAATGCTAGACACTAAGGGTCATATTTTCAATTACCGGCGCATCCCTGCAAAGTAGCAGGGATGCGGCAGTAATTGTGCGCCATGCCACCACCACCACTCATGGGCCCAAAACGTCACAGAAGCCTTACGTATCTGTGCCGTAAAGGCGGCGCATTGCTGGAGTTGCGTGCCAACGATGGCGCAGCTCCAGCAATGCTCTGGGGTGCCCTATCGCCCCAATGCTGCATCAAGCTGTACGTCGGCTTCAAGCAGGCGCAGTGTTTCAGTCACGCATCATTGTCCTAAAAGTGACTGATTGACATCTTGTAGATTTCCCTCAGTCACTTTTATGATTCGTTCCTGCGCAGGAACGCCCTCCCTTGCGCCGGAACGCCCCCTGATGGCGCAGGGCTTTACAACGTGATGCATCTCCCATATGTGTCATTTTTTTTTATATACGCCACACCATGGCGCCTCTTTTGTTCTGCCGCTGCGTCACAAAAGTCACGCAACAATGGAGGAAAATGAGCCGCAAGGGACTTCTAAATCAGCCCCAACAGACTGAAGTCCAGTACTTCCTTTAGACACATGGCTATAAGAAGAAATAGTGGTGGTGGTCGGTGGATTGATAGTTTGAGTATTCACTGATCTGCAAGCACGATGGACTTTGTCTGTCACTTCGCGTGCTGCGGACTGCTGCCTGCCAGGCCTAGGCAAACCTTTTTAGTAGTCTGTTTAGTGAGTTACATAGGAACTTTCAAAGTCAACGGTCCGCAAATCAGGCAATACGAATAACGTAGTATACCATATGAGATTGGTCAATATATCCTGTGGAATAATTGTCTATCTATTTGCTATTTCTCCAAAATATTTTGTTATTGTTCTTTTGAAATGTTTGATTTGTTTGACAAATCTCATCCATGTTTTCTGGTCTTTCTTTCTTTCATGTTGTACATCAGCTCCCCCCAGGGGCAAGAGGACACAGGAGGAGGAGGAGGGTGCTGTTCAGGAGGATGCAGGCCAGGATCGGGCAGGCGAGGGCAACTTTGCTGGCCCCAGTAAGTTTTAATTTTAATATAGAGTACCTATTTTTTCCTAGCGTTCCTCATTCGATTTTTTCTAAATCGTCTTTGATCTTCTTGTAGACTGGATCTAAATTCTTATCCTGCCTCGACTATGACTCCCTGTGGTATTACTAGATTATTCTTATTAGTCTGTCTGTGTAGCTAACTAAGATTGCACATTTGGCAATTCCATTGGACTCCCATTCTAGTCAGCAATAGCTCTATGCACTCAGTGCAGTCCTCTGGGATTGTCCATAATGTCTTTTCAAGTCTTCTAAATGTTTATGCTTTGACAATTGCCAACAATAAAAAGGTGAATGACCACCAAGAAAGAATAAGATACTACTTTACTTTTGGTTTGGATAGGAGGACAATCCATTCTACTACTGTTGCAGGGACAAATCTGCACAAACCGAACTATGAACACTAAATAGTGCATTGTTTATCAATTATAATAGGCGCAGGTAGACTTTCTTTCCACATACCTCAGTGATATCAGACTTTGAAGAACCCCCAATCTCCTTACTGACTAGATAGTGTGGCAGAGTCATTTAGCTCCCAAAGTCACCGATGATTGATCCCCAATGATGATTAGATTATCCAACGCAGGACAAGAGTACGGAGTCAGTCAAGAAGTGTCAGAGGCACTCATGCTTGCAAAAATTCCAAAACCTTTAGCTCATCCACTCTAGTCTGGAGGACCAAAAACCACAGAGTCTATTTAAGTTTAAAAGCTTTATTAAAACTAAACACATTTATTAAAATACACTTTGACATAAAAGTAAAAGTTTAACTGAAAATGGAAAAGTGCTTAGTGCTAACGATTAATTGGACACATTTCTTGTGGTCGAGCTGAGCTCTCACCTGGTTTGAACTTGAGCTTGACCCTGATCGTGTTCTTAGAAGTCAAGCTTCTGTTAGGAGAAAAAGTGGCGTGTGTTAAAAATAAAAAGCAAGCATTCATCAGTTGTGCCAAAAAGTGCAGCAAGACAACAGCCTTCCCTGGAAAAAGGGACATTTTTACTTTAGAGTATACGGTTACAAATTATTACATTGTATTTCGTTTTTTTAACATTTCTTTATTCCTCCTAGACCAAATATTATATAGTAGTGAGTGGTGTATTTCTAACACTCTTAAATGTACTTTGTAGGTGTAACATCTGGTGGCGGGGCCAGCGCGGAGGTGGTGGTGTTGGACGAGGACTCTGGGGAGGATGCAGTGCAAGTGCTGGACGTTCCTGTGAGGGGTCACACGGTGGTGGCGGGAAGAGGTAAGCTATATATTCCTTACTTATTGAGATTGAAGACTGCATAGTGAGCTTTCTGCACGGGTGTATAATAAATCAACCAGGTAGTAGCCTCCTCTAAATGTACTTCGACTTAGCTGTGAAGTTTTTGGTGAGAAGAATCCCAATAAGATCTTAGATTAACTTGATGGATGGGATGAACGAAAAGCGAAAGAAGGGTGTAAGTAAGTGTGGAAGGACGAGAAATTTTATGATGGCTGGCAAAGAAGAATGATGAATAGTAGCAGTAGTTTGTATTGCAACTGCAAGCACAGCATATATCCGGTTATTACGGTGGACACTCCGTACCTCTCTTAATAACTTTAGTTTAGTAGTAGTACGTCATTCATGTGTGGGTGTATCACTGTTCACTCAATAATAAGCAAAGCACCTAAAGTCATCCCATATGTCATCAAATACATCCCATGTGAAGTGATAGATAATCAAATTATTTAGCTTCTTCATTTTCCTTTTCTAGTACTCATTTGCACTGTAGGGTGAAAGGTAAATTAATTAAGCAGTAGCCCTTGTAACAGAGTATTCTCAGTGCCACCCGTAATAGAAAAGTAATAGCTTCACCAATCACCACCTGCATGTACTGGACCGGTACAGTAACGCAAGTCTGTCTCACTCATCATGGTGTGCGTCTGTTTTTCTCGGGTGCAAGTTCACTGCGCTGGCATTCTGCCGGCTTGCATAAGATAACGTACCAATTTTCCTAAACAAGAGAGAAGAAGAAGAATAAGACTGGTGTACTGTCATAGTCGACTGTAATGGAAGTCCATAGTGGTTGTGGAATTTGTTCATTAAACTCCCACTAATGTTAGAGCAAGGATGCAGAAGTGGGAGGTTAGATAGATACTGTCCTCAATAGTTATGCACTGTGCTTTCAATTTGCTACTTGTACTGTGACACAACTTTCGGCTCAATCACTTTGTGTTATTAATGTTAAGGAGCATTGGTTACAGACTATGTCTTTCTTTCTTCATATAGTTGCTCCTTCCAAATCGACATCACGGAGGGAGCAGGCTCGAATGGCCCCGCAACGGAGGCTGGATGCCACTGTCGCCGAATATCGGCGGCTGGTGGCCCTGGAGGAGGAGGACACGCAGTAAACCGGTGGAACCACAACATCCTCCACTGGGACAGCTGCATCCTCCTCCGTGCCCCCACGGGCTGCCAGCCAGCGCAGTGCTCCAGCGGTACAGAGCCGGGCTACCAAAGCCAACCGCCACCGCCAAGCAGCAAAGACACCAGCTGCCCCCACAGGAGTTGCAAGGCACGCCAGCGCCGCTTAGGACTCAGAGTGTCCTACCTGGAGCAGGAGGTCCATAACTATAAGAACTTGGTGGAGGGCCTCCGCTTCGACCATGCCACCCTCCGCAAGGAGTATGATGCCCTGGCCTCTAAATTCACCAGCACCCTCCAGTAGTGTAGTGTCCCTTGCCCTTTTTTTAGAGACTTTTGGGGGGTGGGATTTGGGAGTTGGGTTCTTTTTGGGACTTTTGAAAGACAATCGTTGGGGTTAGGGAGGGTCTTGAGGGAGATTATTTTGTTAGGGCTACATAAATATACTTTTTTAAACTTTATCTGACCATACCTGTTTTTTACTGCTTTTGAGTCTGGTGGGTGGGGGTTTAACAGTAAGTTAGTTTTCCTGAAGAGTCCTAGGACTTTAGTAGTACTACCTTCAATCTCTCGTCTAGTCCTAATACTCCATTATACTACCTCCCACCAAACGCTTATCTTACCTGTAATTTGTGTTTGAAATTAGGGCTAGGCCCAGGGCTGGCCCCACGGGAAATGGGGATTAAGGCTGGCAATCCTGGGCGGATGAAATGTCCTCATTGCAGTGGTACAAGTGGTGTGACACAGTGGCAGTTGCATGCCTATGGAAAAAAAGAAAACGAAACCTGGTTGTCCTTACTGTAGCATTACAACGGTTACGGTACGATAGAGAATATAGCAGGTGACAGTACACTAGAACAGTGCCACAATGTAGCTTAACAAATGGTAAAGTATTGCAAGTATAACTAGTACTTGCGTTGAATTTATTTGACATTGGCTCCTACTACCGTCCTGACTCGTGCAGATCCGGTTGCTCCCCTCTGTCCTCCTGGGTATCGTAGCGCTACTCATAAGCTGCCTGTGCTCTGTGCTTTGTTCCTAATATTTCATCACTGCGCCGCATTGTCTCTCATCCTGGCTCTGACATTAGCGCTGCTTTGCTGCTTTGTTTACTGATTGCACTGTGCTTAATTTCATAGCGCCGACTTGTACTTTCAAGTGCTCTGTTCATTGCGCTGCTCTGTGACCCCTCACTGCGTCCACCACTCAGCCATTTGATTTGTGGATTTATTATTTCTGTAATAGCGCTCCAGTGCTCGCCCCAACCTCTCCCTGCTTACTGTTGTTGTTATTGTTGCAGCCATTTGCTGGCTGTGACGTCCAAGCCCGGCCCTCCAATCACGCTCCCGCCTCCCAGCTGAGCCTGCCTCCCACTGATAGTATAGGACGACCCATCCCCCTCCGAGAGCTGTGACCGTCCTGACTCGTGCAGATCCGGTTGCTCCCCTCTGTCCTCCTGGGTATCGTAGCGCTACTCATAAGCTGCCTGTGCTCTGTGCTTTGTTCCTAATATTTCATCACTGCGCCGCATTGTCTCTCATCCTGGCTCTGACATTAGCGCTGCTTTGCTGCTTTGTTTACTGATTGCACTGTGCTTAATTTCATAGCGCCGACTTGTACTTTCAAGTGCTCTGTTCATTGCGCTGCTCTGTGACCCCTCACTGCGTCCACCACTCAGCCATTTGATTTGTGGATTTATTATTTCTGTAATAGCGCTCCAGTGCTCGCCCCAACCTCTCCCTGCTTACTGTTGTTGTTATTGTTGCAGCCATTTGCTGGCTGTGACGTCCAAGCCCGGCCCTCCAATCACGCTCCCGCCTCCCAGCTGAGCCTGCCTCCCACTGATAGTATAGGACGACCCATCCCCCTCCGAGAGCTGTGACCGTCCTGACTCGTGCAGATCCGGTTGCTCCCCTCTGTCCTCCTGGGTATCGTAGCGCTACTCATAAGCTGCCTGTGCTCTGTGCTTTGTTCCTAATATTTCATCACTGCGCCGCATTGTCTCTCATCCTGGCTCTGACATTAGCGCTGCTTTGCTGCTTTGTTTACTGATTGCACTGTGCTTAATTTCATAGCGCCGACTTGTACTTTCAAGTGCTCTGTTCATTGCGCTGCTCTGTGACCCCTCACTGCGTCCTCCACTCAGCCATTTGATTTGTGGATTTATTATTTCTGTAATAGCGCTCCAGTGCTCGCCCCAACCTCTCCCTGCTTACTGTTGTTGTTATTGTTGCAGCCATTTGCTGGCTGTGACGTCCAAGCCCGGCCCTCCAATCACGCTCCCGCCTCCCAGCTGAGCCTGCCTCGCCCCTCCCCTCCCAATATCCTCTTATGACAGAAGCTTTTGCGCGCAGCGTTCACGCGCAGCGACCGCGCCCAATCCGCGCCGAAGGTGCGCCAAAGGTAAGCCCGTCTACGCCCGTCCGCGCCTGGACCGCGCCCAGTGCCAGACCCCCTGCCCCTCGCGCTGCCCAGCCCCCCCGCACTACCTACGATACCGCCACCCTCCTAGCCCTTAACCCCGGTCGCGCCCCCAACTGCGTCCAAGCCGCTCCTGGACGCACCCATGGACCGTTCTCCTGCTACTCCTGCAAATTTAGCGGCACCGACAACATCTCCGCTACGACCACACCACAGATTCCCGACCCCAACCACCTACAATGCATCCTTCTCAACACCCGCTCGGTCCACAGGCACGCCATTGACCTTTGGAACCTACTAGACACCATCTCTCCTGACGTCGCCTTCCTAACTGAAACATGGATGAACGCTTCCTCCGCCCCTGACATCGCCATCGCTATCCCTGATGACTATAAGATCACACGCAAGGACCGCACCGACCATACAGGAGGAGGAATCGCTATCGTCCATAAGAAATCCATCCGCATCTCTACCAGCTCCGACGCCAACCTCGCTAACTCCGAACACCTTCACTTCCAGATCCACATCGACCCCAAGACAACTCTCAGAGGCACCCTCCTCTACAGACCACCAGGACCCCGCGCAAAATTCAGTGAAGACATCACGGACTTCATCACCCCACACGCGCTCCCCTCCAAAGACTACATCCTTCTGGGAGACCTCAACTTCCACCTTGAAAAGATCAACGACCGCAACACCGCCACCCTCTTAGACAACCTCGCCAACCTCGGACTTAAACAACTGGTCACTTCCCCCACCCACATCGCAGGTCACACACTCGACCCCATCTTCACCTCCAGCAACCATGTCTCCTTCAGCCACACTACGGATCTCCTCTGGACTGACCACAGCTGTGTTCACTTCACCTACAACAAGCCGAAACCCATCATCCACCTCCAACCAACTCTACAAAGAAACTGGAACAAAATCACCACGGATCAGATCTCCACATCGCTCCTTCGAACCTCCCCAGCCCTCTCCTCTAACGCCAACGAAGCCGCCTCCAACCTCACCCTTTGGTTATCCAACACCGCCGACACCTTAGCACCACTGAAAAAACGTCAACACAAACTTGGCTACAAGAAGGCCTCATGGTTCAACGATGATCTCAAGAAGTCCAAGAAACTGTGCCGCTCCCTTGAAAAGGCCTGGAAAAAAGACCCATCCACCAGCAACAAGGACGCCTTCAAAAGCGCCACCCGTACTCACCACCAACTGATCCGAAAAGCCAAGAAAACAGCATTCAAGGATCGACTTGACAACAACGCCCACAACAGCAAGGAACTTTTCAACATCGTCAAGGAATTTTCCAACCCCTCGGCCAACTCCAACGACATCACCCCCTCTCAAACCCTCTGCGACTCCCTAGCCTCTTTTTTCCACAACAAGATTGCTGACATCCACAACAGCTTTGACAACCAACCCGGAAGCCAACCCACCCTACCATCTGCTGACCATCTTCCTCCCGTAAACACCCTTAACGCCTGGAACCCAATCTCCACTGAGGACACCATCCGCCTGATGAATTCCATCCACTCTGGATCCCCCACAGACCCATGCCCTCACCACATCTTCAACAAAGCAGACTCCGTCATAGCTCCGCACCTCCGAGACGTCATCAACTGCTCCTTCAACTCCGCTACCTTCCCAGAAGACTGGAAACACGCTGAACTCACCGCCCTTCTGAAAAAACCAACAGCAGACCCCACCGAACTCAAAAACTACCGCCCCATCTCGCTTCTTCCATTTCCGGCCAAAGTCATCGAGAAAGCTGTCAACAACCAGCTCGCCGCCTTCCTCGAAGCCAACAAATCACTCGACCCCTCACAATCTGGCTTCCGAGCCAAACACAGCACTGAGACCGCCCTCATCGCAGCAACAGACGACATTCGAACTCTACTGGACAATGGAGACACAGTCGCCCTCATCCTCCTCGACCTCTCTGCAGCCTTCGACACAGTCTGCCACAGCACCCTTTTACAACGCCTCAGAAACATTGGAATCCAAGGAAAAGCACTGGAATGGATCACCTCTTTCCTCACCGGAAGAACACAGAGAGTCCGCCTCCCACCATTCAAGTCCGAGGCCTCTGAAATCATCTGCGGCGTACCTCAAGGATCCTCACTCAGTCCCACCCTCTTCAACGTATACATGAGCCCCCTCGCGGCCATCGCCCGCCAACACAACCTCAACATCATCTCTTACGCGGACGACACTCAACTGATCCTTTCTCTCACCAAGGACCCCAGCACCGCCAAAACTAACCTACACGAAGGAATGAAAGAAGTCGCCGAATGGATGAAACAAAGCCGTCTGAAACTGAACTCAGACAAAACAGAAGTCCTCATCTTAGGTACATCCCCCTCTGCATGGGACGACTCCTGGTGGCCGGAAGCCCTCGGAAAAGCACCCATCCCGACAAACCACGCACGGAAACTTGGCGTCATCCTGGATTCTTCACTCTCAATGAACAGACAAGCCAGCGCCGTATCCTCTTCCTGCTTTAACATTCTTCGCATGCTCAGAAAAACATTTCGCTGGATCCCCTCCGAAACAAGGAAAACAGTCACCCACGCTCTAGTCACGAGCCGACTGGACTACGGAAACACCCTCTACGCAGGTACCACCGCTAAACTCCAGAAGAAACTACAACGAATCCAAAACGCCTCAGCCAGGCTCATATTAGACATCCCACGCAACGAACACATCTCTGGTCACCTTAAAGACCTCCACTGGCTACCCGTCAATAAGAGGATCACTTTCCGACTGCTTACCCACGCACACAAATCACTCTACGACATCGGACCAGATTGCCTCAACTCTCGACTGTCCTTCTACACCCCCTCCCGCCAACTTCGCTCTTCCAGCCAAGCCTTCGCCACTGTACCTCGCATCAACAAGACCACCATGGGAGGCAGATCCTTTTCATACCTGGCTGCCAAAACATGGAACTCACTCCCCGCTTACCTTCGCCTCACCCAGAATCACCTAGCGTTCAGAAAGCAGCTTAAAACGTGGATATTTGACAAATAATCCTCCTCCCCTTCCTAAGCGCCTTGAAACCCTCTGGGTATGTAGTGCGCTATACAAATTTTATGACTTGACTTGACTTGACTTGACTACTACAAGAAATACTACTGAAGCTGAGTAAGTCTAGAATATATCCTCGGATTCCTTCACCAGCCTGTTGCTATGACCTTATCCTCCCCAGCAAGTGTGTGGAATTATTGATGTCATTTAGTCAGACATCAAGCAAAACCACACAGCCCGGGGGAAGAGGGTTAGGGTTTGTAAAATGGATGGGAATGGGGGTTTCTTTTTGGGTAGGTTTTATTGAGAGAAGAAAAAAAAAGCACAGCATGGACAAACAATAATTGAAGATAAAGAAATCTTTGGGTACAAACTAAAGCTAACCACAAATCTTTTAAGTGACATAAAGGAAGTGCATGCCCTACTGCATGCATTGTTACTGAAAAGTAAGTAGTACTAGAATGCGACGGTACAGGGCTGCAGCGTTTTGACTAGCCTATCTCTCTGCACTCAGAGAAACACTTCTTACATTACATTAGGTTTAAAAATTAGTCGAATGAAAACCTATAGAATGGCTGTAGGGATCAATTTAGAAGCAGAGAGAGATCCAAGAAATGCAGTCACACTCATAGAAGAAAACAATGGATACTGTATCTGTATGTTGTTGGAGTTGTCCTGTTGAATTTGGTAAGTAAGTTGCATGCAGCAAACAATTCCTCTTATTAGCGGCACTCCTCCATTCCAGCTGACGCTTCGTCCATCAATGTTGGTGACCACTGACAGAAGACTGTGTCCACTGCCTGCCTGGCGGATGATGACTGAAACCCGGCCTGTAATTATTGAATGGAAAACAGGAAGTGCTATTACAATACCACTGATAAATAAATATAAGGTATGTACGCTGTGTGGTGCAAAAAGTCACACTTTGATTTTCCTAATAGACAGTACAATATTTTTGAAATTGCGTACTCTGTCTGAGTCACCTTTTGAAGGATAAATAAGTATGGCCA
The DNA here is from genome assembly GCF_964261635.1 of Lissotriton helveticus. Classification (NCBI taxonomy): domain Eukaryota; kingdom Metazoa; phylum Chordata; class Amphibia; order Caudata; family Salamandridae; genus Lissotriton; species Lissotriton helveticus. The sequence goes on from NC_136063.1 coordinate 1,230,348,547, forward strand.
AATTAATTTAGCGGATCTTTCCCCTCAAGTTAGGTGTACTGTAAACTGTGTTTCAGAACAAAATTAGACCTTCCCAGCAATGCTCCCACCAAGACCCTTACTAAAGCCAGTCGCAAAAATGTAGAAGACCCCCAATCAGATCTAAAAAAACGAGGCCTAGCAGAAAAATGGTGACAAAACGTACTTTGAAAGTAAAAGTAGGCCCAAATACCCCCTTACCCACTGTGGATTGTATTCAAACCACTTGCAAGCAAGCAAAAGTATCCATAGCCAGCATCGCTCCAAGAGTGCTCTAAGACCCCAGAACTCAGTTGCAAGAATCTAGAACACCCCGAAACACATGCAATCCTGCTGCTAGGGCTAACCCTAACGAACCCTAAGTTACAAAAAGTGCCAAAAGGCTTTTCCTTATGGATTTTGTCCAAACCACTTCTATCCGGTATTAGACCTTCCCAGGAATGCCCCAAGAGACCCGCCAACCCACCCGCAAAAAAGCACGCGACAACACCCCCAAACAGCCAAAAAGCAAAATCTCATACTTACAATACTATATCTCTCGGCCTTCGGTCCAAACGCGCTGTGCAGCTAGGTCATCATCATAACTCCTGTTTTCCACCACGGATTTCCTGAAAAGCAAATGCAATCAAGATTAGAACGTCGCAGCAGTGCTCCGACAGAGACACCAAAACCCACCCACAAACATCAGGAAGCCCCCCAAACATGCCCCCGAAAACGCTACATTGAGCAAGATGTCAGAAGAAATAGCAAAAAAAAATTCTGCATGGATTTTGTCCAAACCACTTCTATCCGGTATTAGACCTTCCCAGGAATGCCCCAAGAGACCCGCCAACCCACCCGCAAAAAAGCACGCGACAACACCCCCAAACAGCCAAAAAGCAAAATCTCATACTTACAATATCTCTCGGCCTTTGGTCCAAACGCGCTGTGCAGCTAGGTCATCATCATAACTCCTGTTTTCCAGCACGGATTTCCTGAAAAGCAAATGCAATCAAGATTGGACTGTCGCAGCAGTGCTCCGACAGAGACACCAAAACCCACCCACAAACACCAGGAAGCCCCCCAAACAGGCCCCCGAAAACGCTACATTGAGCAAGATGTCAGAAGAAATAGCAAAAAAAAATTCTGCATGGATTTTGTCCAAACCACTTCTATCCGGTATTCAACCTTCCCAGGAATGCCCCAGACCCGCCAACCCACCCGCAAAAAAGCACGCGACAACACCCCCAAACAGCCAAAAAGCAAAATCTCATACTTACAATATCTCTCGGCCTTCGGTCCAAACGCGCTGTGCAGCTAGGTCATCATCATAACTCCTGTTTTCCACCACGGATTTCCTGAAAAGCAAATGCAATCAAGATTAGACTGTCGCAGCAGTGCTCCGACAGAGACACCAAAACCCACCCACAAACACCAGGAAGCCCCCCAAACAGGCCCCCGAAAACGCTACATTGAGCAAGATGTCAGAAGAAATAGCAAAAAAAAATTCTGCATGGATTTTGTCCAAACCACTTCTATCCGGTATTCGACCTTCCCAGGAATGCCCCAGACCCGCCAACCCACCCGCAAAAAAGCACGCGACAACACCCCCAAACAGCCAAAAAGCAAAATCTCATACTTACAATATCTCTCGGCCTTCGGTCCAAACGCGCTGTGCAGCTAGGTCATCATCATAACTCCTGTTTTCCACCACGGATTTCCTGAAAAGCAAATGCAATCAAGATTAGACTGTCGCAGCAGTGCTCCCAGACCCCAAAAGTCACCCACAAACACCCAGAACCCCGCCAAAGAGCACCTCAAAGGCAAGCAAGTCAGCAAAAACGGCAAGAAATTTCCGCCTCATATTTGGTCCAAAACAATTTTATCCGTTATTAGAGCTTCACAGCAATGGGCCCAGAGCCGTCAACTCACCCGCAAAGAAGTAGAACACCTCCACAAGTGCTGAGTCTTTCTTCATTGGGCGTAATCCAGCCCTCTGCTTTGAGGGAAACAGGAGTCTGGAGGAGGAGGATAGAGGAGCATGTTCTTCTGAGCTTGTGAACCTGAGGAATGTAGACTGCGGCACCTTCAAATCAATAAGCAAACAAGTGAAGACAGTTCTGCTGATGGGCTTGTTTTTGTGATTAGGTGATTAAAGTTTGAATTAAATTAACTGTGCAAAACAAAGAAAGACAGACACACAGGAATAAAAGTGAATAAGGACGAAAAAGAAAGTTATTGATTCATTGTCTCATTTTCAGGGCTCGGTGTCAGGGAATAAGAATAAGAGTTCGTCATCATACTCTGCGAATTCAGGCAGGATGAGGTCAGCGTCACCGAACAGAGAACAAATTCCCTCATCTACGTTGCTGTCCTCCTCGTCTTCATGCTGCGTGCTTTCTCGTACTTTGTAATCTGGTGGTATGAGGTGCTGATTCATCTTGATCATTGTTAGCCTCTCCACATTTTTGGGCGAGAGGCGGCTCCGTTTGGGAGTTACAATGCCACTAGCAGCACTGAAAACACGTTCTGAAGACACACTTGCGAGTGGGCAAGACAAGTAGTTTATAGCCAGGTTGGAGAGCTGTGGCCACAATTTTTTTTCCCATGCCAATACTGCAATGGCTCATCATTAAGAAAGACCTCTGTTGAGTCATTCAGATAGTCCTGCACCATCGACTCAAGGTCCTCAACGGTTCCTCCACTTTGCTTACTTTTTGCTGTGCTTGTGACCTTTTTTCGAAAACCATACCCAAGCAAAGTTAGCCAATCCTCTTCAGCAGTCAATGTTACTCTTGTGTGTGGTGCAGATGATCCGGTTGCCGGTGTCTTTAACGGCTGAGAGGTCACTTGTGCCACAGCCACAGGTGCAGAAGTGGATTCTTTTGACTGGGGATGGCCTGCTGATGCTGATGCTGATGTACTGCCTTCTCCTTCAATATCCTGCCGTTCTTTTTCAAACCTCTTGGCTGACCAGGCTAGCCAACGTTTGTACTTTTTAACATCTTCATCAGCAAAAGGAAAGAATGCTTGGCCTGCCAGTGCCTTTTTGTAGCGTGGATCCAGAATAGTAGCACAAATGTAATGCTTTTCTGAGTTGATCATTTTAAGACGTTCATCACCACGTAGGCGCTCTAATAATTTCTCCGACAAAACAAAAGGGTCTTTGTTTTTTTCATCTTTTTCTAACTCAGAAGACACTGCCTTCAGTTGGTGCTCCAGCATGCACAACAATGGGATAGCTTTTCCCAAATTACAGTCCTCCTTGCTGACTGCACGCGTGAAGACCTCAAAAGGACTAAGCATTTCTGTCAGGCTTTTAACTATTTCCCAGTGCGCCGCATCCATCCTCAGGTCCTTCTGAGCTGTACCCAGTGTTAAGAAATAGTGATCGAGTACCGTATACTGCTCATACAGACGCTCAAGCATGTAGAAGGTTGAGTTCCAATGTGTTGCCACCTCCTGGATGAGTGCTTTCACTGGCATTCGACGTTCATGTAGCAGGCTCCTCAGATGCTTCCGAGCCTTAAAAGAATGGCTGAAATGGTTGCACATTTTTCGGCAGGTGGCCATTACCTCGCACGCTGGACTGTCTTTCTCACTCAAGAATTTTTTAACTACCAGGTTGATACAGTGCGCCAAACACGGCACTCTGAAATAGTCACCCAGCGCCATGGCCTTAACTACATTGGCGCCATTATCCGTGGAAACATAACCAATCTGGCGTTTTTTTGGGGACAGCCAGTGAAAGACCTTTTTGTTAAACTCGTCCAAAATGTTTCGTGCTGTGTGACTTTTCTCCAAGCCGAACATGGCTAGTGTTGCATGTTTCCGAGCAGCTTTAAAAACTTGGTCCGGGTCAACACCTGCGTTTAGCTTTGCTTTAACCCCTGAAAAAGAGACCCAGTGTGCAGTGATGCACATGTAATCAGCGCCTGCGCCACTGGTCCACATGTCTGTTGTCAGATGTATAGTGTGAAGAGCACTCTTCTGCAAAGCTGCCCCAATCACCTCCAGCACATCTTCATGTAGTGCTGGAACCGCAACTCTGGCAAAATAGAACCGGCTAGGGACCTTCCATTTACGGGCAGAGCGCTGCCACTAATTCTAGAAAACCTACCGCTTCTACAAAAGAAAAAGGGAGAAGGTCCACAGCTAGCATTTTAGCCAGCTTAGTGTTATACAGACGCGTCAGTGGGTGGTTGCGTTCATATGGCGCGTCTGAACAAAACATGGTTCTAATGTTGCCCTGGACCAAGCATTTACGGGATGATAATGACTTCTTTGACCCAATTATGCTCGCTGGTGAACTTTTTCGCGTTGGTGTCTCACTCGCTCCAACACTCTTAGTGTGCCTCACATGGGGTGTGCTGCTGACAGGGGTACTGGGTGTAAGTGAAGTGTTTGACACGTCTTCTTCCTCCTCGTCATCATCAGATGAAACATCAACGTTTTCTTGACTTCCAATTCGGGCTTCCTTGATCGCCTTTAGGTGCGCAAACCATTGGACAGTGTGCTGTCTCCTAAGATGACCTCTCTTGCCTCCGGTACCATAGTTGGTACCAAACTTACCACGACTAACTGCAACCTTACAAATGGTACAAATGGCGAACTTTTCCCTTTTTGGGCAAACAGTAAAGAAGTCCCAAACTGGGGACTTGAAGTGTCTGTGGGGGCCGGAGGAGGCGGCGATACTGGTGGTGGTGGTCATGCTGCTAATGCCAGATGAAGTGGAGGATCTGGATTGCCCAACTTTTGTACGTTGTGCACTTTCACCGCCACTAATTAAGGTCGAGGTGGATGGAGGTCCCTTCTTGTGAGAAAGAAATATGGAAGCGGTACGAGTTGGTGTACTACTTAACTCCAATGATTGTGGTGTTTCCACTGCCTCCTCGTCGACAACATCATCATCATCACGCTCAGCAGCTTTTCGGGCTAGGGTCAAAATGTCTGTTTGCTGCATGCCCGCTGGGGCTGCAGTGACCTTTATGATGACTGGGTCGTCGTTGTCAGAGTCTTCATCAGCAGCAGTATCCACCACTTCTTGTTGAGCCTCATCATCACACTCCATAACTCTGAGACTTTGGACAAGCTTCCTTTTACGCTTAACTACCTATGTCAGATCATGTGCCTCACTCTCAGACGGCAGTGGTGCTGGTTCCCAATTTTGATCCGTATCATCAGAAGGAGGTGTGCTTGAAGAAGATGTAGACACCACCCTTGATCTCTTCCTTGCTAGGGGTGTGGAAGACAATGAATGATCATCAGGAGGAGTGTCTTCCTCAAATGATACCTCGCCTTGATTGTCGATTTCCTGATGTGCCCCTACTTCGGGAGGAACAACTATTGTGGGCACTTGTGACCCTCCTTGCACCTCTGCTTGCGCATCTCCTTGCGCTGCCTCTCCTTCCACATGTACTTGGGCTTGTACTTGCACATGTGGTTTTTGTTGCGGCTGTGGTTGTTCAACACTCGTCAGATGAGTTACAACAACCTGTGTTGATTGAGGGACATTGCTGCTACTTTCTTGCGATGAGCCAACATCACTGGTCGATGGTGATTGAACAACTAGACTAAGTGCCTCTGCAGCAGTGAAGGGCTTGGACTTAAGTTGGCGTGGTGGTGGTGGTGGCACTGAGTCCAATGGAGCGGGGGTGCTGCTCCCAGCTTGGTCCCCAGCAGATCCCGCTGCTGCTGCAGGCATACTTTATTTTTTACTCCCAAAAAAAGGGGCGGTCGGCACACCAGTCTCCTTGGTAACTTGCTTCTTCTGCTCCTTACTGGCAACTTTCTTGCTAGAGGAGCTACGGGTATTTTTTTTTGGGGCCATCTTCTTCAGAGCAGGTCAGAACAGCAGGCAGCAGTTGCACGAGTTGCAGAGTTGTCTGTGTCCAGACGTGACGTCGCGTGACGTTATGCTGCACACACACACCGCTGCAGGACTTCTTCCTGGCACTGGTGGTTCTCTTGAGTCTTGTGCACCTAAAAGCAATGGAAGACAGAGGAACATCAGTTCGGTTATACACCCCAAAAAATCGAAAAACACAGAAAAATCAGCACAATCCCATGCCATCCATGATGTTTACATTCAAGTCACCCCACAGAAAGACTAGGCCCATGCAACACTCACTACCCCTGGGCATAATGGATGAAAAGTAGGCAAAATAAGTGCAGGCCTCAGACACTGCCTCTCTTCAAAATGGCCCTTGCACCCCAAGCCCATGTTGCCTGTACCAGCCAGCACTCAAGATGACCACCAACACCACCCACATGGCCAGTCCACATCAACAGTACACCCCAAAAAAAACGAAAAACACCCAAAAATCACCACAATCCAATGCCATCCAGGATGTTTACATTAAAGAGAGTGAGACCCCACAGGCACACTCAGTCCATGCACCACTACCCCTGGGCAAAAGGCCACACCAGCAGCCCCCAAAAAACGACAAAAAACACAAAAAAACAGCACAATCCCAGCCCATCCATGGCCTCAATGGTGTTTAAATTCAAGAGGACACCCCACAGAAAGACTAGGCCCATGCAACACTCACCACCCCTGGGCAAAGGGCCCCACCAGCAGCCCAAAAAAACGACAAAAACCACAAAATTCAGCACAATCCCAGCCATCCATGGCCTCAATGGTGTTTAAATTCAAGAAGACACCCCACAGAAAGACTAGGCACATGCAAAACTCACTACCCCTGGGCATAATGGATGAAAAGTAGGCAAAATAAGTGCAGGCCTCAGACACTGCCTCTCTTCAAAATGGCCCCTTGCACCCCAAGCACATATTGCCTGTACCAGCCAGCACTCAAGATGGCCACCACCACCACCACCCACATGGCCAGTCCACATCAACATTACACCCCAAAAAAACAGAAAAACACCCAAAAATCACCACAATCCAATGCCATCCAGGATGTTTACATTAAAGAGAGTGAGACCACACCACAGGCACACTCAGTCCATGCACCACTACCCCTGGGCAAAAGGCCACACCAGCAGCCCCAAACAAACGACAAAAAACACAAAAAAAAGCACAATCCCAGCCCATCCATGGCCTCAATGGTGTTTAAATTCAAGAGGACACCCCACAGAAAGACTAGGCCCATGCAACACTCACCACCCCTGGGCAAAGGGCCCCACCAGCAGCCCCAAAAAACGACAAAAACCACAAAATTCAGCACAATCCCAGCCCATCCATGGCCTCAATGGTGTTTAAATTCAAGAAGACACCCCACAGAAAGACTAGGCCCATGTAACACTCACTACCCCTGGGCATAATGGATGAAAAGTAGGCAAAATAAGTGCAGGCCTCAGACACTGCCTCTCTTCAAAATGGCCCCTTGCACCCCAAGCACATGTTGCCTGTACCAGCCAGCACTCAAGATGGCCACCACCACCACCACCCACATGGCCAGTCCACATCAACAGTACACCCCAAAAAAACCGAAAAACACCCAAAAATCACCACAATCCAATGCCATCCAGGATGTTTACATTAAAGAGAGTGAGACCACACCACAGGCACACTCAGTCCATGCACCACCACCCCTGGGCAAAAGGCCACACCTGCAGCCCCAAAAAAACGACAAAAAACACAAAAATCAGCACAATCCCAGCCCATCCATGGCCTCAATGATGTTTAAATTAAAGAAGACACCCCACAGAAAGACTAGGCCCATGCAACACTCACTACCCCTGGGCATAATGGATGAAAAGTAGGCAAAATAAGTGCAGGCCTCAGACACTGCCTCTCTTCAAAATGGCCCCTTGCACCCCAAGCACATGTTGCCTGTACCAGCCAGCACTCAAGATGGCCACCACCACCACCACCCACATGGCCAGTCCACATCAATAGTACACCCCAAAAAAACTGAAAAACACCCAAAAATCACCACAATCCAATGCCATCCAGGATGTTTACATTAAAGAGAGTGAGACCACACCACAGGCACACTCAGTCCATGCACCACTACCCCTGGGCAAAAGGCCACACCAGCAGCCCCAAAAAATGACAAAAAACACAAAAATCAGCCCATCCATGGCCTCAATGATGTTTAAATTCAAGAAGACACCCCACAGAAAGACTAGGCCCATGCAACACTCACCACCCCTGGGCAAAGGGCCCCACCAGCAGCCCCAAAAAAACGACAAAAACAACAAAAATCAGCACAATCCCAGCCCATCCATGGCCTCAATGGTGTTTAAATTCAACAAAACAGTTGTATCATGCACCCATAACCAACCCTGGTCCTACTGGATACTGTGGCTACACACAATATATTTTATTTAATGTTCTGAAAAAGTTCCAAAATTGTAGTTGCAGCAACTGTAATGCCCCAAACAAACTTACTTGTGAAAGTTGATTTCTAATCCAAAAGTGATCCAAAGAAATTCAAAAAGGCCTCAAATCCAAATATCCAGCAGCACCCACAAAAAGTAATCCTTCCAGGTCAAGGTCCAAATGAAAGTGACCAGCACATGAAGAAAGCACTGGGAGGAGCCTGCTGGACAGGAACAGGAAGTTGGAGACTGTGGGGCACTTCCTTCCCCCCCCCAAAATGGACTCCTTGCAAAAAAAAAGGCCATGCAAATGTCAACCTCAGGAGTGATTCTGATAAAAATCATCATTTTCTGAAGGTTTATCCTGTTTGCTGGTGGATTTCTTGTGCAGAATTGCAAAATCTCTATTTCGCGAGTGCGAGATTGTTCCTGTCCGCCGCAACTACGTGTTCGCAATTGCGAACTCTCGCGAGGCGTGCTGTGCAAGGTGGCAAGCCGCGATTACGTATTCGCGGGCGCCAAACTCCCGCGGGATCCCGCAGCAAGATCCAAAATGGCGCAGCACTCGCAAAATATGATCGAGAAAAACAACTCGGCAAACGCTTAATGACGGAAAGTGAACGCCGTGCACCACGCCGCGCGCCGCAATATTGTATAAACAAGCAAAAAATCCGCCGCGAGCGAATTCACGGATTTTCGACGAAATTCGCGAGAGTTCGCGGATTGCGAATTTGCCGAAAATCCGAAAAATCCGCGAGCGGAATGGATTTTACGGCCATGCTTAACCAGGACCTATTGGCCGGGTTCCAACCGATGACCTGGACCCTCTGGTAGCGGCCGCAATGTTTCGGATACCTGTTGATGAATAGAACGTAAATCTTTAGTTAATGCATATAGATAGTCTGTCATCAAAGGATAATCAATATCTCTAAAGGATCTGGACATTGGGACTCCCCACACATTGGCGGGTCTACCGAAAACCACCTCGTAAGGGGATAAACCGGTTCGTGTGTGTGGGGTGGTTCTTAAAGATAACAGAGCCAAGGGTAGGGCATCGGGCCATTTTAATCCTGTACTAGCACAAATCTTGGCCATTTTTAACTTCAGTATGCCATTATATTTTTCAACGAGGCCTGCCGATTGAGGATGTCTGGCTGCATGAAACTTCTGCCTGATTTGTAATCCATCACAAACACTCCGGACCAGGGTAGCATTGAAGTGTGAGCCATTGTCAGACCAGATAATTTGGGCCAAACAAAAGCGGGGAAAATACTCCTTAATCAGAGCCTTAGCAGTAGCCACTGCGGTGGCTTCCTTAGTGGGGTAGGCTTTGACCCATTTACTGAACGCACAAACCACCACCAGTACATATTTTAAGTTATTCACTCGTTCCATCTCTATATAATCAAACTGAAGCACTTCAAAGGGTAAAGATGGGGGAGCAAAGTTTCCACTCAGGACAGTCTCTCTACCCCCCGAATTATAACGTAAACACACTGTGCAATACTTGACCACATGTACTGCTGTTTTAGGAATGTTGGGATTATTCCAAACTGGACCCAGCACTGCACAAATACCTTTTGCTCCTATGTGTGCTGGACCATGGGCCATGGTCACTACAGCATATACCAATGCATTGGGGAGTAACCAACGTTGTTTCTCTGTGCGATCTACCCAACATTCATTTTTATCCAATTGTCCCACTTCTTGTTCCCACTTCTGTATCGCATCTACCGTGGCTTCTTTCTGCAATTCTCTCACACTTTCAATGGTATTATCAAACACAGATGTTTCTGCAACCCACCGGGCTGAGGCACTAGGGAACATGGGAGTCATTTTAGTTTGTGCGGTTTCTTTTGCTACCGAATCAGCATATGCATTTCCCTTTCCTGCAGAATCAATGATTTTTTTATGAGCGCTACATTTAATAATGGCAACCTTATCTGGTAAAGTCAGGGCATGCAATAAACGATCAATTAAAGGATCATGTTGAATTTTCTGGCCATGTGTAGTAAAGAAACCCCTCTCCCTCCACAGCCTCCCAAAGCTATGGGCGACACCAAAGGCATACTGGCTGTCTGTGTAAATATTTACCCTTAAACCTTTACTAATCTCACAGGCTCGTGGTAGTGCTATTGGTTCAGCTACCTGGGCTGAGTGATGTGAAATCCTAGCGGTTTCCACCACCGTTTTTAAGGTTGTAATGGCATATGCAGCTGTGGCCGTACCATCTGGTAATTTAAAGCAAGAACCATCCACATACAATTCTCTCTAGGGTTCTGGTAAGAGGGTGTCAGTAAGGTCTACGCGACCTTCAGTTTCTTCCTCAGTTCTAAATATATAGTCGTGAACATCATTTGTTTCAGCATCGGAAGGGAGAGGCAATAGTGTGGCTGGATTCAATGTAGCACATCTTTTGATTGTAATGTGTGGTGCAACCAATGTTAATTCATATCCTGTCAAGCGAGCACTCGTAGGGTGCTGGGTCTTAGTTCTATTTAACAGAATGTCTACTGCATGTGGTACCAAGACTGTAAGTTCCGTATTCAAAACAATACCCTCCGATTGTCAGATGGCCACCGCTACTGCCGCAGTGACCCTCAGACAACTGGGAAGGGCTTGAGCAACCATGTTTAATACTGATGAAAAAAAACACAGGGTCTCTGTTTCCCTCCGAAATCCTGTGTTAACACTGAAAGGGAGCAACCGTCTACCTCGTGCACGTAAAGTGAGAAAGGTTTTCGGTAATCTGGAATACCCAAGACAGGTGCAGAACATAAAGCAGATTTCAAAGAATCAAAGGCTTCTTGACATTCATCCGTCCAGGGTAGGGGTTTATGCACATCTTTGGTGGTCAAATACAACAAGGGTTTAGAGAGAAGTGAATAGTTAGGAATCCATTGACGACAGTAAGAGGTTATGCCAAGAAAAGCACGAACATCACGTTGAGTACGAGGTACAGACATGTTAGTAATCACAGATATTCGTTCTGGTGTTAGACGTCTCCCCGCTTTCGACAGCAAGTAGCCGAGGTAGGTCACTTCCTGTCGACAATATTGAAATTTAGAGAGGGAGACTTTATTTCCATTGACAGCCAAATGATGTAACAATTTTACCGTTGCGTCCTTGCAACAGTCCTCCGTATCAGAGGCCACCAAAATATCATCCACATATTGGATGATTGCGTTGCCTGCAGGCAAGACTAATTCATCCAGGACTGCTTTTACAGCCTGGCTATAAATGCTAGTACTTTCTGTATAGCCTTGGGGTGCGCGCGTAAATCTAAAGCTTCGGCCTCCTAATGAGAATCCGAAGATATGTCTGCTGTCAGGATGGATTGGAGTACTAAAGAAGGCGTTCTGTAAATCTATCACAGAAAAATATTGAGCCGTCGGAGGAATCATTGTCAAAATGGTTGTTATATCTGGTACCACTGGGTACTGGGGGATGACTACTTTATTGACCGCTCGCAGGTCGATCACAAAACGATAGGCAGTTTTATAATCAGGGGCGCCATCAATCGGAGTCCTTTTTAAAATCGGTAAAATAGGACTATTACAAACATTAGCAGCCGTCTCTTCCACCACCTCTCTGTCAACTAGATCACGAATGATTTGTAACAAGGCCTGTTCGCCTTCTGGTGAAATTTTATACTGAGGAATGCAAGGCAGCTGCGCATTTGGTTTCAGGGTTATTGACACAGGCGCTATTTTCAACAAACCAACATCGGTATCCCCTGTTGCCCACAGTGTCCCAGGAATGGTGGAGAATTCAGGAGGCAACGTCTCATTTTTAGCAAAGTATTAGGCCTCTTTTACAGATGGTTTCTGCATTGTCAAATAAACACCATCAGGGGAGCAATAAATACGAGCATGCAATCTTTTTAAAATGTCTAACCCTAAAAGGTTTTCACCACAATTAGAAGTCAGAAGGAAGGGGGTGTGCATGGAAATGGGACCTATCGTAAAAGGCAGAGGTTTTGAAACGGGGCTCACTACTGGTATTCCAGAGAATCCCACTGATACATTATTTTGGCCAGACAGAGTTGCCCCTGAGACCAGTGTACGAGCGACTGAACTACTTATCGCCCCAGTATCCACTAAAAACTTTCCCGATGTACCCAACAGTTCTCCTTGCACATAAGGTCCCTCTTGGTCTACTGGTACAGTAATATGGCCCCCGCTCTGTCCATGGCTGTCTCATGCATAATTCCGTTCAGCATATCTATCATCCTGGTAAATCTCATTGTAATATTGTCTATTCTGTGGGTCATCAAAATAATTTTTCCGAGAACCCTCACGTTGTGACTCTTCTCTTCTCATGCTATTCCGATCCATGTTCCCTCGGCCTCTTCCCCGTCCTCTACCAGGGCCATTCCTTGTCAATAACAGAGGGCAATCTATTCTCCAATGGCCTTCCTCCTTACAATAAGAACACTGATTTATTCCAATATTCAGCTGGCCTCCGCTTCCTCTTCCTGTTGCCTGACCTTTCTGAAAAGAACCTCTTACTCCCCGTCCCGAATTATTCCCTCTACTAACTTGCTGCAGTAGCACCTGAGTTTTTAAATCCTTAGCCTTTTTCTCTGATTTCTCCTTACTTTCATTTTCTCGATGTTCATAATATTGGGCCATGCTAAGAATAACAGAGGGTGCAGCCGTAGTCCATGTGCTTTCTGCCAATTGGAGACGAGTCATGACCTCGGGAAGCAAATTTGTGACACATCTGTTTACAAATAATCGAATTCCACCCTCCGTAGAGAGGTCCTGACCACTAAAATCTATGAACACTTTCTCAAACCTGGTGAAAAAATCGGACACACTCTCGTCCTTTTTCTGCTTACAAGCTGTCAATTTATCCCAATCTACCTTCCTTGGAGGGAGGAGAGTCTGCATATAGGTAACAATTTTTTCTGGTACTGCTAATATTTCATCCCGGGGTTTCTCACCCGGCTTTCGTTCCTTATCCCAATCCTTTAATTGCGTCCAAGTTCCCCCCAACTCAGGAACGTGGTCTGTATCATGTATCTGTCTCCAAATATCCACCGGAATTAGGAGACCAAAAACCAGCTCAATGTCAGCTATAGTCATAATGGCCGAATTGGCAGCTTCTGTCAATTCTTTATAATAGGCAGTAGGATTTTTACGGGGGTCAGGGAGCTGGGCTTTTAACGTAAGGACCTCACTTCGTTTCCAAGGGGTGTAGACCCATTGTTCCTGAAGTCTAGCGTCCACTCGTGCTCTTGTGATCGTGCCCCCATTATCCCTTATTTCAGGTAGCTCCGGTAAGAAAAGAGGATGCACCTCTCTCATAGGATGCTCTGCCCCCGATTCAGCACTCTTCCAGTGCATCCGTTCCCTATAATGCAGAAGGGTGTTTACATTCTGATACACTTCCTCGATTTGGAGATGAAATTTATGAGCCCGATCTCTGATGTCACGCAGTATCTGAGGAGGTAATCCTTCCTCAAAACACTGTTCCCATAGCGAGATCAATCGAATCGCCATGCTCTCTAGAGCCAACTGTTGCGCAACAGGTTCAAAATCCTTCATAGTACTCCAAATATCCTCCAAAGTATAAATAGGATTCCGCATCCACTGGGATGCCTGAATTATAATAGCTCTCCTCTCCTCCTGTCCCAACAACGACAGAGTGAAAGCTCGCTGATCACTCAAGTCAGACATCGGTCGCTTGGGCGTGGCACCTGGACCAACTAGATCCTGGAGCTCTGAAGTGGTCTGGGTCGGAGGAGAAAGAAATACGGGGTACAGGGGAGAAGGAACAGCCGCGTCTGGCTGAAGGGATATTAAGGGCGAGGTAGTTGGTCGAAGAGAAGGAGGAGAAATCGGAATATCGGGTCCCGATCTACCGACGGGGGCCGTGGCGGTCAGTCCCGATGGGGGTCCGACGGCCGAGACGGCACCCGCTTGATCAACTCGTACCACAGGCACAGCCGGATACAAGCCTTGCGGGGCATAAGGGGGAGGTGGTCGAGCTTCCAGTAATTACTCTAATTCATCCCCTGTCTCTGGTCTAGCCATGTAGCTGTTATCAGTTTCCAACCGGAACTGCCTATCCATTCATTCAATATTCTTTTCCACCTTATCCTTATCATATGCTATTGCTTTCTGTGTGACCGTTTGACCCGACTTCATCTTCCCCAGCTTCTCTTCCCTGATTCGTCGTCTCTTTGCTTCCTTTAACCATAAATTCAAGGAATCAAACATAGACTGAAGACTCTTCTTCATGAACAATTTTGTCTGTATATAATTAATTTTTTTCTCGTCAAAAGACCCTGTGAGAGGCCATTGTAAATCCGAATTGTCCCTAGTGTACTTGTTCCACAAAGTATTAAACAAAATTGGCTGTAAGCCATGCTTGGTGTACATGTCGAAACTGGGGCTGCCTTCGGGAGGGGCAGGCTGTCTTTCTTCGAGCCGTGTTCCCTTCCGACAGCAGCACCCAAAACACAATTTACTAAAACAGGACATTGTGCTTTCTTCTACTCGCTCTTTTACATATAATCACGCACACACAGTTGGACGCGTCCTTTCATAGCATTCACTCATGCAATCGTCTCAATAAAGTGCTGCAAAGCAGTGCAAGGCAATTAGTTATCGTAACCTGTTCAAATGCAAATGACGTCTTCAAATACGAACAGAGCCCGTCGACTCCTGTTCGGGGAATCGATTCAAAAGAATTCCAGACCAAAAGATTCACAAAAAGAGACTATCATTAGAGTGCTCCGAGACCCTCAGATCGGGGACCCACGAACTCTCTCGCAGGCCATCCCATGGTCCTGTTCTGGTTGGGCCGGGTATCTGGACACGTCTCCAGACCCCTAGCTTACCCAGATGCTCCCAGAGATTTCCCGGAGAGAATTCGGCCGAGCGAGCAACACCGTACTCTGCTAAGGAATCAGAGGTGGTCTCAATTAATCACAAAACAAGTCCAAGAGATCTCTGCTCGTGCAGCCCCTTCGCCACAATGACAGGTCCCTCGATTCCCTCGTGGTCCGGCTTCCCCGGCCACCTTCGAACAAAGACAGCTAACTGTATATCCAAAAGCCACACTTCCCCGAAAGGAGTCTTATTCAATTCGATTTCAAAAATCACTCACCTGGTGCACTCAGGTCGATTGCGAGTACTCCACTGCTGACACCTAGACAGACCGACACTGTCTGTCCCTCTCTCGGGTTAAGCCCATAGGACTCCGGCATAGGGTCTTTAGCAGGTGGGAGGGAAACTGGACTCGAGGGTGGAACAAGCTTGTTTTCGTACCGCAAACGGGTGGTTCAAATCAGCATTCGTTTTCCGTCCACCCACTCGGCCAGAACTCCTCCCTGTCCTGTCACCCCTGTTAACAGGAGGGGACGACCCTATCGCGGAGTCCCGGCGGAGTCGTAACTGAAGGATCCAAAATTTAATTCCAGTGGACTATACTTACCAATAGCCCGCATACATATATTAGTATTAATAATTCAGTCGGCAATGGAGAAGGTTCAATCGTTTATTCAGAAAATACAAGCCCTGGCAGGGGAGCCTCAGTCTACACGACCCTCAGAGGTGCGCAGAGGAGACTGATTACATGTTCAAAATACAAAGCATATATACGTTTCATGTGTTCAAGATGACACCCTACAAGGAAGATACAGCTTGTCAGTAAGCCAAGAGGAATGCCCATATAAGGAACAATTGATTGCTATTAGCCTGGGCCTAAGCTATTCCGGGGGCAGGTCAATGAGGTGCCTCCGTGTCTATCTGTAGCCTGGGGAGTACAGGAACGGGCTCTGCTAGAATGTGCGCATCCCACTAGAAAGGCAGATGTGACCTTGTGTCTCCCTGATCTACCAGCTAACAATCATAGTAATCGGCCTAGCCGCCATCATGCTTTCGAGCAGCGAGGGTGATCACGTGATTTCAGGGAAATAACACGGGCACACAAGGAAACAAAACAAACTGACTCTAGTTATATCAATAGGAACAAGCGAATAAAAATTGCAATTGCGGTTTATAATGTATCTTACTACGTGATTATATAATTACGAGGTTACATTAGATATATTAGGCCAATAATGCATGGTATCGAAAATTCGATCCCAACATACTGCCACCTTGAATGAGTAGCCTAGGTTGGTCATTCACCTGCAAGATCATGTCAGTCTCACTTTGATGTTTCTCTATGTAGTGTGCGACAAGTGGGGCATTATCCACTTTACAATGGATGCGGCTCTTCTGCTGGATAATGCAGTATTTAACCATTTGTGTGGTCTGTCCGATGTATACAAGATTGCAGGAGCATCGTATCGCATAAATGACATTGACGGATCGGCATTTTGTGAACGTGTTGAGTTCATATCAGCGGCCATTGGCTTTGAATTCTTTAGTGTTGATCATTAAGGCACATCGCCACAGTTCTAACATTTATAGTGTCCAACAATAGGCGGGAGGCCCCATGCTGAGGTGATTACTTCTGTGCTGTTGGGTGTCTTGGGTCACATGATGGCGTGTACAAGGTGGTTTGTCAAATTTTTTCCTTTGTTGTAGGAAAAAAGGGGAGGTTGCTGAAATGCCTATTGGGTGCAAAAGATGTGCCAATTCTTCTTAATGATTTTTCTGACCTTGTAGCTTGAGGCGGTACAAAAGGGGGTGGTGATGGACGGAGCATCTATACCAATCAAACACTCACACCCAGTCAACAGATCTGGGATAAATCCATCACCGCTCTTTAGCCCACTCTGCCACCCCTGTTCAGACATGGTCATATGCAAATCAGTCTGACCCTGTGCCTCATGGGAACAGTCCAGCCCGAACTGCCAAGCCATGCCTTCCCTGGACCGGAAACAAGCTTCCTAGGACCGGTTTCTGGCATTTCAGCCGTCTTCAGCCAGGCTTGCTTGAAGACAGTGGCAAAGTGAGCAAGGGACTCACGTCTGAGCATACCCTGCCAACTTATGGCGAACAAAGCGGTACAAAAGGGGGTGGTGATGCACGGAGCATCTTAACCAATCAAACACTCACACCCAGTCAACAGATCTGAGTTTAATCCATCACCGTTCTATAGCCCACTCTGCCACCCCAGTTCAGACATGGCCATATGCAAATCAGTCTGACCCTGAGCCTCAAGGGAACAGTCCAGCCCTACCTGCCAAGCCATGCCTTCCCTGGTCCGGAAACAAGCTTCCTAGGACCGGTTTCTGGCATTTCAGCCATCTTCAGCCAGGCTTGCTTGAATCCAGTGGCAAAGTGAACAAGGGACTCGCGTCTGAGCATACCCTGCCAACTTATGGCGAACAAAGCGGTACAAAAGGGGGTGGTGATGGACGGAGCATCTGAACCAATCAAACACTCACACTCAGTCAACAGATCTGGGTTTAATCCACCACCGTTCTTTAGTCCACTCTGCCACCCTAGTTCAGACATGGCCGTATGCAAATCAGTCTGACCCTGTGCCTCCTGGGAACAGTGCAACCCGAACTACCAAGCCAAGCTTGTTGCTTGAGGGGCAGACATTGGAAACAAAGTGGATACAGTTGTTTTTCGGCTTCTGGTTGGGTGTAACTAAAATGTCTCTGTCACCATACCTTGTGCATTTGCGTGCACTGGAGACCAAGCGACATGGATAGCTACATTGAATGAGTTTGATGGTGAGAATGGCAGCTTCACAGAAATGATCCCTTTTCTGTTTGCAGTTCCTCTGAATATGGAGGAACTGTCAGTAAGGAAGGCCATATCTGAGGCCACGGCGAGGGTAGCTGGAATAGAGTAGCAGAGTATTACGTTTGGTGGGTTTTCCGAATAATGTAGTTCCTATTAAACCGTCTTCCACATGAAGGCTTAAGTCAAGGAAGGAGAGATCATTGGACTTGGATTCAGAGGTAAATTCAGGTGTGGTTGGGAAACATTAAGCCAATCTAAGAAGGTACTCAAGTTTTCTTTATTTTCTGTCATTGATGTACCTTTGCCAAAAATAAATATGTTTCAGAAAGTGTTGCTGGCCTTCAAAATATGGGTTGTTTCTAGGTTACGCACGTACAGAATTGCAAAGTTTGGGGCAAAACAGGCACCCATTGTGAAGCCCTTGATTTGAATGTAAAAAGTCTCTATATATTATAAGTAGTTGTTGCTGTGGGCAATTCTGAGTAGATTCATAATTAAATCTGTGGGTATCTGTGTGGGTGTTGGTCTGGTTTCTAGAAGGTTATGGATAACTAGTAGGCCATCGTCATGCAGGATGTTGGTGTATAGGGACTCAATGTTCAATGCGACATCAGTTTGGAGTTTATGTCAAAAGGTCTATCTTCAATGAGATTACTTAGATCCATACTGTCTCTGTCTGTGTGTGTAACAAAGTCCTTTGTCACGGTGTCAATATATTTGCCCAATGGTTCAAGGATGGAACTGCAACCGGAGACAATTGGGCATCCTGTTAGATTGGAAGCGTCCTTGTGGATTTTGGGGAGAACATAGATGACAGGCGTGCATGGATATTGATTATTCAAGTAAGTAAGCTCTTTCTCTGAGATTATGTTGAGTAGTTTTGCCCAGTTTGTCACTGTTTGTATTTTGGTTCTGGTGTCTGGTAGGGGGTCAGTAGTGAGTGGACGGTAGTTGGAGCTGTTGCCTAGCTGTCTAGTTATCTCTGTGCCATATTTGTCGATGTACATCACTACAATGCCTCCACCCTCGTCTGCTGGTTTGATAACAACATTTAGATTATTTTTGAGGTTAAGTTAAGGCCTGTTTTTTGGCCAAAGTAATATTTTAAGGGATGTACTCCAAACCATCCTTGATCGTGTGGAGGAATAATCTCTCAAATGATAGTATTTCAGGTGGCATGAGAGAAGCCGAAAGACGGAAGGTAGAAGGGGGCCGAAAGGGGGAAAAAGGTACAAGATCAGAGGCTGGTCTATCTGTAAAACAATTTGTGTTAAATGAATTGTGAACCAAAAGTATCTTGTATATATTGCTAATTTTCTTTACTCTGCGCTGTTCCTCGCTGTGTCACTAGTCATTTGCGCCGCTCACCGTTTGTCCCATGAGCACTCATGTGCACAAGTTTTTTCAGGTTACGCCCACATTAATTGTAAACAGTTCTGATACTGTTCTTTTGCTTATTTTACTAATGGATCTGCAGCACTGATTGTGCTACCCACTTAAGTAGCCTTTAAACATGTCTCAGGCCTGCCATTGCAGAGCCTGTTGGTGCAGTTTTAATTTTAATCTGCCATGTCGACCTGGCAAAATAAACGTTTTTATGGGTCCAAACATTCCTTTTAAAAACACATAAGTCACGCCTAAGGTAAGCCCTAGACAGCCCTAAATGCAGGGTGAAGTGTATTTTAACAGTGGGACATGTACTTTTAATTTTTGCATGTCCTGGTAGTGGAAAACTCCTATATTTGTATTTTACTACTGTGAGGCCTACTTCTTTATAGGATAACATTGGGTTATTGTATTATGCTTAATAGGTGCTAACTTTTGTTTGGGAACAAGTAAACATTTCATGTTTGGTGTCTGAGAAATTGTAACTAAAAGTCATATTTTATTGTATATCCAGATTTAAATTACAATTTTGAAAATGGCACTTTTAGAAATATTTCTTAACTTGACCAAATCATTCTTTTTTCACTATTGTGAGGCCAACCTCTTCCATAGGAGAACATTGAAATGGCGTATTACACTTGATAGGTGCTAAATTCTGTTTGAGAAGAGGTGAACATTTCATGTTTCATGTATGAGAAATCGTAATTAAAAATCCACTTTAATTGTAGACATGGATTTTAAGTTAATTTTAAAAATGGCACTTTGTGAAAGTTTGCATTTTCCTGCCCTAACTCTTTGGTGCCTTTAGCCTGTTCCTGGATCTCATGACAGAGTGTAGTTGGCAGTTGGACTTTATTTATTCTTCCCAGTCAGCTAAACAATAGAGGGATTAGCTGTGCCTAAATGTGCCATCGCTGGCAGTATGGGGATGGAGCTGGTCACAGCCCCACTTGCAACTGAATATGCTATGCCCTGTGTTTACACAAAGCACTTGTCACAAATGCATTGTTCATGCAGCCCACTTGGAGTCAGGATAGGGGAAGCAGGAAACTTCAAGAACTGCAAAGGAAATTCTCTAGAAACTTTCTCTGATTCAAAGAAGGCACCAGGTATAATATTAGGAACTTCAAACCCACACTTCAGTTCATTTTCTGAACCAGTGGAAGGACTCTCAGGAGGCTACCTGCTGCTGTGCATTCCATAATAGGAAATATGGCTGGTGCTTGACCAGGGTTAACACCGCACCCAACCGAATACCCAGTTTCTCATAATATATACTTAATCAACAGTCACATACTGAAATACACACAAGCCATTGTAAATGGGTGACTGATTACTGTAGCAATGCCTACCTGTCATTCACTTCATTATTATAAAAGCTGCATGTTTAGGAATGCATCTTCAGAGTAAAGTCATCAACCATACATGAGGCCTACTGGAGGTCAGCAGGGCAATAGTGAGCATTATGTATCCTGTAAAATGACCTTGTGATAGGAATAATTAGGAATGTGACCTTTTTAATGCTACCCATCTATGGGCCTAGTTTGCAAATGTTTTGCAAGTCAGTTGGCCCTATGTTAATAAATAATAAAAACGAATGTTGTTACGCGCCCTGCATCGCCAAATGCGATGCAGTGCGTGCAACAAAATTTGTTTTATTGATTTAAATGTCTACTTACCTACATTCATCCCTATTTCAGTGCTTACTACCCCCCACCCTGCCACTCCCCGCCCCACATCACCGCCCGGCAGCACGCCATATACGGGCTGCTACTGGTCGAGCTATTGATCTATTGTGTTTGTAAATACCTACTGAATTCTGGGTTAGTGTGCTTTCCATGCATTTTTAAAGACCAAAACCTAACATTCCATTATTAGCTCTAAACTTCTGATAGTAGGGCATCCACTATGGCATTGTTTTTATTTATCTATTGCGAATTTGGGAAATACCTCCTTTTCTACACCTTTTACACTTAGGTGAACTGAAGTATTTTGAGGGTGCCCATCATCTTTAGCATACTACATAACATAGATAACACACTGTTTCGCCTTTTGAAAAAACAATGATTTTGATATTGCCCTTATAATGGCTTTAAAGAGGGACCTTGATTAATTCTAAACAACTGTTTTTTTTTCCACCAAGAGTAGGCGAATGTATACAAATTCCAAACATGGTGCCTTTCTGAGCCATTAAATTATTGCCATGTACATATATAGCAGATGAAGCTGTTTGTTCTATCCAGTGGTATGCAATCATCAGTTTATGTTCCAAATACTTCATGAGATCCTATAACTGCATCAATTTCCTAAAGACACTTTTTGAAAAACCTACAATATTAAGATGATATTGTGTGATGCCATCTCTAAAGTTCTTGGTACCTCTTCACTAATCTTACCAGAAACATTGGCTCAAAAAACTGACATCATCTCGCCATTTCAAAAGGCTCAATCCAGTCGTGGCTTGTGTCGGGGTAGAGTGGTGGGTAGTAGAAGAGGGGGGACAAAACAAAAAACAAATAAAAGGAAAAAAACGTAACTAAATTATGCAGCAATGCCGTTGTTCTGCTCCTCTCGTGGCTCCACTGCAGGAACAGGCTCACAGGCTGCCTTGCAGACAATATTGATGCTGCTCTCACAGCTTGAGAGTTGCATCAGAATTGGCCTGAGCGTCCTTGATTTGTGCTTCCAGGTAGACTGGAAGCCTGTACCTGCTGTCTCCAAACCAGCAGCACAGCTCGTGTTGGAGATAGCTTCAGTGTGCATGACGGCTTGGCCAGCCTAAGACGGATGGCCAAACTATCCTGTGCACTGACAGCAGTGCCTAACACTCACCCTTACTGCCTGTCATCCCCTGGACTCGCCCCCAAGACTCCATGGTAGGAGAAAAACAAAAATGATAATAAACAGGGTTCATTGTTGCTGTATTTTTCAATTTTTGCTGCTGCTGCTGATGGGAGAGACGCTCCTCTGCCATAGGGGAGGAGCCGCCACTAGCTCAATCATGAGTGTAGTGCATGCTGTGGAAAAGACACATAAAATGCATAGCTATAAGATTGAATGATATCAAGTGCCAGTTGGTAAAGTGTCACAGAAAAAGAAAGGTCATAAAATTATTTAACATATTGTAGGAGGTTGTTATTATTTATGCAATAGGCGTTGAACAATTTTGAGTCAAACTCTGAGTACTCATTTGTGCAAATCACTAGGTATAATATAGAACATTTGCTTAATGTAGATCATGCCCATCTGTTCCGATGGCTAATTTACTCAAATACATCTTGGAAAAAGTAGGCATAACATATTTTCTAAGTTCAAGAGTCACTTAAACAAATCATTCTTAGTGACTGTCAAAGAACAAATATTATTAGGAACATGTGTTTGTTTACCTATTTCTCAGTAGTGAATTTCGTACAGATCTCTTCAAACTTGTTAGGATTTGGGGCCAATTTCATGTGCCAGTATTCTCCTGACTTTATTTCAACTAGTTGTTCTCTCTTTGGCTCATTTTAGAGAAACATAATCTGACAACCCAACAAATATTTCAATATCATTGTGCGTTTATAGGTACAGCTGGGTAGATATTTTTCATGATCCCTTGGCACTTTGTCAAATTAAAGAATTGTTTGAGAGGGTACATGTAAGGCATTATTTGATCCAACACAGACTAACCATCTCCTCAAAATTAAAGTCACTAGATGTTGTGCTGATGCTGGCTTGTACCAAACATTTAAAATTCCTGGAATCCATTACAATGGAAGTGCATATCCATATGTTTACATGATAGTCATTGGTTCCTTCCAGCCACAGTCATAATATTAAAGGATTAAGTCTTGTGAACATACACAGGCTCTTTAATTTAATTTTGGATTTGCATCATGAAATACATAATATTTTAATTAAACCATAAACAGGGTTGCAACTTGTGTTGATATGACAACGTTTTGTGACAGCAAAGAAAAGAAAAGTGATAATTGATGCCATTTTTAATTAGTAATTGATGATATTTTTATTAAATTTAAATCATGCATTGGTTCTTTAAATTAAGCGCCTCTCTTTGTCCTTCCTACTTGTGAGTTGTATATAGGCACTCATTTATGTTAATGCAAATGTACTTTATGGAGTCCTACTCATAAATGACATTTTCATACACGCTATACACTTGTAGTGAGTATTAATCAAGGTGGCATGTGAATATCGACCAGCTTTGGGTTGGACCCTGTTGTACAGGTTAAATCAGGCACACTAAGTGCCCAGCAGTTAATTAACCTACCCTTAGGGGGTGCAATCTTATATCAAGCATTCTTATAATGTGAAGAAAACCACAGAGGTGCAGTAGAGTAGCAACGCATAGGAATGGCCATTAATCAACCAGCCACAAGATATGCTCTCATTGGTCCCCTATGGACTGACAGAGGAGCAACCGTTATATGATCATGTGTGGAAGACCATCCAGGTCTGGCAGAAAGCAACCCATAGGGATTTGTCAATATACAACAAACCTTGATATGTGCTCTTAGGAATTCACACAAACCTGACCAGGAGCAATCCCGAGTAATGGATATCACACAGTCTTCCTTGATACATTCTGATGGAGCTACCATAGAGTAACAAATGGGGCAACCATTATTTAACCATTTATATTATTTGTATGATTAGTGCACCCTGGTATGGCAAGAAGCAACTCAAATAAATGAATAATATATAAGAAGTTAGGAGTCCAACTCAAAAGTGGCAACTTATTGATCTAAGTAATCAACAGACACTAGTCTACATGTGCATTCATCTGGAAAGACAAACTAGGAGGAGAAATAATACAACCCATTGTTGTGCATGATGCTAAGGAAAAGCTATTATTAGTTAACAGAGCAGCAGCACAGCATCAATGTATGAGATTGGTCATTCCATATCCAGCCATTCAATGTGGTTTGAGGTGCCCGAGGAGTGGCAAGAGAGTGCAAGTGGACAAACTGTATTAAGCTATATGCAGCCATGACTAGTACTGCAGCAGCACCTTGAATACACCACTTCACATTATGGGGAGAGCAACACACATGAACAGCGGAAAAGAGGACTGGAGAAAGAAGGAGAGATCGGGCCTCTTGTGCTGCTTGCTCGACTTCTGTCTTGTTGGTATGCACCCTCAGTTAAGTCCCTTCCAGTGTGCTAGGTGTGATGTATTGGGTGTAACCGAGCTACGATGGAAAAGTTAACAGGTGATACAATAATCAGTGTTCACTGGTGAACAGGCTATATTTACTCAATCAACTGCTGCAATTCCCTATGTTAAATATCTGCTAGAGGCTTTCATTGCCCTGATAGTAAAGCAAGTTGTACATTACTAGTGGTCTACAGACCTTCAATTGTATTGAACGCATATTACATGCAAGGTGAACACAGGCTTTTTACATCTGTAATTAAAATAATACAAACAAAATGTTCTATAAACTTATTTAACCATAAAAGCTGACACTCTTCTTCCCTCATTATGAGAGGATTTGAAAATGAGGCCAGATTTTCCCCATCCTTTTTGTAACTAACAACAAGGCTACCTGTATCTCTGCAGTGAGGGGAAATTTGCCCAATTACAAGTTGGGACCTTAAGGTCTACTAAAAAATGAGGGATAACTGTAGAATCAGTAATCCGGGTTCAATTTCCGTGGTAATTCCTTATTTTCCGAAGTATTTCCCCAAGTGATACATGGTGTTCCAGAAGATCTCATTGTTTTAATGAGCCATTAACTGTTATTACCATCACCATTGGAATTAAGTGGCACTCATAATGAGGGCCTGAGGGGTAGGTTCTAGAATTCCCTTTGCCTTTTTTCATTATTTCATGCATTAAGACAAAAAAAAAGAATACTCATTTTCTAACTATAAAAAGAATCAAAAGAAATGTCCATAGTATTTAGACAACTGGCAACCAGCATGTAACTAGGTGAGTCTTGAATGTTGTGCCACGAGGCCAAACTTGTAGAGGAGTGACATTAGATACAATTATTACGTTGGCACAGTAGTCCCGAATGCAATTTTCAGTTGCAAAATTACAGAATGTGAAAAGCACAGGTATTCATTTTTTACTGACTAATTAAATATTATTCTTGGATCATGACCTTTCTGTATGTATTGAATCAAGAACTGTGAAGCAAATGCTGGAACTCTGGAGTTAATGAGTCATAGTGTCTTGGTACTTCTGTACATTATGAAGCACTGTAGTAAGGCTAGTTAAGCGATAGGATCTGCTTGCTTGCAGTCTAAGTAGCTGGAGCCTGAGAGACGCTGCTGCCACTTGTTCAACATTCTGAAAGACAAGCCACAAGCTACTTTAAATTAAATAAAATTAAAGGTAATGGGTGCTGGTCAGGATTCCTAAACGAGGACCATTCATGATCAATGTAAAGTTGAATTGTTATTTTATTGCACTAGGTTTAGTTTGTTCATTTTAATGCATACTTTATTTTTCAATATTTAATTATAATATATGTATGTAATATTTAGCTGATTCATAATTATGGTAATGTTTAATTGTCATTCTATTTAATTTAATTTTGTTTGTAAATATGTATGTAATTCCATTGTTAACTATTCCGAGTAATTTATATTTTAGTAGTGGGTTGATAGCTTGTAGGAGAATAAAGTGAAAAGTTACTGAAGTTATATTTTAATTTTTAAATGACGTGTTCATCTTAGTTAATTGTTTAATTGATAATTATATGCATATTTAACTGCCTCATTACAATGTAAGTTATTTGTTTACTTTAATTATTTATTAAGTTATTACTATGTGCGTTTAATAATAGCATTTGTAAAATGTACTTTTATTTATTATTTTTTTAATTTTCTTTGCTTTATGTAACATTTTAATTTAAATATTATTTTATTTATTTTTTCGATATTTGTGGTTTTTGGGTTGTAAAGGGGAAATTGATTTCCATGTAAAGTTACATTTTTTAACACTTTTTGTATTTTTTATTGTATTTAATTTAGATTTTCAGGTATATAGTAAGTGTTTTGACTTACAATATATATATATTTTTTTTATTAATTTTATTTGCGTCATGGGAAGCAACAGACGAAAACATGAGATTATTTACATACAGCAAAAAATGAAGCAGAAACATATAAATCAAATAATAAAAGAATAGAAAAGTAAAAATAATGATAAAAAAAATAGTTTTTATGACATAATCAGTCCCCACATTTTATCTATTTTCCGTTTTCTATGCATGCCTCTTGTAGTAGCGAGAGAGTGCTCCATCTTATAGATTTCATTAACTAGACTCCACCATTCCATTACCATTGGTGGTTTTTTTTGGACCCAGATTCTCGCAATAATTAACCTAGCACAGGAAATTAGAATATTCAGCAAGTCACATAACAAACTATTAACCCCTGAAACACCCACAAATATATCCGTCAAAGAGAAAACAATAGGGCTAGCTAATTTAGTAGAAATAATTTTAGTAACACCATTCCAAAATTCAGTAAGATGTTGGCAAGAGGAAAACATATGAACAATATCAGCCCCACTTAAATCACATTTAGGACATTTCGTACGTTCACTAAAATTATTATTTACTGCCCATTTGAGAATCCTGTCCGGTGTATAATACAACTGGCATATTGTTTTAAATAACTGTAATTTAAGATTTTAAGACTGAACAGAAAGATTGAGACTATTTAAAGATGAAGTAATCAAATCTGGTGATACATTCAAGGCCAATTTGGCAGTCCATTTTTCCGCCATTTTAGTAACATCATTTACATTATAGCCAGAGAATATTTTGTAACCAATACTAATCGAAGCTTTATCTGCTTCTCTATAAATACATTTCCAGACCTCAGATTCTGACACATTGATAAGTCCTAACTTCCGACAAAAGTAATCCCTAATCTGGTAGTATTTGAACCTAGCCCCTTCTGACAGATTATAGCTAATTTTCAAACTTGCAAATGCCAGAAAGCCATTATGACCATATAAGTTGCCCAATATGTTAATACCACCTTCTGATAGTAAGCGGCCCCCTGGGTCCTGAAAGTTTTCGGGTAAACCCGGATTAAGCCATAAAGGAGTTTTATAATGAAATAGAGTTACTTTGCTTTTAGTTAGAATAGAGCGCCATATGTTGACTGTGTCTCGTATCGTCTTAAATTTAACCCGTTTAAAATAATTGGGGTCATTTAGTCTGTAGAAAAACATATTTGCATCTACCTCTAGCAAAAATCTATGGAAATATAAACATTTATCAGGGATCAATAAACTACGAAATCGGGTCAAAAAAGCAGACCAATAGTAAAGTTTAAAATCTGGAAGGCCGAGTCCTCCTTGATTAAATGGGAGTTTAAGAAAAGGCATGGCACGGCGTGCTTTCTTATAGCCCCAAATAAAGCTACTGATAGCACCGTCTAATCTTTGAAAATATGAGTTATTAACTCGTAGAGGTATAGAGCGAAAAAGGTATAGATATTTGGGTAATATTTTCATTTTAACCAGATTTATTCGGCCAATAATTCTTAGCGGTAATTTGTGCCATTTCTTAAATGAAATCACTGTCTCTTTTAGTAATAGTTCGTAATTTAATGCCATAATTAAATCAATATTCAAAGAGATTTTTACTCTCAAGTACGTTGCAACGGCGCAGCTCCCCATCACTGAAGCAGAAAGCTGATGATTCGAAACAATTTGAGTTTTACTTGCATTAAGGCGATAGCCAGAGACTAAGCCAAAATTTGTTGCTTTTTTTACAATACCTTTCATAGCTTCAGATACATTGGTGGAGTAAACTGCGACATGGTCCGCCAATACTGTTATATCAAGAAGATTTGAGCCATTTGAAAAAGGGCATATAAGGGGTTGTTTCTGAAGTGCGATCAGAAAAGGTTCCATCCCTAAAGCAAATAAAAGGGGGGATAAAGGGCACCCTTGCCTTGTCCCTCGTTTAATAGAAAAAATAGAAGAACATTTCCCCAAATAACAAACCTTACCTAATGGCTTTTCGTATAGCGATTGAACCCATTTCAAAAATTTGCCTTTTATACCAAAGGCCTGTAAAGCCGCCCATAAGAAGTCCCACCCCACTCGGTCAAATGCTTTCTCTGCATCTAATAAAATCATACCCAGTGGGGTGGAGTGAGTCCGTGCCAAATCAAATGCAGATATGGCCATATTAATATGTGCCGTAGTATCTCTTTTTGGGATAAACCCATGCTGTTGAGGTGACACCAGGTGAATCATTAAAGGAGCAAGCTGAGTTGCCAGTATTTTAGCAAAGATTTTTGCATCGCTATTAATAAGCGAAATAGGTCTATAAGACCCTCTCTCCAAAGGTGGTTTGCCTTTTTAAAAAAAAAATAATTTGGGTAGAGTTCCATGATTTTGGGGCATGCTCCCCATTTGCAATTGCATGGATGACTCTTTGTAGCAGCAATACCATTTCTTCAATACAGTTCTTATATAATTCCAACGGAATAGAGTCCTCTCCCACAGCTTTACCATTTGCTAGAGAGTTTATTGCAATTTTAATTTCCGCCTCAGTGATATCAGCCCCTAATTGTCCGGCTTGTTCAGTTTCTATTGATTTAACCCTATTTACCGTTAGGTATCTTTGGATGTTATCTTCCCTATCTGTAGTTTCCGGAGTATAAAGATCTTGGTAAAACGATGCAAATTGTTCCAATATTAATTTAGGATCCTGAAATATCTGGTTATTATCCCCTCTAATTTCCTTAATAATATTCTGGGCACGTTCTTCAGCTACCTTATAAGCTAAGATTTTGCCAATATTTTCAGCATTTTCATATTGATTAAGTTGATGTTTTTTAATTTTATTAATACTTTTTTCCCGAAAGTGGTTTTCATAGCCGTTTTTAATTCAATCAACTTAAAAATTAACACATCCAAAGTCGTTCCCCCATTTGATAGAATTTCAGATATTTGATGTTCAATATTAAGTATTTCATTTATCATTTGTTCATTTTGGCATTGAAGCGTTTTATTTTGTCGCCCTATAAATTGCTGTGTAAACCCCCGTATGCTTGCCTTACAAGCATCCCATATTATCAAGCATGGAGCTTAATACATATTGATATCTATGAATTCTTTTATATGTTCTCTTAATTGATTTACAAAATTAATATCTGAAAAAAGATATCTAGGAAACGAGAAAAAGGCGGGGAATAGATCTTTTTGTTGTCATTCTAAATGTCAATAAAATAGGATTATGATCCGAAGTTACTTGTGGGCATATAGCTAAAGTGCTAGTTTCAAGAATAGAATCTGTAACCCAGATCATATCAATGCGAGAGCATAGTTTATGCGAGGAAGAGTAATATGTGTAACCAGCAACATTGGGGTATAAACATCTCCAGGCATCCTTAAGTAAATGAATTGCTGCAAGATCCAAAATTGCCGCCCTAGTCTTCCTCATACGTTGAAAAGAGCCTTGTCTAGTTGTATCTAAATTATAGTTCATAATGCAATTAAAATCCCCAAGTACTATATGCTCCCCATCCCACGCAAGCAATTCGATATTAATTTGATCAATGATTTTTGGTTCATCCTGATTTGATGCATAGACCCCGCAGATAGTATATTTACAGCCTTCCAATATTATCTGTACAATTGCCCATCTACCAGCCTTATCTGTTAGTGTTCTATTTATTTCGACCCTAAGTAATTTATGTTTTAATATTGCAACCCCCCGAATAGAAGCATTAAATTCAGTGCATACCATAACATCATATCCCAGTTGTTTAAGTAGTTTTTTATCCTTGAATGCTATATGAGTTTCAGTAATAACCACTATTTGGGGGTTGTACATCTTAAGTTCCTCATATACAAGATTTCTTTTAATCCGGCTATTTAAACCCGCCACATTCCATACTAAGTATTTTA
Organism: Lissotriton helveticus; assembly: GCF_964261635.1. Classification (NCBI taxonomy): domain Eukaryota; kingdom Metazoa; phylum Chordata; class Amphibia; order Caudata; family Salamandridae; genus Lissotriton; species Lissotriton helveticus. Next base: position 1,230,378,766 of record NC_136063.1, read on the forward strand.
TTTGAGACATTGTATATAATACATATCCCTATCCTTCAAGCTCCAACATAAATCATATCCTTCATGCTGTATCTACAGATTATTTGCTTGCTAAACCCCATGACGCCTTTTTGCCTCACCCCCTAGGAAAAACCACCCCTCCAAGCACCATCCTATCCCACCCCTTTCCCACCCAATAACTACCTGAAGGTCCCCCCCTTAAACCGGCTGCCGTTGTCTTGGTGGCCAAAGAGCGGAGTCAGCTAGCTCGAGGTTTCCCGATCAATCATTCTATAACCACAGAACAAAACTGCGTAAAGTAATCAATATATTTTTATGCTTTTTATATTTTTATGCTTTATACTATATTCAGACGCAATAACCCCGTAGAGAAAATTACTAGAAGTTCCTTATATAAACAACCGTATTTCATTCATGAGTACAAATGTCCCGTCACCTGTATAACATTATTCCATAAAAAAAAGGAAGCCAAAATCCAGTATATATATATATATAGTAGCCAGCAACGTTTTTCAGTGTTCGGCATTTCCAGTTTTCCAATTGGCCAGTGCACGTTCCACCTCATTTTCTTCCAGAAAGTAATATGAGCGGCCATTCTTAATTACTTTCAATTTCGCCGCTTCTTGCAGGAAAGCCTGGCCCCCCATCTCCTTTATTGGATCAATATATTGTTTGAGTTTCCATCGTCGTTCCTCAGAGAATTTACTCAAATCCGACCTAGCGAAAAAAGTAATTAAATCAATGGTGACTGGGGTATTTGGCCTTGCTTTTAACGAGATTGCCTGTCAGAGCAAAAAATTACCAATACAAATTAGTATTGGGCGGGGATATTTACCACCCTTATTTTTTTTAAATAATGGGAGGCGATGAGCACGTTGTATCTGTGAATCCCAATCCCAGTCTGATAGTTCGGGAAAAGCTTTTTGGAACACGTGGACGATGCATGCTCTGGGGTCAGCACCCTCCGCCCCTTCCGCAATCCCAAATATACGTAAATTCTGTCTGCGTTGCCTGTTTTCTAAATCCGCTATTTTATCTTGCATTTCACTTAATTGGGCCATATGCTTCTTCACAGCTATTTCAGATCGGAGTGATTTTTCCTCTGTTAGAACCACTCTTTGCTGAAGCTCTTCCATATCCTGGGAGATAGCACCAAGTTTACGGGATATTTCTTGCAGAGAAGATTGAGTCTTACCGCTATCTTCCCGCATCTGTTGATAATGGAACTGGGCCTCCTGTTTTTGTTCATTTAATAGTTGTAATATCGTCTGAAATGATGACGACACCTCCCCTTGAAGAGTCCAGTCCGCAGGCTGGGATGTATTATTCTGTAACATATCTGTCACGCATGGAACAAGTGGATGCTCTAGCCCATCTACGGCATATTCCTTTGTCAATCCTGTATTCACACCAATCCCAAGATCTGAGGTTATCAAAACGATTGAGTCTGTCAGATTTTGTGAATTAATAGTATTAGCAGAGAGAAATGTATTAGTGGTTTCATGCCCTTCTGCTGATAGCAATGAGGGAGTTGCAGTAGAAAAAGCAAGGGGGCAGGTTGAAGCAGAAGCAGAAGTAGATTGTAAGCTTTGAGCAGCAGTAATTACATCAACTACTTGTCCAGTATCCACAGGACCTATTGGAACCATCATTGAATTAGAGCCATTTATGCCCCGAGTTAATTCAGCTGTATCAATCAGGCTATTTCCTGAGAGTCTCAGTGCCATGGATTTACCACTGCCCTTAGCTTGTACCCATTGTCTGATAGGGCTATTTTCAGCCAGTGCCTTCATAGTAGCATTTTTTGATTTGTTTACCACCTTCTTAATCTTGCTCTTGATTTTCCCTTTTTAATACTAATGGTTTTATCTTTGATTGAGGCTAAAGGTGTGTTATTTCCTATATCAGAGAGGTCCAAGATGGCGGACTGACACCGCCACTGCGGAGGAGTGCTAGCTGAGGACCCGGGCTATGTACTTGGAAAGCTGAGTATTTGCTATTGATGAAAAGTAACTAACCGGGCAACCGGATGGTGGCGAATTCACGTCAAATTGGCTGTTGGCTGTGGCTGTAGCTGATAACGAACGTGCCCCTTGACGGAGCTGGTTTCACGGAGTAACGCCGAGCTGCCCTGGGAGGATTAACACACTGCAGCCGCGGTTTAAAATGACCTACCTGGGGTAGGGGCTGAAACGGCGGCGGAGCCTGGGTGAATGCAGCAATTTCGGCTGATCGAGAGCCGAGTGCGGGGGCTGTTCCGCTCCATTCAATTGCCACGGCTGGCGTCCATCGCATCGCGGGGTTGGTCGGCCACCGGCTGGTTTGGTCTGCCAGCTCATCGACGCCCCCACCCATCAACGGCGGTGTCTGCGAAACGATACGGAGGGATGGCACCGAAGCCTCCAGGACGGAGTATTCGAACAACAACGGCAGCCAAACAAGCATTGCTGACCGGCATGACCGGCACCACGGAATCCGCCCCTGCTGGAAACTTGGCTAGTGTGCCAGCAACATTGGAGGTCCAAACGGCTGCACTCGAGATGGCCCTGGATACAAGTAAGAAAGTAATGGGCAAACAAGAGAGACTGGGGGAGAGAGCGGCGGCTGTCAGTAAATCAATTCCTCGTCCTCCTAATGCGCCCAATCCGTCTAAGACTAATGCTGTACCTGATGATACTTTGTTATTAGGATCTGAAAATAACTCATCGATGCTTTTAGGAGATGGCAACATTGTGGTAAAGGATCCGAACCAAAAAACAAATGCTGCTATAGGAGCTAAAGGGAATAATATTAATGATGCTTTAAAGCTGATTAATACTTTAAATGAGTGTGTCTTGACAGATGAATCTGCCTCTAATATACAAACTATAGCAGGTATCTCCTCACCTGCTTCGACGGCTCAACTTAATTTAACCCAAAATGCAACAGATAATAATGTAAGCGACAAACGATCTACACAATCGGCACAAGGCACAACTGTTTTAACGGATGATATGCCACTCCGTGGGTTTAACATGGAATCAGAGGTAATAAGAGAACTAAAGGAAACTTCTGGGACGGAGTACTTGGAAAACGCGGATGATGATGAGACAGATGTGGAGTATTGTGATCCCCCGTTTTGACTTGCAATATAATCTAATAATTTTTTGCGTTGTTTGCTATTTAAATGTTTTCAACAAAATGATTATTAGTTAAAATAGTATAGGTAATTCCTTCAAAGTCCCAAACTTTCCTGTTGCATAGAGTGGAGCGGGGATAGCAAATTGAACCTCTCCAAAGTTAACAGTCTTTCTACTGTTGCTTAGACTGGAGTTGGAACAGTAAATCTAACCCATTAGAAATCTAACACTTTCCTAGTGTTCTTTAAATTGTAGTAGGAATAGTAAACTTAACCCAATCGAAATCCATTATTCTTACTAATGTTGGTTATACTGGATTTATATTAATAATTCTTTTTGTATTTTCTGTGAAACTACAGTCTTATATTTAATATAGTACTTTGATTAAATATTATGTTTTCAATATGTAGCATCACACCACGTTTATGTTATTGTTAATAATGTTGTTGTACGCTTTAATGATAATATATATATATATATTCACTGAAAAAACATAGGTTTCAGGGACGTTATAGTTAGTTCGACATTTCACTTGTACAAAACCAGAGAAATTCCGCCTTTATAGGTAGTTCAGCTAACTATAACTTGAGTAACCCTGGGCATAGTAGGAGTAGTGGGGCTACGCGAAGCTACGCGAAGTGGGCAAGAAACTACGTCCACCTACGCACTTCGCGTAGCCCCACTGCGCGCCACCCGCCTCCCTCCCGCCCTCCCTAAATACTACCCGCCTCCCTCCCGCCCTCCATAAATACTTAAATAACATTTTAAAAAAGAATAAAAACCACTTACCTTGTCCGCTGCGTCTCCGGGGCTCGCTCTCGTAATCGCGCCGCCATTTTGGATACTAATGTGCATGTGCGGGCGCCCACGCATGCGCATTTCTCGTGAGAATATTTAAGTATTTAGGGAGGGCGGGAGGGAGGCGGGTGGCGGGCAACTTCGCTACGCCCACGGAGTGGCCGTAGTGTTGCCTGCTACGCCTACTTTGTAAATGGCGAAGTAGGCAACACTACGCCCACTCCGTGGGCGTAGCGAAGTACTACGCCCCCTGCAATGCACTGCTGATGATGTCACATATTTATCATCCATGACATGGTCACTGACATCACTGATGACATCACTGATGACATCTCAAATGACATCACTGATGACATCATCCAGTGACTTTATATCCAGAGATGCTAGAGTATAACTGCATTTTGTGTAAAAAGGGAGGCAGGGAGGAGAGGGGATTAGACATATAAACCAAAACATCATCAGCATAAGCTGACAATTTAGTTTCAATAGAGCTACGTACATACCCTGAGATAAGAGAATTAACACGAAGGAGTTCAAGGAAAGTTCTAAACACAAAACAAATAACAAGGGTGAAAGAGGACATACTTGTCGGGTACCTCTATACAGGTGAAAATATTTAGAAAAAAAGTTATTGACAGAAATAATGGTCAGTGGGACAGAATATATTAATTTAAAAAATAGATCAAATTTGGTCCAAAACCATACCATTGAAGAGTAGTAAACATAAGTCACCAATTAATACGATTAAAAGCCTTTTTGACATCGAGAGACAATGCAACAAGTGGATATGGTATTTTCTCTCAAAGGTGATGACATTAGAAAGCATTCTAGAATTATCAGTAGCCAGTCTGCCCTTAACAAAACCAGATTGTTCAGTATTAACGAGCAATGGGACAATCGTCTCAAGATGGGAGGCAAGGATTTTAGCAAATATCTTGTAATCATAATTAGTTAATGAAATAGGACGATAAGTTTTACAAAGGGAGTGATCTTTATAGGGTTTAGGAATGAGGACAATCAGGGTTTCCATAAAGGAACTAGATGCCTTAGAGTCTGCCAGGAGAAGTTAAAAAGTGCAAGAAGGACAGGGGCAAAAATGGAGGAAACAGTGGAAAAAATATAAACAGAGAGGCCATGAGGACAAGGAGCTTCAGATTTTTTTACGGATCTGATGGCATCCATTATTTCTTGTAGAGTTATCTCAGCCTCCAATAAATTAACATTTTCAGATAAGGTTAGGGGTTAGGTAGACCATTAAAAAGGTGTGCATATTCTGATTAGAGAGGTTTGTGTCATCAGAATACAGTGACTGATAATATTCTTGGAAAGTGGTAGAAATATCTGTATCAGAGGACGCCATTTTGTTGGTAAGCTCATTTAGGATGGGACCAATATTTTTTCAGATTTGATTTTTTAAAAATTGGCCAGCATCTTGTCTGCTTTATTTTGACCTCTGTGATATTTAAATTTAACTTTAAGAAGAACATTGCAAGCATCAACTGTGGCAGGTTTATTAAGAGCAGACTTGACTTCAATTAACTCGTGGAGTATCAGGAAGGATTTGGATGAAAAGTAAGTAAATTCCAGTATTTTGAGCTCTTGAAGTAGAGTTCTATATTTGGCCTGGCTGGTTTTCTCTTTTCTTGCTCAGGATGCTATAGTAAACTCACGGAAAGAGGGCTTGAAGGTATCCCAAGTATTGGGAACAGATGTGTCCAAAGGATTATTAATATTAAAAAATTAATTGATGAAAATAGTAGCTTCAGATATGAAATTATTGTCGGACAAGAGAAAATTATTAAATTTCCAACGGCCAGTTTTCAGATTGTTTAAGGTAAGGTCGAGTGAAGAAAGGACAGGAGCAGGGTCAGAAATAAAAGTAGAACCAATCTCGGAAGATTGGATGGAGGGAAGAAAGGGTTTATTGACCAAAATATAATAAATTCTAGAGCGAGTATGATGGACATTGGAAAAGAATGTGAATTCAAGAGTCAACATTACAGGTTTTCCATACATCAAATGGACGGGTGGCAATGGCAGATTAAAATTCTCTGTGGGATCTGTCGGGATTGAATTTACATTTAGATTGTCTCTCTGAAAATGGGTCTAACCACTGATTGAAATCACCTGCAACAATAATGTTAGGATTATCAAAAGAGGATAGTAAAATCTTGATGCTGTCCAAAAATCAGGGTCTAGTTTAACAGGACCATATATATTGAGTAAAACTATTTCCCTAATATGAATGACAACCTTAGACATTACCCAACATCCACTACAATCATATTGCGTAGATAGAATTGTACATGCAATGACTTATGGAAAAGAATATCAACATCACCTTTACGATTGGAAGCTGGGGAACAAACAACTTGGCCTACCCACTGTTGTTTTAATTTAAGGGATTCTACATCATTACAATGAGTTTCCTGAAAGAAAGAAACATGTGAATTCAATCTAGATAAATGAGAGAGTACCTTTTGTCTTTTAACAGGGTGTCCCAGACCAGGAACATTCCACAAGACAATGTTACACATATTGGGAAGTGAGGTGAGGATTACATGGATAGAGGTGATACACTGCATAAACACTGCTGAAAACGGAAAAACACAATTTAATGAATACATGTGGAATACAATATGAACAACAAAAAGTAAAAAAGAACTAAATTCATCATACAGAATACAAAAAAAGAACAAACAAATAATAACATAAAAAAGTGATAGTAAGAAAAAGAGATAGATCAAGGAAAGAGATCCAGATCTAAGACGAAGAGCAGAGGAAATGAGCATGGCGCGTAACAGCACCGAGAACAAAAAAAGCAACAGAGGAAAAGATATTAAGATATAGAAGATAGAACAGCCATATGGAACATTATAGAAAAAAGGAAAATGGAAAGAAAAAAATATATATTAAATTAACAGAACTATTTAAAATAAGTTAGATGTGTTGGGTAGAAGTATCCATAGAATTTGTATAAAGACTTTAGAGAAAAGACTTTAGTTTGACAGGATCGTCAAAAGAAGGAGTAGTGCCCTCATGAGTAATTTTACACATACATGGATGTAAAATGCCATAAAGAATATGTAACTGTCTCATCTGTGGGCGAAAAGCAAGAATTTCCTGCCTTTTGGCATTGGTCACGTTACAGAGATCTTGAGAGAGATAAACAGTATTTCCAGGCCATATTAGGTGACGTTTCACTTTTGCTGCCTTTAGCACACAGATGAGGTCTGTGAATTCCAAAAATAGCATTATAATTCCTCTAGGCCTAGTAGAATGAGGTTGAAGGGGACCAAGATGGTGTGCACGTTGAATGTTTAGTGGAAGAACCAGAAGTTCAGGCAGGAATCTCTTCAAGAAGAAAAGAAGGTCAGGGCCCTCCAAATTCTCTGGTAAGCCATATCGATGGAGGTTATTACGCCTATTGCGATTTTCAAGGTCCTCAGTATGCAACTTAAGAGGTTGAATCTCCTGCTCCAAGATAGGAATCTTGATGGTAGCATCAGGCAAGTCACGTATACATTGCTCCATATGGGACACCTTCGCTTCCATATTAACCCTATCGCTGCTGCCGTCGGCCGTTGGACGTTGCGCGAACTACCTCCCTGGTGCTGTGCACGTCCAACGGCCGACGAGGCCGCACCTTTTTCTTCGAACGTTCAGCACTGGCGCTGAACGATCGAAGCAGCAAACGGGTTAATTCATCTATCCTCAATTTGTTGGGGTTTCTCATTAGTAGAGGACATGAAAGACTTTAACCCCCTCACCTCATCAAGGAGAATGTCAAGAACAGGATTGTGAGATGACAAAATAGGTGAGGAGGGATCATTTTTAACCCTCTTGGGTTTTGCGCCAGAAAACGCAGGCTTCACAGAGGTTGAAATGTCACTACCCACATTAGTGAGACAAGGAGGACGATGTATCAACTTTAGTAACATTCTCAGCCTGGCCATATGCTTTATACATAATATGTAGAGGAATGCAAGTGTGAAGAAATAATATTAATGGCTATATATGTTTCATGTCCGAAATAAAAGAAACTCCTTTTAAAAAGAATAAACTGTTCAGACACCCAACATGTGACAAGCGAGGCAATGTCAATGTAGAACATGTTGTGAGGAAACAGCATGTGAAAAAAGAAGAAAAAAGGATCCTTTAATTGTCAGGAAAGTCATTCTGATGGAATGGCATAACAAACACTGCAAATTTGTGAATAAATATAGCTGCAGTGACAGGAGAAGAATAAAAACCTTGCCGAGCGTTAATTAATGAAACGCCGGTGCTAGCTCACCAGGAAGTCAGGAAGAGCGAGCAACAGGCTTGTAAAATTGCAGCCGCTTGCTTCTGAGTGCAGGAATTTCACTGCTGCTGCTCCGGGTCAGCCAGGATGTAAGACGGAGTCAAAGCAGCTCAAAATGCCACTCCGACATTCAGGGTTTCCATGAATGTAGGTAGCCTCACCCAAATGTGACAAAAAGAGGCTGGAAATATCGAAATGGGCTCCGCGCCCAAGCAGAGCTCAGCCGAGAGCTGCCATCTTGCTCCGGTGCAAGACCACGCCCCCATAGTCCTTTATCTTATTAAAAAATGAAGGACTATGGGGGTGTGGTCTTGCACCGGAGCAAGATGGCAGCACTCGGCTGAGCTCTGCTTGGGCGTGGAGCTCATTTCGATATTTCCAGCCTCTTTTTGTCACATGATTATTATACCTAAAAAATTTGTGTTCCACTTCCGATCAAAAGCAACCACTTTCCAACCTCTAGTAATACCCCATTGCTGCATATGAGTGAAGTGAAGAAGTAAAGTCTGTACAATAGAGTTTGTGGACTTAAAAATAGTTGCATTACTGAGTTTGTAAAATCAAACAAGACTACTCCGGAATATTTTCATAAAGTAAAACCATGAGACTCATGCTTAGAGTTCATAGCACAAAACCAGATAACTCCAGTGTAGATTTCGTAGCAAAAACCTACATTACTCTAACGTAGGGACCGTGGCAGAAACCCATTGTTGCATAGCATTTTCGGACCCTAGTGTAATTTTTCCGATTCATGCCCTTATATAGGTATAAATCACCATATCCTTATATAGGCATAGAAATCACAACCATATTTAGCCATAGCTCATGCAGTCCAAATACAGCATGGCTACTTCCACTAGTTCCGAAAATCCACAACGATTTCTTGGAAAACTCGGCTTCAGCAGTTAGGGACTTCCCCTTGCTTGAATATTGATTTGTCCAAGAAATCATGGAGTTTTCAAAGAACTGAGACTCTTTGATGATGTTATTATGTCCACCTTTACGTCAAACTCGGCACCTTCAAGGTATAAATATGCCCACACTTGCCTAGCAAACACACGGTAGTTTGGAGCAGTTCGACTATCTACTTGCCTGACGCATCCTGCTACAGCAAGTGCCGAAGGAAGCCGACCCTCCAGGAGACGCACTGAGAGAGACACTGTCTTTTCTCTTGCAGAGAAATCCAGCTCCAGTGTTTCTAAGCTATTGTTAAGGGTTGTTGGGAAATCGAGTCCGGAGATAGAGAGATACCACACCTCCTTCATTCTAAACCAAGGTACGGAGCTGATTAGACCCTTAGAGAAATCTTGGATAGATTCTTGGCAAAAAAGAATACTAAACTTAGGCTACACCTCACTTACTTCTTCCCTCGTACTAGACTTAGTTTAGGTACATCGGGGTATGCGTATTTTAGAAGCACCAGTTGAGTACTTTTAGTCTTTATTTATTTATGTATGTATTTTATGGCTTAGAAACCATACCATGCTTTTACAGTATTATTTGATAAAAATCTTCTTGCTGTACACATTATACTTTACAGCCAGTATTTCAATTGTAGCAGTTCATTTCTTCTGCATGAGAAAGAAGACTGTTCAATAAATACTTTTATTGAAAACGCCCGTCTCTCTCTATTTCTCTGCACCTCTGGTGAAACGAAGCATGCACGATTGACTGAATAAAATATCTATCTATTGTTTCCACAACTCTGAAGATCAGTTTTTAATCTTGGGGAAACAAAGTTGTCATATGTATGCGGTTGTCAGAAATGAATCCCTTCTTGTTCATTCGAGAAAGTTTCTAGTGACCTCTGAGCTAGCTGGCACTCACAATTAAGTCTAATATATTCAATAGAGACCTAATAGACATAAGTTCTATATCAAATCTATAGGATATATTATTCCAATGCGCAGAGCCTATTGGGAATATAGGAGCTACACTACATGGCGCCCAGCGTTTGGTAAGGCACTAATTTAACGCTAGATACTTTTCACAGAGACCCTTTTTTCCCCGTAAAATACTCCACTAGACGTCTGGAGTGGGTTAAAGGATAAAAATATCTGCCATAACTGAGTAGGACGAAAAATCCTATGTATTAGGTTTTGGTTTGTTCAACGTTGAAGGATATAGTGTTCCAAAATATTGTGCACCTTATCTTTGTTGCCTTGAAACTTGCGCTGCAAGACTTTCAACATAATGTCGGATACCGACGAAGAGAACGGTGGACCTGCAGGAAATAATAGCCGACCGGGTTTTGACGTTACAGGTCTCCAACAAGAATACCTGGATGCTATATTCATCCCGGAAAACGTAAGGAAAACTATAGCTTTAAAGCTTATAGAAAATGGCCTATCAACAAGAGGAGGTAGGGTAATATTTGTCATAGAGGCACATGAATATCGGCACACAGAGGTATTCTATTCATGGATTATCTTTCCACAAGCAAATCCAAGAACAGCTGTGTTCCACTTCTATAGGATAGAGGAACCTCCAGCGGAATACGCTCCTTTCGAAGACGTTGAAATTCCATTCACATACCAAGAGCATCAGCTCTGGTTTAAAGGTGCCTTACAACATCAAAATCACATTACTAGGCTCGGTCCACTGGGTAGACCAGGAGACACATGGCTGGTACTAGCCAGCTATATACCACATCCTGACATTGAAAGAATGACAAGTCTAGAACTGTTAGCTCAGCTAAAACAATTAATTAAAATACATAGACAACTGGTACAATATGTCATGGGGACTCTAACAACCCAACCTGCTATAGGAATTCCAAAGCACACCCCTCATCAGGGGAACACAAACAAAATTACACCACAGACTGTACAATCAGTCATTGGTAAATTACCCACTAAAAGGGAACAAATTCCCTTCTGGTTAGCTAAAAAGATTACTCTGATCGAGGCAGTATTTCCCGATAGTACACCTCGTAAGAAACACAGGATTCTAACAATCTGTTTACCAATGGGGATCGCACCACACCTGGAGGACTGTGACACTTGAGGTAAAGTCTTTGCTGCAATCTACACAAAAACAAATGGTGTTCCGTCCATGGCGGTGATACCAGATGTCCTGAAACAGATACAAAACGAATACGGGGCAGAGCCTGCTTTAAATCTTGGTATGAAATTACTGAAAGATTTCAAACAGATCTCAGCTATAATATCAGCTAATATTAAAGGTGAAGCAGCATCAGTGGCAATCCGCCAAAAACTAAAAGAACTTGATGTAACTGAGCAACCATACGAACTTGCCAGAATAATAGAAAATCCTATGAAGAACTAGGTAGAGATAGTTTGGGAGGGAAACCAGTAAAACCTGAACTAACAGAAAATCCAGAAAAAGTTTTTATTAAAAACAATATCACCACTCCTAAAAAGAAGTGGGGAAATACTAAACAGACACTTCCTAAAGAGAAGGGTTCTCAATCAAGAGGAAGGTCTCCTCAAAGGGAGCCCTCTGAAAAGAGGAACAACCTCAGAAATAGGGATAATTTGAAAAAACCTGATAGATACTGATACACGTTCTTCTCATACCTTTCAGACTTCCTTGCAGAAATCCGAAAGAAGAGGACGATCAGAACACAAGGAAGAAGGCGTGATGTCCAAAGACGATAAACACGTTCCAAAAAATAAAAAAACTCAATTCTCCAAAAAGAAGGTAGCAAGTCTTAAAATCAGACATGCTGAGGATCTTGAGGATACAACTCAAGAACAGGGAGTGGGCCCAGACAATATTGGATAGCGCAGCAGAGGTTACCATAGCTCGCAGGATCCTGAAGGATCATCTGGAGGCAGTGGACTTGAATGAATGCAGTGAGGTTGAAACTGCAGATACCTGGGTTAGCGTACCCCATAAGTTATATGAAGAAACACTCCAGATAGAGGGGGACATAACTAGAACAATTAGAGCACTCTTTGGAGGAAACTCTCTAAGGGTTATGACATTCTTCTGGCTGAGCAAGACTGGTCACCTGAATTTGTCAGGGAGTGCCCACATGGCGAAGAGATCATTATGCCAGCCTTCTCAAACCATATTCCTATTCATAAAAAATGCACTTATGCCAGAAAATGGGCTGTGGCCCAGGCTCCAGCAATATATAAAAAGCATGTGGGATGGGATGAGGACTCTCCTCACCATAAGATCCAGTTAAAAAATCAACCAACTGCTCAGAGGCAGTATCCAGTTAAGCAAGAAGCTAAAAAACAGGTCAGGGAGATCTTAGATCAACTTGAATACCAAGGGGTAATTGAAACATGCACCTCGTCAATGAACAATCCTTTGTTTCCTGTCTCCAAACCAGACAATACATATACATATCGTCTAGTTTTGGACTACAGACATTTAAACTCATGTTGCAAAACTTTTCCAGTACAAAATGCAAACAGTGCAGCACTGATAAATAACATTGTGCGTAAAAAATTTAAAACAACATTCAATATTTCTAACAGTTTCTTCTGTCAAAACATTGCACCTGAAAGCAGGTACTTGACCGTTTTCTCAATTATGGGGACACATCAACACTTCTGTCGTCTCCCTCAGGGATTCAAGAACAGTCCAGGGTTATTTTCAGCCAGAGTAACAGAGTTACTACAAACATATGATGATGAGGCATTATCTTATGTCAATGACATCTACCTTACAGACGATGATTTGGACAGGCACTTGAACAGCATGAACACCATAATACTTGGATTTGCCTCGGAAGGGTACGAATTTAACTTTAAAAAAATCAAGAATTGCCCACCTCAATGTCCTATTCTTGGGATACGAGCTTTCAAGTGAAGGCAAAAGCCTGGCAGCAAACTTTTTAGAAAATGTGCGCTGTTCCAACCTCCAAAAACGCTGAAAAACTTACAGTCAGTTTAGGATTCCTGAATTTCAGAAGAAATCCGAATCATTCCAGGAAGATGCTGATTCACATACCTAACCTTTAACGAAGGTGTAAAGGTACCAATAGCTTACAAATCACACTTGTACACACAAGCTGAAATGAAATTCACTTCAACAGAAAAAATTCTGACAGCGGTCCAAACTGCAGTAGCAAAAGAGAGAGCCCTCGCGCAGGGAAGATGCATAAAGGTTGTTACTCCTGTACCTGGCTTAGAGGCAGTGACAAAAGCAAGCCTTACAAATGCAAAGGCTTTACATCCAAGATGGATACAATGGGTAAATTCTCTTGCTTCAACAGACGTTGAATACATTTTTGACCCCTACTTGAAAACTCAAGAATTTCTCCAATACGAAGAAGAATGTCCTGTGCCCACTGAGATTCTGCCTCTAGAACATTACAGATGTATAATCTATACAGACGGATTAGCACAACCCGCAATTGGGGGCAAACAAGCCTATAGTGCTGCGTGTATGATTGTTAAAGGTCGCTGGCGCGATGGTAAATTCAGACCTGTGGTTACAAAAACTCAATCTCTCGGAGACTGTACAGCTCAGCGAGCTGAACTACAGGCTTTCAAGATGGGGCTGGAAAATACTGATCACGAATTCCCCACACTAATAGTGCGCGATTCATATTACTGCGTTCAGTCTTACAATTTTTCGGGACACTTATTTTCTGCTTAAAGTAAGAACTATTCTTAGAGAACTAAGATTTCTACTTTTAGATAGCTTATAGACATTAGCTGCCCGCTGGTATGTTCATAATTATTTTATTCTGTGATGGAATGGTCTCGAAACTTTTTTCTGTATTAAGAGCCATTTCATGTGTAAATTCTCGTATACGAATTAGTGATAATGTATAGATATGCGTGATTACTTTAGCATTATTCTACAGCTTGAGTGCATATATTACATATGACTGTTTTTTCCGTATCTTTGATAATTTCAAAATGCATTTATGTATTTTGGGGTGGTAAGGTATACACGATACTCTACAGTATGTTTTACTATGCATAGATTAGTAAATATGTCCATAGTTAGCGTGGAGTGGGTGTGATGTATTCCTATAGGTTCTGTATTGATCCCCCTATCCCTGACCCTATTCTGGTTAACAAACTAACAAGTTAACTAGCAGCCATCCCATGAGGCAGAAACCCCCCATGATGCAGGAACCGTTATCTGATAAAGCCACACTACGGCACAGGAGCGTGTTATCTGATTAGGTCATAACGCTTGCCATCTAATTAGACAAGCGATATTCCTCCAGCCCCTGATAAGGCATACGGAGTTCTCAAAACAAATCAAACCTATGACAACCTGGGAAAAACCCTGCGGCCATTGTTTTGATTTCACCGAGAACTTCAGCAAAAGAATGTGCTAACGACCTGGTCGTATGACATCCTTATTGACGTATCTATGTCCATCCTTACGTCAATCTCGGCACCTTAAAGGTATAAATATTACCGATATTGCCCTATGCAAACACACGCGGTGGTGACGAGATCGGAGCAGCCAGACTTGCCGAAGCCCAGAGCAGAGCAGACCCCGCTGGCGCAGCCCCGCCTTTCCTGATGCGCTGAGAACGAGACGCTGCTTTCTCCTGCCGAGAAATCCAGCTCCGGCGCTTCCGGGTAGCCCTCGCAGGCAGCCTGGAATATCGAGACCAGAGACGAGAGATACCATCCCTCATCCATCCTAGATTCCAGGTACAGAATTGAATAACCCCTCACAGAGAATTCTTTAGTCAGTCACTTGGCAAAACAAACTTAACTTAAACTGTAACTTTCTATTCCCGCCCACGCATTAGACTTAGGTCAGGTACACGGGGTAGGCGTAGTTAGAAACACCAGTTGAGTACGATTAGTCAAATGTATATGTGTATGTAATATATCTTATTCATTTTAAACCTTCATATGGCTTAGAAACCATATCAATGTTTTTACAGTATTATTGTATACTTCTGCTTTTAATGTATGCACTTTACTTAACCATAAGTATTGCAATAATATCGATCCATTTCTCTTGTATGAGAAAAGAGACTGATCAATAAATAACATCTTTTATTGAACACGCCCGTCTCTTCCTTTTCTCTACAATCTGATGAGACTAAGAATGCACGTACTGACTGAGTAAAATAAATTGCCTTTTGTTTTCACACGACTCTCGAGATACACTCTTGATTAGGGGAGAGCAAAGTTGTCATGTTCTATGGTTGTCAGAAACTAAATCCCTTCTTGTCTATCCAGGGAGGTTCAACTCCTCCTTGCCTATTCGAGAAAGTTTCTAGTGAACTCTGAGCTAGCTGGCAAACCCAAAACTTTAAGTCTAATATCGACAGTAGTAGACCTAGTTAACGTCTGGTCTAGGCCTATACTATTGAAGGTATTATTCCAATGCGCAGAGCCTATTGGGATAATAGGAACTACACTACAGAATGCTTGCAGAACTGGGTTCAAAACGGTATCAAAGACGCAAAAGGTGGCACAATCAGGCATAAATTGCTTTGGGAACAAGTAGTTCTATTACAGAAAGAACTACAAAAGACTCACGTGACCCATACACTGAGTCATCAGCGTGATGGCGTTCACATTGCAGGGAATTCATTGGCTGATGAAGCCGCGAAGGCCGCTGTGCAAATAGCTTCCGTAGCTGCACTCACTCTTTCAAAAACACAAATAGACGGAGTAACGATGCTAGCTGTCAATGCCACAAGCAAAGGCTGCGGTGCAGCGTTACCTCTAAACTATCCACTCGAATATACATACATAATTGATGCCAACTCCGTTCCTTTTGCTCGAATCCCTGGAGTGGGGAATAGGGTAATTCCAAACAGGAATCGGAGAGGTGCTTTGATTCAAGAAGCACATATGGGAGAGGGTCTGATACATCAAGGGATCTCAAAATCTCTACTAGAATTAAAAGAGAACTGGTGGCCAGGGATGAGCGCCCACATTTACGAATTTGGAATTAATTGCGATGTCTGCTACAGAGATCACAGCTTAGAGCGCCACCAGATACCGGACTACAGTGTAGCCAGCCCAGTACAGACACCATTGTTAGACAGCATTAGAATTTCTAAACGCAGACGTCACCATGGACGAATGCGGTCCCACAACTATTAGGATAAGATTCATTTGGATGTGGCCTCAGCGCTCAGCTGACGCTCGAACTGTTATAAGAGATTTGCAAGTCTTTATCGGCACATACGCAATCGGCACATTACATTCTGACCAGGGTCCTGCGTTTAGCTCTCGAGCTTACAAGGAGGCCATGGCCAATCTGGGCACTGCATTGCGGTAATCAAGTCTATTCCATCCTGAGGGAAATTCTGTAGTGGAAAGGAAACACCTTGACATAAAGCAATCTATAACAGCTAGGGTATTAGGTTTGGGTGACGGGTTGGTCAAACATCTAATAAGTGTCCAACGTAGTCTTAATAATCTGTCAAGAAATTCTCTGGGTGGAATCACTCCATATGAAATCCTTTTTGGTACTAGAATAATGGTTGAGGACCTCGATCGTCATACTTCAGTGGTAGAACAAAAACCCTTTGATATCAAAGACCATTTGGCTGCTTTGCAGGACTTAAATGAAACACGAAGAAGTCTAAGCAACACATTACAGAAGCCAACGACCACTGAAGAAAAACCACTGTCCCAGCAAGAACTGTTCCAAAGATTGGGGATCTGGTCAGAGAGAAAATAGCAAATAAGAAGGAATTTGTGCCTTCTTACAGGAAACCAGTACCTGTACTAGCAGTCCACGGATTAGGAACAGTGTTACTGCTGCCCCTTGCTGGAAGAAAGGAGAACTGGTCCATATTAGTTGACCTGGTAAAACCACACCATGTGGCCGATAATAAGTAGTAAGCCCAGTGGACTCCAAAGATGTAGCAGAAGACCAAATCTTGCTACTATCCCAGAGGTTCAAACTGAAAGACTCATCACCTTTGAAGAATCTGCAGTGAGAAAAGAATGACTATGCAACAAGGTCATGGAACTTGTGCCTCTTGAAACACAAATAACAGTTCGTCAAGAAACTCCCGTCTACAATGATGTAGCATCTGACTATACCAAAATGTCAAGGGAACAAGTAGCTACAACGGTTTCAAATGATCTGGATGCAATACCAACCATTAACAGAACTGCCTCTGGCTATTTCATCAACTTTGATACGTTTTCTGAGGATCCCAGTGAGCCCAAAACAACGCCATCAAATAAAACTTTCAAGGAACAAGTAAAATAACTTTTTCACCAGCTTGCAAATACATATCTGGTTTGGCCATGGGTTGAATTTTGGATTTGTGTTGGGCATACTTTTTCTACTACTACGGCTCATTCTTGTTTTAAGTTTGGGAAAGCTGATAGATGGATAAAATAGTAAAATGGACACAGCAAGTAAGAACATCAACTTACTCCGGAAGCCACACAAATCATCTCATCGTGAACAAAGAGACCTGTCATCAGTAAATATCACAGCCGTTCCTCTACCTGGTGGTATAGCTTGGGATAGAACTGATTATGACATTTATGGTCCAGTTGAGCTGTTAAAGATTCCACACAAGGTTTCCTTGAGTGACTTTGTTTCACCCTGCACATTTTCTGATGATTGGGACTTTGAGACTGTTAATAACATGATGACAGACTTAGAAATGTCAGTAACATTTGCAAAACATGAATACTTAGAAGGTTCAACAGATTATGAACAAATGTATTGTTTTAATCACTTTTGGTCACCAATATTTGCACAAATCTGCGAATCCTAGAAATGTTTTAACTTATAATCAATGGGAACATTGTCCGACGCCACCAAAGGGTAGCTCAAAAACTTTTATTAAAAATGTCCATACTTCTCAGGCTTTAATGTCACAAATCCAGAACGTTTGACTTTAAAAATGTTAATAAAACAGGAATAAAAAGTATGTTGACTAATACTAAGCAAATTTATTCTGCGGCCTTTTATGCTCAATTGTCCACATTAGGTTTTGACTTTTGGAAAGACAACATTGAGACCAAAACTGTCTGGGGCACAAAAGACTGGCAGGTGCAAGGTTTAGAAGCCTTATTTAGAGCCTGTATAATCCCAGAACAAATAATGTTTTTATATGAAACTATTCAACAAACATCTTGACTTGACCTGGCTAAGATAAAAGATTTAAACAAACCGTCCATACCAAAGCCCACACCTGATAGTAATACCACTACAGATGTGGAGGTAGACGTAAACCACACTTTAAAACAGAACAGAACTAATCCTGAATAGAAAAAATGGTTAATCTGACCCACAGACACGAATAACTGTCAAGATAGACTCCTGAACAAAACACAAGGGTTTATAGTAACTGGGCCAGATCCTAAGATATGTCCAGCGACAACATCCAGGGATAATAACAACTTACAGTGTAGGAAAACTGTGCCTTGAGTGGCTACAAAAATCTACACTCCCAGATATAAAACAAAACTTAACTTTACTTAAAGATGGCATTGATTTGAGAGAATTCTTAATGGGACCTCGCAAACCACATCATAAACGTTTAATATATGCCGGTATATACGCTACTTTTAATGAAGCATGGAAAGTCACACAAATGGAAACTGCAGAATGAATACGGAAAATGTATCGTATTAATTTAGAGAAAGCTCTCTCTGTAATTGACAATGGTTTAACAACTCTGTCCTCCAGAATGTATTCTTTGGACTTCATTGAATCCTCTGCCATAGACATAATGGAACAGGACTTGCTCATGTCACAACATGGCCAGTCTCAATTGCGTTCTATAATGCTGCTAGGCTGGACGTTACAAAATCTGCGTTCAGGCTATGTGCCTTGGTGTCTAATCAACACCACGTCATTGTTTACTGGAATTAACCTTACAGATAAACAAATTTCGTTGGCACAGAGGGAGCAGACTATACGGTGCAGAGCATAGAAAAACTGGAATGATTACCATTAACCGTTTCTGAGAAACCAGCCGTTGAATAGATAATAAATGGCACCATCACAATACCAGTGACGATTTTCCAGTTTCAGTATTGCTTAAAACACATACCAGCAGGCCTGTATGAAAAGTTGGGTAAAGAATACATAAAGTCGACCTGGGATTTACCATACACACACAAATATTGGAGTGGGGGAAAGGAGGTGTTTCTTAATGGTAAAAATTGCAACAACGCACTAAGCGGAACTCTACTATGTCAGGGCATTAATTTGAATGGAGCCTGCAATGGTTCTTCAAACAACTTATCATGCCTCCTGCAGAGTTCCCCAGCAGCAGTGATAGATCCAATTTTTAGGCAGCTTTCCAATGGAAGCTACATAATGTTGAATGATCACAGCTGTTGTGGAATGATGCCAGGAATAGCCTATCTCGTTAGTGTGTCAGCCAGGGTCACTTGTTGTATGCAAGTATTGTTTCCTAAAACTAAGACAGATGGGGAGTCGCCGCTATGGCCTTCACTGAACATCTCTTCTATATGAATTGATACTTTAAGCAGAATGAAAGCCATTCTTTTACAAAAAACTGCGCCACTGACCTCGTCCATAGAGACGTATGATCCACAAGTTGCAAGGTACTCTGTGGCGATACATGCATTATTATGAACAAACTGCCCAATTCATTTCGCCGAAATGTTAGGTCGTATCTTAAACATGTCTGATACCAGTGGTATTGTACATGTATTTATGACGATTTTTTCTGGACTGTTAGCACCCTTTGAAGCAGTCCTAGGCATTTTTCCAAACTTCGTGAACTCTGTGTTCGGCGGCCTGCCTCTCATCTTGGTACTCGTAGCAGGGATACTATTTTTATTTCTCCTGCTCTGTTATGGCAAGTCCGGTCACCAGCGATACCCAGATTACCATGGGGAACGCTCTTCTGGCAATGCAGTGTCGTGAACACATAACACAGATTCTTGGCTTGGCTCGTTTGAGAGATCAGAATACCACATGGTTTCTATCATTCAGACTAATCTGGCAAGATTGCATCTTACCTGTCCTACGATGCCTGCTTTGCGGAGAGGAATGCGTGTTGGATATCTGTCTAACACTTCCATCAGCAATGCCAACAGATGTTGACGTCGTACTGGGTCAGATAATGGCTCATGTAATGTGTTGCCCCCAACGGCTACCAATCCTGATGACGGCATTCATTGAGGTCTCACCGGCAATTCCAGCTGAGGGTGAGATATGTGGACCAACAGGCACACAGGTACCATCTACTGCGAACATTGCTAATGCGACTGACGCTGACGGTGATGATTCTCATCTGTGTACGATTGACGATTTCTTTGCCAGCCTAGACGATTTAATGTTTTCTCCTGACACCGAGAATAACTTTTGAAAATTAGCACACAGCGTTCTATGAACTCTGAATTCAACCTTCGCTTTTTCAAAACAAAGCTTCTAACTTTGGAACTGTATTTTTCTATGATTTGATTTGACTTTTTCCCAAAAAAATGTTGGGGCACAAAGTAAATCTGCTTAAAGTAGAACTATTCTTAGAGAACAAGAATTCTTTGAATACTTTCTAGAAGCAATATTGACCTTATCTACAAATGAAACCGTTTATATATTCTGATATGGGATGGTCTCGAGTTTTTCTACTGTAACTAAGAGCCATTTCATAAATGTAATTTTCGTGATTCATTCAGTTAGCATTGCCAATGTCATATTATATGCTTACAATGAAATCTTTGCTCTTAAATGCGTACTGTACAAATGCTCATTTTATGTGTACAACAATTTTCAAATGCATTTTATGTATTTTTTGGTGGGATTGTAAACACATGCTTTAGAAATGTTTAGTGCTTAAATTTAGTAATGTCGAACATAATAAAGTGGAGTGGGTGTCGTATAGCATTTTAGGACCGTTGTGTAATTTTCCCGATTCATGCATTTATATAGGTATAAATCACCATATCCTTATATAGACATAGAAATCACAACCATATTTAGACATAGCTCATGCAGTCCAAATACGGCATGGCTACTTCCACTAGTTCCGAAAATCCACAACGATTTCTTGGCAAACTCGGCTTTAGAAAGTTAGGGGCGTCCCCTTGCTTGAATATTGATTTGTCT